>NC_137159.1:8255468-8870205 GCF_951394435.1 Stenella coeruleoalba | reverse complement strand
ATGCAAATCAAAACTACAATGAGATATCATCTCACACCAGTCAGAATGGCCATCATCAAAAAATCTAGAAACAATAAATGCTGGAGAGGGTGTGGAGAAAAGGGAACCCTCTTGCAGTGTTGGTGGGAATGTAAATTGATACAGCCACTACGGAGAACAGTACGGAGGTTCCTTAAGAAACTAAAAATAGAACTACCATACAACCCAGCAGTGCCACTACTGGGCATATACTCTGAGAAAACCATAATTCAAAAAGAGTCATGTACCACAATGTTCACTGCAGCTCTGTATACAATATCCAGGACATGGAAGCAACCTAAGTGTCCATCGACAAATGAATGGATAAAGAAGATGTGGCAATATATACAATGGAATATTACTCAGCCATAAAAAGAAACAAAATTAAGTTATTTGTAATGAGGTGGATGGACCTAGAGTCTGTCATACAGAATGAAGTAAGTCAGAAGGAGAAAAACAAATACCGTATGCTAACACATATATATGGAATCTAAAAAGAAAAAAATGGTTATGAAGTACCTAGGGGCAGGATAGGAATAATGACGCAGATGTAGAGAATGGAGAATGGACTTGAGGACATGGTATGGGGGAAGGGTAAGCTGGGACGAAGTGAGAGAGTAGCATTGACATATATACACTACCAAATGTAAAATAGATAGCTAGTGGGAAGCAGCCGCATAGCACAGGGAGATCAGCTCGGTACTTTGTGACCACCTAGAGGGATGGGATAGGGAGGGTGGGAGGGAGTTGCAAGAGGGAGGACATATGGGGATATATGTGTATGTATAGCTGATTTGCTTTGTTATAAAGCAGAAACTAATGCACCATTGTAAAGCAATTATACTCTAATAAAGATATTTAAAAAAAATTATTGAGTTGTATCAGCAGTTTGCTTACTGCAGCTTTCCTTGCCAATGTATTAAAAAGCCTTTAAAAATTTGGACCAATTATATTGCATTTGTGCCCATTATCAATTCAAGATTTAAAAGGCTATAATTATTCTCTAAGGTTTCTGAAGTCCTTTGGACTACTCCAACTCAGATTAGTGGAGACTGGATAGATTAGATAAATGCATAGCTACAAGTTCTTAATTCACTTAATTTTGATGTGTGATACTTGTTGATAAATAGCTATTTGTAGGAATCTGCATTTCTTGTAATGGGTTTGATAAATGAATTGTAATAGTATCTACAAATAAGTTAATTATGTGTGAATTTTAACGAACTTTTAGGCCTCATGTTTTGGGGCAAATCCGTACATCATCGTCTTCCCCTGAGATAGCAAAAAGTAGTTGTAGGCTGAGAACAATTTTGTCTTGTTTCTTGCTTCCTTGCAAAGACAGCACTAGATACATCGTGTACAATCATTTCTTTATTCTGTGCCTGCTTTGGATTCTTATATGTACTTGGAAGAATTTCCCCCCCAGATTGAATTTTTTCCTGTCTGCTCATTTTCCCAGGACTGCTCTTTTTGGGCGATAGAAAGCTTTTCCAGTGTTTTGACACAGGCAATATGTGCTGCCTAGGGTGGTACCTTAAATAGTGCATTACATTAAAATTTGTTTCTACATTACTTCCTAAGAGTTACTGGGCAGTTTTCTTTGGCTGTCAGGAATATTTAGAGAGAGGACGGGAAGAGGGCTAAGGTTCATGGCACCTACTGCATCAGCCCCGCTGAGCTCTTGTGCATATGGTGGTGCCTGCCCGCCTCAGGAATCAAGAGTAAATTGCCTCTCACCTCTGATTCTGTGGCCAGGTGCTGTCCAAAGACCTTCCCCTGGATTTCTGAGAACTCTTAGGGGAGGGGGGATACCCTTCTATTCTCCTTGCCCCCTGGGATCCTCTGTTTGCCTGGCTCTGTGTCTAGTTTTTCCATGCTAGTCTGGATGAAAATTCAGCTCCTCTCTTTATTCCCTCCCACCATCCTCCTCACATACTCTTCATGAGGTGTGATATTTTTTTAAAAAAATATTTATTTTGGCTGCCCCGGGTTTTAGTTGTGGCGTGCGGGATCTTTAGTTGTGGCATGCAGGATCTTTTTAGTCGTGGCATGTGGGAATCTTTCAGTTGCGGCACGCATGCAGGATTTAGTTCCATGACCAGGGATCGAACCCTGTCCCCTGCATTGGGAGTGTGGAGTCTTAACTGCTGGACCACCAGTTAAGTCCTCATTAGGTGATATTTTAATAGCTGCTGCTGAGCCACTGGAGGAGGAAAGAGTGACATACATTCTCCCTGGCTCCTCCCTTCTGTTTCTTCCTTTTGCCTCCTGAAGCTTCTCAACATTTCTTTTCAAGAGCAAAGCCTGCCACTGAGTCTCCCCTCCAAGCCTGACAGCTGTGTCTTGTCCTTGGGGTTCATTGAGCTTCTTGGACCTGCTGGTTTATAGTTTTCATCAAATTAGTAATACTTTCGCCATTATTTCTTGCTCACAGGTCTACAGGTCAACTGCAGATTGATTAATTGAGGAGGGACGTGTCCTCCTTTAACTAGTGCTCTCCAGGATATAGTTCTGTTGTGGCCGTCAGCATGAGCAATGAGCACAAGCACCAGGCCAAGCCATGCAGCCCTACTTACGGCCTCTGCTCATGTCACACCCACTCATATTCTGTTGGCCAAAGCACATGACATGACCAAGTCCCACATCAAGCAGATGAGGACATCTACTTCGCTCACACCGAGGTGGGGAGGGAAATGAATATTTGCTAAACAGTAGTGCAAAAGCTCTCACAATGTTTTGTTCTTGCATGATTCTTCTTCTGGCTCTGGCAAACAGCGTTTGCTGGAAAGTGAATCAACTTTGGAGTCAGACCTGGATTCAAACCCTAGTTAGTTTTGCCACTAACTACTTGTGTGACTTTAGGTAAGTTACCTAACCTTTCTGAGCTATGTTCTCTTAGTTGTAAAAATGGGAAAAATCACATTTACCTCATATGATTGTTGGGGGAGTTAAGGCATATAACACCCATGGTAATGTTTAGTACAAAAATGACATTCAATTAATATTAGTTTCCTTTTAGGATTCCAAGTGGGCTTTTATTGTAGACATTGGCTCTAGAAAGTAAAATAATCCAACAGGACAGTGAGCATTTTCAGACTAGTTATGATACTAACCAGTTTATTCGCATGCATAGTGATGGATGGGAATCGGAATTTGGAAGTAGGAAGTGAATACTGTACTGATTAGCTGCGTCCCGATTGGAGGTGGATCCATTTCCAAGGTTTATATTAAGGGTAGGTGACCAGGACCTTTCTAGAGGAAATCAGGAGCACCTGTTCATCTACTAGCAGTGGTACCTAGGATTATACTGTGGGGCCCTTTCTCGGCATGACTTTCCCCCACTTCCCTATTGTCAGATTGGGTGCAGTGAGAGGTGTGAATGGTGCAGGAATATTTGTCAGTTGGATGTGGTAATTTTCAGTTCTCGGAAGCTTTCATGATTGGATGGGATGGATTGTTCTGCATGGGAGCTGGGTTATTGCTGACTTGGGAAGGAACTTTAACTGCTGGTCCTTTCCAGGGACTGTATCTTTAAGGGGTACAGTCCTAATTCCATGGGAAGCTGCTCCTTAAGTTAGGAAAGCCTTGTGGGCCCAGAGTGAGGGGTCTACGTAGTGGTCTGGGGGCTCCCTCTCAGGAAGGAAAGAGGCTTCTGATCTCTAGGGTTCGGAGCAGACCTCATCTTTTACTTTGGTTTTTCTCTTCTGTTTTGTCCTCAACATTTTAATTAAACTGAAATAGTAAGTATGGACTGAGAAAATCACATTAGAGTAAAATTTTTCACTGAGGGCCTGGCACCAGCCTAAACAAAAGTCAATCATTTTGGCATTGATGTGGCTAGCTCGAAATCTGGACTCATCGGTGAAGCTGACAGTGGACTCATTTTCCACGCCAGGCTCTTCAGAGTTGAGAATGCAAGACATCCAGTGGTAGGATGAGCACCCAGGCTGATGGCCGTGGTTGGAGCTCTGAGCTCCCATTTCAAGCCAGAGCTGGTATCTTATACCAGAGGAGGAGGAAGGGGGGCGGGGAGGGGAAGGAAGAAGAAGAGGCAGATGCAGACACTTGAGGGGCAGTCTTAACTTTAGCGTGTTTCATATGTACAGCCACACCCACAGCTCAGGACCCCCTCATGGTTCCAGATCAGGGTTAGGCAGCTGAACACCTTTCACTTCTAGCCCCGTCTCCCACCATCAGCCATCATTAGTAGATCTGTGATCGCCTCTTCCTTCTGAGCCTGGACTCCCCTCGGCCAGCTCAGCCCAGCATGCTGGCCAGCCTCTGCTCCTTGAGCAGAAGCGGCAAATAGGTTCAGCTGCTGATCACCATACTTTGCTCATGGGATAAGAGAAAGACTGCAATGAATAAGTAAAAAGGAGTGAGTTTTGGAAAAGATGAAAACTCTAATTTGAAAAGATACATCTACCCCAATGTTCATAGCAGAACTATTTACAATAGGCAAGACATGGAAGTAACCTAAATGTCCATTGACAGATGAATGGGTAAAGAAGATGTGGTACATATATATGATGGAATATTACTCAGACATAAAAAGAATGAAATAATGCCATTTGCAGCAACATGGATGGGCCTAGAGATTATCATACTAAGTGAAGTAAGTCAGAGAAAGGCAAATATGGTATCACTTACATGTGGAATCTGAAAAACGGATACAAATGAACTTATTTGCAGAACAGAAATAGACTCAAAAACATTGAAAACACACTTATGGTTACCAAGGGGGGAAGGGTTGGGGAGGGATCAGTTAGGAATTTGGGATTAACAGATACACATGACTATATACAAAATAGATAAACAACAAGGGCTTACTGTACAGCACAGGGAACTATATTCAATGCCTTGTAATAACCTATAATGGAAAAGTATCTGAAAAAGCATATACACACACATATATGTATAGTATAACTGAGTCACTTTGCTGTACGCCTGACATTGTAAATCAACTATACTTCAATTTTCTTTAAATGGGGAAAACAGGAGTGAATTTCAGGTAATAGGAAAAGACAGTGTTTTTCTGAGAGTGTTTTTGTTTGTGTCCAGTACTTCTGGCAAAATGGTGTTAGAAAATCTGTTCTGCTCAACAGTATTATTCTGAAGTCCGAAAATGGTGTAGCTGTAAAAATTGGATGATTCTACCTTTGGAAACTGCAATTTTTTGTGTGTTGGTGGAGAAAAATGCATGAACGAAACTCAGTATTACAAAACCAAAATTTATGTGTTTTAAGGTATGTTCAGGCTGACAGGCTTAAGGAGAATAAACAACCAAGTCCTCATTCTTGGAAGACACTTGTGATCTTTAACTCGATATTTCAGGTTTGCTGGCCCATCACTCAGGCTTGACTTGGCTTCTTTGCTTCTAAGCTCTGATTTAATATAGAAGCACTGACTGGCGCCTGTTTATGGGCTACTGAGAGCAGTTCTCTCAGAGGTCTCCTTTCTGCTCCCTAGACCTCAGTTTAATTCAATGGATGGAGCTGGAGCAGCTGCACGTCCAAAATCGCTGCCACATTCCAGTGTACAAGGCTGAGACTTTGTCTCCGAAGTCCTGCTCCTTCTAATAATGGCTTGCCTTGGATTTCTTGAGACAGTCCTCTTGTTGGCAAAGCATTTATGAAACGCCTTCTGTGTGCTTTAGTGTCTCCCTAGGGGCGAGGAGGAGATTCAGAAGGAATAAAAGACAAGTTTCCTCTTCAGGGAACCCTAAACTCTTAGGATATCAATTATGCTTCTGCTTGATGATTTCCAAGTTGCTCCTTCACAAAAAGGAGGGGATATATGTATACGTATAGCTGATTCACTTTGCTGTACAGCAGAAACTAACACAACATTGTAAAGCAATTATGCTCCAGTAAAAATTAATTAAAAAAAATAGTAAAAGTGGGAAAAAAACGTTGCTCCTTCCCATCACAGCTGCAGGATCTCAGTTTAGGATTTAAGACTTGCCCACCTACACTCAACCCTCTTGTTCCCTTAGTTCACACCTTCACCTAATGTGTAGGAAGGTCTAGTTTTCCCCACCAGAGAGTAAGTCCCTTTAAGGGCAGGGACCCCCCTGTATTTTTTTCCCCCATAGTGGGTTTAAATCCTGGGTTCCTTGTTTATTCTTAGCCTGTCACCAGGACCCCTGCACTGCTCACTGGAACCCTCTCTTGGCACCGGGCCGTGGTAGACTCAGCCCAGTTCTTTAGTCACCAAGATAATCAATCTCTTAGAATCACACTGAAATAATCAAGTGGGTTCAGACATCCTGCATCACCTAACAAAACACTGAAGCATAGAGAAATCTCTGAAAAATCTTTTAAAAATTAACTTGAATTACCAGGAAAAAGAGCTAGTGTAGATTCCTAATTACATTTGAATACGCTTGTTCTGGTTTCAAGGTGAGGGATCTACTCCACATATATTACTTGAAAGTGGAGCATTGTGCTGAGCTCTGGGGTTACAATGATGAAAAAAGGGGGTCCCTCTCTTCAAGAAGCTGATGTTCTGGAGCAGCCTACAAGGTGTCAGGGATGTACCAAGGAGAGTAGTTACAAAAAGGGATAAACGTAGTTCTGTCCTCAAAGTAATAACAGTTTGATAAGGGATGCAGTATGCCGATAGTAGAAGCTCAACCCTGGAGCGCTCTCAGAGTTAGTAAAACCCATCGGGCCTGCCCGTGGGTGACCGCCCATCCCAGCACAGGTAGATTACAGCTAAGCAAGCAGGTGTGTGCTACAACTCAGCAGAGTGCAGCTCACCAACCATCATCGTCTACAGACCACAATTACAAACTGGGTGGTTTCCATACCAGGAAGAGATGAGCCTATAAGCCCCTTGAAGGAAACTAAAAGCAACCAGTACATAACAGATGAGGTTTGCTTACACAAATCCTGCATTGTGGTAATTTTTGAGGATATACAAGGACAGTGCTCCACATGGGAAGAGTACGGGGAGGGGGAGTTGGAGACAGACAGACCTGAGGCCGAAGCCTGACTTTATCACTTATTAGCTGTGTGGCCTTGGGCAAGTTCCTTAACTTCTCTGAACTGCAGTTTGCTCATCTGTTAAGTGGGAGTGATGAGCCCTACTTGGGTGATGGCTGTAAGAACAAATGAAGTAGTATGTTTAAGTGCCCAACATAGTGACTGGCACATAGTAGGTACAAAGTCAATTTTACTTTCCCCCCCTTCCTCCCTCTTTTTGTATCAGCAGGAAGCAGCCATTATGAAATACATCTAAAATAAATGACACTCTTAGAAATAGTAGAATATTGTGAACCATATCAATGAGAGTGGCCTGGAACGGGATCTGGAAGATGGTATGTCAAGGACTCTCTGACACCTTGAAGGTCAGACACAAAAAAGAGCTCTGACTCTTTAGGAGCATTTCTTTAGGGCAGAAATAGGGACATCAGGGTATTAGAATACCATTCCCAGAAATCACCCAACTTTTTTGTTTTTTCTCCAAGCATATGCTGGATAGAAATGATAGAAATAAAAGCTTCGCAAACTTTTGTTGCAAGAGACTCACGGGGATGCTTGTAAGAGTCCAATTTCCTGGATTCCCACCCTCAGAGTGAGTCTGGGGTGCGGCCTAGGAATCTGCATTTTGATAAGCTGATGGGGGGTTCTGACACAAGTTCTGAGGACCACACTTTGGGAAGACCACCCTGGAGGGGGAGCCGCTTCAAAGCTCACACTGTTTCCTATTCACTCTGTATTTCCAGTGCCCAGATATCATGGGCGTTGATTGAGTTTTGTTGAAGAAATGAATGAATGGTGACTCTCCGAGAAGATGTCCTGTTGTGAAAAGGATATTTTTAAATGATTGGCTTTCTGGTTTCTAGGTTAGTCTCTTGTGAGTTTAGAGTGAAATAATGAGTCTCCTAAAACTTACTCATTCCTGAATGACCTGGCAGAGCTGGGAAGAGACCCCTTTATGTGAGTGAGACCCAGTCCCCAGTAGCCCATGTGACCTACCATCCCCGAAACAGGTTTCCATTGAGGGCAGGAGGCAGAGCAGATACTAGCGTGGGATCACTCCTGCAAAACAACAGTCCTAGCCTTACTGTTTCTCTCTTGGTTCAGAGTTGGTTGACAGAAATCAGTGAGCAGCCCTGTGAGCATCTTATAATTCTTTTGGGCACTGTAAGTCCCTTAGAACCGAAAGAAGTGCAGGCCTTTTATGTGATTAGGAAAGCTGAAAAACAAAAACTTTGATAACTTTGCTCTAAAGGAAACTCATAAAGTTCCTTCGAATTTACCATTTCATTAAAACACTTACCTTTGAGTTGGTGTCTTCTGAACGGCATTAGCGATTCTAAATAGAATAGATTTATCCAACTAAACTTTATTCGTGGGCATTTGGGGCATTTTCTCTTTAGATATTGCTTCTCTATTCTTGTGCCTGTGTCTTTATCACCTGTTTGCTAGTAGCCCACAGAGTCTGGGGTCATGCTTCTTACTGAGTTTTGTGGAACACTTGCTCTCTACCATGGGGAGAAGAGTTATGGTTTATATACAGGTTTTCTATGTGAATATTGGACAATTAGACTGCATTCCATTTGCATTGTACAGTGTTTTACTTAGAAGAAAGAGGCCCCAGGAGATGGTACCATAGCCGCCTATTAAGAGTTGTCCATACTTGATATTTGAAACTGCTTTTAAGGCATCATGATGTTTGTGAAACACATATATTCCTTGTCCCAAGAAAACATTAGACATTTATCAAGATGGTGAAATGACTCTATTTGCTTTAAATTCATTAATGGTTAATTTCCATAGGGCGAGACTGAGCAAAATATCTTAATATGTAATTAAAACAAGGAACTGGGAATGCTTCCATTACAACAAAAACTACTGATTTCACCACTTTCAGTCCCTTTATGGATGTAATATACACCCTTTTACCAGACGCATATTGTAATTTTAGGTCTCTGGGGATTTTAATTACCTCATTGTTTATTATTATTTTTAAATGTTATATCACTTTCTGAAAATAGAGGTGCTGTGTTTTCCTGAAAATACTGCCTTTTATAGTCATATTCAACTCTTTCAGGTCCTGAAGACTGAGTAGGCATTTAGGGCTCAGGCAGTCAGCAGAGTCTCCACCCAGGGGGGCCAGTTCTTCCCCCAGGAGTCCCGGCGATGGGGAAAGGGCCACAGCAGGACTCAGGGGGTGGTCTGGGATTCACGGTTGCTGAGGGTGGTTTTAATTTAATTTAATAGCCCTTCCCTTCCTGCCCCTGGTATTGCTAATATTTCAGATATGGGGGTGAGGGGGTGGGGACCTTGCCTTGCTGTGGCACGAGGACCTAAAAAGAAATGACTTACTGCTCTAGGGCATGTCACTGTTAATGTCTGGAACACCTAGGGTATAGCCATATGCTCAAATGATATAAGTCTGTTACCATTTAGAAGAGTTTCTTGCATTATTGGGGGTTGTCGGTTATGAGACAGAGCAATCCCTTGAGGAAAGAATGCATTAGGTGCTCCATCATTGTTTCTTTGTAATAAAGAAAAATGAAAAGAAGGAAGGATAGGAATCCTTACTGGAAACCCTGGACCCTGTGCTGAGTGCCGTGGAGGATACAAAGGGAAAAGAGACATTCTGCCCTTGCAAACATAAACCGTAATCCAACACAGCAGACTGATACTGCAGGAAAGCTGTAGATCACAGCTCTTGGCCCCAGGATGGCCCTGGACCCACCGCTGAGTGGTGAGCTGTGCTGTAAGCAGCTGCTTACTAAAAATAAAGCTTCGTGTTTGTGAAGGATTGACTTAAATGAGCCTGGATTCAAGGTCTGGATACACTAATTCACCATCTCCGGCTGATGCTTCTTTATGCCCTTTGGAATTGGAGGTTGGCTGGCCAGGCAGCCAGGAATTGCATATGGCGCCAGCCTCTTTAATTGCGTGTGTCCTGGCAGCAAAAGCACAGAGAGCAGTGGCTGTGGCAGGTTCATTTCATGGGAATTGAAAAGGAACAGGAGGCAGATGGCTGTTTCCTGGGGTGGCGGGGCAGAGTTTGATGGTGGAGTCAGGCTGCTGCCTTGAATGAAGGGTGGGGCTGGGTGAGTGCAGTGGAGGGCTCTGAGCCCCCTGATAGGGAGCATGGGGGAGTGCAGGGGCCCTGGAGGGCTGGGAGGATGGTGCTCTTACTGGGTTCATGGTGACAGACTAATAGAGGGGGTGTCATGGCGGGGGCCTTGAACCCTGGATTTGAATGCCAGCTCAGGGTTCACTGGCAGTGCCCACCCACCACATATACTAAGTGCTCAACAAATATTTGCCACGTGAATAGATGACTGACTTGGACTCTGACAACTGGACTTTATCCTACAAGTGAGACAAGCAAGATTTAACAGGGAGGTGGTGTTTGGTGGCAGGTGGGTCTCCTTCATATGTTAAACAAGCCAGTCAGTACCGGGTGCAGACAACAAACAGCAGCTTGATGTGACGTCACCTCCAGCTAGTGTCAGCATTCTGTGAGCCTTCAAGTGGTCACCACAAGGCCTATGGGGGATGTCAGGGGTTGGGGTGGGAGGGGGCAGCTGGGGTTGGAGGATCTTTTAGGTCACCTGGGTGTCTGTCTGAGGAACCATATCCTGTCTCTGTGCGCGGCAGGATCCGCTGTGGTTTCATCTCCTTTCTGGTTTGGCCTGGAGAACTTCAAACTCACAGAGCTCTCTGAATACTGCAATCTCCTGTGCCCTGTCCTCCACGCTCTTCTGTTTCCAGTGGGGCCGTCCTCCTTGGCTGCAGCCGTCTGATTTCCCAGCTGAGCTCCTTAGAAATGACCCAGATAAAAATGGCAGCCCTTCCCGACTGCCTGTCGAATAACTTGAAATAAAACCTCTCCCTTCTAAGTTAGGCTTTTTTTTTTTTTGGTTGCGGTACGCGGGCCTCTCACTGCTGTGGCCTCTCCCGTTGTGGAGCACAGGCTCTGGACGCACAGTCTCAGCGGCCATGGCTCACGGGCCCAGCCGCTCCGCGGCACGTGGGATCCTCCCAGACCCGGGCACGAGCTAGCGTCCCCTGCATCGGCAGGCGGACTCTCAACCACTGCGCCACTAGGGAAGCCCTAAGTTAGGCTTTTTATTGCCTGTGGTTTTTCTTGTCTGCTAGCTGGTTTTGTTTCATTATGTTTTGTTCTTAAAGCAAACCAAGTTAAATGGGTAGTTTTGAGTTGTTTTGTTTTCTGATCACCAGCGTAGGAATCTGTAGCTGCCGGATTATAACGACTAAACCAGTGGAGTGAGAGTCTGATGACTGCTTGCTCAGGAGAGCACATCCCAGGTCACTGCTGCCCCTTAAACGGACTTTCCTGTCCTTGGATCAGCCAGCGGCAACTGTATTTCCTTGGAAGTTTTTCCTTTGAGGCTGAAGGAGTAGTCTCCTCCTTCTTAAGATGTTATTGACAAGCCTGGGGGAAATGGAAAGCCTTGACTCATTTGAAACTTTTAAAGAGAG
Organism: Stenella coeruleoalba; assembly: GCF_951394435.1. NCBI lineage: Eukaryota > Metazoa > Chordata > Mammalia > Artiodactyla > Delphinidae > Stenella > Stenella coeruleoalba. The sequence goes on along the minus strand of NC_137159.1, from coordinate 8,858,713 downwards.
AATTCTGCTACTTAACACCTCCAGGCTAAAGCAAGCAGCTGGAAGCCAGTTTTGCTTTCACAGGGTCAGAAAATCCTGGGGGCTCCAGGTTTGCAATGGGTAGCAGCCTGCGATATTTTTGGAGTTCCAGCGTGGAGCTGGGTACTCATCACGTTTCACTCCTCGGACTATTGATGGCTGTGGAGCCCTGGTGGCCATCCATCTCTGTCAGGGCTTGTCACTTGCTTCTTAATAAATATAGCTATTAATACTCTCTCACTTGATCTGGCCAACTTCAGGAGGGCCAGAGCTCTGGTTTCCCTTAATTCCGCCCCACCCTTCCGGACTACATTTTAAAAGTCAGAAACATCAACTCTGGTCTGCCCTGGTAGCTTAAGGTCAGTCTTTTGGCCCAGGGTGGACGAATCTCCTGGGGCGGCCCCTACACCTGGTGGCTATTCTCTTTCTCTGTGGTTGTGGGATCTCAGGCATCTGTGGACTGTTCAGTGGGATGCCATCAGCAGCTTGGGTAGGGACCTCTATAAACCAGCTGTCCCTTTTCCAGGACACCTAGTCAGGGTGGCTGAGTTGGTACAGTTACACCAACTTGGGTTTGACACCCTGCTCTGCCACTCTTGAGGGTATGACCTTGGACAACTAACTAGCTCCACCTCAGTTTACACAGCTGGGAAATGGGGACAGGAATAGAATTTGCCTGGAGAACTGTGAAGAGAGATGAGAAAATGTTTCGAAAGGCCTAAGCACAATGCCAGGCACGTAGCAGATACCCCAAAAAGGTGTTTATCATTAGAGAATCGGGACTCAGCTTACTTAAGTAATAACAGCATCCGTGTTCTCTGAGCCGACTGTACACAGTCTGTGAAGTAGATTTCTTGTGCATGTTTGTTTTTAAATAAACTTTTACTGGAATGGAGTCTTTAAAACTAGAGAATACGCCTGCTAAATTCTTGTCTGAGCAACCTTTTAGAAGCACCCCAGAGCAGGGACTCCCCTGTAGCCCCCACGATGCCGTGAGTGGTGCCAGGCTGGCGGCTGGGCCCGCGGCTGCCACTGAAAATGGGTGAGTGGCATCTTCTAAGCACGGTTGCCTGTTGGAGTCACTGCTGGCCTCGTATGCACAGCGGGCTCTGGCGGAGAGAACTGTAGGTTCCCATACAGTTGTAAGAAATAACAGAAATGCCCACATGCTCTTTACTGGGTTTCCCCCATGGTAGCATCTTGCAAAACTATAGGACGGTATCACAACAAGGATATCGATATTGATGCTCTCAGGATACCACCCCAGGTTCCCATGTGTTGCATTTTATAGTCATACCCATCCCCCTCCTGCTCCTATACCCTCCTTAACCTCTGGAGGTTACTAATCTATTAGAGCCAGGATCCTGGTGGAGGCAGAGCCTCTGTCCCAGCCTTGGACTTCTTACCCATGGGATGAATGTCTATTGACTGATTGCTAAAATGATATAAATGTCTATATTAATTAAGCCATATCATTAAAAAAAATGTCATACAGCCAAACCAAACCCTTAACTGAGACACGAGAGGTCCAGAAAAGGAGGCCAAAGAATTGTTATTACATTAGGGAAAAACAGAGTTGTGAAGGTGGTTTCAAAGAAGCAGGGAATCTCAGCTTAATCAAGAGAGGTGAGGGGTTGTTACTTCCATATACCGTTGTTTCCCTTGCTCACAGTGATCACCCTGGCTTTTATTGGGTGCCTTTGAATATTTTTATTCTTTATCTTATTTGAGTATTATCAATAAATTCATCTTAAAATATCCTGACTGCCACAAATATTTACTTTATAAGGATTTATTACCTCCTAAGGTCTGCATTTACGATTTCTTGAGATGACAGCGTTTTCTTAGGGATCTCACTTCTGAATCTCAGAAAGACGTTAGTGGAGCAAATGGAAGAGGGTGTTCAGAAATATTCTAGAAACTTGGCCGGGCTGTGCCAGGCTTGCTAGGACCACCAGAGCATTCTGGGGCCTTCCACAGCTGCCTGCTCACACGTGTTTCCCTTCCAGGAGCTGGGGTCAGAGAGGACGTGTTTCTCATCTGGAGGGAGATGCAGGAAGCCAGCAGCACGTTGGCCCAGATCCAGAGTCTGGTGGCTGAGCCTCCCAATACCGACGTGGCCACAACAGATCACGGTGGGTGCTGTTTACGGGCATGAGTGTAAAAGAGTCATAACTGCTACTGGTTGGGGATGGGGGCTGTTTCCATGTTCCTCACCAAGGAGAGCTCCTTAGCCCAGCTCCTGAGGGGACTCTGCAGAGCTCTGCTGTGCTCCGTGTGTGTGTGTGTGTCAGTGTGTGCACATGTGTGTGTCTGCAGTTTGTCAAAGCAAAATCAGAGTTCTATTCAGGGACTATTGCAAGAGGGGAAAAGAGACCTCAGTATGGAAGTGGGCTCAGTTATGAATAAACATGGACCAGTGGGGATTTACAGGCAAGGAGCAGGGTGGAGGGTTGGTGGGTGGAAAATTACCAAGAAGAAACGTCAGGGTTAAAAGGGGATTTCTGGCTAAACCTATCTGATAGGATTCTTGCTGAAGCCGGGCCGAGATGATCAGACATCACCTGGGGGACAGGGGGAATGAGGAATTTGCTCAGGTATGGGGGGTGGGGGATCCTGGTAAACTGTCTTCTCAGGATTTTTGCTAAAATTAGGCTATGCAGAGACAAACACGGAAGTCCATAGGTCAAGATCCAGTTGAAAAGAGGATTCAGAGGAACCTGGGTTTGGAGTGAGAAATCTGGTTGTAAATCCCAGCTCCATCACTAGATTAACCTGAGTCTTATCTCTTTGAGCCTTAGTTTATTCTCCTGTTAAATAGTGATAACATCAGTCTTAAGAGATTATTGTAAAAATTAAGTAAAATAATGCATGCTTTGCACCAAACAGGTACTTGGTAAATGTTAGCTCCATCTTTTCTCTTTCACAGTTAGGGCAGTGAGAATACTGATTCTTCGTCCTGAGTTCTTGAGTTAGTAAAGGATTTTCCTCTGTAGGGGACTGGTTTCATTTAGGGCACGGCTGGTAATAACAGTAGTTAACAAAGCACATACCTTACACGTCAGGCACTGTTCTAGGCACTTCACAAGTATTAGCTCATTTCATCGTTACCACAATCTTATAGGATAGCTGCTACTTTTATCTCCATTTAAGGTTAAGTAACTTGCCCAAGGCCATGCCAGAAGTAATGAGGCCAGGACTCAAAACCTAGTTCTTCAGTAAAAATACTGATGTCTGGCTCCCAACCCAGACATTCTGATTGAATCCATAAAGGATGCAATCTGGACATTGGGAGTTTTGAGAGTTCCCCAGGCAATCCTAATGTGCAGCAAAGTTTGGAAGCCCCTGCCATGCTGTATTGCCTCCTGGTACCCTGCCTGTGTTACAGAGGCATCAACAGGGGAGGAGAGCAAGAAGGCCAGGCTGGCTGGGGTCAGGGATGCAGTTGAAGAGGAGAAGCGGGGAAGGGGACACGAGTAGAGGGAGGAGGAGGTAGAAGGCATGGGTGAGCTTGCCCTGTGCGACTTAATAAATTCCTGGCAACAGTGGCTTTTTCCTGTGAGTGGGTGTCCTGACTTGGGTCTGGGGCAGCAGCAGCTGCAGTTGCTTCCCCAGGACCAGCTGTCTGGGGTTTCCAAGGAGGGGCCCAATCAGGCTTGTCTGGAGGGGCTGCTCACTTGTGGTGACACCCGTCCCCCCTCAGCGTGAGCTTAGAGTCAAGGACTCAGAGAGTCCTCTGTCATCCTGAGAGAATGAAAATGAAGCAGGGGACCTGGGATAAGGCAAACATTCATGCCAGACAAATACTCGCTGCTAAGGTGTCTGGGGGAGTGCTATGGACTGAAATCTGTCCCGCCAAATTCAGATGTTGAAGCCCTAACCCCAGTGTGTCTATATTTGGAGAAAGGGCCTTTAAGGAGGTAAAGTTACATGAGATCGTAAGGGTGGGGCCCTAATCTAATAGAACTGGTGTCCTAATAAGAAGAGAAAGAGATACTGGAGACCTCTCTCTCTTCACACATCACATGAGGACACAGCCAGAAGGTTGCCATCTACAAGCCAGGAAGAGATGCTTCACCAGAAACCAAACCTGTAGGCACCTTGATCTTGGACTTCCAGCCTTCAGAACTGTGAGAAAATAAACTTCTGTTGTTTAAGCCACCCGGTCTTTAGTATTTTGTTATGGCATATTGAGCAGACTAACAGAGGGAATATTGAAGCTTGGGGTAATCTTGAGGGTTAACAGAAGGTTTTTAGATGTTGTTTCTAAAGGAAACAGAAGAGCTATTGGCCTATGTAATCTTTAGAAAGATAGATTGTCATCCCTTTGTTTCAATCTAAAACATACACAGAACTAAAAACCAAAATAACTCCAAGCATAAACTTTCAAAACATGCTTTTTTTTGGGGGGGGCTGTATTGGGTCTTAGTTGTGGCGCACAGGCTCTCTCGCTGAGGCACATGAGCTCAGTAGTTGTGGCATGCGGGCTTAGCTGCCCCGCAGCATGTGGGAACCTAGTACCCCGACCAGGGATTGAACCCGCGTCGCCTGCATTGGAAGGCAGATTCTTTACCACTGGACGACCAGGGAAGTCCCAAAAGATGCTTTAAATGTACCGTTTCTATTTTTTTTAGTTTATTTTATTTAATTTATTTTTATTTTTGGCTGCATTGGGTCTTTGTTGCTGCACACTGGCTTTCTCTAGTTGCAGCGAGTGGAGGCTCCTCTTCGTTGCAGTGCACGGGCTTTTCATTGTGGTGGCTTCTCTCATTGAAGAGCATGGGCTCTAAGCGTGCGGGCTTCAGTAGTTGTGGCACGTGGGCTCAGTACTTGTATTTCGTGGGCTCTAGAGCTCAGGCTCAGTAGCTGTGGCGCACGGGCTTAGTTGCTCCGCGGCATGTGGGATCTTCCCAGACCAGGGCTCGAACCCGTGTCCCCTGCACTGGCAGGTGGATTCTTAACCACTGAGCCACCAGGGAAGTCCCTACCATTTCTATTTAAAAAGGAAAATTTGGTCAGGACCTTTCCACTGTTGGATACCAAAAGAAGCTTTTGTAACCTTGCTTTGGCCCCAAAGGCCACATGTAGCATCTGACTTGCCCCCATTGCTGCCCACAGCCCAATGTTATTGAAGCAAAGGCTGTGTCAGCCCAAGACCCTGCGTCTGCTTTGTGTGAGGGCAGCAGCCATTTTCCATGTTTGGCTGCCCAGGGCCTGCAGGCCAGAGGAGATATGGTAGCCATCAGGAGAGGGGAAGGGTAGGATGGAGGAGATCAGGTGAGCTGTCATTACACGTGGAACCTTCATGTGAGTTAGACAAAGTCTTCCTTCCTGGACATAGCAGCCCCCACCTGCCCCCTCGGCTGGGTGCACTGGTTCAGGGACCAACTGGCACCTATAGGACCAGGACCGGGAGGGCAGTTCCTGGCAGGGATGACTCATCAGCCTGATACCTGGAATAAGAAGATGGGGAGGCCACACAATCTGGCCATTGGTAATTTTGACCTCTTTTAATTACCAAGAGCGGTGCATGATAATTCCCTGAGGGAAAAAAAAAACTGACAAAAATATATGAAACATTGGCTTTTAAAGACGCTTGACACCAAGCAACCAAGGCCAGTGGTCTCTGAGATACAGGAAAATCCAAGGTAAACTCTGATTGTCCCAGCTTAATGCTTAGTGCTCTGAGAGAGTTTCCAGGCCATGGTGTAGGGAGAAGGATCCCAGGTAGAGCAGAGCAAACTTCCAGGTTTGAGAGGCAGAGTTAGGAGTCCAGGGAGATCAAGATATCAAGATTTCACGGGACAAAGTACCAGAGAGGAGAGAGGTGCACAGAGAGAGAACTCTGGAAATCTGCAATGAGCCCCTCTTGTGATTTCTGCTCAATATTGATCATTCTATGAGGAAACTACCCGAGGCTGGGGAAGATCCATTGGAAAGAATTAGAAAGAAAGGGTTTAGAGCTCACACAGGGCCAGGAACAGTGCCTGTTCTTACCAGCCTGATTGGAAAAATTTATAAGTCACAGAGCACTGGGTAGACTACTTGGGAAGGTCTTGCCTCAGTAATGGGGACTGACTAGCCTTAAACTGAGCTCTGGGCCCTTCTAAGAAATCATCAAAGCAAGACATGAAAGTAGAGAGTTCTTTATGGGTAACTTAACTGCATCTCAGAACAAAGCTCAAGAAGATTTATAAGAATATAAAATCATCCAGTACCTAACAAGGTAAAATTCACAGCAATTGGTATCCAATCAAAGTTTACTAGGCATGAAAAGAAGAAAACTGACACAGATGTTAGAATTGGCAGAAAAAGACATTTAAACAGTTACAACTGTATTCCATATGTTCAAAAAGTTAAGTGGAGACAGGGAAGTATTTTTCAAAAATACATGTTGAACTTCTAGAGATGAAAATTCTTAGGGAAGAAAATATCTTACTTGGAAACATGCTGAATGGGATCAATGGCAGATTAGACATTGCAGGGAAAAAGATTAGTGATCTTGAAGGCATAGCAATAGAAACTATCCAAAATAAGACATACAGAGAAAAAAAACCAATAATAAATAAAAAATAAGAACAAATAACAAAAGAGCATCAGTGAACTGTAGGACAACTTCAAGTAAACAAATGTAGATGGAATTCCTGAGGAGAGGGGAGGAGGGAGAACAGAAATATATTTGGAGAAATAAAGATTGAAAAATTTCCAAATTTGATGAAAATTATAACTTAGAGATCCAAGAAATTCGATGAATGCCAAGTACAAGAAGATGAGGGGAACTGTACCAAAGGACATCACAATCAATTTGCTTGAAACCGCTAAGGAAGAGAAAATGTTAAAAGCAAGCAGAGCAAAAAAGACATTTTCTGTAAAAGGAACAGAGATAAGCATGACAGCAGATTTCTTGTTGCACATGAAAAGACAGTGGAGTGACATCTTATTTTTTTTCATTCAATACCTTAAACTCTCAATCTAGAATTCTAGATTTTGTGAAAATATCTTTCAAAAACAAAGGCAAAATAAGGACATTTTCAAATGTACAACAGCTGAAAGAATTTATTATCAGCTCATCTGCACTGCAGGAAAAGTTAGAGGGAATCCTTCAGGCAGAAGGAGCATGTAATACTTTGATATGGAAAGAAATGAATGGCGACATGGTTCTACACAAAGGAATTAAGGACACTGGGAATAACTGCATGGGTAAATAGGTGGTATTTTTCTATTCAGATACCGTTAAAAGACAGTTGACTGTTTAAGCTAAAATAATAACAGTGTACTGTGGGGTTTATACCATGTATATAAAAGTTAAGTGTATGACGATAGTAGCATAAAAGCAGGAGGGGAATAGCAGCATTATTCATAAGTTCCAAGGATGAACAACCCAAAAGTCCACCAACAGATGACTAAACAAAGGGTGGTATATACAGACAATGGAATATTATTCAGCTTTAAGAAGGAAACTCTGACACATGCTACAACACAGATAAACCTTGAAAACACTATGCTAAGTGAAAAGCCAGACCCAAAAAGTGGTTACCTGGGGCTGGTGGGATTGGGGAATGGAGGGAGTCACTTAATGGGTACAGAGTTTCTGTCTGGGATACTGTAAAAGTTCTGGAGTTGGATGGTGGTGATGGTGATTCAACAGTGTGAATGTACTTGATGCCACCTAAAACTGGTTACAATGATACATTTTGTGTTATGTGTATTTTACCACAATTGTAAAAACAGCAAACCACTGCATTGCAAAAAAAAAAAAAAAAATCCAGGAGGGGAGAAATGGAAATATGCTATTGTAAGGTTCTTACACTATGTGTGGGGTGATATAATATCAATTGAAATTAGACCATGATACATTGAACATGTGTACTATAAACTAAAATAACCACTAAATAACAAAGCAAGCCAACAAACAAGATAAATTGGATTTGAAAATACTCAATCCAAAAGCTGTCAGGAAAAAAAGGGAGAGAATTAAGGACATATGGGGCCAATAGACAACAAATAGCAAAATGATTGACAGAAACCTAACCATGCATATGGCAAAACTTACCAGTTTGTACATTTTAAATGTATATGGTTTATTGTTCTCAATGATCAATTATACCTTAACACAGCTCTTAATAAAGTAACACAGGAGGCTGTGCATCTCTCCTGAAGTGCTGAGCTGTTCAGAGACATTGGTGTTGGCATATACGAGCATTCTATGTGTTTGTGTGTGTGTCTGTGTGTGTGCCAGGTATGGCTCTCAAACGATAATATGGCCTTTCTCACAAAACGTTCAAGAATTTGTCCAAAGTTAGGGAGACTTTACTCTTCTTTGGATGATGCTTCAGCTCAAAGCATTTCAGGAACTCTGCATTTGCAGTAACCTTCACAGACATTTTGTGACTCACTAGAGATAATTAGTCTAATCATGTTGTGTAGTGATGCCGAAATTGGACTCCGCGTACTTGTTTGGTTCAGAATATCAAACTCAATGTCAAAAGACAAGGAAAAGGCAAAAGGTCCACTCAGGCTCTGTAGGAAGTTCCGTCAAGGAGCTCTACGGGAGTTTTGAGCACTTTTTTTAACAAGTGGAGAAAGAGATAATGCTCATTTTTATTGGCATTGTATTAAATAACTGGCTGGATTTCCCTGTAGTCATTGGTGATGGTGAAGTACACAGGTTTGGAGTTACAAAGACATTAATCTTGGCTCTGCCCACTCCTGTGTGACCCTGGACAAGACATTTATTATCTGTGCCTCAGTTTCCTTATTTGCAAAATTGGGATAGTGATAATACCTACCCAATGTGCTGTTGTGAGAATTAAATGAGAAAATATATGTAAAACACTCAGAACTGTGCTGACACATAGAATGTAATGATAGCATAAAAAAACTTTGATCCATTTATTTATTCTTTTGTTTATTGAATGCTCACTGTACGTAGCTCTGTGCTAGACAGTGAGTATAATGACGAAAAACAGACATGGAATGGCCCCTAATAAAGCAGGATCTTGTACCATTTCTTGTTCAGGAAGGGTAGAAAATCAGAAGCACATGGAAGTATAATTCCCACCTGGGGAAGTATGACTAAGGAAAGGTGTGAGCTCCTGAGATTTTTGGGGTAAAGGAAAGCCTCGCTGAGGAAATAACATTGGAGCTGATATCTGAGGGTTGAGGGGGTGAGTTGATGAGATGAAGGGTGGGAGTAAGGGAAGAATTTACGCTAGGCAACAGAATAGCGCATGCAAAGGTCCTGAGGCAGGAAGGAGCATGGCACTTTAGTAGAGCTGGAAAAGATGAGTGTGGCCAGAGCTCAGAATTCAAGTTAGCAATTGGCCTGTGATGAGTCTGGAAAAGTACCTAGGGACCAGACCATGCTGGGTCTGGAGTCCATGGCATGAGAAGTCAGTTCTTTTTTTTTTTTTTTTTTGCGGTACGCGGGCCTCTCACTGTCGTGGCCTCTCCTGTTGCGGAGCACAGGTTCCGGACACGCAGGCTCAGCGGCCATGGCTCACGGGCGCAGCCGCTCTGTGTCATGTGGGGTCTTCCCAGACCGGGGCACGAACCCGTGTCCCCTGCATCGGCAGGCGGACTCTCAACCACTGCGCCACCAGGGAAGCCCAAGAAGTCAGTTCTTAATTTCAGACCAGTGGGAACCCAGTGGAAGCTTTTAAGCAAGGGAATGATAAGATCAGATTTGTATTTAGAAAAAAACCACTTTGACTATTGTGTGGGAAAAGATTGGAGGGGAGGGACCAAGTGAGGATGAGGGAAGAGAGTTAGGATGTTAATATAGACAAGAAATGAAAGAATATTGGACTAGGGTGATAGTATGTGAAGATGATGCTAAGTGGGCAGATCTGAGGGAGAATTCAAACATTGAACCTGGCAGGACTTGGGTTAAAGAAGATATAGGTGTCGAAGCTAAGCTCCTAGATGAATATTGACGAAGCTGATTAATAAGCAGCAAGTGAGAGTGCTAGAAAGGGCCAGTATTTTGTTTAACTCAAGCATACGTTTTCTCATGTGTAGTGAGCTCTGTATTTTCTAGACAAAAAACACAAACATAAAAACATCTGCATAAGAGTAGCATGTAATGCTTCCACAAATCAGTGTTAAGGCTGTCACTGAAAAAATCCCCCCAAAATGTGGAAGAAGAATTATTTCATTAGGATTCTGTAGATGTGGTGCATTTAATTCAGGAAGGTTATTGGAATGTTATACAAGATACGATGAAATGTCAAAGCTAGAATCATGTTAGAAAGTGACTGTGTTAAATGAAAATAAAAATTCAACTTATCAAGATTTGTGGGATGCAGCAAAAGCAGTGCTTAGAGGGAAATTTATAGCATTGAATGCAATTAAATTAAAAGAGAGGACAGATCCAAAGTCAATAAGCTTCCACCTTAGGAAACTAGAAAAAGAGGAGCAAATTAAATGCAAAGTACACAGAAGGAAAAAATGATAAAAACTGGAGCAGATATTAATGACGTTGAAAACAAAATCTGTAAAGAAAGTCAACAGAATCAGAAGCTGGCTCTGGTTCTTTGAAAAGATCCATAAAATCAATAAACCTCTAGTCAGGCTAGCTAAGAACGGAAGAGAAAACACACAAATTACAAATATCAGCGATGAAAGAGGAAACATCACTAGGGATCCCATATTAAGAGGGTAGTAAAGGAATATTATGAACAACTCTGTGCCTACAAAATTGATAACCTGGATGCAATGGACCAATTCCTTGAAAGGCACAATCTGTCAAATCTCCTACAAGAAGAAACAAACAATCTTAATAGGCCTATATCTGTTAAAGAAATTGAATCAATAACAAACAACTGTCCACAATAGAAAGCACCAGGCCCTAAAAGTGACTCCTGAAAGCATCAAGAGACAAGTGACTCATCACATGCAAGTGATCCCCAGTACAATTAACAGCTGATTTCTCATCAGACACCATAGAGGCCAGAGGCAGTGGGATGAAATATTCAAAGTGGTGAAAGAAAAAGTCTGTCAATGAAGAATACTATATCTGGGAAAATTATCCATCAAAAGGAGGAAAGATTAACACATTCAAGATAAAAACTGAGAGATTTCATTGCTAGAAAACTTGCCCTATAAAAGATAATAAAGAAAGTCTTTAAGGATGAAATGAAAGGGTATTAGAGAGTAACTTGAATCCACATTATAAAGATAACTACATGGGGGGCTTCCCTGGTGGTGCAGTGGTTGAGAGTCCGCCTGCCGATGCAGGGGACACGGGTTCGTGCCCCGGTCCGGGAGGATCCCACATGCCGCGGGGCGGCTGGGCCCGTGAGCCATGGCCGCTGAGCCTGCGCGTCCGGAGCCTGTGCTCCGCAACGGGAGAGGCCACAACGGTGAGAGGCCCGCGTACCGCAAAAAAATAAAAAAAAAATAGATAACTACATGGGTAAATATAAAAGACAGTATAAATGTAGCTTTTGTTTGAACTTATTCTCCTATTTGATTTAAAAGACAACTGCACATGGCAATAATTATAAATATGTGTTGATGGGCACATAATGCATAAAGATATAATTTATATGAGAATAACAGCACAAGGAGTGGGGAGAGAATGGAGCTATATAGGTGCAAAGCTTTTGTGTACCTATTGAGATTAATTTGGCATTTATCTGAACTAGATTGTGGTAAGTTAAGATATTAAGTGTAGTCCTGAGGGCAGCCACTAAAAATATAACTCAAAAAAATTTAGTAAAAGAAATGCCAAGGGAATTAAAATGGTATACTAGAAAATATCTTTTTGGACACAAAAGGCAGTAATAGAAGAATAGAAGAACAAAAAAGATTTAAGACATATAGAAAATAAATAGCAAAATGGCAGATGTGAATCCTACCATATCATTTACTATATTACATAAAAATGAATTATACACTTCAGTTAAACAGCAGAGATAAACACATGGATTAAAAAAAAAATGTTCCAACCGTATGCTGTCTACAAAATACACACTTTAGATTGAAAGATGCAAATAGGATGAAAGTCAAGGATGGAAAAAGACATACAAATAGTAACAATCAAAGAGCTGGAGTAGCTATGCTAATTTTGGACAAAATAGATTATAAAACAAAAAATTTTTACAAAGAGATATCTGATAATAATAAAAGGGTCAAGTTACCAAGAAGGTATTATAATTGTAAACATATATGCACCTAACAGCAGATCTTTAAGCAAAAACTGGCAAATTGAAAGGAGAAATAGTTCAACAATAATAGTTGAAGACTTCAATATCCTACTTTCAATAATGATGGAGGGACTTCCCCGGTGGTCCAGTGGTTAAGGCTCCATGCTTCCATTGCAGGGGGCACGGGTTAGATCCCTGGTCAGGGAACTAGGATCCCACATGCCGCAAGGTGGCAAAAAAAAAAATGAATGGAATAACCAGGCAGAAGATCAATAGAAAACTTCAACAACACAATAAATCAACTAGACTTAATAGATATCTATAGATATCTGTTCCACGCAACGGCATTATAATACACATTCTTCTCAAATGCACCCAGATTATTCTCCAGAAGAGACCATCTGTTGGACAATAAAATAAGTCTCAATAAATTTAAAAGGATTAAAATAATACAAAACATGTTCTCTGTTGATGCAAGATCAAAAAAGTGGCAAATATTTTAATTTCCCAAGGGAAGCAGATTCAGATCTCTGTCTTGGTTTAATTCTAGTATTCCCACTCTAAGAGTTGCCATTCTCACTACCGCAAGAATTTCAGGTTCTTAACCTTAAATTCCCAAACTCCATTAATCCTTTTCTCGTTTCTTGATTTTTCCACTTTATACTAAACATCTTGAATTGGTCTGTGTTTCTCTTGCCGTGTCATGCTATCTTATAAAGAAATAGTTGCCTCTGGTATAATTTGTGGCCTATGTCACTGATCCTCAACTATTTTCAATTTATTTTCAGTGTCATTTTAGACATAGACACATGAAATGTGTGGCTTTCGAAATTCTTCTCTTGGAGTCTGTGCTCTACTGGTGGGTTCTTCTTAGCCTTCATGCAGGTTTGTCATGAGCTATTGCTCCTTATCTCTCAGTGTCTAGTTGCAGGTATCATCAGAAAGTAAACATTCTTCCTGCAGCTGCCTCATCCACAGCCTACTCGTAATTTTTTGTAAGCTTCCTTCTTTCAGAATCACGGGGCAGAAGAAAAAAAATTAGAAAACAGAACGATATCTTTGAGAGGCATTAGCTCCTCTCCCACATCCTATCCATTATCCGTGCTTTATGTTCTTTATTTTTACATCTGCTTCTTTTTTGCCTCTTTGTTCATTTAACTTCCTTCCCCTCCTGCTTACACCCCCTGAAGATTATAGGAGTTAGAGAACTCAGGGTTGGGATCTTTGTTTTGCTGGTTTATTGAAGTTGCATAAACCATGGAACCCTTCTTTTCAACGGATTCTACTTTGATTTTTACAAGCATTACAGGTAGGAAGTAAAAATCATTTTCAGGGGAGAAAGGGCCTAGAATTCATCAAGATTCTTTCCCAATCTCCCATGAACGTAATGGTTGCACACGCTAATCATCACTCCCAAGATTATTCAACAGTCCACTCGGGGCAGACTCTATAGCTGCCAGTTTGGACTCAGGCGCGTATTAGAGATGTGACGTCAGGCACGTCACTGCATCTCCTTGTACCCCTGCCCTCGTGTGTGCACCCCCTGGGGCACTCCAGAGAACCTTTACCCCAATCTGCCCGGTGAATCAGTTGTGCAGAGTATCAGTGGGTACCTTTCTCTGCCCTTCCATCTCCTCCTCCCCCTGGCTTGGCTCCCCTCCCAGTGCCAGGCAAACGTGCTCAGCCCTCGGTGCTTTAACAAGTGTCGATGAACAGAAGATATCAGTCCGTCAGCAAGTGCAGTGCACAAACTGCCCGGAGACAGTCTACTCTCCTGAGCCACGCTCTCAACACCTGTCTCTTGGGCTCCCGACCCAGGTGGGCCTCATCATCCCACCTTCAGAGAACCCTCAGTCCTACCAGCTGCTGCCTGCGGAGCCTGTTGAAATCTCACCCATCTCACCAGCAGGAGTGTCTGGATTTCTTTCCCTGGCAGTTGCCCCCTTTCTCCTTCCTCTGTCTCCCTTCCCAGCTGTCCTCAATTCTTCCCCCCCTTTCCTTCTCTTCTCTTCTGTTTCCCTCCTTCCTCCCTTCCCTCCTTCCTTCCTTCCCGCCTTCCTTCTTTCCCTCCCTCTTTCCTTCCTTCCCTCCTTCCCTCCCTCCCCTCCCTCCCTCCCTCCCTTTCTTCCTTCCTTCCCTCCTTTCTCCCTCCCCCCCTCCCTCCCTCCTTCCTTCCTTCCCTCCTTCCTTCCTTCCCTCCTTCCTTCCCTCCCTCCTTCCTTCCCTCCCTCCTTCCCTCCCTCCCCTCCCTCCCTCCCTCCCTCCCTTGCTTCCTTCCTCTCTCTTTCCTTCTCTCTCACTTGCTTGCTTGCTGTTGGACACCACTTCCAGCTTCTTTGTAACTGTCTCACGGTGCCACTTCCCACATGATGTGCTACTTTTCCTGTGCCACTTCCCACGTGCCACTTTCCACATGGTAGCCAAGGGCTGGTTTACTGTCTCATGACACTTGTGATAACAGGGATGTTGGACAGTGTGTACCAAGCTGTGATCTATCAAATAAAAGCCCTACAAAATGTTCTGTGGAGAAAGGGCTTAGACTAAATGCCTTTAGGAAATACTATGCATGCCTCTGCTCATGGTGAGACCCACTGCTGATTCCTACAACAAAGGCTTTGACAAGCCCTTCACTGAAAAACCTGTTGAAACTGTTTATTTTCAAGCTCTCCAAACTTTTTGCTAAGGAACCCTCTTTCTGAGTAATAGCCACTGACATGCAGTAGAAGTAGAGTCTGTGGAATACACTGTGGGAAACATTGAACTTGATGCTCTGTGAGGTTGGTTCCAGATCTAGAGCTGTAGTTTAGTCATTAGCTGACTGTTCCCTTGAAAGGCACATGGGCCATGGCAGGAATGAGGTGCTGGACAAGTAACTTTCAGTGGAGGAGGATGGGCCTCTTAGTCATGGTTCTTCAGAGACACAAAACCAATAGGATATGTGTATATTTAAGTGTGTGTGTGTGTGTGTGTGTGTGTATGTGTATGTATACATGTGTGTATACATGTGTATATAGAATTAGCTCACATGACTGTGGAAGCCAGCATGTCCAAAATCTGCAGGGCAGGCCAGCAGGCTGGAGACCCAGGGGAGAGCTGGTATTGCAGTTTGGGTCTGAAAGCAGAATTCCCTCTTCCTCAGGGGACGTCAGTCTGTCTTCTACTAATGCTTCAGCTGAATGGAGATGCCCACTCACAATACGGAGGATTATCTGTTTTACTCAGAGTCTGCTAATTTAAATGTTAATCTCACTTTTAAAATACCTTCATAGAAACATCTAGAATAATATTTGTCAGGTATCTGGGTAGTGTGGCTCGGCTGAGTTGACACATAAGATTAACCATCGCCAAGGGGAGGGTAGTTATGGTGACTCTAAGTCATTGATGGCTGTGAGCCTCTAGAGGAGGAGTGGGCACTGACGGACTGTGTCCAGTTTGTCTCTTTGCCGTGGCCCTGGCTGTAGCTGTGATGTTTCGAAAGCACTGGCCGGTAGGTCTTACTCCTTGAAAAATGTTCTGAGATTGATAAGTAGGACAGGGGCCGGGTGGCAGGTAAGTTATCCTGTGACATGGATGTGATCTGCCCATGGATTAGAGAGAATCTAGGATGCACTGTGAGGTCACATCTCTATCATACATAAAGGTATTATCCTTGGCTCCATAGGTGAGAATTTATGTAGCACATTTAATTAAGACAACTGCAGGGGAAAGGGAAGGACCCCTTAGTGACTTGTAATGAATGGATGACTCCCTCGCCACTCCTCTCCTCTCCATGGGAAAATGAGGCTCAGATGGGGGTGGTGTAATTAGCACTGAAAGTGAAAAGATTTCACCCTTTCTCTCCTTTCTTCAGCTTTGGGGCACCTATGCTCTTTGGTTTTGTATGCTTGGCTGCCCCTCCTTTCCTTTATGAAGTTCAAGTTGCTTTGGGGTCTTCCTCCAACCCCTTTTCAGAGGGTAATTGGGAGCCTGAATCATACCCTCAGGGTGACTGCACTGCCTGGTCCTGGGTGAAGCTACAGTCAAAACTTAGTCTCTGGCTCTTTAAAAATCCCTTCTTAGAATTTGTTTGATGTGTTTTTAGGAAATTCTTTTATGATTGGCTTGAATTTATAATTGATAAAAGGCTCTTGTCTTTTCAAAAGAAAGCAACCCAAAAGAGAGCAAAGCATGTGATGGGTGTGTGTGTTGCTATGGAAATAATTGAATGAAAACTTTATTTCCTGCTTACACCTATTGATCATAAAGGAGGGAGGAGAATAAAGTAGGAGTAAAGAGGAGACAAAGGCTTAGAATGTAATCAACAATAATTGAGGAAAAATGGTCACCCAAAGGGTTTCTCCAAGGAGGCTGACCCCCCTGACGAAAATGCCTCCAATTTCCTTTTGCTTTTTCCCTGCGATGCAGGAGAACTTGCAGGAGAACCTTGGAATCAGAAGCTCTGGGAAACCTCTGATTTCAGTCCCCTGTGCAGATTGAAAAGACACTTTGTGAATCACGTAGAAACCAACTGCTGACATCGGGGATGGTGTCCAGAGGGGCTTTTGATGCCAGATTGGTTTAAAGTTCAAAAGCCAAAATCAAGCTTCTTTGAGAAGTTCCAGCTCCAGTAGGTTTCAGAGTGCGTTATTTAAAAGCTGTTCTATTAAAATTTGAGGACATACGTAACATTAATGGACAGATCCTTTATGTGTTATTGAGAAATAATTGGCTCTCAAGTGTTTTATTTCTTCAAATATTATTCTAATTATATATCCCCTTAAATATAGTCATGGGTAACTATGGGTAATATTTTTGTTTCCCATTAAAAGTATAATTTAACATGAATCTGTCTGACAGAAGCATAAATGGAGCGATCACCGAATCATAATTTAGAAAGCTCTCTTCATCTCACCCTAGTGTTGGCTGCACAGTATAATCGCCTAGGGAACTTTGAAAAATCTCAACGTCCAGATCAGTTAAAACAGAAGCTAATGCATGGGGCCCAGGCATCAGTATATTTTTAAACTCCTCAGAGGATTCCAGTGTGCAGGGTTGAGAACCACTGATCCAAGTGAAAATAAACTCTGTAGGGCTGGTGGACCTGATACGTGGTAGTACCCGTTTTAAAAACCACCTCTCTGCACAGCACCTTCTCCCGGTTCTCCTGAGGCTCTACTGGTCCCACTGCGGCTAAGAGCTTCTTAGCCTTTCTGCCTTCCTTGCAGGGGCCTCATGCAGACAAATGTTATCGGCCTCTCTCTGGAATAAGAAAGCCCTCATTTGTAGCATCTGCTGATTTTCAGATTTTGTATTATGCTCCCGGCAGGCATGGTCAGTTTCACCACGCGCTACCACTGAGCCTGGAGTCGGGAGGGAAAGGGGCACAGTCAGCTCTCACGGGCCAGCTCCAGACACCATGCCTCCTCTGTGCCCACCCTCAGATACCCCACTCTCCCTTAGGTGGCCATAGGAGTTTTGAGCCACATGGATAGATACTTTGCTGTTTGTATGATAAGCTGGCTTCTCCGGTGTTCTGCTCAGGTAACATAACACCTCCTCCCCCTTAGAGAGTACAGATAAGATTTGGCAAACACCAAGGGAATGCGCCTAAGGCTAGGGATACTTGGGCAATTGGCCTTCTTGCTGTAATTGATCATGTGAGCCTGAGGCGCCTGAGCTGACCTGAGGTTCTTGAGACTGCAGAGTTGAGAGCCAGGCTCTGAATCAGGATAAATTCACCAAGTTAACAGGGGAGCTCCTGTCCCTGATTCCCCTCCCCACTCGTTACTACGCACTTTCACATAACTTTTCATATTGAGTCACTTCGACACCCTTAGGAAGGCCAAGCAGATGCTATCTGCAGGTGAAGAATTCCACTGAAGCTCAGAGAGGTTAAATGGGGTGACTCACCCAAGTTTGAGCAACTTGCCCAAGCTAGTAAGTAACGGGGCCAGGGCTTGAACCCAGAGCTTCTGACCCTACGGTTAATGCTCTCCTGCCTTGCCTATCAGCCACCTCCCCCTCTGCATGCGTCCAGTCAACTTAGGTAGCAGAGGAAGTGAAATGAAAAGTAGCAGATTCCTGCCTTCCAGTCTTGTGAACAGATTCTCTGCCAGTCCTGCTTTGGAAAGCATGCTTCCTGAAAAGAATGTGAGCTAACAAAGAACATGTTTCTTTAAAATATTAAGTTGAGGATGACATATGAAAGTCTTGTGTCATGTGAACGGCTGATGAATTGTGATTCCAAAACTACAATTAGGAGCAACCTCTGCCGAAAATGAGTCGAATCCAGAGGACACCTGGGACTCTGAGAAGTGGCTACAGAAATACGGTTTGAAATCCCAGAAGCTGTCATTTTATGATGTCATTGCTGACTGCTCCTTCCGCCATGCTGATGGAGTTGTTGATATAAAAGCCAAACCAGAGGACGAGTCGGTGCAGACCAGTGCGGTAAGTGAAGTGAACCCCTAGACGGGGATGCCCTGGGAGGGGCATCGAGGACCAGGGCTGGACCCAGGGCAGGACCAAGGTTGAAAGGCAGCATGAATGCTGCCTTTGAAGAAGGATGCCCCTCTGCTCCCTGCCTTACACTTTTCTGAATGCTACTTGTGGGAGTGGAGCTCAAGTCTGAGAATGGCTTCTAGATATAAGTGAATTAGACAATCATTATACATAAGCCAGGAGCTGTGCTTATGGAAATTCAGGCATTGTGTCAAAAAAGAAGCCCTTTGTTTCCCCGTATTGAATGGAAGAGAGAAACTGCTGGTGAATATGCCCCAAAGCAGGCATTTCTCCGGTCCTCTTGGACCGTCACTGTATTGGAGCTACATTATTCAAGTGGCTACCAGCCAGCATTTACTGGATTTCCAGTAAACATAAAATTATATTCTCTAAGGGATTATAGCGTGGTAAGGGTCTATGCTGTAAACTTTTGAAAGGTGTAGTTCCCTTGTGACAGTGGGTCTGAAAGGAATACAGCTTCTCAAAATGCCTGGCTCTGGCTCGTAGTGGAAGGATAATGATCTGTAGTAGTGGCTCCTAACCTTCAGGGTGCATGAGTCACTGGGTTGGAGGCCGGGCCCAGGAAAGTGCACTTATAACAATCCCCAGAGGATGCTGAAGCTGCTGATCTGGGAGCCACACTTGGAGAAACACTGGCGTGTAGAGCAGGACCCAGAAGACTGTCCGAAGTTTAGAATTAGAGAAAGACTGAAAAGTGTCTCCATATGAAACAGAAAATCAGGGTAAAATGAATATTGTAAATCTGTAAAACTGAGGGACATCTCTTTTAGAAGTTAGTGAAAACCCAGATACACACTGAAGTGAGAGCTAAAATGCAAGCCACGGAGCAGACATGTCAGTCACAGCAGCCCAGCAGAGACTACTTGGAGAGGAAGTCAAGGTCCTTCCCAAATGCAGTGTCCCTTTATGTATTCTCTAAGGCTCTGATTCAGTGTCAAGATCATCATTGCGAAACCTCTCAATCCTACAGAGGTGAAACCCCCGTCTCCTTGACACTCCCTCTTAGGCTGCATGGCCACTGGTTCCACACGTCCACCCGAGGAAGCGCTGTTTTCCTTTGGGGCCACGTTAGCCACATGACGTTGTGTTTTTGCCCCCTGATTGCCGTTTACAATGAACTGCAAGGAGGAGAATGTCAAAATTGAATGAGAAAAAATGCAGAATTGACGCAAGACTTGTTTCCTGGCTTACATATTGGGATCCAGAGTAATTGCTACATTGCAGGGAAATCTCATTTGTGGGTTTCCTCCCTCAGTACCGTTTTCTGCTTTTGTAGACCTTTTTCAGTAATGTTATTAGTTCAGGAAATCATACCTAATTAAATTTTCATTTTTAAAATACGTTAGGCCCTGAATATTTTAAAATATGAATTCGTGTCAATTTGAACATAGCTTACTGCAGGCTCCCAACAGTGTGGTATGCACAGGTCTTCTCTAATACTGATTTTTTCCTTTGCTTTCTTGACAAATTTAAATGAAATTTTACAGGGATGGTTTGAAGAATTTGGCTTTATAAATGGGGAATTTTACCTCAAACTTCTGACACTAACAAATTATAATAAGGTAAAAGTTGAGAAGTGTACAGTATAGCTGCCCTCGTTCACCAATGAAAAAGGGACAATTTTATTATTTATTTATTTATTTTTTTGTGGTACACGGGCCTCTCACTGCTGTGGCCTCTCCCGTTGCGGAGCACAGGCTCCAGACGCGCAGGCTCAGCGGCCATGGCTCACGGGCCCAGCCACTCCACAGCATGTGGGATCTTCGCGGACCAGGGCACGAACCCGTGTCCCCCGCATCGGCAGGTGGACTCTCAACCACTGCGCCACCAGGGGAGCCCGACAATTTTATTTTTAGTATTTGGGGATACGTATCTGAAACTGGATTTATACCTAAAACTGTGATGTGTGTATAAGGTAGAAAGAAACTGAAGCTGTGAAATAGGTTGATTCTTTAGGGTTCCCCCAGACTCCCACTGGGAAGGACCCCCTAGACTTTTAACTATAAAAACTGCTTTGTAGGTATGGATCCAGGAAATTGAGACACTGAGAAATAAATGACGAAAAATGCCTTGTTGTGTAGCATTTCTAAGATGGATGAGCAGGGGAGGAGAGGAGACAAAAATGCATTTCTAATTAGGGAATTTGCAGGCAAAGTCTAGTAACTTGATGTCTTGGGGCACCCCTTGAAGTCACGTTGCATTCATGGCCACTTATGTTGCTTGAGCACAAAGCCAGCCCTGATGTTCAGAAACCCACTCTAGTCTCATCACTTATTCCTCCAACAAATATTTATTGAGCCTTCACTATGTACCAGGCAGTGTGGTATGGTGGAAAGTACACCGGAGTTGAATGAGAAGACTTGGGTGTAAATACTGCTTATTTAGTTGCTAAATATTTAGTTGCTAAATATGAGATGTTGAGCAAATAATTTAACCTGTTTGAGTCTCACTCTCCACATCTGTAAAATGGGCGGTGTAAAGTCTGAATTTGAAAATTGCACGTATAAGCACGATGCCTGGCACTTAGGAGATGCCCACTAGATGTTGCCTTCCTTGTTTTCTTTATTACAAACACGGTGAGTCAGAAAGGAGCATTTATGGAATGCCTGCTCACTTTATATGCAAGGTGAATATTTGTGCTCTTGTATCACACATGAGAAAATGAAGTCCCAGGGCCTCCAAGGGGTTAGACAACTCAGCTGAGATCTCGTGGCAGGTAGAAGCAGGGTTTGAATTCACATCTGTTGGGCTCTCAACACTGTGCTTTTCCCATTTGGACACTCTGGTGCTGGACACCTGTGTTCTCGTAACTTCTGGTCTGGTGTGTTTCCATTTGGAAATGCACAGGGCACAGTTGGGAGATGCCACGTGATGGGATTCAGTGTAGGGAGCACATGGTGAGACTGAGAGAGAGGATGTGTTTCTCCTTCCATCTTTGCACTGCGGTGGAGACATGGTTCGCCTTCCTGCCTGCCTTGAGAACATCAGGACTGATCCCATTATGTGCTTCAACCCTGCCTACATCAGTCACCTCTGGACCCCTGGATTCTCATCCCTGTGTGGCTCTGGCATCCCTTCTGTGAGCCTCTTCCATCCCCCACTGACTCCTAAAACCCCTCCACTGTGCCCTCTGGAACTGGAAGTCATCAGCAGACCCTCCGTAGCCTCACATACTCTGAAATGTTCCCTTCACCTGCTTGTCTGGGTTCTTGCTCAAGGACCCTAGTTTCTCTCCCATTCTCCCTGGGTCTGTGGGCACAGAGGTGGGTGGTGACCTCCTTGCTTC
The DNA here is from genome assembly GCF_951394435.1 of Stenella coeruleoalba. NCBI lineage: Eukaryota > Metazoa > Chordata > Mammalia > Artiodactyla > Delphinidae > Stenella > Stenella coeruleoalba. The sequence goes on along the minus strand of NC_137159.1, from coordinate 8,836,759 downwards.
TCTTTGCTGTTTCTTGATCATTCTCCCTCCCTCTTCCCAGGTCATCAGAATGTACCACCCAAGGTACCTTCTGTATCTGACACCCACTGAGCCTCAGGTCACCTCCATCCATCCTTGAAGATTATAGCTTCTGGCTTGCTGTCACTGGCTCCAGCTGTTTCAGTCCTTAGTGATGTCAGTTTTTTGTGGATGACCCTTCCCATACCCAGACCTTTCATTTCTCTGACCTGTTCAATGACCTTCTCCTCCATTCCTTCTCTTCCATCCTGCCATGGCATACCCTTGACCTCGTCATGGCAAATAACTGTGTAATCATAACCCACATAATCAATTCCAAAGGTCCCACTCTTTTTAGGTCATTTCCTCTACTACACTAATTCCAGTCTTTCAGCCCCATGGGGATATACAGCTGGTTGTTTCTGTGACCTTTTCTCTGTCCTCTATCCTTTGTCCCTTTCATAATCCTCAGCTACTCCCCATGCCTTACATTCTTGCACTCCTCTGGCAAAACCCCAACCTTTGTTAAACCCAGCTTTCTGCCTTATACTCGTGCAGTTGACTCTGATGAAGGAAACTGGAGAAAAACACACAGCCACCTGGTTTCACTTTAAATTCCCGACGTCTGATTTCAGGCAGATCTTTTGTGCCGCTGCCCCGCACTCTGCTCGGGTTTACCATCCACTGTGACTCCTGTTCTCTGAGACGCCTGCCTCCTCTCTCCTCACACCTCCAACACCTCCTCCTCCCCACCCGCTCTTAGCAGGAGACCTTGCTTCGCAGTTCACTGAACACTGAAGTGAACATCCGTGAACATTTGCCTCCACGTTACAAATCCCCGGGCATCTGCACCTGTACGCTCTACCCCTGTTTCTTCTAGGATGGCTGAATTGTCCTCACCAGCCAACCCTTCCACGTGTGCACTGACCCCTCTCCTCTCTTTCATCCCTTCTCCCCCTTTCTAGTCTGTGTCATTATTATTGTCCTCATTTCTAGATCTTTCCTGTCAGCATAAAAAACATGGCGGTACTTCTCCCATCTTAAAAATACAATTCTTTGACCCCCGTCTTCGTCTCTGGCTCTGCCTCTTCTGCCTGATTCCTCTGTTCATGTTTGGAACCCGATGCCTCAATAGTTTTGTAAATTCTTTTTCTCTAACCCCATAGTTCTCCCGTGCTCTCCTGAATATACGCCAATGAGGCAAAGGTCTCACTCTTTCCGAGGAGCCCTGAATTGCTAAATTCAGAGGTTAATTCTCAGTCTCTTTCTTACTTGACCTGTTATCACCAGTTGCTATTGTTGGTTACTTCCATGAAATTCTTTGGCTTGCAGAAAATACACTGTCTTGTTTTTCTGCCCAGCTCACTGGCTAACCTTTTTTTTTTTTTAAATCAGAGAATTTTATGAAACATTTTATTTTTTAAAAAACTTTTTATTGGAGTATTGTTGTTTTACAATGTTGTGTTAGTTCCTACTGTACAGCAAAGTAAATCAGCTATATGTATACATATATCCCCTCTTTTTTGGATTTCCTTCTCGTTTAGGTCACCCCAGAGCACTGAGTAGAGTTTCCTGTGCTACACAGCCGGTTCTCATTAGTTATCTATTTTATACATAGTATCAATTGTGTATAAATGTCAATCCCCCTCCCCCAGTTCATCCTGGCTAATCTTTCTCAGTCTTCCTTGTTGTTTCGTTCTCATTTTCCCAATCTCTATCTGCCGAAGGGCCTCAAGGCGCAGTCCCTGGACCTCTTCTCTATCTGCTCTCATTCTCTGGATGACCTCATCTGGCCCCGTGGCTTTTAAACTGTGTGCGTGCTGGTGACTTCCAACTTTAAAGCTCCAGCCCTGAGTCCTTCCCTGGCCTTTGCCGGACTACTTGCCGTGTTACTGGGATGTCTAATAGGCATCTGGAACCTAACACATCGACACTGAATCCCCATCTTTCCCTTCAAGGCTGCTCTCCCATAATCTTCCTCCCATCAATTTATTGCCACTCCACTCTTTTAGTTCTTTGGGCCAAAAACCTGGAGTCATTCCTGACTCCCCTCTTTTATCTCATACCCACATCTGACCTCTCATTAAATCCTGTCAGTTCTACCTTCATACTATATCTGTAAATCAGCATCTGGCCACTTCTCACCATTCCTACCCCTGGTCCAAGCCGCCTCACTGATCTCCTGACTCTGCCCTTGACTATCTACAGTCTATTCTCAGCAGAGTATCCACAGTTATCCTTTAAAATGAAAAAAGGGGGCTTCCCTGGTGGCACAGTGGTTAAGAATCCACCTGCCAATACAGGGGACACAGGTTCGAGCCCTGGTCCGGGAGGATCCCACGTGCTGCGGAGCAACTAAGCCCGTGTGCCACAACTACCGAGCCTGCGTTCTAGAGCCCGCGAGCCACAACTACTGAGGCTGCGTGCCACAAATACTGAAGCCCGCACGCCTAGAGCCTGGGCTCCGCGACAAGCCACCACAACAAGAAGCCCGTGCACCATTCACTGAAACTAAAGCCTGCGCACAGCAACGAAGACCCAACGCAACCATAAATAAATAAATTTATTTTTTTAAAAAACCCGAAAACTGGTTAGAAATGAAACTTTTAAATTGTGAGTAAGACAAGTATAAATTGTGTCATTTTTCTAAGAGAATAGATCTGGAAAGTTCTCATCATAAGAAAAAAATTGTAACTGTGGGGTGATGAAGGTTAACTAAACTTACCATGGTGATCATTTCCCCGTATATCCATATATCAAATCATTATGTTGTACACCTAAAACTAATAAAATGTTAAATGTCAGTTGTATCTCAATTTAAAAACATTGTGTCGCTTCTTATGTTAAGGCCCTTGGATGGTTCCTTTTTTCATTCAGAGGACAAGCCAGAATCATTTCCGTCAGTGAGCAAGCTTCACAGCATCTGCTTCCTGGTCCTCCTCCTCCTGTTTCTCTGGCTTCATCTTGCTCTTTCCCTCACTCACTATGTTTCGGCTATACTGCCCTTCCTAAAAGTCTACAGACATGCTAGGCAAACAGTTACCTAAGGGCTTTTGTCATTGATGTGTCCTCAGACTCCCCCTAGACCTCCGAAGGGCCACACGCTTTGTTCCCTCAGGTTTCAGTCATATTTCATCTTCTCTCTTTTTTTTTTTTTGCGGTACGCGGGCCTCTCACTGTTGTGGCCTCTCCCGTTGCAGAGCACAGGCTCCGGACGCGCAGGCTCAGCGGCCATGGCTCACGGGTCCAGCCGCTCTGCGGCATGTGGGATCTTCCCGGACCGGGGCCCGAACCCGTGTCCCCTGCATCGGCAGACGGACTCTCAACCACTGCGCCACCAGGGAAGCTCTCATCTTCTCTTTGAGGCTTTCCCTTCTAGGTTTTAACTTGCCCCTTCCCCTCCCCTGTCCCTCAGCATTCTCTCTTCTCCTTCCTTGCCTTATTTGTCTCCACAGCATTTGTCATCCTCTGACCTGCTAGATGAGTATTGGTTTATCATCTGGCTCTTTTCCTGTCATGTGAGCTCCATGAAGGCAGGGATTTTGGTCTTCTTTTATGGACTGTGTTCCTGGTGCTTGGGCCTGGCAGAGTGGTGCTTGATGCATTTATAAACTGGTTGGGTGAGTGATAGAGACAGTCCTTTGGAAAGCTCTCTTTGTGGGAGGACTTTGTCCTTGGGCCAGTTCCGTATGTCCAGGAAGGACCCTAGATGTGGCATGGGGTTCTTTACTACTTTTCTTCATTTGGCGCTGGGAGTAACAGTGGAAAGATGCTTGGGGTGTCTTAAGTCCCACCTCCTCTAGATCTCCCTGACCCTCTAGTCCATTGTGAACTCTTTCTTCTTTGCCAGAACTTGCCCAATCATTACTGTCTCAACCCAGGACCAGGTACTGGGTGCTAGTGTTCTACACTGCTACTTTCTCTGTGTTTGTATATGTAGGTGTGTGCCTGTGTGTGTGTTTAGCATCTCCCTGCTGGAAACATTAGCTTCTCTGGGCACAAATGGGATTGCCCATGTCTTGCTGACCGACATTCACGACACCCAGCGCAGGGCTCCATATGGAGTAGGCCCCGGTAATAAGTTTGGTTGAACCAACTGTTGAATGATTTTATGGTGGGAGCGAGTGCTAGGAGCTGTGCAATAAGGCAGGGGTGGAGGTGCCATCTGGGGACTTTTCTTCTTTGAAAGGTTTCTGAGTGGCTTCTGTCCTGTGTCTTTTCCTTAGGAGACCAACAAGAAGACAGTGCATGCGAAATACTGCAGCAGATTTGTCCATGCTCCCTGGAAGGATGGGAGCTTGGTCCACGTCTGCATTACCAAGGAGAAGTACACATGGTACAGTGCGAGAATTCATGCAGTCCTGGCCCGGATCCAGAGGAGGTTGGTGTACTGCATGAGGGTACATTGCATGATCCAGCCTCTCTTGAAATGCAAGTCTGCTTGAGCCCTTGGTAAAGCTCAACCAAGAGAAATGGCCAGTAAGCATTGTTACGTCAGGGTTGCCATCTGATGGTTTGCTGTTGGCCTCATTGTTAATAACCAAAGGGGATGTTTGGATGCAGATTCTGAGCTGCCTTGATGCCAGTGCAGACTCTGAAAAACAGCAGACAAAGATGTAGTTATCATGTTGATTGTGCATCACTGTAGGAGGCAAAGGAACACTTCTGCTAATGTCTTGCATTTTCTGTGGGCCTCAGGTGTATAGCGGACTGTATGACACCTGTCCTCTGTACTCTTGAATATTACCTTTCAAGGCAACTGTTACAATGTTGTGAAACATTTATATGCAATGGAATAATATATATATACATATTAGAAATCTGCTAAAAATAACTTCATGTGCTCCCTCTCAACCCTGCTGGTTCTTAAAATATGGTAATGCTCCTAAGAGTCTAGTGTACTAGGCTGTGACCTCAACATCAGCTCCATGGGGTGACCTAGCTCAACGCTTTCATCTCGCTGATGCCAAGGGAGGTGCTCTAGATGATGCTCTAGAATATGAAGACCACGTCCATTTAGGTGCATGGGCCCTAAGGTCAGGTAGAGCTGGATTCTAACCCCAGTCTGCTATTTTCTGTGACCCTGGGCAGGTTAGTCAGTGTCTGTGTGCATCAGCTTTCTCATTTATAAAGCAGGAATGATCATGCCATTTAGAGATGTGTTCTGTGGATTAGATTAGATACTAAGTCTAATGAGTTTAGGCTAGTACCCAGCCTGTAGTAGTCACTTGCAATCAGAGCTTTTTCCCTCCTTCCCTGTTTTCTGTTATAAACCACAAGCTGCAGACACCTGTCTCCCCCTGTATATACTCTGCAGAGCCCCAGTTTCTCAAAACCCAGCTGATGACGGGTTACTCAGAAAAAGTAATCCTTGCTTCTGGAGTCTTCTGTGCTTATGGTTTTGGGATTGACTCCCTTAGGAGAGTAGTTCGGATTTCAAATCTGGGGAAAAGGAAGCTGCTTGGAAGACACCCCACCTGGCAGCTCCTGGGTCTGTTTGTCCCTCTCCTCCCACCAGGTATCAAGGGTTGCCGGGAAGGTTTCTCTCCTCTTGTATTTTCTGGAAGACTTCATGGAGAATTAGTATCATCTCCCCCTTAAATGTTCATGGAATTCACCATTGAAGCCATCTGGGCCTGGAGCTTTTCTTTGTGGGAAGGTTTTTTTTTTTTTAACGCTGCATTCAATTTCTTTAAATATACATAGAGCTGATGTTGGTCATTTATGTCATCTTTATTTTCTAAGTCTGACTGGAGGTTATCCATCCTATCAATCTTTTCAAAGAAATGGCTTCTGGTTTCACTGTTGTTGTTTTGTTTTGTCTTGTTTCTCTGTAGGGTTTTCTCCTTTCTATGCCATTGATTTCTACTCTTACCTTTATTATTTCCTTCTTTCTCTTTACTCTGGGTTTGAGTTTTTTGAGATAGATACTTAGATCACTGATCTTGACCTCCCTTTCTAACATAAACATTTAATTTTATACATTTCCCTCTGAGTAGTGCTTTAACTGTCTCTCACGAATTTTGATATGTTGTATTTCATTTCATTCATCTCAAATCATTTTCTCATTTCCCCTTTGATTTCTTCTTTGACCAAAGGGTCACTTCCCAAGTATTTGTGGATTTTTCCCGATAGCTTTTAATTTCACTGTGGACAGAGAAATATTGTATGATTTCAGTTCTTAGAAATCTGTTGAGATCTGTTTTGTGGCCCAGAATATGAAGAAAAAACCACTTTTGTTGGGTGGAGTGTACTTTAAATATCTCAGCTCAAGTTGGTTGATAGTATTATTCAAATCTTCCATATTATTACTGATTTTCTGCTTAATTGTTCTATAAATTATTGAGAGAAGGGTGTTAGAATCTCCAACTATAGTTGTGTATTTGTCCAATTTTTCTTTCAGTTCTAAAATTTTTTCTTCATGTAATTGGAAGCTCGATTAGCCAATACATGTACATTTAGTGTTGTTAGGTCCTCTTGATGAATCAACTCCCTTATTGTTATGAAATGTCCCTTTTTATCTTTGGTAATATTCTTTGTTATGGAGTCTGCTTTGTCTAATATCAGTATAGCTACTCTGGCTTCCTTTTGTTATTTCCTGCAGGATTTTTCTTTTTTCTGTCCTTTTACCTTTACCTATATGTATCTTATATTGAAATAGGCTTCTTGTCAACAGAATATGTAAGGATATTATTTTTAATCCAATCTGACAATCTCTGCTTTTCATTGGAGTGTTAAGATCATTTATATTTAATGTGATTATTGATTTAGTTGGATTTAAACCTAAGATCTTGCTGTTTGTTTTCTATTCGTTCCACCTGTTCTTTGTTCCCTTTTTACTCTTATTCTGCCTACTTTGGTTTGAACATTTTTTACGATTCCATTTTATCCCCACTATTGGCTTGTTAACTCTGCCTCTTTGTTTTGTTTTGTTGTGGTGTGACTACTTTAGCATTTACAATATACATCTCTAACTTATCACAGTCTAGCTTCAAATAATAATATATTGCTTCATGTACATCATGAAAGTCTTCAGCTTCCATTCCCTTTCTGACTTGTCTGTTGCTGTCCTACACACTTTACTTCCACATATGCTATAAACCCCAAATACATTATAAACAATCAATTGTCTTGTAAACAGATTTAAAATGAGAATAAATGTATCTTGTATTGATTCACATATTTGTGATTTCTGTTGCTCTTTAGTCTGTTTGTACAGATCCTAGCACAGGTCTGTTGGTGATGCATTCTCTCAGCTGTTTTAGTCTGAAAAACTCTTGAATTTACTTTTATTTGTGGAAGGTATTTTTGCTAAGTATAGGATTCTAGGTTTACAGTTTTATCTTTTAATACTTTAAAAATTGTTCCCCATTCTTTTTGGCTTGCATGATGAGAAGTCACCTATTATTCCTATGTTGTCTCTGGTTCCTTTTAAGATTTTTTTCTTTATCACTAAATTTCAGCCATTATATGATGACGTGTCATGGTTTTTTTTTTTTTTTTTCTTTCTATTCGGGTTCTTTGAGCTTCTTGGATCTGTGGGTGTATTGTTTTCATCAAAACTGGAAACATTTGATTGTATTTCTTCAAATATTTTTCTGTGCCCCTTTCCCCCTCCTTAGTGTCTAATTACACATGTGTTAGACTCCTTGATATTGTTCCATGGGTTGCTTATTCTGTTATATTTTTTTAACCTTTTTCTCTCAGTGTTTTATTTTGGATTGTTTACTATTACTGTGTCTTTCTTAAAATTCCCTGATCTTTTCTTCTGCTAGTGTCTACTTCACTGTTAATAGCATGCAGTGTATTTTTCATTTCAGTCATTGTATATCTCTAGACGTTTCCTCAGAGGATTCTTTTTGGATCTTCCATTCCTCTCCTCATTCTGTTCCTACTTTACCTTCTTGAACGTATGGATTATGTTTGCAATAGCTGCGTAACATCCTTTTTTGCAAATTCTATCATCTGTGTCATTTTCAGGTACATTTCTTTTGATCTGTCTTTCTTCTGGTTATGGGTCATAGTTTCCTGCTTCTCTGTGTGCCTGGTAATTTTCTACTGGTTGCCAGATATTTTGAATTCTACATTGTTGGGTACTGGATTTTGATGCATTTTTTATGTGTGTTCTGTGACGCAGTTGTTACTTGGAATGCAGTAAGTTACTCTGGGGCTTGCTTTTAAGTTCTGTCAGCGTAGGTGCAGGGGAGCCTTTAGTTCAGGACTAATTTGGTCCTACCATTAAGGCAGTACCGTTGTGAGGACTCTACTTGAGGCCACATGCATTACGGAGGCTTTTCCACTCTGGCTGATTGGAAGATGAACTATTTCCAGACTTGCGTGAGCTCTGAGGGGTTGGTCCATCTATTACTTTTTTGGTGATTTATTCCCCGGCTTCAGTAGTTTCTTCACGCACATGCCCTGATCATAACTTAGCCGAAGTCTCCAGGGCACCCTTCTGCAGATATCTGGAGCACATTCTCTCTCCCTTTCAATCTCTCTTTCCATCCCTCTCTGACGCTCTTTCTCTCCTATGTAGTGATCTCCTCTTCAGTGTTTTGCCCTGTAAAGTCTAATTGACTGGGCCTTGCTGAACTCTGAACTCAGTTTCAAGTATTTTTTTAGTCTGCCCCACCCTCTCCCCCAGGGTTTGCCTGCAACCATGAATTTAATCTACATCCTGTGATGGGATCCTGAGCCTGGACCACAGAAGCAGTCCTGCTTACACGACCACCTAGCGCTTGGTTATTCCTGGGATCTGGGGTTGCTTGATTCTATCCATAAGCTTCACTGAAGCTTCAGGAATGTGCTGGCATGACTAGCTTGACTGCAGTCAGCAGGGTTAGAAGAATACATGGTGTGAAGTCATAGCTAAAGGCCTCAAAAATACCAGATGACTGGAAGTAATTTACTTTTGGCTTTGGAGCCCAGTATTGGATTTATTTTTCTGTCCTATTGGTTTTCCTCTGTAGACGTATCATTAAGTTCTTAGGACGATGCTCTGAGTGCCACAGGCTCTAACCATTCCCTTTCAACTATTTCCTGCCTAGGATTCAATGGCTACAGGATGGGAGTCAAGTCCTTTTTGGAAAAGTGCCTAGTGATTGTGTCTACATTCTCATTGACACATCTCACTCAATGAAGGGGAAACTGGACCTGGTGAAGAACAAGATCATCCAGCTCATGCAGGTGAGATGGAGCTCTCGGGACCAGGCACCTGGGGACCGAGTATCACGAGTGCATCTCCGCCAGTCAGCACCTGTAGTGGTTGTCAGAGATGCCCAGGCCAGGTGTGCACTCAGAAATCACAGAAAAGCCACGTCAGAAAAAGGCTCCCTTTTGCCAGTGAGAGCATCATCTGTTCTTTGCAAGCAGACCCTTCCTTCTGTGGGTCCTTCCTGTAACACATACGGGTTGCTAAGGAAATTTCTATGTCCATTGCCCCAGGTTTTCTCTATCCTGGAATCTGTGGTGTGCACACGCCTCCGCTGTCTCCCAGATACTCTTCAGCTCGTCATGCTTATTTTAATTACCAGTGCGCGTTAGGGATGCTGCATGCACTGGCCCCAGAACTAATGTGTGGGAGGAGCGTGGGCTGATGGTCAGGAGCTTCTGGTCCTTATTCCACCTGTGCTGCCTCTGAGTTGTACTACCCAAAGCAGGCTGCTAACACTCCCTAACTCCTAGTTTCCACACATATAAACGGGTATCAGAGTACTGTCATGACTTGGTAGTATTGATGTGAGTATGAACCATAGTAAACAATTGCAGGGAGTGTTTGACAAATACAAAATAGAATTTTTAATTTGATGAACTTCTGCTGGAGGAACATGAGCTGATTGATGGAAGGCAGGTGAATAAAATAGCTTTACCAAAAAGATGTTGACCAAAGCGGTAACACTGTTTTGGATTCTTTTAAGCATTTAGTGTGCATATTCGGTATACCATTAATGTCAGTATTAAACACAGGATATAATATCACATTATGTATATAAACTTATATGTGACATATATATATGTGTTTATACATATATACATTTGTAAATTTTTAATATCCAAACTGTGTGTAAATTTTATTTAAATGCCTTTTGAACTAGAAAACATTTTCTCTCTTGAATGTAATTTTTAGCTTCTAGAACTGAAAAGAGGTATCAAACGATTAAAATGTATCAAACCCTGACCTGTCCTAATCTTTTCTCACACATAAGTGGTTTCATGGCTAAATACTAATTGTCTCTTACAGGAACAGCTGAAGTATAAAAGGAAATTCAATTTTGTGCAGTTTGATGCTCAAGCCGTTGCTTGGCGGGAAAAACTTGTTGAAATTGATGAGGATAATTTGAAAGGGGCCCAGGCCTGGGTTAGAGACATTAAGGTAAGAAGGAGCCTGGGTCCGGGAGAAGAAGGATGGAGATCAGGATAGAAATGCTTGAGAAATGCTTTGAACGCCGAGGATAGCCATGGCTTCACATAGACGTTCATTTTGCTTACAGAGGTCATGTTAATTCAATCTTTTCTGTCAATATCTAACATTTAGATAAGCTTCTATTGACAGCACTTCTCTTGGCTCAAGTCTCAGCACTTTTATGAAAACAAATTTCAAAATATAATTTTTTTTTTACTTAAACATTCATATTTGTTTCTTCTGACGCTTCATTCTTGCTTCAAATGATATATTACAGCTGCTTTTAACAGTGGACTTTGTTCAAAAGTAATGAACTTGTGGAAACATACAGTACAGTGTGAGTGGTAAGGGCTGAAAGCAAGGAGAGAGATAGGGCAGCAGGATATCATAAGAAGGTGAAATACTTCCTTCAGGCGTGCATTTTAGTTGGAGAACTTTAAAGCTTCTGCTCTTGGCATTTACACAGACTAGGGAGAATTTGCCTTTCCTCAAATTTCCTCTTGCCTTGAACTTCATTTTAAAAGTTCTTTTTCTAGAACCACATAGCATTCCAGATATTTAAGATATACTAAAACTGAGACCAAGAGTTATTCTTAGAGGTCCAATATGGATCGCAAGTATCTTTAAAATAGTTCAGTGCCTGAGTTTAGAGTCCTGGATTTGACAAGAAGCCACAAATGGGCGTTAGTGACTCTCCCTGAATATTAACCAAGCAGAACTTGCACTGTCATTGGGATGTTCTAGAGTTCCCTTGGGATTTGTTTTTTAAAAATGGAAGGGGGGGGAATTCAGGGGCAATACAGTGGTTAGGATTTGTGATTTCACTGCCAAAGGCCCGGGTTCGATCCCCATTTAGGGAACTAAGATCCCATAAGCTGCACAGCATGGCCAAATAAATAAAATTAAAATGGGAGGAGGAAATCTATAAGAAATATTAATGCCTGTAAAATTTTGTCCTAACTGGCTACCTTATGCTGGGAAAGAATATTAAATTCATAAACAATTTGTTAAATTGGTTCCTTGGGACATATGTTGTCTTCTTTTACAGTAGGAAATATCTTAAGTCAGAGCCCACTAATTTAGAGTTTGTGATAACAAGATATTATATATGGAATCTCATTGGGTGAAAACATAAGTGGGTTCTGCTTCATGTAAAAATCACTGATGAATGGTATCAGCCATCTACGTGGCTGAAAATATGTCAGAGCATTTTTTTGTAAAGTGTGATTCTGGTCTCTTCAAAAGTCTTCATTGAAGAACCCTTGCTTGCTTGCTGAATGTGCAAAATTCATTTTCAAGAAGACCAGATTCCTCTATTATTCTTTGGACTGGTTTGGTCCAGGAATCAACCCAGTAAGTTCAGGACAACACTCAGACATTCTGAGCCTGCCGTGTGCTGGTGTCGCAGAGCAGTGGTCAGCTGGCATAGACAGTCCTTGGGTAAGAGAATTTTAAAAATTTTAGTTATCGTTATTTTTCTTTTGCGGCACGCGGGCCTGTCACTGCTGTGGCCTCTCCCGTTGCGGAGCTCAGGCTCTGGACGTGCAGGCTCAGTGGCCATGGCTCACGGGCCCAGCCGCTCCGCGGCATGTGGGATCTTCCTGGTCCGGGGCACGAACCCGTGTCCCCTGCATCGGCAGGCGGACTCTCAACCACTGCGCCACCAGGGAAGCCCAGTTATTGTTATTTTTAAGTTCTAAAAGTTCCATTTGATTCTCCTTCATGTCTTTTTTTCTTCTCTGATGAGACCTTCTTTTTCTTTGCTGATGCATTTTAATTTTCATTTGTTTCAAGATTGTTGATAATTGCTAGCTGAAGTATTTTTTTCATGGCTAATGTAAAATTTTTGTCGAATAACTCTAACATATTTGTCTTCTTGCTGTTGGTATCTATTATCTTTTTCATTTCAGGTTGAGAGCTTCCTGCTTCTTGGTACGATGGACTGATTATCAATTGAATCCTAGACATTTTTGTTTCATGTTATGAGGCTCTGGGTATTCCTCTAGCCTTCTGTTTAGTTGGCTGTGTCTCACACTGCGCTGTCAGGGGGATGGGTGGGCCCTGCCTCATACTTCCAGGTGCAGGTTGAAGTTCAGGTTCCCCACTCGAACTCTGTTGACACCTGATGGGGAGGAGTACCTTGTTACTGCTGGGTGGGAGGGGACATCACTGAGCAGGGAGGACGTGGTACAGTTGGTGGGGATGAACGTCCCAGCTCACTACTTGGCTTCCTTGTATACCACTCTGGCAGAAGTGTTAGGTGATTTATTTTATTTATCCTACTTGGTGTTATCTGACCTTCTTGGGTCCATGGGGTTATGTCTGTCATTGTTTTTGGAAAATTCTCAGCCATTATTTTTTTTTCAAATATTTCTTCTGTCCTGTTTTCCCTCTTCTCCTATGTTTCCAGTTAAGCGTATATCAGACCATTTGATACTGTTCCACAGCTCTTTGGTGCTCTTTTCTGTTTTGATTTGCTGTTTTTTCTCTTTGTATTTTAATTTGGGTAATTCCTATTCCTCTATCTTCACGTTCACTACTTCTTTCCTTGGCTGTTTTGAACCTATAGTCATTCCTCTGTATCTATAGGGTCCTCATTCATGGATTCACCCAACCCCAGATGGAAATTTTTTTTTAATTCCAGAAAATTCCAAAAAACAAAACTTGAATTTGCTGCACACTGGCAACTATTTACATAGCATTTGAACTGTATTAGGTATTATACATAATCTAGAGAAGATTTAAAGTGTACGGGAGGTTGGGACTTCCCTGGTGGCGCAGTGGTTAAGAATCCTCCTGCCAATGTAGGGGACACGGGTTCGAGCCCTGGTCCAGGAAGATCCCACATGCTGCGAAGCAACTAAGCCCGTGCGCCACAACTACTGAGCCTGTGCGCCTAGAGCCTGTGCTCCGCAACAAGAGAATCCACCGCAATGAGAAGCCTGCGCACCAAAACGAAGAGTAGCCCCCGCTCACCGCAACTGGAGAAAGCCCGCGTGCAGCAACAAAGACCAATGCAGCAATGCAGCCAAAAATAAATAAATTTATTAAAAAATAAATAAAGTATATGTGAGGATGTGCATAGGTTATATGCAAATACTACGCCATTTTATATAAGGGACTTGGGCATCTGCAGATTTTGGTATCTGTCAGGGGGAGAGGGTCCTGGACCAACCCCTGTGGATACCAAGGAACAACTGTACTCTGAACTCTTTGCAAGACTTCTTCACCGTCCTACTGAGTCTTTTTACTGTTAGCATTTTTATTCTGTTATTTCTTAAGGTTCCATCTCTGCTGAAATTACCCACCTGGTCTTGAATGTTGTTCACCTTTGCCATTATCACAGTTATTTTAAATTTTCTGTCCGATGGTTTCAGCATCTGTGTCATGTGTGTGTTTGTTTCCGATGAGTACTTTTGTCTCTCGGGAGTATGTTGTTTGCTCTTCTGTTTATGTGCTTATTTTCTGTTAAAAGCTGGACATCACGTGCAGTATATAGTGACTGAGATAAATATTTTTCATGCCTGGAAATGGGCATGCCTTTCTTGGTGGGGTGGGTTAAAATGACTCTGATTAGGAGTTGGGCTGGCTTCGAGGTTTGTTTGCACCGCATCCCTCAAATTCTTGCAGCGACACTTGGTGTTGGGGTGGGGATGACGTGCCAGAGGGCTGTCTGCTTCATCTTCGGCTTTTGATTTTTCCCTTCACACTGGGCCTCAAAGAGAGCGTTTCTCTTGAAAGTTATTTGTTAGTTGATGTTTCTAGGGGAGTGATGGGGGTGGGTGTTCTCTGAATAAGCCTCAGTCTTGATCAGGCACGGTGTCCAGGAGTCTCAGGGACGTGGCCTTCTCAGTGTCTCTGAGCCCAGCACATAGCCCTGTTCCTTCCGCAGGTGTAGAGAGTGTGTTGTTTCCTCTTTCCTTCCCCCAGCCTTCCTGGGTTTTGACCAGCGCCCTAGGGTGAGCGTGTTCATTGTTGCCCCCCACCCCATATACACACACAGATTAAGGCTTTTGTTCTGCTGGGGAGAGTGAGGAGAGGGTCTCTATAGAGATTCCTGTGTTTCTCTCCCCCAGTTCTGCACCGTGAAGGAGACTTTCTCTAGACTCTCCCAATCTATTCTGTGAGCACCCTGTGGGGTTTGTGGCAAAACAGCCTTCAAGAGAGCGCCGATGCCCCCATATCTGTGGCCTCTTGCCAACATACACCTGGCAGCCTCCGCTGATTCACCAGTCACCCCAGCCCAACTCTTCTTCTAGTGTCTGGCTGCATCCTGTCCCAGAAAGCCAGGGCTGGCCTCTTGCCTGACTCTCCCCAGATTTGGGGCCACTTGGTTGCCCTGTGACCTGAGCCCTCTCATGGGCATAACAAAAGTCATGTACTTGCTGTTTGTCTGGCTTTTTCTCATTCTGAGTTTTGGAGTGACAACTTGGCCAGTTCTGTACCTCCCTGGGCAGAAACTGCAGGCGTTTTACAACTTTACAGTTTCCTGTACCTCTGGATTGCTCATGACACCACACTCATGTTTGCTGAGTACTGGGTGTCATGAATCAATCCTGGTTGGAAGCTAACATGGTCCCCGCCTGGGGGGAATTCAGGCTGCATGTTTAAGCCGTGCTGACAGCTGAATGAACAGTAACTGAGTTAGTGCCTGCCACAGAAACACACAAAGATAAAATTGAATTAAGAGCTCTGTCATCAGGACAGGAAATCCATCGTCCTGGCTTCTAGCTATCCTGGAACTGTCTGCATAGATGCTTTTACGACATATTCAGGGATTTGTCTTCTTGGAATTCCTGGACTTAAATTATGATCTCAGTCTAATTTAAATATATCTTTTATTTCACAAGGACTTTTCTTTTTGGAAGCAGAGAATAAATAACAGTTGTTTGTGAGATCTTTTTTGAGATTCAAGTATATACTTGGTATGTCTCTCTCTCTCTTTTCTGTAGATTGGAAGTTCCACAAACACCTTGAGCGCCCTGCAAATTGCTTTTGCTGATAAAGAAACACAAGTAATCTACCTTTTGACGGATGGGAGACCTGACCAGGTACTTATCAAAGTTGGGAACAAAGAGGGACTCACTAATCCCCTGAAAGTGAATGCTGAGCGTGGGTTTGGGGGACCTTTTCCACTGCCACTAAAAAGCTGTTGAGAGATACTTGCCTGGCTTAGGGACGCAGAACTGAGGTAAAAACACACACACTGAGAAATTCCTTTGTCTACTGCAAGAGTGAGGAGAATTTAAGTGACAGTGAGTGTTGTTTGGTTAATTTGATGCCCACCCATAGACCTGGAGACAAACCTGATGAAAGGTGATGTATGCCTTCCGTGGAAGGCTGGTTTATATTTTATTATAAACAAAGAGTGAGGAGATTCTTTTTGAATTTTTTCCTTTGGGGACGCTGAATCTAAAACACGTCACTGCACAGTGTCCTTGGTTTTATCCCTAATTTTAACTTAGTAATCATTTAAACAAAAGCATGCCTTTCTGGTGAAATGTTCTTTGTTTAGCCTGACTGGAAAATATTTGAAAAGTTTTAGCGGCATCTGTTCATCTTCTTTTGAGCTTTGTGAATGAAAGACTAATGCTCTGGGCATTAAATAAATATACGGATGTGCAGGCCAGTACAATGTAAATTAACCGCTAAAGTGAATTAGTATCAACTTGTTTCCTTCATTGTGAAGTGTCTGCATGTGAAGACTGCTAGGCAAATATTGTACAATACCCGGTGTCAAACGGTCCAGGGCTTAAATACTAGAGCAGCTGGATTTTACTACCGTGTTAGATCTATGGCCGCGAAGTTGTATAAAGTGAAATTGTATTTGGAATGATTTTCCTATCAACGTCACTGCCCTTCCTATTCAGAGGCGATTTATCGTGCCTTGTTTATGCTCCTTGTGTGGCGGCTGCCCGTTTGAGGCTGCAGAGATGAATAATATCCTGCCCTAGGGGAGCTTACGCATCGGAGGATGCGCTGGCATATACAGTTAATTCTGGTGAGATAGAGGGAGTGGAGTTGCCTGTGCTACGGGCTGTACGGGAGCACAGTGATGAATTCTGCTGTACACGATGGAGAGAAGGTCAGGCAAGGTTCCACCGAGCAGGGTGCATTTCAGCTGTGTCTGGAAGGAGGAGAAGAAATTTCCTAGACGGGGGAGATTACTGGTATCCTGGGCAGAAGGAACAGAGGTGTGAAAATACGTGGGCTGGTCGAGGGAACATCCCGAGAGCAGTGAATGGAAAAGTGTCAGGGCCGAGTCTCGGAGGTTTGGTTGGGGGAGATTGTGAAGGTCCGTGAATGTCACACAGAAAGGGTGGGCTTTACCTCAGTAGGGACTCTCAGAGGAGCAGATGGTCCCATCCGCCAGTGCGTTAGAGATATGCCTCTAATGCACAGGTGGATGGGAGAGCCAGGGAAAGACTAGATCTTGGGCTGGTGAGGTCCCACCTCAGGGAGGAGCAGCAGAAATGCGGAGGAGGGGACCCTCCAGAGATGAGATCATAGAAGTAGCATCAAAGGACTTGGTGGCCAGTTTGGGGGCAGGAGGTGCGGGGCTGGGTGAGGAACAAGGGAGAAAGGGGTCAAGATGACTGATTTCTGCTTTCTAGTAATTGTTATTAACTGATTGAAATCTAAAGAAGGAGAGACCTGGGGGTTTCTGGTGGAGGAAGCTGAGTTTGAGCACCTGGAGTTCACGGCTGTCCAAAAGCCCCTAGAAGGATGGGGCTGGCATTTGGGGAAAGAAGTAGGCTGCAGGTTCTGACTTGCAAGTCATCTGGACAGGGGATCTTTTTCTTGTTAATAAATCCCAACTGATTTTATTGTAATTTAGAAAATATAAGTAAGCATATAATCATAAGGAAGAATAAGGTGTAAATTGTTCATAATTCAATTTTCTGCTCCTTCTCATCTAATATATGCGTTTTTCCAAGTCATGAGACATTCTTCAGAAACATCATTCTCAATGAGTGCATCATATTAAATGACACAGATTTAATAAAACTACCTTAAAAATTGACTTGATTTAATTTTTGAATAGTAATACATTCACATGGTACAAATGACAAAGGTACGAAAGGATAGAATGTAGAGAAAATCCTCCCTCCCACCTCCCTTCACCAGCTATGAGGCAGGTGATATGTGTATTACCAGTATATTACCAGCTTCTTGCATCTTCTTTGAGAGATAGTTTGCTATGCAGACAGATATTTGTTTATGTATATTTCCTTTTAAAATACATAAATGGTAGCATATTACACACACAATTCTGCGACTGTGTTAATAAAACAATATACCTTGGAGATTGCTTAATATCATTTCATAAAGAGCTTCTCACTTTTTCTATAGCTGCCCACTATTCCATCACACAGCTACTTAGTCATGTCCCCCGGTGATGAGTGTCATGTCCCCCGGTGATGAGTGTTTAGGTTATTTCAATCTTCCTGTTACAGACAAGGTTGCAAAAGTAACTGTGCACATATATCATTTTGCACATGTATATCTGTAGCATAAGTTCTGAGAAGTGGACTCAGTTAAAAGGTATATGTTTAGATAGATACGCCAAATAGCCCTTGAAGAAGATTTACCAAGTACCACTGTGCCAGCCGTGTGTTGAGAAGGATTCTTGGTCTACAGTCCATCATAGACTTAGGAGGGTCTGGAATCTCCCAAAATTATATAAAAAATGCACTCGTACATTTTTCTGGGGAGAAGATCAGTAGCTTGCCCCCACATTCCCAGAGGGTCTGTGGTCCACTTAACGATGAGGCACTAGGGAAATGAACGAGCTGGAATCAGAAATAAGCAAGTTACTGAAAAAGTGATTTATAAACTCTTATTCAGGCATTTCATATTTGTATCTGCCTTTTCCCCACAAACAATCTACTTATTTTGCATTATTCCTCAGACTCTCTCAAAAAAACAGATGGATATTTGATATTCATGTTCTATGTAGAGGACATTAAGATGTACCACTCGATCTCGATTTGGTTTTGAATTTTCACTGACTGTATGACCTGAATATGTAAGACCAATGTCATTATTCCCGGTACTCCTCAGAATTTCCAACTTGGAAGAACACACAGAGATGCTGTTCAGGATTCAGTTCCATGGACATCAGCATGCTGCTTGTTTATTAAATGTCCAGGGCAGAATTATATAGAAGACAAGTCTTTTAATTAGTCAAGTTCAGAGGGTTCTTCATGAGCCTGGGATTGCCAGGTGTCCTTGGGTGGGCATCTGTAGGTGCAGGTGGACACTGCAGGGCCTCTGTCAGGAGCAGCCCAGCACATCTTTGGCTGTGGTTATTTTGGGACTTCTTTGAAGTTAGGGGCTCACCCTCGCAAGAATGGACGTGAGGAAGGTATCTGCACCGTTCTAAACAAAAACGGATGGATGATAAAGCCCCACGTGGGGTATGCGAGGGATGGGAGCAGGGGAGGGCACAGGGTGACCCCCTCTGCACAAACAAACCTCCTTCAGGCTGTTGGGAGAACCGTCCCTGCCTTTCTTGACACCCCAAGTTGACCTTTGTGGTGAAAGGAACATCTGGCCGCACACCTGTTCTAGACTCGGGGACGAGGGCACTGGGGGAGAGTGTCTCAGGTGTGCTGCTTGGCCCCATCTTAGGGATCGACAGGACCTCTGAGGGGAACAGACTAAGGAGTCCTGGGCTGAGAAAGGCTTCCTCGGTGTCCTACAGACACGGCCCCCGCATGGCACAGCCCCGCGAGCTGAGCTACTATAGTAAGTGGCTGGGGAGAGTCAGGGTGACTCAGGCTGTGGTGGTGAAAGGATTACTTCAACATACTGAGTCTTCTTTTAAGCTGTGAGGACACCCACCAGCGAAAAGGATCCTTGGGGGCTGCAGGGTTGGGGCGGGAGGACAGGCGTGGCTCTCTTCTGTTGCAGGGCTGGAGCTCCTTCTGCAGTCCAGGTGCAGCCCCGCCTTCCGCCCAACTCTCCACCACCACGCTGGGCACTAGAACCTCGTGCCAGTTTAGCAAACACTACCTGGGGCTGTGTGCTGCTGGGGGGCTCACAGCGATACACATAAGAGACTTGCTCATGCTCTCCTGAGCTGTCAGGACTGATGGAAATAAACAGCTTTAGAGCCAGAGACCTGGGTTAGAGCTCATCCCCAGCACTGCCCGTCTGAATGACCTTGGGCAAGTGCCCCCGATGTGAATTTCCTCATCCGTGACTTAAAGCTAATGCTCCCTCCTCGCAGGGTTGCTATGAGTGAATGAGGTGATATTCTCGTGAGTGCATTACATGGAGATTATACATATATATATATATATATATATATATATATATATATATTTTTTTTTTTTTTTTTTTTTTTGCCACCCGGCATGTGGAATCTTAGTTCCTCCACCAGGGATCGAACCTATGCCCCCTGCAGTGGAAGCACGGAGTCTTAACCACTGGACCACCAGGGAAGTCCCTAAACACTGGGTTTTTTTTTTGGGGGGGGGGGGGAGTTGTTTTTGTTTTTGTTTTGGCATTCCACGGATATTTACTGAGCACCTTTTATGTGCCAGGTACTGCTATCAGTCTGGGGTACAGTGAGGAGCAAGATAGACAACATGCCTGCCTTCAGTGAAGCTTCTGTTTTATGGAGAGATAGGCAAGGAGCAAATGACCATATGAAATAATGTCAGGTAGCGTATGGAAGATGAAAACGCTGTCCACAGTCCCTGGCACCCACACCACTGGCACTAAATCAACGTTAGTTTCTTTCCCTTCCCAAATATCTCAGCTGTAAGTCAATATAGGAGTAATTTCTAGCTAAAACCCTATCTATCAAATTAACAGAATGTAGGTCTAGCATCTCCAGTCTGGTATATGGGGCTGAGGGGCAGTGGCCAGGAGTCCTGTAAGAAATGAGGATAATGATAGTACCTTCCATGGTGGGTTGTGGGGGGGATGCAGGGAGAGAGCACAAGCAGAGCCCTTAGTGCCCAGCGCATGATAAGTCCTCAAAACAGAAGCTAGGTTGAAGGAAGAGCAGGCAGCAGAGAGGGCTTTGCTCTGTCCTTGAAGTTGACAAGAGGGATGGGATCAGCCCTCAGCTAGGTTAGGTTGCTGTTTGGTTAGGAAACAGCCAATGGGCAGAGGGGAGGGGAGAGAAGAGAGGAGGAGACGTGTGGGTGGACTTATGGGCAAGGACAGGTTCAAGGCTGGTCAGATACAGAGACTGAAGCCATGTGTAAGTGGTGGCTGGAATGAGACCAGTCTCTGGGGGACCACTCAACTGGCCATCTCCCAGTGGTGAGTCCAGAGGCCTCCCTCATCCCCCTGCCTCCCCAGGGCTCATAGCAAACGTATAGGAAGGGTTAACAGTCAAAGGATAGGAACTGGGGGTGGAGAGTGGGAACTGGCCACTCTCCAGTTGGAGCCAGCAATTTGGGTCCATCAAAGAGGGACTGAGAAACACAGAGGCAGTGGAAGCAAGACAATCAGAGGCACTTCTGAGGGTGCTCAGCTGGGTGTGGTGGTGCTGGTAGAGAGGTGGCAGGGCAGTTCATCAGTCATCTTTCCTGAGAATCGGGTAATGTTTACGGAGAGTCAGTCCTTAGCAAGAGACGGTCTTTATTGCAAATGGCGGGGAAACACATCGTCTGGCATTGCTTCTAGGAGTAAAAACTCTTTGAATCTAGTCTTACCACTTAAGAGGTTGATGACCCTAGGAAACTTAGTTCTTCTGAGCCTCAATTTCTCTATCTTTAAGTGGAGTCCATATCCGTACCTACTGTGCCAATTAGGGTTTCACGTTACTGGGAGGAAAAGCAGAAGAGCAGACCAATGATGGCTGAAACAATGGAGAGGCCTATATCCTATGGCTGCGAAGCCCAGCAGAAGGTAGTCTGGGTTATACAGCTATTCAAGGACGTCTCCAAGAAATAGGCTTCCTTTAACCTTTATGCTTCACTGTCTGTGTGTGTGACGTCCACCCTCATGGTCACAAAAGAGCTGCTCCACTTCTAGGCAGAGTGTCCACTTTCCAGGGGGCAGGGGTGAAAAGGGAAGGATATTAGCTTTTTTTGTTAAGTCTTTGTCTTTTTTATTGGCAAAAAAAAGTCTCTCCCTTGAGACTTCTGCTTATATCTCAATGGACAGACCTGGCCACACCTAGCTGCAAAAAAAGTGTCAGAAGATGAGTGTGTATGTGTTGTGTTTGTTTGTTTGTTTTTAACTAAGTATGTTGCTACCATGAAAAGAAAACCAGGGCTCTGACAGTAAAAAAAAAAAAAGGAGAGGTAGGCAACTAGCAGTCTTTCCAAAACTCTCTCACAAGATGGTTGTGAGGATTAACTGGGATATTATTGTCCCCAGCAGAGTGCCCAGCGCAGGGAAGGACCCTAAGTCAATGTCTCTTTTTTCACTCTGTGGGAGACACATTGACCATGGCCTAGAAATTACTTTTTGGGAGTAGATGCTTTGGAAGCCACATGGAGATCTGGTGACCTCACTCTGTAGAATCCCAACAGCCAAGGTGCATTACCCATGACCCTAATACTTTAAGTGCTCAGAAGTATAGCCCAGCATTTTAAAAGCATGGACTTTAGGTTTAGGTGCCCTGAAATTGAGTAGTTTGGCTAGTCAAATATTTCTCCCAGATTTTTTCCCACCAAACTGTGAGCCCTCAGAGGGCAAGAGCTGAGTCATTGGTCTTCATACTCTCACTATCTGGCAATGTTTGCTTTGTTTATTGAATTGAATTTACACCTTTCCAAGAAGTCACTCTCCACTGTATACAGGATTACTATTTGAGAATTTCACTATCTAGAGCAAATACTAGGAATTTTCACGTCTTTTTTTTTTTTTTCTGTCTCTTCCTCTCTCTTTCCATCTCCCCTTTTCCCCTCAAAATTTATCATTTCAGCCACCTAAAATGGTTATAGAGCAGGCCAAATGTTTTCAGAAAGTCCCTATTTACACCATCTCCTTCTGTTACAATGATGAGATTGCAAATGGATTTTTGAAAGAGCTTGCTTCTTTGACTGGAGGAGAGTTCCATTCTTACAATTTTGGTTACAAGGATCCCTGTCCTCCAGAGGCTGTTCAGGTAAGAGCTTAATGGGCTGAGAAGAGAGTGTTCACTTATTTCAGCACTAATGGCTGGAGGCCCATGGATGAGACTTTAATTGGGAAAACAGCAACCACAAGGACACCTAAGTGGAGAAAATGAATCACTTAACAGTGAGCATACTACAAAACGTGGCCTAAGGACCACCTGAGCTAAGGCACCTGTGACAATGCAGATTCCTGGGTCCTACTTCAGAGCTACTAAATCAGGGTCTAGGCATAGAGGCCTAGGAATCTTAATATATTTTGTTTTTTTCTATGCTTTTTATTATGGAAAGTTTCAGACAAACACAAAAGTAGAAGAGTATATGGACCGTGTACCTATCAGTCAAATTTAACAATTATCAACATTTTGCCAAACTTCAGGAGTCTGTATTTTTAACAAGCATCCTGGGGGTCCATACATAAAGTTCATTAACCACTGCCTGTTTACAGACATTTGTGGGAAACTTCCAAAAAATTCAGATGTTAGGTAGTTGTCTTCTGACTTCTCAGGCTATATAACCACGTGACACCTGATAAAGCAATCCATTCTAATGCACTAATGGGAGAAAGTAAATAAAATCCTATGCTCCAGTCTTCCAGTCTTGGCCTGAAGATATGCATTTCAAGAATGCCCTCGTATGGGCTTCCCTGGTGGCACAGTGGTTAAGAATCCGCCTGCCAATGCAGGAGACATGGGTTCGAGCCCTGGTTCAGGAAGATCCCCCATGCCACGGAGCAGCTAAGCCCGTGTGCCACAACTACTGAGCCTGTGTTCTAAAGCCTGTGAGCCACAACTACTGAGCCCGCATGCCTATAGCCTATGCTCCGCAACAAGAGAAGCCACCGTAATGAGAAGCCCACGCACCACAACGAAAGAGTAGTCCCCGCTTGTCACAACTAGAGAAAGCCTGCGCGCAGCAACAAAGACCCAACGCAGCCAAATGAATAAATAAATAAATAATCCTTTAAAAAAAAAAAAAAAGAGTGCCCTTCTAGAGAATGTGGTTTTTGTCCTACTGTCTTCTTTAAGGAGTGACAAACCAGAGTACTGATCAGTGCTTACATGTGAGGAAACTACCAGAGTCTGGGGAATGAATCATCCAAAGGAAATGGAGGGAACAGTACTCTGAGCTCACACAAGGCAGAGAATACTGACTACTTCCATCAGTCATACTGGAAAACCTCATAATCTATAGACATTGGGTAGAATTTAAAGAATGATCTTCTCTAAGCAGTGGGAACAACCAAGCACTGCTCCAGTTCTGTCTAGAAAATCTTAAATGCAAGACCTGAAAGGATCAGTCCATTTCCAAGGAACTTAACTGCATCTCTGAACAAACCCCAAGAATAATTATAGGAAAGCAAAAATATCCACCACTGAACAAAGTAAAATCGACAGTTTCTGACATCCAATCAAATAGTACCAGGTATGCAAACAAGCAGGAAAATACAGGTCCATAATGAGGAGAAAAAACAAACAGAAAAAGTGAAACATGTAAAACTGACTCGGATGTTAGTATTAGAGCATGAAAACAGTTATTGTAACTGTATTTGATATGTTCAAAACGTTAGGGAGAGACATGGAAGATACAAGTAAGACACAAATCAAGCTTCTGGAGATAAAAAAGTACCATGTATGAGATAAAAAAACACATGTAAATAGGATGAACAGCAGATCAGACATTGCAGAACAAAAGATTAGTAAACTGCAAGATAGCAATAGAAATATCCAAAATGTAACATAGGAAAGAAAGAGAATTAAAACCAAAAAACCAGAAAAATAGAAAACAAGGCATCAGTGAGCTGTGGAAAAATTCAAGTAGCTTAAACATATATGAAGCAATAGTGACCAGAAATTTTACAAGTTGGATTGAAACTGTAAATCCACAGATCCAAGAAACTCAGTGAATCCCAAGCACAATAAACACGAAGAAGACGACACCAAGTTACATCAGAATCAAACTTCTCAAAACAGTGACAAAGAGAAAATTTTAAAAGAAGGTGAATTATGTACAGAGGAACAAAGATAAGAATGACAGCAGATTTCTCATTAGAAACAGTGCAAGTGAAAAGAGAGTGACGTGACATTTTTAAAGTACTGAAAGAAAAACATCTGTCAGGGTAGAATCTATATGCAGAATGTATTTCAAAAAGCAAAGTTAATAAAGATATACAAAAACTGAAATAAGTCATCACCGGTAAACTTGCAATACAAGAAATGTTGAAGAGAGTACTATATGTAGAAGGGAATCATACCAGATAGAAATACAGACCTACACCAAGGCATGAAGAGCAAAGGAAATGGTAACTGCATGGGTAAATAAGTTTTTTTACCTTGTTATTTAAATCTAATTATAAATAACTGGAGGGATTTCCAGTTCCAGCAATAATGGAGTAGCCCCATTCCTCCTAGGTCCTCTGTCTTACAGCTTAAAAGCCCTGGACATAAAACAACAAACAAGCAAAGGAAGACTCTGAAAAGTAGAAAGAAGGAGGTGGAATGCCTTGGGGACCTCAGAACCTAAGGAATGACATGGCATGAGTTCTGTGGGTTTTATTATTGTCTTCCATATACCCCAGATGGGGCACTGCCAAAGCCTCCAACCTGGAATCCCTAACAGGCACAGACCCGAAAAATGACCCAAGAACAACCTATTTCCCCTAGCTTAGCCAAAGACCTTTTTGGCAATACCTGCCCTACTCCAGCCATACATCAATGGGAAGACTACATCCCCTTCCCCAGGATTTCCGTGGAGCTGAACAGGGAGATGATCTTCCGTTACCACCCACCTGCTCCATGGAAGGAAGTGATGGTGCTCTGATATCCCTGTCAGGTGGTATCAGTATATCTGCCCAGAGAGCTAATATTCCAGCCCCGACATGGTGGAAGCCAGTGGCAATGCTTCTCTGCTGGGGTAGTGTGAGTGGGGCTGAATGGAAAGTTGATTCTCCAAACCCCACCAGGCAGAAGCAGGTGTGCTGCAAATCCTGTGCTAAGGTGGTATCAGAGGATTGAGAGGGAAGCTGGTCATCCATCCCGCCCCACTCCGGTAGAAGTAAGCAGTGCCCTCGTTCCCTAAGCAGGGTGTTGTCCAAGGCGTCCAGTGGGCAAGCTGAACCACCGTCCCACCAGGCAGCGCTGAGACTTAGCAAGGCACTGTGAGATCGGGGCATCACTGCGAAGTCCAGTGGCAAGCTGAACCACCGTCCCACCAGGCAGTGCTGAGACTTAACAAGGCACTGTGAGATCAGAGGCATCACTGCTATTCTTCACCACAGCCTTCATGGCAGAGGGATCAGCAAGGAGCTAAGCTTCCACAAACACCCAGCATCAATGAAAATGAAAAAGTAAGTGTGGGCTGGGGATAGGTGACACTCCACTTTCCCCCATCCTTTGTGTCAGTGAGGCTTGGTGAGAAGCTGCCTCCACAACACCCACCAGCATAAGATAGTTGAGGTGGTGTGAAATAGGACTAACCCCACAGCGCTCCTCCCGCAGTGGAGAGCTGAGCCTCTACCTCTATCCGGCATCAACAAGGTCAAAGGAGGTGTGCTATGTGGGGCTACTCAGTGCTCTGCTAACCCCTACCCTTAGGAGCCTCTGACTGTGAACAAAGTGGAGATAACTGTCCCACGAAAAGAGAGCTGAACTCCTGACTCTGGCTGCTGTGACAGTTCGCCTTGATGAAAACAGCTGAAAAAAAAAATCACCAGATACACAGGTATGCCCAAATGAAAATGAACTTTAACTATAAAAGTTCCCAAATATATAAAACATGTACCAGAAAAACAGGTTTACTGGAGTAAGTGAGAGGACTAGTCAAAGGGACACAGCCACAAGTGGCCCCCTCTGGGAAGCCTCTTTACCCCCATGGTCCTGAGACTCCACCTCTGTACAGAGATGCCAGAGTGGGAGGGAAAAATAGGCAGGAGGGACCCAGCCCAAGCAAATGGTCCACTCCAGGAAAACCCTTTATCAATGGGTCAAAGAAAAGTTCTCAATTTGCTTAGAACTGAATGAAAACAAAAATGCACATCAAACTATGTGGAAAGCAGCTAAAACAGTGTTGGGAGTGAAATTTATAGCACTAAATACTTATATTGGAAACAAGAAAATGTATTGAATCAACAATCTGCATTCTCACCCCAAGAAACTAGAACAAGAAGAGCAAAATAAACCCAAAGCAATCAGGAGGAAGGAAACAATGAAGATAAGAGCATAAAATCAGTGAAATTGAAAATAGTAAAACAGTAGAGAAAATCAATGAGACAAAAAGCTGTTCCTTTGAAAAAAAATTCTCAAGAATTTGATAAAACCTCTCAGAAGGCTGACAAAGACAAAGAGAGTAGACACAAAGCACTAATATCAGGAATGAAATAGGGGACATCACAGTAGATCTCACAGTCCTTAAAAGATAATAAAAGGAATACAACAAACAACTTTGCATTCATAAATTTGACAACTTAGAAAAAAAATGGACCACTTCCACAAAATCCACCAACTACCAAAACTCAACCAAGATAAAATGGACAATGTGAAGAGCACTAAAATCATAAAATAAACTGAATTTATACTTTTAAAACTTCTGAAAAAGAAATACCAAGGCTCAGATGGCTCCATGGAGAATTTTACCAAACAGTTCAAAAAATAATTAAACCAATTTATTTCAAAAAATAGGAGAGATCACTTCCTTCCTAATTCTCTTTATGAGGCCAGTATTGCCTTGACACCAAAACCAGAAGACAGTATTAAAAAAAAAAAAAGAAAAAAGAAATCCACAGACCAATATACCAATGAACAACGATGCCAAAATCCTCAATAATACATTAGTAACCTGAATCCAGCAGTGTATAAAAGAATTATACATTATGACCAAGGGGGATTTTACTCAGATGTACAAGGCTGGTTTGACATTAGAAAATCAATCAACGTAATCAAGCGTATTAACTGGCTAAAGAAGAGAAATCATATGGTCGTATTATTGTGCACAAATAGCCTTGACCAAATGCAACACCCGTTAATAATAAAAAACTCAGCAAAATAGAAACAGAGGGGAACTTGCTCAACTTACATCAACTTAATACCTACGAGTAAAATCATACTTAATAGTGAAAGATTGAATAATTTCCTCCTAAGATCAAGAAAGTGGCAAAGGCATCCACTCTCACCACTCATATTTAACATACAACTGGAAGCTGTACCCATGGCAACAAGGCAAGAGAATAAACAAAAGGCATACAGATCGGAAAGGAAGAAAGAGACCTATTCTTATTTGCTCGTAACATGTTGTCTACACATAAAACCCCAAGGAGCTAAAAAACAAAGCAAAGCTCCTAGAACTATTAAGTGAGTTCAGCAAGGCCACTGGTTACAAGATCAGCACACAAAATTCAATCACACTTTGAGAAGTCAAAATTAAATATTCCATATTATTTACAATTGCTCCAAAGAATATGTAATACTTAGATGTATATTTTAAAAATATGTACAGGATTTTTTGCTGAAAATTACAAAAGGCTGAAGAAAGAAATCAAAGAAAACCTAAATAAATGGACAGGCGTACACCTTGTTCATGGATTGGATGACTGAACGTATTAGAGATCTCTTTGATTTATAGATTTAATCCAATTCCTGTCAAAATCCCAGAAAGGTTTTTTACAGACGTGGTCAAGCTTATTCTAAAATCTATATGGCAAGTCACAGGCCCTAGAAAACCCTACAGATCTTGAAAAAGAAGAATAAAGTGGGAGAAATAATTGCAGTATTAAGGCTTACAGTGTAGCTGCGTTAGTTAAGGCAGTATGGCTTTGGTGGAGAAAAAGACACCTAGACCAATGGGTAGAGTATAGAACCCAGAAGTATACCCAGCATGCCAGTATGCCAAACTGATTTTTGACAAAGGTACAAAAGCAATTCAATGGGGGAAGGAGAGCCTTTTCAAAAAATGGTTGGAGCAGTTGGACATTCACAGACAAAATAGTGAACCTCAACCTAAACCTCACCCTTCATGCAAATATTAACTCAAAATGGATTATGGACTTAAATGTAAAACATAAAACTATAAAAATTCTGGAAAGAAATATGGAAGAAAATCTCAAGGACCTTGGGCTAGGCAAAGAATTTTTAGCCTTGAGAACAAAAGCATGATCCATAAAAGAAAAGATGGATAAATTGGACCTCATCAAAAATAAAACCTTTTGCTTTGCAAAAGACCCTGTTAACAGGATGAAAAGGCACTGGGAGTGTCTGCCGTTCCCTTGGGAGAAACTGGGCGAAGAGTACATGGGATCTCTCTGTATTATTTATTACAGCTGCATGAAATCTACAGTTATTTAATTTTAAAAAGACAATTTACTGGTAAAGCAAAAAATAATCATAAATTCAACATCTAGTGATAAACTGCTCAAAAGACCCAAATTACCAAAACTCTCTCAAGAAGAAATAGATAACCTGAACAGCCTTACATCTATTTAAGAAATTGAATTTGTAGTTAAAAACCTTTATGCATAGAAGCCTCCAGGCCCAGATTGCTTTACTGCTAATTTACATCAAACATTTAAAGGAGAAAATAATATCAGTTCTACACAAACTCGTCTAGGAAAATGAAAGGAGGGAATACTTTCATATGAGGCAAGCATTAACCTGATACCAAACCCTCGCAAATACAATCAGACAAGAAACTTACCGGCTAATATTCCTTACGCATACAGAAGTCGAATGCATAAGGACCAAGTTGGGTTTATCCCAGAAATGCAAGTTCTGTTTAACATTTGAAAATTGATATACAATTCACCAAATTAACATACTTTATTAAAAACCTTACAGTCATCTCAATTTATGCAGAAAAAGTTTTGACAAAACCTAACACACTTTTCTAATGAAATCTCTCAGCAAAATATGAACAGAACAGACTTCCTCATTCTGTTAAATGGCACTTAGGAAAAACCTACAGCTAGCACCATACTCTAATAGTAAAAGATTGTACGGTTTCCCCCTCACATCAGTAAAATGACAAGGTTGTCTGCTTTCACCACTCCTATTCAACAGTGTAATGGAAATTCTAGTTAACCCAATAAACCAGGGGGCAGGAAAACCATCCAGAATGGAAAGGATGAAGTAAAACCGTCTTTATTTTCATTCAGCATGGTTATATATGTAGAAAATCCAATGGAATATACAAAAGTGCTGCTGGAGCTAATCATTGAATTTAGCAAGATTGTAGGATACAAGGTCAACATACAAAAATGAATTTTGTTTCTACATATTAGCAAAGAAAAATAAAAATTATCATTTACAATAGCATCAAAAATATGAAACATGTAGGGACAAATTTGTCAAAATATGTGAAAGGGCCTGTATACTGAAAACTACAAAACATTGCTGAGGAATGTATCTTGTTTACGGGTCAGAAGACATCACAGTGTTAATATGTGTGTTCTCTCTCAATTGATCTTTAGATTCATCACGATCCCAATCAAAATCTCAGCAGGTTTTTTCAATTAAAAATTGACAAACTAATTCCATGGAAACTTTGAAAAAGAAAATCAAAGTTGGAGGACTAATACTGCCTGATCTCAAGACATATAAAGCTATAGTTATCAAGACAGGGTGGTATTAGTGTAAAGATAGGTATATAGATCAGCAGAACAGAATAGCAAGACCAGAAATAGACTGACACATATGTAGACAACTGATTTTCAACAAAGATGCAAAGGCAATTCAGTGGAAAAGGATATAGATTTTTATTCCCCCCCAAAATGGTGTTGGAACAATTGGACAAAATAAACACAATTTCCTCCATACATCATGCCATATTCAAAAATTAATATGATACATGGATCAAAATGATCCATGTATCATATTAATGATAATACATCATATTAATGATAAAATGATCCAAATGTAAAACCTAGGTCTTTTTCCAGGTAGAGGAGAACATATGAAAAACCCTTTGAGACACTGTGTTAGCCCCCCCAACATTTTTAATAGGTTATCAAAAGCATAGTCTATATAAGAACAAACTGATAAATTTGAGTTGATCAAAATTAAAAGCTTCTCTTTAAGAAACAATGCTAAGATAATGAAAAGACAAGTTGTAGACTGGGAGAAAATGTTTCCAGGTTGTATATCTAATAAAGGACTAGTATCCAGAACATATAAAGATCTCTCAAAACTCAAAGAAACAAAAAATAAGCAAAAGATTTGGACAGACATTTCATCAAAGAAGATATATGCATGGCAAACAAGATCATGAAAAGATGGTTAACATCATTGTCATTAGGGAAATACACATTAACCATGATGAGATACCACTACACAGCTATCAGAATGGCTATAATTAAGACAACTGACCTCATCAAGTGTTTGCAATTATATGAAGGAACTAGAACCCTCATTCATTACTGGAGGGAATGTAAACTAGTACAACCATTCTGGAAAAGTTTGATAGTTTCTTTAAAAGTTCAACATCACCAACCATTTGATCCAACCATTCCATTCCTATTTATTTACCCAAGAGAAATGAAAGCAGATGTCCATACAAAGACTTGTGCACAAATGTTCACAGCTTTAGTATTTATAATAGCCCAAACCTGGAAACTCAAACGTCCATCCACAGGTGACTAAATTTTGAATTCGGTATGTAATAGAATACTACGCAGCCATAAAAATGAATGTACTACTGATTTATGCTACATCATGGGTGAATCTCAAAATAATTATAAAAGTAAAGCAAGCTAGACCAAAAAAGGGGTATATACTATATGAGTCCATTTAAATAAAATTCCAGAAAATCGAAACTAATATAGTGACAGAAGGGAGATGAGTAGTTGGTTGGGGGAAGAGAGGTTTTGAGGCAAAGGAAAGGCAGATTTACAATGGGAAACTAGGAGGCTTTCGGGGGTAATGGATATGTTTATTGTCTTCATTGCAGTGATGACTTCACAGGCGTGACTGTCGAAACTATTCAAATGGCACACTTCACGTACATTCAGTTTATTATAATATAAATGAATTATACCTCAATTGGGCTGTCTAAAAAAGGAATAATATAAGAACTACATGAAATTCTTTAGATTCTACTTTTCCTGATACAGTTCGTTTTCTGTTAGAAATGTTTGAAATCTGAACTCTAATCTCGTAATGCATTAACTTATTTTGGCAGAATGAAGATCTGACTCTTTTAATTAAGGAAATGGAGCAGGGACGCAGTGACCTGGAGAAGGTACAAGACCTTTACTCGGAGTCCTTGGTCATGGACTGGTGGTACAACGGAGAAAAGGATGGAGACAGGTGAGCACAGCAGAGCTCCCACTTCCCCATCGCAGGGGGTCCCCTAGGATGCTCTGCTGGATCTCTTTGCCACTTCTTTCTGCAATACTTTGTGAGATTTCTTTTAAAGAATCACATAGTATGATTATGTTAGGATTTTTGTTTAAGCAAAGGGAACTCATAATCTAGTAAATTAATAATGATTGGCGGACTTTCCTGGTGGCACAGTGGTTAAGAATCCACCTGCCAATGCAGGAGACACGGGTTCGAGCCCTGGTCTGAGAAGATCCCACATGCCACGGAGTAACTAAGCCCGTGTGCCACAACTGCTGAGCCTGCGCTCTAGAGCCCGCGAGCCACAGCTACTGAGCCCACGTGCCACAACTACTGAAGCCCACACGCCTAGAGCCCGTGCTCCGCAACAAGAGAAGCCAGCACAGTGAGAAGCCCGCGCACCGCAATGAAGAGTAGCCCCAGCTCACCACAACTAGAGAAAGCCCAGGCACAGCAACAAAGACCCAACGCAGCCAAAAATAAAAATAAATAACTTAAAAGTTTTCAAAATATATTAACAAAATAATATTGATTGGCTTAGAGAGGCCACATGGTCATCCTTACATGTAGATTCTGAAACCCTTGCATGAGCCCTAAGGATGTCTCATTTCCACCCAGTGTGGACAATACCCCCCACCAACCGAAGCAGTGACGGAGCAGAGCAGGAGTGCTGTGTCACGAAGGAGATCTGACTCAGGGTCAGGAGGCCAAGGTCCAGACTTCACTCTGTGTGACCTTGGTGGATCTCCATATTGTCCATTGCCATGGGTCTCAGTTTCCTCATCTTTAAAATGATGGGTGTGGTGGTACGATTTGGGATAGATGATTCCTCAGGTCTTTTCCCATCCTATATTCTAATATGTTTATTTTGGGGGTTTTTGTGTTTGTTTGGTTGGTTTTGGGGGGTTTTTGGCCGTGCCACATGGCTTGTGGGATCTTAGTTCCCCAACCAGGGATTGAACCTGGGCCCTCGGCAGTGAAGGCGCAGAGTCCTAACCACTGGACCGCCAGGGAATTCCCTCTAATATGTTTCTAACTAGTAGTTCTTAAATAAAGATCAAAACCACCCTAACAAACACTCAGAAAGTGTGTCAAATCTTATTTAAATGATTTCACATTGTACACACATTCAAGTGTCACAGCTTCATATAAATACCCCATCAGGAAGATGTCTTTTTATTTAAAAGAGTGATAGCAAAATGGAAAGAAGTTGAAAATACATATTAATCAGGATTTCTCCTTCTTCGAAATTTATTGTCTTCCTCTTAGCAAACTAAGCATTTAATATGGGCTGGCGGCAGGGCATGAGCATGGACTCAGTAAAAAGATAAATGTTATACCAGGCATCTCTTCTTTTTTTGCAATAAGTGGGCCTCTCACTGTTGTGGCCTCTCCCGTTGTGGAGCACAGGCTCCGGACACGCAGGCTCAGTGGCCATGGCTCACGGGCCCAGCTGCTCCGCAGCATGTGGGATCTTCCCAGACCAGGGCACAAACCCGTGTCCCCTGCATCGGCAGGTGGACTCTCAACCACTGCGCCACCAGGGAAGCCCCCAGGCATCTCTTATAATGAGATTTTACAGCATTATTTTTTTTTAATTTGTTTGGGAAAGCTTAGATACATCTCCTAAATCTGGAGAATTTAAGCAAATAAACTAAGAAATAAATGAGCAGCACATCAGTGTCAATTATCTTCTCTATACTTTTCAGCTAGTACCTTACCTGTCTTCTTCCCCTTGCTTAATCAAACTAAAAAATGTCAGGACAACATGACCAGCTATTGCTTGGAAGTTGGTTTGGTCAGTTGACTGTAGCTGCTATTGATTGACTAGTAGATGTATTCTTGGTTTTTTATATGTATATATATTTTAGGGGCTCTAAGGAGCAGGTTCTAGAGTCATGCAGAGGAGTGTTTTAATCCAGGCTTCCCACCATTACATGTTAGTAACTTTGGGCAAGCTACTTAACCTCACTGAGCCTCAATTTCCTCATCTATAAGAGGGGAGTAATGGTCATCATAGGGTTGTTGGGTGGATTAAATGAGGGCATGCCTGGCACATAATAAGAGCTCTGAATTAATATAAAGAGAAGAGTAAAATGCAGTGCCTCATTCTATAGATATTATGCTTCTGTACTTCCTTATAACATATCATTAGGAAAAGTTAATTCGCCTACCTAGCTGTGGTTGAAAACAGATTGAGTTTTTTACCAGGTGGAATAAATGTTACAGCCTCCAAATCTCATCTCCCTTCTTTCTTTTTTCAAACATTTACTGAGTACAAATCATACGCCAGGCGATCTGGGGTGCACAGATGAATGTAAGCCTGGGCCCTTGTCACAGGATGCAGTGTGGTGGGGCATCATGGGACACTGGGCGGGTGCTCCATGGAGATGGGCTTGGAGGGGGAGGTGAAGGAAGGAGGGCGTGCTTTACAGTGTTGGAGCAGGAGGTTGTTCTGGAAACTCCTTTCTGTGGTTGCTGTGTTCAGAGTGTCAGAGAAGGTGTGTCTGGGAAAATATTTAGGAATTTTGGGGGATCCCTCCTGGCCCAAGATCTTCAACAGAATGGTTTGCCATGATCTGGTGCTGGCAGAGGGTTCAAGGCAGGGGTTTCCCTTCTCTGGCTTTTATAAGAGCTAGCTGTTCAACCCTTTAGTTAGAGAAAAGAGTTTCTATAATGCTTTCTGCTTTACAACAGACTCTTTCTGGAGTTAATCCTCTCATCAGCTCCATGCTGTTAGGGCCCAGCTGATGTTTCCTTCAGTTTGTGGGTGAGGGAAGTGTTGAAATTTAGAGGATTGAGCGACTGCACTTAGTCACATAGCTGGGAAGGAACAGAGCTGTGGTGTGAGCCAGGGCTGGGCTCCTGTCCACTCTTCTGCGGGGGCAGAGATAAATGACTATTCTTATTTTAACCAAATATAAGGGGAGCGGCTCTTGCAGCATTCAACACGATTGTATTGATCTAACTCTGCCTTCTTGATGGAAATTTTGTTTCCCCCTCCTTTTTTTTTTCTTTCATCTTCTTTGTCTACTTTTTATCTAAAACAGGCATCAAAAAGAAATCTGTTCCATTGTTTCAACCCCAGAAAAATGTGCAAAATCTCACGCTGATGTTGAATCAACACGAATGTCGAAAGTACCAGAGGACCTGTCAAGTCAAAAGATTCAGAAAAAGAAAGTCCTCCACGCAGGTATCAGTGAACAAAATGGTTTGACTCTCATTACCAGTTTTCCTTTAATGCAAGAAGGTAGAATAAAACTAAAGCCCCATAATATTTTAAAAGAAGCCTAAACCTGTGTTTATTAAATTGAAATTTTTATAGAAGTGATTATACATTCACATGCAGTTATGAGAAATAATACAGAGAGCTCCCGTATATCTGCTCTTCCCCCAGCTTCCCCCAATGGTAACATCTTGAAAAAATAGTACAATTTTGCAACCAGGAGATCGACATTGATACAATCCATGATCTTACTCAGATTGCCCCAGTTTTACATGTGTTCATTTATGTGTGTGTGTGTGTGTGTACTTCTATATGATTTTATCATACGTGGTTTCATATTTCCACCATCACAGTCAAGCTACAGAACATCTCCATCACCACAAGAATCCCTGGCATTGCTCTTTTATAACCACGGCCATCTCCCTCTGACACCCTTTCCCAATTCTTGGGGACCACTAAGTTCTCCATTTCTAAAATGTTGTCATTTCAAAAATGTTATATAAAATGGAATTATACAGCACATAACCTCTGGGTTTTGGCTTTTTTCATTCAACATATTTTCCTTGAGATTCATCCAGATTTTTGGTAGGTATCAGCAGTTCAATCCTTTTCATTACAGAGTAGTAGCCTGTGATATGGATGTACCAGAGTTGGTTTAACCATTCATCTGTTGAAGGACATCTGGGTGGTTTCCAGTTTGGGGCTATCACGAATACAGCAGTTATAAACATTTTTGTACAGGTTTTATGTGAACATAGTTTTTCATTTCTTTAAGATAAAGCCCAAGGGTGCCATTGCTGAGTCATATAGTATTGAATGTTTAGTTTTATAAGAAACTGCCAGACTATTTGCTGGAGTGGCTGTGCCATTTTAAATTATCACAGCAAAGAATGAGTGATTCAGTCTCTCCACACTCTCGCCAGAACTTGGTATTGATTGTCGCTCTTTTCTATTTTAACTGTTCTGATAGGTGTGTAACATCTCACGGTGGTTTTTACTTGCATTTCCCTAATGGCTAGTGATATTGAACATCTTTTTATGTGCTCATTCACAATATATCCTCTTCAGTGAAATAGATATCCTCTTCCATATATCCTTTTCAGTGAAATGTCTGTGCCCATGTGCTTTGCCCATTTTCTCTGTGGATCGATTTGTTTTTTATTGGTGAATTTTGAGAGTTCTTCATGTATTCTAGACACTAGGTCTTTATCAGATATGTCGTTTGCAAATGTTTTCTCCCAGTCTGTAGCTTGTCTTTTCGTCCTCTACTTAGGGTCTTTGGCCAAGCAAAAGCTTTTAATTTTGATAAGATCCAATTTATCAGTCTTTCCATTATGGATCATGGTTTTGGTGTCAAATCTAAGAACTCTTTCCCTAACCCTAATTCCTGAAGATTAGCTTTTATGTTTTTTCCTACAGATTTTGTAGGTTTATATGTTACATTTAAGTCCATGATTCACTTGAGTTAATTTTTGTATAAGGTGTGAGTTTTAGATCAAGGTTTTTTATGTTTGTTTGTTGTTTGGCCTATAGATGTTGCTTCAGCAGCATTTGTTGAAAAGGCTATACTTACTCCATTGAATTAATTTTGCACCTTTGCCAAAGATCATCTGGGCATATCTGCGTGGGTTAAATCTAGACTGTATGTTCTGTTTCAGTGATCTATGTGTATATCTCTCCACATAGATCACTGATCAATGTCTTCATTAATGTAGCTACAAGGTAAGCTTTAATATCAGATACAGTGATTCTTCCAACTTTATTTTTCTTCTGCAAAATTATTTTAGCTATTCTAGGGCCTGAAATTTCTGCTTAAATTTTAGAATGTGTTTGTCTCTGTTTACTAAAAATCCTCTCAGATTTTGATAGGAATTGCATTAAACCTGTAGATCAATCTGGGAACAACTGACATCTCCACAATGTTGATTCATCCAGCCTCTGAATGTGGCATGACCCATGAACATGACCCCTGACCATGACCATGTATTTAAATCTTCTTTGATGTCTTACAAGCAGCATTTTGTAATTTTCAG
Source organism: Stenella coeruleoalba (assembly GCF_951394435.1). Classification (NCBI taxonomy): domain Eukaryota; kingdom Metazoa; phylum Chordata; class Mammalia; order Artiodactyla; family Delphinidae; genus Stenella; species Stenella coeruleoalba. The sequence continues at coordinate 8,799,692 of NC_137159.1, read as the reverse complement.
TTTACACATCCTGTACATATTTTGTTAAGTATATACCTAATTATTTCATTTGAGTATTTTGAACAATTACAAATGGTATTGGTTTTTTAATATAGGTTGCTGTATGTTCATTGTTAGTGTATCAACATGTGATTGATTTTGTGTGTTGATCCCATAATGAACAACCTTACAGAACTCACTTAATGGTGCTAGGAGTTTTTTGGGTTTTGTGGTTGGTTTTTTTAAAATTTTGGTGTGTGTGTGTGAATTCGTTACTGTTTTCACATATACAATATGTTATCTGCAAATTTGGACAGTTTTATCTTCTTTTCCAGTCTTTCTGGCTTTATCTCTTTTTCTTGCCTTGTTGGCAGAAGCTAGAACTTCCAGCACTATGTTTAATAAGGGTGATGAGAGTGGGCATCCTTGCCTTTATCCTGGTCTTAAGGGGGAAAGATATTCAATCTTTCCCCAGTAACTATGATTTTAGCTGTAGGTTTATTGTAGATATTCTTTATCAAGTTGAGGAAGTTCCCCTCATTCCCAGTTTTCTGAGAGTTTTTATCATGAGCTGGTGCGGGATTTTGTCAAATGCTCTTTCTGTGTCAAATGATATATCATATGGTTTTTCTTCTTTAGCCTATTGATATGATGGTGGATTACATTGATTGCTTCAAATGTTGAAGCAGCCTTGTATATCTGGAATATCTTCCACTTGGCCTTAGTGTTTATTTGCAGTGCTTTTGAGTGTAACTCTTTGTATGGTTTCTCTGGGTATAGCAGCATATAAACATGACTTATAACACTCTTCTGGTATCAACATTTTACCACTTTTTGTGGGTGTGGACATCTTACTTCAATTTAGGTTTCTTTGCCTTCCCCAGTTTTAAATATCATTGTCTTGAGTATCAGGTGATGCTACAATTTTTATTTAAATCATCAAATATGATTTCTAAATCTCAAGAGGAAAGGATAATCTATTGTATTTACCATATTTTTGCTCTCTTTTGTTCTTTCTTCCTTCCTGATTCTCCAGAGTTCCTTCTTTTATCATTTCCTGTCTGTTTGAGGAACTTCCTGTGTTCAGTCTTTAAAGGTAGGTCTGCTAGCCACAATTATTTTTTATTTTTTCCTTGTCTAGGAATGTTTTTATTTTCTCTTCATTCCTGAAGGACATTTTTGCCATATTCAGAATTTGCAGTTGATTGTTCTTTCCTGTCTGTAGTTGAAAAACATAGTGCCTCTTCCTTGGGCTCCTACTTTTTAAATGTGAAATTTGCTGTTGCTCAAACTGGTGCTTCCCTCTAGGTACTGGGTCCTTTCTCTCTGGCTTGCTTTAAAAATTTTTTCTTTGTCTCGAATTTTCAGTGTTGAACTATAACGCATCTTGGCATGGATTTCCTTGGCTTTACTCTGTTTGGGGTTTGCACAGCTTCTTGATTTGTCTGTTGTATCTTTCACCAAATTGGGGAAGTTTTCATCTATTACTTCTTCAAATGGTCTCTCAGTCCCACTTTTTTCCTCCCTGTCTTGGGACTCTGATAATATGAATGTTGGGTATTTTGCTATTACCCTACAGGTCCCTCAGGCTCTGTCTATCTTTTCTTATTGTATTTGCTCTCTGTTGTTAAAATTGGCTGAATTCTATTTTTACGTCCCCAGAGTTCTCTGATACTGCTGCCCTCTGCCATTTTCAGTCTACTACTGAGCTCATCCAACAAATTTTTTTTATTTCTCATATTTTATTTTTCAGTTCTACAATTTCCACTTGGAAACTTTTATAACTTCAGTTTCTTAGCTGAGATTTTCTATTTGTTTATTTGTTTCAAGAGAAATTGTAATTAATTGCTGAAGCATGTTTCTGACAGGCTTTGAGATCCTTGTCAGGTAGTTCCAGCCTCTGACTCATCATGGTATTGGCATCATTTGATTGTTTTTTCTCCATCAAGGTGTGATTTTCTTTATTCCTGATATGATGGGTGATTTTTTTTTACAGTATCCTGAATGTTTTGTCTATTATGTTAGGGACGCTGGATGCTGTGTAAATCTTTATTTTAGGAAGCAGCTGTCCTGTTTAAAGTTAGCCCATAGGTCATGGCCTGCTCTTGTGGGTTGTGGTTCCGCTGGTAATTTCATTTTCACAGCCTTTGTGGTGTTATTTCGGTGCTTGGTTTCCTGGTGTCACTGGGGCTCCTACTGGTGCTGCTGAGGGAGCAGAGGAGTATCCCAGGCCAGGATGCTAGATGCCTCTCAGTGGAGGAAGGTTGTGGTGGCTTCCCCTGCCACACACACACTGTCTCTTGCGTGTCCCCATGTCTCTGGGCAGGAGAAGAGAGCCTCAACCCTGTAGGGACCAAGAGGCATTGGCTGAAGCTTGGTCCCTCTTGCATGATCTGTCCATTTGCCCTGGTGTCTCTGTCTTAAGCCCATGGGGACACAGAGGATTCCCATACTGGGCCACTTGTGCAGCAGCATCCCTTGTGCCAGTCCTACCTGCCCATTCCAGTACACGTGGCTTTTGCTAGAAATGCTGCTTGCCGCTCATCCTGAACATCTTAATGGCCTTTGGTCATTTGTACCCGGTCACTTAGATTTGGGATCGTTGCTGTTGGTAGGCATCCCTGTGCTGAGTTTTTATTCTGTTTCAGTTTTTAATTTAGAAGAGTGATGAAATGTGGTGACTGACTGTACAGAGCTGGGGGAGTAGTTAAATGCTTGAATCCACTGCCAGATCAATATACTTTTACTCCTTATTTTCAGAGTTTGGGAATAGCACAGTTGTTATGTTTGGGGACTTCGGGAGCTAAATTTCATTTTCACTTGGACACACCTCTTGTGTTTGCCCAGCGAGTTTGATCGAGGTGGCCTGCCGGTGTAGTCAGGGGCAGGAGCTCAGCTCTCGTATATGGATCATTCATCTCTTTTGCTCACAGACGTAGCTCCTGAGAAAATATATCCTTCTTAATTCCTTGTTACAGAGGCAACCAAAACAGCAATCACCCTGTCTGTTGCCTAGGAAAACAAATAACACATAGCACACTCCTAACTCCATGTGTGGAGACCCTTGTGTTATCTTCCTGTGCAAAAGATAGACAAGGCAGGGCTTCCCTGGTGGCGCAGTGGTTGAGAGTCCTCCTGCCGATGCAGGAGACACGGGTTGGTGCCCCGGTCCGGGAAGATCCCACATGCCGCGGAGCGGCTGGGCCCGTGAGCCATGGCCGCTGAGCCTGCGCGTCTGGAGACTGTGCTCCGCAGCGGGACAGGCCACAGCAGTGAGAGGCCCGCGTACTGCAAAAAAAAAAAAAAAAAAAGATAGTGCAGATTATTAGCTAATGTTCACTCTAATTGTCTAATTTCTTGTAAGAGAGGGTAAGTCCCTTCTTGTCGAAAATAGGACGCATTTCATTTATGAATACCATACAATGCCTTGGTACTGCAGAAGGCATCCAGGTCGTGAAGCACAGAACACATTTACAATTAGTCTGGTTTCTGTGACCACGTGGGAAAAGTAATCAGCATGTCTTGGTACAAACTTATTATCCTCTAAAGCACACAGATTCAATGTCAGAATTTGATACGTGTCTACTTGCTAGTTGAAAGGACCCAACAGAGGGTAGAAAATCATATAAATAAAGGCTTAGACAGCAACTGTGGTCAGCAGAGTTTATAAAATGAACTACAGAGATGTCCCGCTCTAAACCCTGCAAGCTGTGAGTGTGATGGGGCATCACTCCCATGATTCTGGGAGTGATAAGAGGGTTATGTGACCTCGGCCAGGTTCTCTAGGAGAGCCCAGTGTACTCACGTGAGCCCCTGAAAGCAGGGTATTTTACCAGCTGGTGGCAGAAGAGGAAGTCAGAGAGATTTGGGGCAGGAGGGCCATCGGTGTGCCATTGTTGGCCTGAAGATAGAGGGGGCCCATGAGTAGGAATGGGGGTGCCTAAGGAGCTGAGACAGGCCCCCAGCTGACAGCCAGCAAGGATATGGGACCTCAGTCCTGCAACTGCAAGGAAATAAGTTCTGCCAACAACTTGAATGAGCTCGGAAAGAGATTTCTCTCCAAGAGGGGCAGAGTTTGAACTCAGATGAGTGGAACAAGCCATTACCGCAGCATTTACTTGGTGGCAGTACTGTCCCCCTGAGGGTTGGGAGACTGAACCTGCTTTCTTTTTAAAGGATCCAAGAATGTAGTTGCATCTCATGAAATACCTCCTTCCAACACCCTTCTCCCTGTGGTACCCACAGAACCAACCAAAACCAGCCTACTCAGGAGCCAGCTGTCCACCCTCAGGAGCTCAGCTTGCAGTGAGAGGAAGGACGGCCTTTCCAATTCCAGCAGCTGGAACACTCCAAGCGACAGAGGCAAGCCAGCAAGGGTCTCTAGGTCAGGAAGCCTGGAGTGGTCTCCTCTCCCCAGTGTGTCTGCTCCTGAAAGAGCTGGGTAGAGGTACTTTGGGGGGAAAACAAATGATTTTTAAGTGAGTCCAGAGAGCTTCCTCTTCAAAGGACTCCCTTGTAAATCAGGTCATCTTGTGTTAGTGAACTGGATTTTCTTAGGGTCAGACTTGCATATATGGTGCCTGGGTGTTTAATACACCCGTGGCTCGTACAACCGCGGCACTAGTGGTGATGCTCGCTGTCACTGCGTGGTTTGAACTTGAAAACCTAGTACTTCATAGCTGGTTTATTTTCTTCCCCTCGTTCACAGGTGGCGCCATCCGGCAAGCCCCTCTCCGATCCACACTGTCAGCCTTTTGGGGGCTAAATGTGAGGAAAACGAGACTTTTCCACTCAATTGTTATGACGACTGATAATGTCATTATTCTTAAAATAGTAAATTTTAAGAATAAATTTCCTGAAAGTTTAATTCCTGTAGCACTTCTCCCTATCTTTCAAAGAGTTGATAAATAATAAATCCCCAGCTAAACACACACATCCACACAAGCCCCTAAGTAGTAGGAAGCGCCTGAGGGACAAATTTACACCTGTTGTTACTGAGTCATAGCTTAATCAAACCTTGTGTTCTTCAGTGCTGATCGTGGGATGACTTTTCCTCTGTTTCAGTTAACCTGCCCTATCTCCTAAATCTGCTACGTGCACAGTCCTTTAAGGGGCTTATCCCATGATGATCGGGATATGATTTCTTAGGCATTTAACTAGCTCACTCCCAAACACCCCTTCTTTCTACATGCTGCTGATTCAACTAGCTCATATCCCTTTTCATTTATGAATCCAAGATTCTATAAGGATATACATTAAAAACTCCAAATAATAATTTGAAAATGTGAACTTATAACTAAACAGGACCTAGTAGGGATTTTGGGTTTCTGCACAGAGCTGAGGAATTACAGCATAAACTATCGAAACCTGAAACGTTGAACAAGGCTCTCCTGTGTAATTTGGGGGAAGTCTAATGAGGGCCACATTGAACAATTATTGGTTCATGGTATTCTTACTTGACATTTTAAAAATATGTTTTCTGGAGAATGAGTTTGTCTCATCCTTTTATGGAGAGAGATCTCAATGGGTATGGGGTGAGATAGATTAGCAAAGCAATGAGAGTACCCTATTTACTCTTGCATTGGTCTTTAGCATCCATTGCAAATGAATCTTGCCTAGAACCCCCTCTGACAGATCAGTTCTGGGAAAAATAGTCCGTTTATTAGCCCTCAGTCACAACTGAACTCAGAGATAAGTGTGATCCTTTTGCATTTTTGATATAAACCCCATATATGAGGAAATTATACAGCTGCCATTTCCCTTTCCACAGAAATGGGCATCCTGCTGACAAATGAGTTTCCAGATGACAAGTCATTAGAAAGATTGACTCGAGAAGGAACCCAAGTTTATGACCAAGAGTGAGTAATTTTACTGGGACAGTTTTGTTGTGTTTTTGTTTGATACAAGTTTTAAAAGGTCACAGTCTCGTGTTCTTAGTTCTGCAGGAATGTCTTCAGCAAACTGGCTCAAGATCCATGGCTTGGTGGCCAAGAAGCTCACCATCATGGATGCTTTGTCCATGACTGCCATCCCTCACAGTCCCACCTATGTCCCCATTCTGGACAAGCATGTCGTTTCCAAGGTCTTTGATGGGGTAAAACTGATTTTCTATATGTCCCTGCTTGATGTAGTTTTCATTTCCTGCCTAAATAAAGAGTAGTTCACTTGACGTCTTGTACAGTTGTCACAGAAATGTATTTCAGCGATTGGGAAAAAATTATTTGCAAAGGCAGTAAAAAGGAGAGAGAGAAGCTCTTAAGCATTTTTGCTTCTAAGCTGAGAAGAACAATTTCTTCTTTGTTGGGTTGGCAGTTCATGGCTCGTTGCTGATGGGTGGCATTGTGGAGCTGCAGAAATGTCTGAAAAGCCTCTAGGTCAGAGTCTTGAGTCACGAGTGAATATCAGTCTGTATCAAAGGACAGGGAGCGCTTGTGAGAGATTTTGTCCATCCTTTGCTTACCTTCTGTTCCTAAATACAGTGGCATCTTTTCCATCCTAAAAGTCTCCAAAGGAAAACGTCAGAAAGAGGGAGGGAGAGAGACACAGGGACAGAGATGCAGAAAGAGAGGGATTGAGAGAGAGGATCGGGAGTGAGCCAGAGCACAAGAGCCATGAGAAAGTGAGAGTCACGTCCTGGCAGGAGAAAAAGAGCTTCCGGTAGGAGGGCGCAAGTTGGGGTTAACTGTGGAGGAAAGCCAAGCACTGTAAAGTTTGCCTTGAATTGGGCAACTGGAAGGTCCTTGCCCTACGCAAGAACAGATCCAGTGGAGCAGCCAGATTGCACAGAGATGAGGAACACAAGAGAAACAAGAATAGGAAGATTGAACCCTAGTGCTTCCCGGCAAATATAGCAGTAACTCATGATTTAAATAGGAACGTATCAAGCTTTACAGTCAGTAAATTGAAATAATATCCTTAAAAGCCCTTATCTCATGCTGAAATTTTGCAGAGGGTATATAGGAAATTTGGGATTTGCTTCCAAATAATCTGGATGGTGGAAGTAGTTGGGGGAAGGGAGGAGTAGATAAAGCAAGATTGGCCATGAGCTGGTAATTGTTAAATTTGGATAATAAGAATATTGAGTTGGGGGAGGGTCATTCTACTATTCTCTCTGCTTTTTTACGTATTTGGAAGTTTCCATAGAAAAAGTTGAGAAAAAGCAAAGGCAGGAAAATTAAAAAAAAAAAAAAGCTTTATCTAACTGGTCTCGCAGTAGCTGACATTTGATGTATTTGGAAGTTGCAGATGAATTGGTGGACTTTTTCTGTTAGTCACATTTAAGAGATTATACCCATGGAGTTGGATATGCATCCTGATTTGACATGACCAGCAGTTCTTGCTCTGGGGGTTGGGTATATGACCCCTTAGGCTGGGTTCCTGATGACTTTGCCTCAAGGTGAGCGGTCCTATCCCTGGCTGTGACCTTGTGACTGGAAGATTCTATTTCTACCTTCAGTGAACTCTAACCTGAGTTAGTCAGGTTAGATTAGTCAGGTACCAACTTAGTCAGATACCAACTTATCATTTGAATTTGACTTCTTCCAAAAGCAAGAGAGAGAAACCAAATGCTGATTTATTCCTTCTAGGAAGTTTGGTGACAGCTTCTCATATTCTGTGCACTTATTTTATTACTATTTTTGAGTTTTGTTTGAAAGAAAATATATTTGGTGAACTATCCCTGGAAATAGAATTTTCTGGTACTTATCATGTCTCCTAAGCCTCCCAACAACCTGAAATACATTGAAAAGTAAATACTCAAAAAACAAATATGAGAAGGTAGGAAGGCAAGCACATAAAATCAAAGGGAAGATTTATAGATTGAATACCTAAAAATGTTATTTTGCATTAAAAACATATAACTAAAATGAAGGCAAATCTCAGAAAAATATTTTTAACGTATACAACAAAGAGTTACAGGAGTAATATGTTAAATATGTGTTTGCATGTGTGTATCCATGTAAGTTAGCACATGCATATGGTGTGTGTGTGTGTATAAATCAGGGTTCAGTATACACACAAAAATGCACATGCACCCATACCATAAAGGAATAAGAAAATGATAAATATCCCAGTGGAAAATCTAGGGGAAAAAGTTTAAAAATAAGAAGTCAAAAACCACATAGAAAAATATTTCTTGCTGGTAACCAAATAAATGCATTTTTGAAAAAATGCAAATTAAAAAAAATTAGACAACTTCCCCCCATCATCAACTGTGTAAGGTTAAAAAATACTAATAAACAGTCATGGTGAAAATAGGATGGAATTAGAACTTTTACATCCTGCTGGGGGGAGTATAAGTTGGTATAACCTTGGCAATATGTTCAGAGGCGTTAAGGGCTTACAACTTCTCCTCCAGCAAATCCACATGTAGATATTCCATCTACAGAAGGAAATAATCAGAAATACTGAAGAATATATTCAGAGAATAATTATTGCTGCCTTATATCTAACAATGAGAAAATTGAAAACGACCTAAATATCCAATAAGTACACCCATATGATTGAATGTCATATGTTCATTAAATATCATGTTTCTGAAGAATAAGTAATGACATGGGGAGAAGCTCTCAATACAATGCTAAATGAAAAAATCAGGGTACAAAACCGCACAGATAGTACATTAATTTGGTTACATATGTGTATGATGTAGACATAGCACTCTTTGTCTCTCCCTTTTCTCTTTTGCCAAAATGTTACTAGTGTTTATCTGAGGGGTGAGATTATTGGAGATCTGGGGGTTTGTTTATATAATTTTTCGTTTTTGTTGTAGTTCTTTCAACTCTGAACATACATTAATGATAGGCTGAGAAAAAAAAAGTTAAGAAAAACAGACCTAAAACAAGAGATAAAATAGTTTAAATGCAAAGGACACTTGATTTTTAATTAATTTATTGGTTTATTTTTGTTTGATGAGTAATATATGAGTACATTCTTGTATAGAATGACCATTTAGAAGTCTTTAGAGGAAAATGTCAAAGTTTCTCTCTCCACCAACCTCATTTATGAAGGAAACACTCTGAATAGTTTGGTGGATATCCTGCTAATCCTTTTCAACACACACACACACACACATATGAATACATTACATATATTTTTACACATACACATAACAATTTTAATATACAAAACAGTTTTAATAAGGTAATACCATATGGATTTGCTATTTTATCTTTTAAAAACATATGTCTTAGAGACTTTTCTCTGTGCGTAGATATGGGTCTATCTCATTTTTGTTAGTTGCAAATTTCTTCCCCATTGTTAATGGACATTTACATTGTGTCCTTCCTCCTCCTATTACAAACAATCCTGTAATGGATTTCCTTGCACAGAGACTTCTGGGCACCTCTACAAGTCTGTCTTTGTGATAGATGGATTGCTGGACCCAAAGGATGTGTACATTTAAATATTTGACAGATTAAACCAAATCACCCTCCAGATAGATTCTATATTTCCACTAGTTTATATTCAGAAAGACAGCCATTTTCCTAAGAGGAACTGTATATCATACTTGTTGATAAGCATTAGTTCTACAAGTATAGAGATACTTTGAAAACCCTAAAAATAGTGTGCAGACCTTAGTGTGCAGATATCTTATTCAACTTGTCCTCTCCTCATATTTAGAAGAAATAAACATAGTAACTCACTGCAGCACTTTGAAATTTGCTCTCCAGGCTGTATGCAATGTATCTGGACTCTGGGGATAATAATATACCTACTCTGAGACTGTTATACTGTGTATAGTATAGTGAATATATATAGTATAGGTATATATATATAGTATAAAAAGAAGTAATGCGTATAATGGGCTGCAAGCACTGAATAAACGTTGGCTTTTTTCGCTTTTTTTTTTTTTTTTTGCAGTACGCAGGCCTCTCACTGCTGTGGCCTCTCCTGCTGCGGAGCACAGGCTCCGGACGCGCAGGCCCAGTGGCCATGGCTCACGGACCCAGCCGCTCCGCGGCACGTGGGATCCTCCCGGACCGGGGCACGAACCCGCATCCCCTGCATCGGCAGGCAGACTCTCAACCACTGCGCCACCAGGGAAGCCCAAACGTTGGCTTTTATTATAAAAATATTCAATAAATATTACATTGCCTACCGTATGCAGGCTCTGAACTGGGCTAGACTACAGCCTACCCAGTCACAATTTACAATCTCATGGAGGAACTAGCAATTAAAATAAGAAGTTCTAGTTAAATGTGATGAGTGGGAAGAGCAGAGTGGAGATGCCAGAGAGGCCCCTAACCACCTTGAGTTGGCAGAGGGCGCTTTGGACCTGGCCTGGGAAGTTCAGACCTGGGGGATCTGATCAGTCCAGGTTTGGACCTAGGGGAGGAGGAGTTACGAGGGTGATGAGGTGGAGGGGAGTGAGGAGTGACCTAGGGGGAAGTCTAAGGGTCAGAGGACGTTTGTCGTTCCAAAGAAAGTTTAGTGCAACTGGAGGAAGGTGTGAAAGCTGGTGAAGGTCGAGTTAAGGATTTTCTGAAGGTCATCCTGAGGGAAGCCAAAGGGTTTTTAGCAGAGGACAGAGAAGATCAGGTTTGGTCTTTGGCTACTATGTGGAAAAGGGTTGTAGAGGTTCAAGGCTGGAACGAAGCGGGGCAGTCAGGAGGCAAAGTCTAGGTGGCTGTGACCCAGGTGACAATGCTGAGGATGGATCTAAGGCTCTATATAAAGTCAAGTCGACAGGACTAAATCACATGGGGCTGAGAGAGAGAAAAATGTTGAGTGACTTCCAAGAAGGAAAAAATGGAAGAGTAGTGAGGGTCCTGTTTTTCTGGAGAGCCTGTCTTCTGACTCCAGAAAGCAAAGCCAAGGGAAGAGGCTGTATATTTTTTCACGTGCATTCCACCATGGGCACCTGTGCTCGTGCCTTCTGTGGCTTTGTAAATTCTCATCACAAGCCTGTGGGTACGTAGCACACGACATGCTCTCCCCCCTGCATTATTGCTCATAAGAGCAAGAATCATGATGATGAAGGAAATATACTGCAATAAATTCCCATTTCACCCTCAAAGCCCACTTAACATCTTTTATTTAATATTTTCTCTGATGGAAAGAATGGGAAAACAGTGATCGAAAAATATAATCCCACTGAGTGAGATACATAGCTTTTTGAGATTTGGACCTAACAGTTTTTTGAAAAAGTAGACTGGAGCTGAAAAGGAGACATGAATCTTAACCCACTTCACTGAGAATTGTAATTGCCTTTTACTCCTGTGTTCTGTGTGCAGCCACGTCTGTCTGGGTAGAATCGTAAAGCAGCATTTGGCTTTATCCCCGGCTACTTGTTTCATTCATGACTTATGTATGGGCTGTTTCTTCTTCTGGAACACAATGCTATTTTGGTTTTCATGTTTCTTGGGCCAGCATCAAATCTGCCACCTTGGAAATGAAGTGTTGAGCAGGGAGGTTGCCCTAGCAACTCTTCATTACAAGATGCTAACTGGCACTTTCAGTGGACCAGATAAATTTAATCTTAGCTCTTTCAAAAAGATTAATTCATCACCAAGTCATATACAGAGTAAAACTGCTTTAGGTATTTGATGAATCTGGAATTTAAAGCTCTTTATTGCCAGTGCCTTTGAAAAAAAAGAAACAATTTGGGAACATTAGTTTGCATCGTTGAAAAGTCCACTACATCACCACCACCACCACCATCATCATCATGTCTTACCAGCACTGCATCAAGGCTTCCTGCTTTGCCCTAATCTGGGTTCAGCACATAGCTTTGTGATCAGGTAGCCTGGGCCTGCACCCCAGCTCTGTCACTGACTCCCGATGGGTGATGGCAAAGGTCCCTAATCTGGTACGTGGTGAGCCCTCAGACTAGGTTTTGAGAAAAACATTTGATCTCATCAAAGTATCTGATGGAAAATTTAGACCAACATAGTGAGGTGGCTTTTTATCTCATCATTTAGCTGACGAGGAATGTTAGGGATGCTGCTAAAGGGCATGGCATCTTGTTGCTTTCAAATATAGTAGCAATGAAAACGATGCTGATAGAAAAGTTTATTTTAATTAAAAAAATCTAGAAGGACAGTTAGTACAAAAGCTATACGTATTCATTGTGTAGAAAAATTAGAAACTACAGATAAGTAGAAAAGAAACAATAGAATATAATTCCTCACATATGAATTGTTTGGTGGTTATCTGGCCAAAGTTTTTTCACTACATATATAGCCTTTGTTCCTTGTTTTACCAAAATGAAGTTGAACTAAAGATACTCTGTGCCTTGATTTTTACTCAACAGTCTATTTCAAATATTATTGCATGCCAGCAAATAGTCATTTACTATACCAATTAAAATGCTAGTGACCTCACTAGCAATTTAATTGAAATTTATATTAAAATTTTTTTTTATTTTCTAAAAATTTAGATTGAAATTTGTGAGATATAACCTACACTGTAGTAAGCAACATATTTTCATGGGTTTATGAATGATCTGATTGACACTTCTCTTTCCCAGTTCACTTTGTAGTCCCACCTTCAATTTGTTCTGTGGAGCCTGGAGATGTTTCTGTTTAAGTAGAGGTTTAAGCTTCAGCACTCAGCAGTTTGCACAACTATAAGGTCACTGCACCGTGTTCAGGGTCAGCCACGTGGGATTTGCACAGCCTTTGCATTTTCATTACTCACATCCAATCAGACCCCTCCTTGGCCAGTGTGACAGCAGGCTCTGGGATATTTATTGGAAGAAATGATTTAGTTGAAAAACAGTGAAGTTGGTGAATTCAGTTGGTGTTGACTGATGAATATATAAACACCAGTTTACACTGTTTTCTCATTTTCAAAATGTTGTGGGATGGCTTACAAACACAGCCAGAATGTTGTCAGGTAGAATTCTTCCTGTACTACTTGAACAGCTAATAACTGTGTGTACAGTTCTGTATCCCCCTTTCTTCATTTAGCATATCTTATGAACATATTTCCCTGTAATGACCAATTTTGGATGAATTTTAATGGTTGTGCTAATATTCAATAACATGAATTACTACAATTAATTGAACTATTCCCCCCATTATTGGGCAGTTTACTTGGAATTTTAAGAGTGCCTATTTTCCTACATCTTTGCTGTCACTTAGAGCAGTAACATTAAAACAAACAAACAAAAAACACCTGCCAATTGCTAAGTGAAAGTGGCATTCAATTTTAATTTTTTTCTTTTATTGTTTGAGAATAGTTTTCTTGTGTAAGCTAAATATATCTCTTAAAATCTTGGTTACATCATTAACCTTCTTGGCAAACACCTCTTTTAAGATAGCAAAGGTACGCTCATCTCGTGCCTCAATCACCGAGAACTCAAATTTGGTAGACTCCAAACACAGTATTTTATAATAGAGATAAACTTCTAAAAATGTTGGGGCCTCAGCCATTATTTGAATTTATATAACTTTAGTCTTTTACGTATTCAGTAAGTGGTTACTTTGTACATGCATTGTGCTAGAAACTAATATTTTTTAAAGGAATAAAAAACTAGAGTTCAGTGGAGAAGAAAACCAAATAACAAAACTGCATTTCAATGTATACATCTATAGAGGGATTGAATGAGAAAATATATAGATTGCCTAGTACTTGGCAAAGAGTAAGAGATAAACACTATTATCATGTTTTTTAATTTTTATTTTATTGTTATTTTTTATACAGCAGGTTCTTATTAGGTATCTGTTTTACACATATGAATGTATACATGTCAATCCCAATCTCCCAGTTCATCCCACTGCCACCACCCCCAAAATCCCGCTTTCCCCCCTTGATGTCCGTACGTTTGTTCTCTACATCTGTGTCTCTATTTCTGCTTTGCAGACCAGTTCCTCTGTACCATTTTTCTAGATTCCACATATATGCATTAATATATGATATTTGTTTTTCTCTTTCTGACTTACTTCATTCTGTATGACAGTCTCTAGGTCCATCCACGTCTCTACAAATGGCCCAATTTCGTTCCTTTTTATGGCTGAGTAATATTCCATTGTATATATGTACCACATCTTCCTTATCCATTCTTCTGTCGATAGGCATTTAGGTTGCTTCCATGACCTGGCTATTGTAAATAGTGCTGCAATGAACATTAGGGAGTATGTGTCTTTTTGAATTATGGTTTTCTCTGGGTATATGCCGGGTAGTGGGGTTGCTGGGTCATATGGTAATTCTATTTTTAGTTTTTTAAGGAACCTCCATACTGTTCTCCATAGTGGCTGTATCAATTTACATTCCCACCAACAGTGCAAGAGGGTTCCCTTTTCTCCACACCCTCTCCACCATTTATTGTTTCTAGATTTTCTGATGATGCCCATTCTATCCGGTGTGAGGTGATACCTGATTGTAGTTTTGATTTGCATTTCTCTAATAATTAGTGATGTTGAGCAGCTTTTCACGTGCCTCTTGGCCATCTGTATGTCTTCTTTGAGAAATGGCTATTTAGGTCTTCTACCCATTTTTGGATTGGGTTGTTTGTTTTTTTAATATTGAGCTGCATGAGCTGTTTATATATTTTGGAGATTAATCCTTTGTCCATTGATTCGTTTGCAAATATTTTCTCCTATTCTAAGTGTTGTCTTTTCGTCTTGTTTATAGTTTCCTGTGCTGTGCAGAAGCATTTAAGTGTCATTAGGTCCCATTTGTTTATTTTTGTTTTTATTTCCATTACTCTAGGATGTGGGTCAAAAAAGATCTTGCTGTGATTTATGTCAAAGAGTGTTCTTCCTGTATTTTCCTCTAAGACTTTTATAGTGTCTGGTCTTACATTTAGGTCTTTAATCCATTTTGAGTTTATTTTTGTGTATGGTGTTAGGGAGTGTTCTAAATTCATTCTTTTACATGTAGCTGTCCAGTTTTCCCAGCACCACTTATTGAAGAGACTGTCTTTTCTCCATTGTGTATGCTTGCCTCCTTTGTCACAGATTAGTTGACCATAGCTGCATGGGTTTATCTCTGGGCCTTCTATGCTGTTCCATGGATCTATATTTCTGTTTTTGTGCCAGTACCATATTGTTTTGATTACTGTAGCTTGGTAGTATAGTCTGAAGTCAGGGAGTCTGATTCCTCCAGCTCCATTTTCTTCTCTCAAGATTGCTTAGGCTATTCAGGGTCTTTTGTGTCTCCATCCAGTAAAAAATGCCATTGGTAATTTGACAGGGATTGCATTGAATCTGTAGATTGCTTTGGGTAGTATAGTCATTTTCACAGTATTGATTCTTCCAATCCAAGAACATGGTATATCTCTCCATCTGTTTGTGTCATCTTTGATTTCTTTCATCAGTGTCTTACAGTTTTCGGAGTACAGGTCTTTAACCTCCCTAGGTAGGTTTATTTCTAGGTATTTTATTCTTTTTGTTGCAATGGTGACTGGGATTGTTTCCTTAATTTCTCTTTCTGGTCTTTCGTTGTTAGTGGATAGGAATGCAAGAGATTTCTGTGCTTTAATTTTGTATCCTGCTACTTTACCAAATTCATTGATTAGCTCTAGTAGTTTTCTGGTGGCATCTTTAAGATTATCTATGTACAGTATCATGTCGTCTGCAAACAGTGACAGTTTTACTTCTTGTTTTCCAATTTGTATTCCTTTTATTTCTTTTTGTTCTCTGATTGCCATGGCTAGGACTTCCAAAACTATGTTGAATAATAGTGGCGAGAGTGGACATCCTTGTCTTTTTCCTGATCTTAGAGGCAATGCTTTCAGTTTTTCACCATTGAGAATGATGTTTGCTGTGGGTTTGTCATATATGGCCTTTATTATGTTGAGGTAGGTTCCCTCTATGCCCCCTTTCTGTAGAGTTTTTTTTTTATCATAAATGGGTATTGAATTTTGTCAAAAGCTTTTTCTGCATCTATTGAGATGATCATATGGTTTTTATTCTTTAATTTGTTAATATGGTGTATCACCATTGATTGATTTGTTTACATTGAAGAATCCTTGTATCCCTGGGATAAATCCTACCTGTTCATGGTGTATGATCTTTTTAATGTGTTGTTTATTCTGTTTGTTAGTATTTTGTTGAGGATTTTTACGTCTATATTCATCAGTTACATTAGTCTGTAATTTTCTTTTTTTGTAGTGTCTTTGTCTGGTACCAGGGTGATGGTGGCCTCATAGAATGAATTTGGGAGTGTTCCTTCCTCTGCAATTTTTTGGAAGAGTTTGAGAAGGATGGTTGTTAGTTCTTCTCTAAATGTTTGGTAGAATTCACCTGTGAAGCCATCTGGTCCAGGACTTGTGTTTGTTGGCAGATTTTTAATCACAGTTTCAATTTCATTACTTGTGATTGGTCTGTTCATATTTTCTATTTCTTCCTGGTTCAGTCTTGGATGTTATACCTTTCTAAGAATTTGTCCATTTCTTGCAGGTTGTCCATTTTATTGGCATAGAATTAGCTTGTACTAGTCTCTTATGATGCTTTGTATTTCTGTGGCGTCCATTGTAACTTCTCCTTTTTCATTTCTATTTTTATTGATTTGAGTCCTCTCCCTCTTTTTCCTGGTGAGTCTGGGTAAAGGTTTATCAATTTTGTTTATCTTCTCAAAGAACCAGATTTTAGTTTTATTGATCTTTGCTATTGTTTTCTTTGTTTCTATTTCATCTATTTCTGTTCTGATCTTTATGATTTCTTTCCTTCTACTAATTTTGGGTTTTGTTTGTTCTTCTTTCCCTAATTCCTTTAGGTGTAAGGTTAGATTGTTTATTTGCGATTTTTCCTGTTTCTTATTGTATTGCTATAAACTTCCCTCTTAGAACTGCTTTTGCTGCATCCCATAGGTTTTGGATCATCGTGTTTTTGTTGTCATTTGTCTCTAGGTATTTTTTGATTTCCTCTTTGATATCTTCACTGGTCTCTTGGTTATTTGGTAACATATTGTTTAGCTTCCATGTGTTTGTGTTTTTTACATTTTTTCCCCTGTAATTTATTTCTAATCTCATAGCATTGTGGTTGGAAAAGATGCTTGATATGATTTCAATTTTCTTAAATTTACTGAGGCTTGATTGGTGACCCAAGATGTGATCTATCCTGGAGAATGTTCCATGTGCACTTGAGAAGAAAGTGTAATCTGCTGTTTTCGGGTGGAATGTCCTATAAATATCAATTAAATATATCTGTTCTATTGTGTCATTTAAAGCTTGTGTTTCCTTATTAATTTTCTGTCTGGATGATCTGTTCATCTGTGTAAATGAGGTGTTAATGTCCCCCACTATTACTGTGTTACTGTCGATTTCCTCTTTTATAGCTGTTAGCATTTGCCTTATGTATGGAAGTGCTCCTATGTTGGGTGCATATATATTTATAACTGTTATATCTTCTTGGATTGATCCCTTGATCATTATGTAGTGTCCTTCCTTGTTTCTTGTAACATTCTTTATTTTAAAGTCTATTTTATCTGATATGAGTATTGGTACTCCAGTTTTCTTTTGATTTCCATTTGCATGGAATATCTTTTTCCATCCCCTCACTTTCAGTCTGTATGTGTCCCTAAGTCTGAAGTGGGTCTCTTGTAGATTACATATATATGGGTCTTGCTTTTGTATCCATTCAGCGAGCTTGTGTCCTTTGGTTGGAGCATTTAATCCATTCACATTTAAGATGATTATCAATATGTATGTATGTTCCTATTACCATTTTCTTAATTGTTTTGGGTTTGTTTTTTTTAGGTCCTTTTCTTCTCTTGTGTTTCCCACTTAGAGAAGTTCCTTTAGCATTTTGTTATAGAGCTGGTTTGGTGGTGCTGAGTTCTGTTAGCTTTTGCTTGTCTATAAAGCTTTTGATTTGTTTGTCAAATCTGAATGAGATCCTTGCCGGGTAGAGTAATCTTGGTTGTACGTTCTTCCCTTTCATCACTTTAAATATATCATGCCACTCCTTTCTGGCTTGTAGAGTTCCTGCTGAGAAATCAGCTGTTAACCTTATGGGAGTTCCCTTGTATGTTATTTGTCGTTTTTCCCTTCTGTGGTATAATTGTTCTCCAGTTTGTGAGTCCAGTGGTTATGGGATTTGATTTTATTGTGATTGCACCCCTCCTACCATCTCATTGCGGCTTCTCCTTTGTCTTTGGATGTGGGGTATCTTTTTTGGTGAGTTACAGTGTCTTCCTGTCGGTGATTGTTCAGCAGTTAGTTGTGCTTCTGGTGCTCTCGCAAGAGGGAGTGAGAGCACGTCCTTCTACTCCGCCATCTTGAAGCTACAATCCCATTATTGATAAAACTATTCTTAATAGAATTGATAAAACTATTCTCACCTATTGACAAAATTAGTGGTTAAGGTGTATCTCTGGTCTAACACTGGGAAAAATTCTAACAGAATCAGCCCAAACTAGGGCTGTCCATGAATTCCAGGAATTATGGTCAGTATCTCTCTCTCACTCCCCGCCTCCCCCCTGCCCCCCCTTCCTCCCTCTGCCCTCCGTCCCTCACAGTTAAAATCTTCTCACACAGGGTGTGATTAGCATCAATTTGGTAAGGCTTCTAGGTTTACCTCAAGAGAATTGAAGTAGGTAATACCTTGAGGCTCCCTTTCATTTTCAAACACTGTCCAGAAGCGTCTCCCATTAGTTGTTAATGCTTGATTTGCATTATAAGAGGTAGCAAGTATCTTTGACCAATAGAATGAAACGGAAGCAAGGGTATACCAGTCCCAAACCCAGGCATTAAGGCTCCTTGGCTATTTCTGCTTACTCATTTGTGCCTGGGAACATGCCTGGTCAAGCCTTCTAGAGACACCTGGAGCAGAGCCAAGTCCCCCCCAGTCATTCCAAGAAGTCATTCCTAGATCAGCCAATAGCTAGTTGGTTGTTCCATTACTTTGTTTTGAAAACATAAACAGTTATATATATGTATTCCTATCTCTGTATTCCTTTCCTAGGTTTGCTGTGACAAAGTGTGCCGCAAACCGGGTGGCTTAGAAATTTGTTTATTCTTTCACAGTTCTGGAGGCTGGAAGTCTGAAATCTAAGTGTTGGCAGGGCCGTGCTTCCTCTGACTGCTCTAAGGAAGAGCCCTTCCTTGGCTGTTCCTGGCTTCTGGTGGTGGAATCCTTGGCATCCCGTGGCTTGGACCTGCATTACTCCAGTCTCTGCCTCTGTCATCACATGGCCTGGACTTCTCTGTCTCTACATTTCCCTCTTCATATAAAAAAAAAAGAGAAAAAAAGAAAGAGGTAACAAGTAAACCATGTTCAGGAGGTGTGACCAGGTGGTTTCATTCCCTCTCACATAGTATCAGTTTCCTCATTAATCACACTCTCCTCCCCACCTGCTTCCCTACAGAAGCTGGGAAGCCATGATTCTGATCCCCCAAGTCCCTGTGAGAATGCCCCTTATGACCTCATAGTCACACTAAACTTGACATCATAAAGAGAATAGCCCATGGGACCTCCCCGTGACTACCGTGTTGCAAAAACTAAGACCACAGACTGAAGGTGTGGAGTATGACTTTGTCTTTCCCTAAATCTGCATGCAGAAAGGCACGAGAGTGGGTACCCACGAGCCAAATTTGAACTCCTACCACACTGAAGTCCATGATGGCCATGCAAGGCCTGAGATCCAAATCCACCAAAGAGGGAGGTAGAACGTTAAACAATGGGTTTTCTTTACGCACCGTCAGTCAGGCATCCAGCGGACCCTGGTGAAATGGTGTAATGCTGCTAAATACTTCGTGGGGTTGATTTGCAGTTGAGCCATAAGCTGGCAATTTGCAGAGCTATTTATAGACTTCTAGGGGGGTCTTTTTCCCAGGGGAGATACATATGTAAGGGTCTTTCATTCTGTTGAGACTGATTATTTTTCCTCTGAAAGTTTATGTGAAATTTTAAGAGATGGTGTTTTTTGTTTGGTTGGGGTTTTTTTTCCACTTCTGCAAATTTCATTAAGTTTTCAAAGTCCAGTCACCTCAGCTTTTAACCCACCGTTTTGGCTTCTTCTCTTTGACAAAGACTGCTTAGAAGCCACATGATGACTTCTTGTGTCTGACAAGTAGCACGGTTCGACTCTTCAGCCAAACCAAATGTCTTGCTTTTCAGCCTTCTGAATCTTTGGCTATTTTGTTTGTCTCTTTTGGTCTTGATGTTTTAATTGCAAAATTATGTAGTTTGCAATTTCAGTATCTATTTTTTTACATGACTTTATTATTTAAAATACTGTTCTTTTTCTCATCCATTTGTTCTTAACGGCACTCTGTTCTTACACTTTTATATGACTGTTACATCTTTGAACAACCTAATCATACTTAATTTTAATCATAATTCATATAAAGTTATTGTTAGGTGGCTCGTAAAATTAATTTCTACTCACGTGAATTGATGTTCTGATTGTTGATTTGCTCAGCTACTGTTTTTAGCATTTTTGTGTATTTAGGAATTTTAGTACGTTGGCACATTTGTGTTTTTTTTTGCGGTACGCGGGCCTCTCACTGCTGTGGCCTCTCCCATTGTGGAGCACAGGCTCCGGACGCGCAGGCTCAGTGGCCATGGCTCATGGGCGCAGCCGCGCTGCGGCATGTGGGATCTTCCCGGACCGGGGCACGAACCCGTGTCCCCTGCATCGGCAGGCGGACTCTCAACCACTGCGCCACCAGGGAAGCCCGGTTGGCACATTTTGACAAGATTTTTAAAAACCTGTTTTTTTCTCTGTCTTCTGTTTTGCAGTTACCTAAATCCATCCCCTTGTACCTCAGTCATTGGTATTTAGAGCTCTTGTCCCATGATGATACTGGGATAGTGTAGATTGAGGATGGCTTGGTTCAGTTCTTGGTTGTTAGACTGCACTAATGTCCTCTCTCACCAGGCAGGGCCTTCTTGCAGGGGTGAGAGAACCTCATACTAGTGCTGGCTTCAGGCACTGAGCCTGACTCAGAGTCCCACTGGCTTTCTGGGTGTTGAGCTCCCACCGCCCCTGCCATGTTTGCCCACGAGAGTCAACAAACACACAACTTCAGCCCTGCTGACTTATTCAACTTTTTGTCTCTAGAAATACATCAACCATGCATCTTTCTTTTTCCTTCTCTCCTTCTTCCTTTCCCTTCTCTCCTTCTTCCTTTCCTTCCTTTCTTTTTATGCATTTTTTCCTTAAATAACAACAATACAATTTTTGTATGATTTTGAAGGCAAAGGGGAACATAAAACATGAGCTCTGTATCATCTGGATTGGAAGTAAAAATTTACTTCTTAAAAGTGATTCCCACATTTTTTTAAATTAACATATCAATTTATTGAAATTACTGATAGAAAATATTCTGAAAGTAAATATCACAGGTCCCTGTTGTCAAGGCCAAAGCTTTCTTTCATCTTATGATTAATTGGGTTTTTTTAAATTAATTTTTATTGGTGTATAGTTGCTTTGATTCCCCACATTTCTAAAATGCCTACATGCTCCTCGTGGTTGGAATCATACACAGTATCGAAACACTGTTAGTCCTTGTATTCTCCTGTTAGACTTCTTCTTTTTATGTAAATAATAAGACACGGAATAAGCCTTTTTGCAAGCATACATTTATTCATTTATCAACAGATATTTGTTGAGGGCCAGGCACTGTTCTAGGTGATAGGAATACAGCAGTGAATGAAACAAAGTAATATGCAGACAGGTAAATGTAAAATATTACAGGTGCTGTTAAGATAGCATGGAATCAGAGGCATCCCCAAACCCAGAAGGAAGCATCAGACACAGACAGAAAGAACTCAAAAAGATGCCCTCTCATTCTGGTGCTCTGTTGTTCTTACAGAAAGTGGTTTCATTGATCACTAAGCCTTCTTTATTTGACATGTATAAGGATCTCTTACAAATTGATAAAGAAAATGGTCAAAAGATATTAACTATAATCAGATATTCTTAAGAGAAAATCAAATATAAAATAAATATGTGAGAAAGATGTTTAACCCAGCTAGTAGTTTACAAAGCAGCAACAATGATATTCTATTTCTTATCGCCTGTGCCCTTCAATTTGACAGAGGCTTATTAAGATAACACTTGATTCTGATTTGGGTTTCCTGAAACAGGTTTTTTTTTTGGGGGGGGGTATTTTTTAAATATATAGTTTTAAAAATTGGAAGGAAAAGGTTAGCAGTGATATCTCTGATTCTTATTTTTTTTATTTTCTCTATTTTCTAATTTCTCTACAAATATAATGTCTTGATTTTATAGTCAGAAAAACATACTGTACAGCCATGAGATCCATTTCTGAAGGCACGTGTTAGCCTATCAAGTGACCCTTTCCTTTGGCATTGGCATATAGGTGTTCCCTCTGGCACATGTGTGCAGTGACACAAATAAGATGACTTTAATTAACCCCCAAGGAGCGAAGCTTAATATCTACAAGCAAAAAGTGGAGCAGGCAATTAAGTCCTACGACAAGTGAGTATTACACCTGGCTACTCTTTAATGGATGTGGAATTTGTTTTGGCTTGTTTTCCCTTCTTTTAGCTTAAATTTTTCATCTGGCGCAGCTGTTTAACAGTGGTCCGTGAGGAATATTAACAGCAGCAGCAGCTAACCTAAGGGGCTTCCTCTGTGCCAGCACGGCGTTAAGTACTGGGCTGGCCAAAAAGTTCGTTCGGGTCTTTCCGTAAGGTGTTACAGAAAAACCCGAGCAAACTTTTCGGCCAGCCCGATGCTTTACCTGAGTATGTCCAGCGGGGTTTTCGAGAAGCCATCTTCCCTTTCCAAACTCTGCAGAAATCTCATGTTTCCATGAGCTCTTTAAAGCTTTGCTTTGTAGCAGAGCGAATTGGACCATTTTAGGATCTAACATTCTGTAAAGTGACACCACACCACAATAAAAAAAACGCCACAATAATGAGATAATTGATTTAAACAATTTTTATAGCAAAATCAAGAAGATGACCAAGTTGACTACAGTGAAAACTGTACTCTTAACTAGCCACTGTGTTAGTACTGAGTGAGGGGGCCTTTTTTCCCAAGGGCAGATAACCCAGGGTTTGCTGGAGAAGGAGACCCAGGGTCCTTGAATCCCAGCCCCTTCCTGGGGCCTGGCTCCTTCCGGCCTGACCTGGGAGCCTGCCTCAGAGTGTTGGTGGAGAACACAGCTCTGGGGCTAGAATCTCACCCTCTCCCAGCTCTCTAATCACCTCCGCACCCTGCCCCTCAGCACTTAATTAGTCCTTGGTGCACACGCTTGATTAAACGTTGAGCTACCCAGCTCCTCCAGGCAAGCCTATTCTTGGTTCTGGAAGCTGTGCAGTTGGGTTTTAATTAATACCATGTGGTTGGGGAAAAGGTAATAAAGTACGCCAAAGTGAACGACGGGGCCCAGGCCAGCATTTACTGATCTGTTGTCATTTTGCAGCGTGTCTAGTGTGTGTTCAAAAAAAGTATAAAGCCTGACTTCTGTTGCCTGGAGTGCACGACCCAGCCCAGAGGCTGGCCTTTCCGCCCCACGCCCATCACGGTCCTCTCCAAATCTCCTTACACTTGAGCCTCCTCCACTGCCCTTGCCTGAGAACTGAGGCTGTGTCGCATGGGCTCCTGCAGCTGCCTCCACGGGCTTCTCAGGTCTTCTCTGAGTCTTTGTGGGCCCTTCGTTTCTCTCGAAGGCAGGCTGAACTCTGCCAAGGCTCGCCCTCCCCTGTGGGCCTGAGACTTTGCTCTGTAGTTACCCTCTTACTGGTGCTGGCCCTCTTCTCTGCCTCCCTGCCCCTGCACCAGGCAGTCCTTCCCTTGCCTTGAAGCTCCACTGCCCCTCTTCCTGCCCCCTCCCACCAGCTGTCCTCTTTCTTCCGTTCTTGCCCCAGCGCCAGTGGCCCTCCCCAGAGAGGCCTTTCCCCAACGACTCTGCACCACCCACCTTGCGTGTGGCCCTTGGAGCGCTCACAGCTTCTGTACAGGCCTGTCCCTTCCCTGCGAGGATGTTGGCCCCCGAAGGCAGGCGCTGGGCTGCCTGCTTTCCCCCTGGTCTTCTCCTCTTCCTAGCAGGTGTCACAATATATATATAATATATATATATATTTTTTTTTTGACTGTTGGAATTTAATTTGAATTTGATCTAATTCAAGTTTACTTATTAAAATTGATCCAATTCAGTTATTCAAAATGAAATATAATATCATTCATATTGTAATTTAATTTGCTTGACTCATTCAAATATTTGAGTGCTGTAATTACCTGGTCTGTGAAAGCCTGATGCCAGGCCATGAACTGGGGCTTTGAGGTCAGATAGCTACTTGACAGGTCATAGGACACTTGTGAGCTTCACTTGCAAGATCTGGCTCTCGGGGCCGTTGTGAGGGTTATGTAAATTACATACAAAGAGCAACTCATGTTAATTATTTCCCTCTTTCATTCCCTATATCTGCTGATGCTAAAATAACCATAAATACATGGAATGGAAGGGTCACACAGCTCTTCCCACTGAGCTGACCCTTTCCCGAGAGTTTCCAGGACAGGGACCCTTCCTTCCCAGGCAGAAGAGAGTCCTTCGTTAATGGCAAAACCAAAATACAGACATAGTAGTGATTTGTTCCAATTCTTTCTTCCAATGAGTGAATCCGGAAAAGCCTTTTAGTACCCTTAGAGGAATATTATACTATATTGTTTATTAAAATGATATTAATTTAAATATGATCATTAACATTTATTTTAATATGATTAATGTTTGATATTATTGATTGCATTAGTATTAATTATTTGGTATTAATAACTTGATGTTTATTTTAAATGAATTATTTATTTAATATTCTTATTTAATAATATTAACATTAATATTATACAGAACAAAGCTTCCTGATCTTTTGTATTCAATAGTGTTGAAGAATTTTGCTGGCATAAATGTCAGTTCCCTTTTCCATCTTGCTTCATCTTTCTAAAGATATGCAGAATATGAAAAGATGAAAAGTAATTAATGAAACTTAGTTTATCCCCATCTCATCCCCAATACAACGTTTCCAAGGAGTTTCCCACCACAAGTAAGCCAGATATAACCCTAAGTCCGTATGGCTAGGGATGACCAAATGAGTGGGAAGTTCACAGTCCTCTGGCCAAAATAGTGACATAAACTAGCAGTTTTGGTCACACTTAGTGCCCATGTGTAGGAGTCCTTCTGGTTCAATATTTTAAGAATTGCAGAAGCAGTTTTGGCTTTGTGTGTCTGAGTATAAGCTCTGAGTGAGGATTACCAGGGTTGGCTGGATTCTGGGGTGACTTTTCCACAGCTTGTGTTGTGAATCTGAGGTCAAGGTCTCAGCCCTCAGATCCACAGGAGAAGCATCAGTTCTGGCTCAGGGACCAGGCATAGTAGCCTCTGCTTATCATCGATTTGCTTGGGCTGCTGACTAGACTTCTGAAGTGTCATTAGTTACAAGTTGCTTTGCAAATGAGCCACTCGGTACAGGTGGATTTGCAAACTAGAGGTAGAGAAAGCTACTAAACGCTACGCTCAGCCAAATTTCAGTCTCCTAAAGCAAAGAGGAAAACTGTGGTTTGTCAAATCCCAGCATCCCACAAGGACTGCCCTCGTCCCACACGCTTAGAGGCTTTCCCACGGTTGCCTTCAGGGACAGTGGAGCCGGGATTCACACACTCTCTGCTGCCCTCAGCTCACACCCACTCGCTTTTTCTGCCCTGTGTGCTTTGAAATAGTTCAGTGAAGGCGGAAAACAGAGGAATAATAGAGGTTATGGAAATACCCTCTTGGAAAAATATTTTCTGAAGAACCGAATTAAAATTAGAGACATGTCCTAGCTAATTGGACCCACATTCACCAACTGTTTCTGAGTGTCTAAGCCTCACCCTCCTTCAGAAGCTGGAGGGAATGAGCCTTAGTTATTCCTGGTCACTTTATACATATAGCTCACTTTATCCTCACAACTGCAAGGGTAGGTGGTGTTATCTTTGTTTTATCAATAAGAAAACAGTGTTTCAAAAAGTTATGTAACAGGTTCACACGGTGGCAAAGTGGAGATGCTGAGATTTGAACCCAGACCCACGTAGCTCCCAAGCCCTCATCACACTCCCAGCCTCCCTACTCTACTGCCTGCACTTTCAAGGTTTAGACTTAAAAGGATTTACAGTTTTGTTTTGTTTTGTTTTTTCCCCAGAAATGCACACAAGCCTTAGAAGCCCATTGTTTCATCAACCACATCATTAAAGAAAACCATTTCCAAGTAGACCCCAAAGAACTAAAAACATCAAGAGACACAGGAGCCGAGCTGGCTTATTTCCCACTTCCTGACTCTTCCTGTCACTTACAGAGCGTTTACCTGTGTGAGACACAGTTCTGTGTGCGGTGCACATAACTTGCTCATCGAGTCTGCACTGCAGCACTGGGAGGGAGGTACTGTGATTACCCCCTTTCTACAGAAAAGTTGGCTACTGACCCAAAGTCTCCCAGCTAATAAGAGGAGGAGCTAGCTGAGCTTTGGACCCAGGCAGTCTGGCTCCAGGGTCTGTGCTTTTCACCACTGTGCCAGACCCCCTTTCCATGATCTCACCAGGCCTGTGATGGGAGATCAGAGCAGGATAACACCACCCAAAGTGTGCTCCCAGAGCCCTGTGCCACGGACGCTGGGTCCAAGGATTAGAAGCATGCCTCCTGGGGAGAGGCAGTATTCTCCCACCCCATTTTATTGAAGCTTTTTTGCTTCATGGAACACCAGCTCACAACCTGTGGAGCCAGTGTTCTGTGCCCTGTGCCCTAGTAAGCCTGATTTGGGTGATGATGTAGCACTACAGAACTGGGCTGGAAGCTCTGGAAAAAGCACCACTGATTAGTAACAAGAAAAGGAGCTGTAACTACCTGATAGAAAGCACTGGCTCCAACTTCCTCCTTCCTTCTTGGGCTGCCAGCATCTCTCTGCAAACACGTTCGGTGAGCTTTAGTCTCAGCCCTACCAGCTCTCGGTGCTGGATAAGTAAGGCGCTTCATCTGTCTGCCCCTCTTAGCGGCTGCATTTGGAAAACAAGGAGATCAGGCTGGTTGATCTCTAAAGTGTGTCCCAATCCTCTTATTTATGACCCTATTAACCTTTTATTTTTGCTCTGAGAATCCAGACAGAAGAATGTCTCCAGAAGGCAGGCTAAGGGCACACATATTTTTCCTTATGAAGAAAAGCAGTGGGTGTTTAGAAATATCTTCATGCAGAGATAATGAGGAACAGTTTGTTTGCTGCCTTTTCTCAGTCCGGGTTTTACCTGATCCAGCTGAGAGCTGTGCCCTCCTTTAATATTTAGCATGATTGCCACAAAGCCCCGAGGCTTCTGCAGTGATGCTGAGCGTGGGAGACGCTCACATCCAATCTCTTTGAGCGAGTGGCAATGACATGGTCCAGCGGTGGTGGTGCTGCATGACTTGGGATCTCCCTGCCCGGGGTCAGCTTTTTGTCATGAAATGAACTGTTGCTACTAAATAACTATTGTTGATTTTTTTTTAAACAGGCGCCTGAATAAAATTGTTTGGCAAGCATTATCTCAAGAGGAAAAAAAAAAGTAAGCCAGTTTCTTCTCACTTGTTAAAAATTTTTTAAATTTTGGTGAAATTCACATAACTTACAATTAACAGTTTTTAAATGTACAATTCAGTGGTATTTAAGTTATTCAAAATGTTGTGCAAACCACCACCTCCCTCTAGTTTCAAAACTTTTTTATCATCTCAGAAAACACCTTGTACCCATTAAGTAATCCTTCCCCATTCCTCTCTCCCCCTCTGGTAACCACCAATCTGCTTTCTGTCTCTGTGAATCTGTGTATTCTGGATATATCATATGAAAGGAATCACACATCATGTGACCTTTTGTGTCTGGCTTCTTTTACTTAGTTAATGTAAAAATTTAATGTTTTCAAGGTGCCTCCAAGTTGTAAGCATATGTAGCATTTCCTTCCTTGTTATGCCTGAGTAATGATCCCTTGTATGTATATACCACAGTTTGTTTGTCCATTCTCCCATTGATGAATATTTGGGTTGTGTCTACTTTGGGGCTTTTATAAACAATGCTGCAAAATACGTAGACGTTTCTGTGTGGACATGTGTTCTCATTTCTCTGGAGTACATACCTAGCCGTGGATATTCTGGGTCACAGAGTAATTCTGTGTTTAACTTTTTGAGGAACTGCCAAACTTCTCATTTACTTTCCGCAACTGCATCTTTTTACATTCCCACCTCGTATATACAGCAATGTATGAAGGTTCTTGTTTCTCCACATTGTTGCCGACACTTGTTATTTTTCTCGTTTTAAAAAACTGAAGTCGGGCTTCCCTGGTGGCGCAATGGATCTTTTTACATTCCCACCTCGTACATACAGCAATGTGTGAAGGTTCTTGTTTCTCCACATTGTTGCCGACACTTGTTATTTTTCTCGTTTTAAAAAACTGAAGTCGGGCTTCCCTGGTGGCGCAGTGGTTAAGAAACCGCCTGCCAATGCAGGGAACACGGGTTTGAACCCTGGTCCGAGAAGATCCCCTTAGCAGAGCAGCTAAGCCTGTGCGCTACAACTACTGAGCCTGTGCTCTACAGCCCACGAGCCACAACTGCTGAGCCCATATGCCACAACTACTGAAGCCCGCGCACCTAGAGCCCATGCTGCACAATAAGAGAAGCCACCGCAATGAGAAGCCCATGCACCACAACCAAGAGTAGCCTCCGCTCACCACAACTAAAGAAAGCCTGCGTGCAGCAACGAAGACCCAGTGCAGCCAATAAATAAATAAATAAATTTATATAAATAAATAATAATGTTTTGCTAGTAATATGGTGAGGCTATTTAGTTCTATATTCATAAGCAGAAATAATCGTGTAGTTTTCTTTAGGATCTTTGTCTGGCATTGGTATCAGATGAATCTTGTCCTCATATAATATATTTGGAAGTGACTCCTCTCTTTTGTTTTTTTGGGATTGAATAGGATTGATGTTAATTGATCTTTTTATGTTTGGTAGAATTCATCAGTGAGGCCTTTTGGTCCTGGACTTTTCTTTGTTGGGGGATTTTTGATTACTGATTCAATGTCTTTATTATAGGCTGTTGAGATTGTCTATTTTGTGTGAAGTCAGTTTTGGTAATTTGTGTGTTTCTAGGAATTTGTCCATTTGTATAGATTATCTAATTTGAAAACATACAGTTATTCATATTATTCCCTATAGTCCTTTTAATTTTTGTAAGATCAATAGTAATGTCCTTGCTTTTGTTTCTGATTTTAGTAGTTCTGTCTTTTCTCCTTTTAGTCAGCCTAGCTAAAGCTTTGCCAATTTTGTTGATATTGTCAAAAACCAACTTTTCATTTTGTTGATTCTGTTATTTTTCTGTTCTCTCTTTTGTTTATCTCTGCTCTAATCTTTGATATTTCCTTCCTTCTGCTGGCTTTGGGTTTAGTTTTCTCTTCTTTTTCTTGTTCCTTAAGGTGTACACCTAGGTTGTTGATTTGAGATCTTTCTTTCTTTTTACTAGACATTTACAGCCAGAAATTTCCCTCTGACCATTGGCTTTGCTGCATCCCATGTGTTTTTATATGTTGTGTTTTCATTTTTATTTATCTCAACGTATTTTCTAATTTCCAATTTCTAATAGTGATTTCTTCTTTGACCCATTGGTTGTTTAAAAGTGTGGTGTATATTTGTATGTATATACTTCCAGTTTTCCAGTTTTATCTCTGTTATTATTTCTAGCTTCATTCCACTGTTCTGGAAAAGGTACTCTATATGATTTGATCGTTAAAATATTTTGAGAATTGCCTTATGACCTAACATATGGTCTATCCTGGAGAATGTTGCATGTGCATTTAAGAATACTTATTTTACTGTTGTTGGGTGAGGTGTTCTATATATAAGTCTAGTTGTTTTATAGTGTTTTCTAGTTCTCTATTTCCTTTATGATCTTCTCTCTGGTTGTCCTATTATTGAAAGTGGGATATTGAAGTCTCCTTTTTGTACAACTGTCTATATCTTCCTTCAATTTTGTCAATGTTTGCTTCATATACTTTTGGGCTCTGTTGATAGATGATATGTATTTACAGTTGTTATGTCTTCTTGATGATTTGACATTTTTATTAATATAAATAATGTCCTTCTTTTTCTCTTGTAAAAGTGTATGACTTAAAATCTATTTTATCTGATATTAGTATAATCATTCCAGCTCTCTTTTGGTTATTATTTGCATGGAATATCTTTTTGCATTTTATCATGTTCAACCTATTTGTGTCTTTAAGTCTAAAATGGGTCTCTTTATAGTAGCATATAGTTGGATCATGGTTTTTTTAATCCATTCTGCCTATCTCTGTCTTTTAACTGGTGAGTTTAATCCGTTTACATTTACAGTAACTACTGATAATGAAGGACTTACTTCTGTCATTGTGCTGTTTGTTTTGTATATGTCTTGTCTATTTTGTTTCTCAATTCCTCCAATATTGCCTTCTCTTGTATTTGATTTTTTTTCTAATGTATCATTGTGATCCCTCTTCATTTCCTTTTTTGCATAGTTTTTCATTATTTTCTTAATGATTACATGGAGATTACAGTTAACATCCTAAATTTATAACAAAGTAGTTTGAATTGATATCAACTTATTTCCAATAGTGTACATTATCTCTGTCTCTATCCAGCTCCATCCCCTCTTTATATTGTTATTGTCACAAATTACATCTTTTACATTATGTGTCCATTAACATAGCTTTATAATCATTGTTTTATGCATTTGTCTTTTAAATAATATAGGAAACAAAAGAGGAGTTACATACCAAAAATACAAGAATATTAGCTTTTATATTTACATATGTAGTCATTTTTGCCAGTCATCTTTATTTCTTTGTATGGCCAGTGTAACTTGTCTTCCAGTGTCCTTTTATTTCATCCTGAAGAGCTCTCTTTAGCATTTCCTGTATGGGGAAGCCCTACTAGCAACAAACACCCTTAGCTTTTGTTATGTGTTAACAAATGTATTAATTTCTCCTTCATTTGTGAAGGATAGTTTTGCCAGATATAGAATCCTTGCTTGATAGTGTTTTCCTCTCAGCATTCTAAATATACCATATCAATGGGACATCTCTGGTGGTCCAGTGGTTAAGACTCCACGCTTCCAATGCAGGGGGCTTGGGTTCGATCCCTGTTCAGGGAACTAAGATCCCACATGCCATGCGGCGTGGCCTAAATAAATAAATAAATAAATAAACAAACAAACAAACCCTATCACTGCCTTCTGGACTTCATGGTTTCTCATAAGAAATCAGCTGTTGATCTTATTGAGGATTTCTTGTTCATGAGCCACTTTTGTTCCTTTCAAGATTCTCTGTCTTTGTCTTTGTCTTTGTCTTTCAACAGTTTAATTATAGTATAGTGTCTTGGTATAGCTCTCTTTGAGTGTATTCTGCTTTTCATTCACTGTGCCTCTTGGATCGTGTAGATGTATGTCTTCCATCAAATTTGGAGAGTTTTTGGCCATTATTTCATTTTTGCCAAATATTTTCATGCTTTTCTCTCTCATTTCCTTTTGGCACTCTCATAATGCATATGTTGTTAAGCTTGATAGAATCCCATATGTCCTTTAGACTCTTCTTCATTCTTGTATTCTTTCTACTCCAGACACTATGTAATCTCATTTGATCTATCTGCAAGTTTGCTGATTCTTTCTCCTGCCTGCTCAAATCTACTGTTAAAACCCTCTAATGAATTTTTCATTTCACCTATAGTACTTTTCAGCTCTAGAATTTCTATTTGGTTCATTTTCATAATTTCTCTTTATTGATATTGTCTAGTTGCTCATATATCATTCTCAGGATTTCATTTAGTTCTTTGTCCATGGTTCCCTTCACCTCTTTGAGCATATTTAAGACAGTTATTTTAAAGTCTTTCTCTACCAAATCCAGTGTCTGGACTTCATCTGTCAGTTTCTTTTTTTCCATGTGAATGGGTTATATACTTGCATGTTTCTTTGTGTTCTTTGCAATTTTTTATTGAGAACAGAACATTTTGGCCATTGTAACGTAGTAACTCTGGAAATTAGATTCTCTACCCTTCCCAGAAATTTCTGTTGTTGCCTGATGAAGGCTGCACTTGTCTGTTTAGTGTCTTTCCACACTGTTTTTGCAAAGACTATATTCCTTGTCATGTGTGTTCACTGAAGTATTGTTTCATCTCTGTGGTCAGCCAATGACCTGACAGAGATTTCCCTCAATGCCAGCCTCTGTCTTCATCAAGCATTCCCCTGGATACTGTAAGTATTCAACTAGATTCCAGAATTTCAAAATAGCTAATTCTATCAATAGTTGTTTTGGTGAAAAGACAAATTCCTTGATTTCTCTACTCCACCACCTTTCATGACATCACTTCCCTCCTCACTATCTAAAGCAAGGTTTGAGTAAGTTATGAGGCCTTTATTATATTGAGATAGTTTCCTTCTATTCCTAGTTTGTTGAGTGTTTGACATTTTAATCATGAAAGAGTGTTGAATTTTGTCATGATTTTGCTGTATCAATTGAGATGATCAAGTGGTTTTTTTCCTTCATTCTGTTACTGTGATGTATTATATTGATTCATTTTTGTATGTTGCATTCCAGGAATAAAATCTCACTCTTCATGGTGTTTAATCCTTTCATAATATGCTGTTGAATTTGGTTTGCTAGTATTGTGTTGAGGATTTTTGAATCAATGTTCACAAGGAATACTGGGCTGTAGTTTTCTTGTAGTATCTTTGTCTGGCTTTGGTATCAGGGTAATGCTGGCATCATAGAATGAGTTTCAAAATGTTCCCTGCTCTTAAATATTTGGAAGTATTTGAGGAGGATTGGTGTTAAATCTTCTTTGAATGTTTGGTAGCACTCTCCATGGAAGCTACATAGTGCTGAGCTCAAGCTTGTTGGAAATTATTTGATTACTGATTCAGTCTCCTTACTAGTTATAGGTCTGTTTAGATTTTTTATTTCTTCCTGATTCAGTCTTAGTTGGTTATAATTTTATAGGAATTTATCCATTTCCTCTAGGTTATCCATTTTGTTGGTGTATAATGGATCATAGGAGTCTTTTATGATCCTTTTTATTTCTGTGACAACAGTTGTAATGTTCACTGTTTCCTTTCTGATTCTAGTTATTTGAATCTTCTCTTTTTTCCTCTTAATCTAGCTAATAAGCATTTGTCAGTTTTGTTGTTCTTTCCAGAATGTAACTCTTAGTTTCATAGATTTTTTCTATACTCTATTTCACTTATTTCTGCTCTAATCCTTATTTCCTTCTTTCTGCTAACTTGAGTTTAGTTTAGTTTATTCTCCATTTTCCCAGTTCCTTTAGGTGTAAAGTTAGGTTGTTGATTTGAGATTTTTCCTCTTTTTTAATGTAAATATTTAACACTATAAATTTCCCTCTTATGACTGCTTTTGCTATATCTTAGACATTTTGATATGTTGTATTTTTATTTTAAAATATCTCAAGATATTTTATAATCTCCCTTAGGATTTCTTCTTTGACCCATTGGTTGTTTAAGAGTGGGTTGTTTAATTTCCACATATTTGTGTATTTTCCAGTTTTCCTTCTGCTAATGATTTCTAGTTTTATTCCATTGTTATTGGAGATTATACTTCATATGATTTTATCTTAAAAACCTTTAATACTTGTGTTCTTATATGTGGTTTATCCTGGAGAGAATGTTCCATGTGTACTTAAGAATATGTATTCTGCTGTTGGCTGGTGATGTGTTCTGTATATGTCTGTTAGGTCTAATTAATATATAGTGTTTTTCAAGTCCTCTGTTTCTTTATTGATCTTCTGTTTGGTGGTTCTATCCATTATTGAAAATGGAAATTGAAATCTCCTTTTATATTGTTTCTTTCTATTTCTCCCTTCAATTCTGTTAATGTTTGCTTCTATATTTGGGAGCTCTGAAATTAGGTGCATATATATTTATGATTGTCAAATCTTCCTGGTGGATAGACCCTTTTACCATTATATAATGTCCTTCTTTGTCCTTGTAACAATTTATGACTTAAAATAGTCATAATTTGCTAATTTATTTCTTCTGATTGACGAAGTGTGCTTTTGAAGCTCTCTAGTGAATTCTTCAGTTATTGTATTATTTTTCTATATATATCTTTATTGGAGTATAATTGCTTTACAATGTTGTGTTAGTTTCTGCCGTACAACAAAGTGAATCAGCCATATGTATACATATATCCCCATATCCCCTCTTGAGCCTCCCTCCCACTCTCCCTATCCAACCCCATTAGGTCGTCACAAAGTACCAAGCAGATCTCCCTGTGCAATGCAGCAGCTTCCCACTAGCCATCCATTTTGCTCAGTTATTGTATTCTTCAGATCCAGAATTTCTGTTTGGTTCTTTTTATAGTCTCTATATCTGTTGATATTCTCATTTTGTTCATGCATCATTTTCCTGATTTCAT
The DNA here is from genome assembly GCF_951394435.1 of Stenella coeruleoalba. Classification (NCBI taxonomy): domain Eukaryota; kingdom Metazoa; phylum Chordata; class Mammalia; order Artiodactyla; family Delphinidae; genus Stenella; species Stenella coeruleoalba. The sequence continues at coordinate 8,765,408 of NC_137159.1, read as the reverse complement.
TTAGTTGTCTGTATTCTCCTTGAGCTCATTGAGCATTTTTAAGACAGTTATTTTCAATTGTTTGTCAGGTAATTCATAGATCTCCTTTCTTTAGGGTAGATTTTCTGGAGATTATTTTGTTCCTTGGATTGGGCCATCTTTCTCTGTTTCTTTGTATGCCTTAGTATCTTTAGGCAATATTTGGTCATTTGATAAAACAAACACTTCTCCCAGTCTTTACAGATGGCTTCTTACAGGGGAAGACCTTCACCAATCATTCTGGCTAGAGATTCTGGGACCCTCTCACACCTTTTCTGGGGATATGTCTTCTCTAGGCTTGTGCATGTCATTTCCCAGTTGAAGAGGTTTTGCCCCTGTTTTTTCCTTAGGAACCCGTAATCTCTTGCTCTCCCTGGTGTCTGTCTTTAGTACGGCAGTATCTCTGGTGCTGTAACCACCCATGAAACTTGCCTTTGTTCTCAGCTGCCCCAACCTGGCATCCAAACTATACTGCCATTTTTATCAACATTCTGAGTCAAGTGAGACAGAAGCCAGTCTCCCGGGAAGCCCCACAAAAGACCAAAATGTTGGATACATGTTGAATAGGAGTTTTCTTCCAGTTGCTCTGCAGTGTGCCAGGGAAGGGGAGGGGCTTGGCCAGACAAAATGCAACACATGTTCCTACTCGCTTCAATGCCTACTCTTCTTGGCTTTGTGGTGCTGGAGGGCAGGTACATTTTAACTGGTTTCTAGAATTCTCACAAAGGCAGTTTGGTCTTTATATGGTTAGTCAGCGTCTTTGTGGGGGAATGAGGGCCTGGGGTTTCTCATTTCACCACTTTGCTGACATCACACCAATTTAGATTTTTTAATAAGAATTTTTGCTGTCTTCTGTTGACAAGTTTGTTTGTGGATTGAGTCCTGTGAATGTACTGGTTTAACAGTGTGCTCTTCCAACACCCGACATCTAAAAAAATGCCATGACATTTTCAACAATAAGAGAATGACAGTTATGAAATGTTTTTCCTCCCCCATGTCCCTCAATCAGTCAATCTCTGTACCCTCTTCCATGAGTATCTGACTCATAAGTACTGGGACTGGAAACAGAATCCAGGACTTGGGACCTCCACACCCCACTGGGTTCCCCTGGAATCACACAGCTTGTTCATCAGCTGATAGAAAGTTTGGCTTCTGTTCTTTGTGTACCAAAACAGTGAAGCCAGAAAGTTTAGGTCTATTTAGGCTTACAAGAGGAGAGAAGATAAAAATAGCTAACATGAGCTAATAGGAGAATTACTGCACTGAGACAAATATTTGAGTTTAGGGTTTGCTTTGTTTTCCAGAGTCACTGCTAGGCATAGTTGTGTGAAATGTCTTTGAAACTCACTGTTGGTTCTGCCAAATGTTAGACCCAGGGAGAAAGGAATGGGTTCCAAATACGCTGAAAAAACTGTTGAAAAAATAACTTACGTGTATCAAACTTCTGTAAAATCAGATCATCAAATTAGGTAATGGGGAAAAGTGCCTACCGTGACTCGGAGATGATTGTTTCTGACTTGCATAAACTACCAAAGCCAGAAGGCACGGCTGTGATTCTGTCAACTGACACCTGACATCTGCTTTGACAGATGTTTCTCAGGGGAGGGTTTACAGAAGAAACATCTTTCCATATGTTCTACCATGTTCTACTGTGATCACTTTATGTTTCTCTTTCTTCTTCTTTTTTTAGGTTAGGTGCAAACAAACCAATGCGTTACTTAGAAAACAAGGCAGCTTTAAACAAGGCATTAGAACGGTTGAATTGGCCCATTTCCTTGAAGGAGCTGTCAGTGCTGGAGAATGAAATCCTAGCTGGGAAAATGTATGTGCAGCAGGCCATGGAGCTCCAGGAGGCTGCCAAGAAGGAGAATCATGTGAGCAGGGCCCTTGAAGAGGTGTGTACCGTGGAGGTTGTCTGTATTCCCTCCCTCCCTCCTATCCCAAGCCCTTGCCATTCCTGTGCTGGCCTCCCCTCTCTCCCACCTCCCACTGCTGATTTCTAAGAGTTACAGCCAACCCACTTAAGGTCTCAGGACTTCTTTCAACAGAAAGGAAATGCCATTTGATTTTACTCTGGCCTTATTTTTTAAACAATACGTGTTTTAATTGAAAAATAAATCTAAACAGAAGTATCGTGTAGTGATTAAAAGCCTGGACTTTGATATGAGCCAGACCAAAGTCCAGCCTCAGACCTACCACCTAATCCCTGTGTGATCTTGGCCAGTGACTCTGTCTCTCTAAACCTTAGGGTTTTTTTTAAATCTGTAAAATAAGAGTGTTAATAGTATCTGCCTCATAGGCTTGTTACGGAAGCAAAATGAGCATTTAAAGTACTTAGTATTGAAAGCTCCCCACATAAGTGTTTGCAATTATTATTACTAGTAAAACAGACCTTCTACAAGGAAAATTTATTTTCTGGCAGCCATATTATTTATTACCACTTTGTATCATTTACTTTTAATTGTTTCTTTTCCTTGAATAAATTTTACACAGAATTGCAGTTAGAGTATCCGTAATCATTTTATGGTCTGCTTTTCAACGTCTCATGTATTTTCTCGGTGTTTTTGCTGAATCATCAGACTGATGTTTTTTGTGGTTACATAATATTCCATGGTGTGTAAATGCCCTGATTTGTTTAACTCTTCACTGGATGTTGGACATTTGAGGGTTTTTTCCAATTTTCTTCTCTTTCACATCATGTTTTATTGCTTCTATAGTGCATATAGTTGAACTGTTTTGCTAGGATAAATTCTTAGGTGTGGGATTCTTGGACCAAAGGACATGAACATTTGGGGGCTCTAAATACTTGCTGCCTGTGTAATATCCTCTTTCTGACTATAGTAGGGTGTGTGTAAACCTGGAACAGTTCATCCAGAATCTTACTGAGTTCTATATAATTTTAATATATTTACCATATGATAGTCTAAAAGATATATCCAAGGAACTGACCTTTGAGATTCATCTTTTTTGATTTCAGTCTTTGCTAAGTGATACCAGCTTTGCCTGGTTTTAAATTCTGTATTTGCTGTTCTAGATTCTTGTGTTTTATTTGCTTATTTTTATTTAAATTTATTTTTCCCCTGCAAATGGCTTTTTTTCCTTCAGTGTAGAAAGCGATTTCTTTTGTGCAGAGTGCAAAAGTTTTATCATATCTTTATTTATATTTTTGTTTTTATTTATTTATTTATATATATTGGGGGGGGTGGTCGTTTTTATTCAAAGTGACCTCCTCAAAGAGTTGTTCAGTCTTTCCTTAGAAGGCACCATCTGATGTCCCCAAACATGTGGCTGTATATTGGCCTTCCTCACGTAGGTGCCCTGTAAACGCCAAGAATCAAGAAGACTGAATTCAAATGAATTAAATCCCTCGCCCTGGAAACCTGCTCTTCTTTTCCTCCCGCTTCTTCCTCTCTGTTCTTTCATTTATTCGTTGAAATATGTATGAGTTCCTATGAGGTACCAAGCCCTATTCTAGGCACTAGAGGTACCTCAACACATGGACCAGGTCCCACTCTTATTCTAGTTGAGGTGAACAGATAGGTTCTAAATGAGGGACTTTCGCATGTTGAGCTCTGGTGACATTACTGCCTAACAGCAGAATTTGCAAGCATTATTCTTTTATCTGTACTTTATATTAAGTGTTAAAATGGGAAGTGTTGCTAATGAAGTGGAAAGAAGCCTCTTGTGTTTCAGAGCGTAGTGTAGTCTCCTGAATTTGTGGGAACCAAAAGCTCATTGTTCATGGGATGTGAATTAATTGCTCTATTTTTTTATTCCCTTGTCCACAGAGTAGGAATTAAAATAATTTCCACAATTTCTTCATCCAGAAACATTTGTTCACTCCCGACCATGGGTCAGATTCTGTCCTTGGCACAGGTGGTCTCAGCCTGCCACATTCTTCTTTCTTTCCTTGGGGCCTCCCAAGGTGACACTATACATTGGACACAAAATAGGGGTTTGTTAACAGCAATGGAGACATGGATCCAGCCTAGTGGAGGAGACATACTGGCATAGAACGTAACCTATGTGAGTGCTGAGGTCTTGTCTGGCCTTACTTGTAGCTGTATCCATAGCTACATGCACTGAGAATGATGCCTGGCACACAGTGGACACGCAAAGATATTTATTGAAGGAATGAAACCCAGATCCTTGTAGCAGAGTATTATAAATATGACAACAGAGGCATAGCCATAGAACAACTGGAAGATGGGAAGAAGCGAACGATTCTGGCTGAGGCGTTGAGGAGGTCTTCATGGAGGGGATGATTGAATTTGGTCTGGAAGGATGTGTAGGAATTTGAGGGGGAGAGTGTGAGAAATGTTCTGAGTGAGAGAAACTGTTTGTGCAAAGGCAGGAAGGTGGAAAGAGCATGGCATGTTCACCAGGGGCGTGGCAGGAGACAAGACGGGAAAGGGAAGATGGCCCCAGAATACAAGGAACTTGGAAATCTCCCCTAGGATCAGGAACCAAGCCTGTAGGAAGTGGGTACCAGCGAGGGCTTTTCAGCAAGTGGAGGACATGAGCAGATTTGTGTCTTGGAAAGATTTTTTTGGCAGCAAGATGAGGCTCAGTGTAGGGGGGGAAGACCAAAACCAGGTGCAGCCTCCACTGAGAGGTGTTGAGTCCTTGAGTCAAGCCGGTACAGTGGGGAGGGAATGGGTGAAAGAGATACCAGTTGGTGGAAAGTGAATGTGTGGGGTGAGCCAGAGGGCAACGTTGAGGATACCCACAAACTTCCCGTCTTGGACAACTGGGAGACAGAGGCACGGTTAGCCACCACATCCGTGTCACCTCTGCTCTGCAGAGAGACAGCCCCTCTAAACACCCTGTCATTCTCTAACCCCTTCCCACATTTTTGTTTTCTTCACGGCACGTTTCACCACCTGCCATCATGTACGTATTTGTTCATCATCTGTCTCCTCCGCTGGAATGAGGGTGGGACTTGGTCCGTTGTGTTCTGGGTATACCTAGTGTTGCTGCAGTATCGCGTGGCACCTTGTAGGCACTCCCAGGTATTCGAATGAATACATGAATGAAAGAACAAGAGGAAGAGGTACCATGGGAGGCAGAGCGGATTTTCAGGGAAAGGTAACTCACTTTAGGTCCTCTTGATCCTTAGATGTCCACAGGGCATCCCGGCGAGAAAGCCCGATAGGCAGCCATGTGTTTGGAGCTTAGGAGAGAAGTCCATGTTACAGAGATAGATTTGGATGTCATTTGAGGTGCTGAGAAAGGAAGAGGAGACTGTGGAAAGGGCCAAGACAGGAAAGCTAGAGGAGCAGAAGGCGCAGGGTAGGGAGCTATGATGTCAGAGCCTGAGGAGGAGAGATGGCAAGAGCCCTGGGTCTGGAGTCAGACAGACCTGAATGCAAGTCTCAGTACTTCCAGATGTGGACCTTCCTTAGGCACTCTAAGCCTAGATCCCTCATCCTTAAATTAGAAAAATCATAGTAGCCACCTGCAAGATGGTTGTGAGACAACGCGCGTAATATGCTGAGTACAGCGTGCCACGCTAAATGCTCAACAGGAAATGCCCTCAACCCACCTTGCCCGTCATTGCTATTTCCGTTGTTAAAATATTACTGAGGAGTTTGGAAAGTCAGACAGGATGATGTCTGAAAACCATTTGATTTTCAAGAGGGAGATCGTTAGTGATCTTAGCCAGAACAACTTCGGTGGCATTTTGGGAGTGGGAGCCAGCGTGCAGAGGATGGAGAAGTAGAGAGCAGTGGAGAAAGTAAATACAGGAAGTGCACTTTTTGTTCAAGATCTTCCTAGAAAGCAAAGGAGAAACAATGGAGGGAACTTGATGTGGGAGCCAGAGTGAGGAAGACATTGAGTTTGTGTGATGGTATTGATGGGTCCACTGCTGCCCCCTTTCTTGGTCGGGGGCTAAGGCTGTCCTTTCACTGCCCTGTCCCTACATAGGGTGACCAAAGCCCCCACTGTCAGTTCAGGAAAGCACCCATGTGCCCAGGACAATAGTCCGTAGGTAATGAATGGGCGGGGAGGGGTCCATAGTTGGCAGCTCATCTACAGAGTTCTTTCCACTCTGAACATGGCCCTCTGCAATGGAAGGTTTTCTGTATTATTTTCTTAAAACGGTACTTCTCCTTACCATGTGTGATGTATCGTGTGGTATTTTTATTCCATTTTTATCGTGCTCTGTTGAGTTGATTTCATGACCTGCTAACAAGTCTCATCCTTCAGCGTGAGAAATGGTTCGGACCAAAGCTCAAGATTGCCAGGCCTTTTGCGATCCTGCGGTGAAAATGCATCACAGGTGCAAGGCATTTTTATTGACTCATATAAAAAAGTCTCACTTTAAATGTTTTTAGCAGAGGCCGAAGATTTTGATCAATGACTGTAATTTGGAGAGGAAGAAACCTGTTTTTCATTAAGACCCCCTAAAGTTTATTGATAAGAAGTAGCAAAAGGTGATCAAAGTTGGTCGGAATGGGATGCCCAATCAGAAATGCCCACGTGTGTTCAGAAGGGAGTGGTCACTGTTTGATCCACTCCAGAATATGTTATGGAGTCTGGAGGTCTGTGGCTCTCTGATTCTTTCCCCTACAGTACGCTGGCACCCACAGTGGCTGTCCTATTGGTTCCTGAGTTTGGGACAGCTTCCTGATTTTTCTGCTGGTGAGGATCAGAGGTGGGGAGAAGTGGCCATACATGCCAGTGTCTGGCTAGAATGCGCCCTGCTTTTTCCACTCAGGCTTTCACTGGCAGTCCCTTGCTGGCCCCAGGATCAGACGTGTAGGGCAAGCATCATTATCCCACCTGCTCTGCCCAGCACCTTATACGGGACACATTCCATGATTAATTGTCCCTCCCTATTTCTGTAATCCCCTAGTTTTGTGGCATCCCTGGAGACAGGTGCTTGGCTCACTGACTGCATAATGAAAGATCTTAACTCTGAAATTGTAAATGCCACTTGAAAGCTCCCTTCACGAGCACCCTTCTTGTTGCCGTGATTGCAGAGTCCAACGTCACTGGCCACTCCCGAGCCCTCGGAGCTGCAGTATGGTGGAAATCACCAAGGACATCTGAGTTGTAATTAAACTTCCCAAGTTTTCGCTGGGAGCCTGGTCTAGGGCAGCTCCAGCTATGCTGTCCTGCAGCATTTCCTTAGTAAATAAGGATTGTTCTCCAGAGCAAATCCCACAGAATCCAGGCCCAGAAAGATCCAACGGGCTTTCTGCACCCAACCTTGGCTGCCTTGAAAAACTCGGAGGCAGAAAATCTTGTTAAATTATAAGTAGCTCTAAACAACCCTAAGAGAGGCCTCGGAAATGTACTTACACAGCTGGCTGCACGTGGTTACTTTTCCAAGTTGAGACTGGCAAGGAATGTGGAGTCTCTAGCTTTGAAGAGTGACTAATTGAGTGGTCCACTCCATGGAAAACTGTCAGAGAGTGTTAGGAAAATGCACAGCAGGAGGGAGGATATGGGTGAGGCTGGGTGAGATGGGAATGGGAGAATGAAGGGACGAAAAGAGACCACTTGCATTTGAAAACATTATATTGGGTTGTGACTTTGACACTACACAGGAGAACATTAGTTGGGGAGACTTAGAGAGAAATTTCTTTGAGTTGTATATAAAATGAAGTCAGAATAAGTAGCGTCATTTGTTATATCTGCTCCCAAATAATAATTGGACCAGTTGTCATTCTTGCATTGTAACCCATCCTTTTGCAGCTCTCATTATTCCCTCTTTAAGGGGAGAACGGAGGCATCACACCTTAACCCTTTATGACTAGCCAGCCTTTCTCATTCCACAAGTAAAACCTTTAGTCTCTTCTGCTGATACTTGGGTCTGGTAGGAGGACTGACTCCTTAGTGACAGTGACACAGAAGATCCCCTGGTGCAAGGGTGGGGAATTAGCAGGTGTGGGTTGTGCATCAGTGATGCCATCACACAAAGAATGACACGTGCACGTTCAGGCCAGTGCCTTGGTGATACATTAACATATGGAAACCAGACCCCCGATGGGTTCCTGAGAGATAATGGTAGGACATGTGACCAGGGTGAGACTGAAATCCCAGAGAGAGTGAGGTGCCTGGATGGGATGGGCGAGGATGCCAAAGAGAAGATGCTGCCGTGCCGTGATCGTGCCCCAGTTAGCTGGGGATTTAAGGAGAGGATCCTACTCAGGAAGACCAGCCACTGAAGGAAATTCACAGAAGGGAAGAAAAACTCCCACCAACTCTAAATAGTATCCAGAAAGGTTTCTGTCTAGTATCCTGATGTTTAGGAGTGGGAAGGAGGGTATCAGCTCCAGGGACAAAAATCACTGCCAGATTGTCTTTTCATTCTAAAGCTGAGGACAGCCATCCTGGGTGGGGATTTCAGCTGGGTGGACCCTAGCACTCTTTTGCCACAAGGCTCATCTTTTTTCATTGGCATAAGTTCTACCCTAAACAGGTTTGGGGATGGTCATTGACCTCCCAGTCTGAAGGAGGAGAACTGAATGTGGAGGGCTTATCAGGAGGGTCCAGGCAGTAAACAGAATCCCATTCAGTCACTTCAAGTGAAGAAACATTAATGAAGGGACTATTTGCAGAGGCGGAGGCGGAGGTCTAAGGCAGCCAAAAGGGGATTTCACCCCAGCACTGGCAATAGCAGGAAGTTGTCACCACCCCCAGACTTGAAGGGTGGAGAGGGAAATAGTGCTACTGGAGCCTATAAGAGTGAAGTCCACTAGCCAGAGTAGGGGGTATTCCTAGAGAGACAAAGGGCACGGAGGGAGCCCAGAGCCAATACCCCTGTCTTCCTCCCCCTGCTGCCCTCCAACCTCTCGCCTCCCATTGGCTTAGCCTATTGGAAAGTCAGCCAGCAAGAGAAATTGGGTCACGTTGTCCTTGGGGGGTCAGCCTCCTGGGGCATGGAGCAGGGCAGGGAATGGACCTGGGGGCAGGTGGATGGCCCAGAGTAACCAGCACAGAGATCTCTTGAAAAGTTTTCTTAAAGGCTCAGCATTTCTTTTTATGCCATCACCTCGTGTGAGGTATCTGTATACAACCACAGCAGACAGCTGGCGGTGGTCCACGCTCCAGGCCATGACACAGAAGCGGCTCCAGTGTATGGCTGTGGTGCATCTCTGGAGTAGCTGCCTGTAGATAACTACGTCAGTAACATCCGAATTGCAGGCCACAGCGCTGTAGTAATTTTCAGGTTTAAATACTTAAAACATTCCAAGTTTTTCTCTCTTTGATTCTTCCCTAAAAGAGCAACAAGGGAGTGTTCCCTGAGAAGATGTTGCAAGCGTGCTCTTCAAGCTAGGGAGATCGTTCGATTCAGCATCTAATGCATATTTATTAGGTTCCTTTGCTGCTACCAAAAAAAAAAAACACCCCAAATAAGTTCAGCCTCCCACAAAAGCCCTTTGAGTTGCTATTGACTGAGATTTGACTGGAGATTTGACTGTCAGAGTGGTTAAGTCTTCTCCCTTGCTCAGTGCTGGGGACCTGTCTGGGGGCTGTCTGGTAGTTCAGGGCATCATCCTGTAATTGTTTCCTGTGCTTCCTAAGCAGCCCCTCACACAGCACAGGAACCACATCGGGAAGAGGGGAAGGCCAAGCAGCTCACCAGTCCTGATCTGCTCAGGAAGCAGCCCCCGGAGAGGGGAAGTGGAAACCCGCACAGAAGTTTTGGGGACACGTGTTGCTCACGCTGTGTTTCCTAAAGTTATGATGTTCCCTGAGGAGGAGGGGGAAACAGCTCGGAACAAGCACGTCCCTATGCTGCTTTGGATTTTAAAGCATGGCTAAGCGCCCGAGGCTTCTGAAAGGGGACGATAATTCTCTCTGCACGTCCTCCTGGCCGCAGCTTCCGCCTTAAACCTTGGGCTCACACACGGTGTCCTCAGGGTCCCCGGGAGCCCAGCGCCGACCTGCTGTGCTTGTGAGAGGTCTTGCAAGGAGTCTTAGCTTCCTCTTCAGACCGGAGGGGCTGAGGCAGGAAATTCCACCTAGAGCTTCACTTCTTTAGCCTTATGGTTTGACTCCTGTTAAAATGCAAATAGCCTATCCAAGTCCTTTCAATTCTTTACCATCTGCTGCCTAGAGGGGCTGGGCAGGAGTTTGCCATCCCTGATTTATGTTTTCCTGTAAGGTCTTTTTCTCATTTTCTCTCCAGAACCCATTTCCAAAAGGGATGCAGACCCTGGATACTCTCGTGGTGGAGAAACCCCTCTAAATCTAAATGAAGGGAGAGATAGTGAATGTCAGGAAATGCTCCAGGCTGGCTCTGTCCTCCTCACCGAGGTTTAAAAAGAGTTGAATTATTCAGAGACAGTTTGCAAGTATTCTGGTCTTATAATTAGGTATCCTAGCGAGAGGAAAGGTCAGAACATGCCTGACACTACGTGTATTATCTTGATTAGCACAGTCACAGACTTTACTTGGCTTTAAGGACAAAGCATGGACAGACAAGCCATTGGAACTGCCGCTAGTACAGTTTGGGGATTGGGTCCAGCAGAGTCCAGTGATTTGGGGCAGAAAAAAATATAGTGGTTTTACGACAAGATTTTGAGCCGAAGACTAGTTCTAGTTACATCATGGAAGTGCATTGTGTACCTGATGTGAAAACATGCTGTTCGTTAAATGGAAAATTCTAAAGCATCAAATATTTAGTAACTTTACTCCACCAGTGCAAACCTGAGAGCATGACCTTGAAACTAAGTAATGAAATGAAAGGGGGGTAAACCATGTTGGATCCTGATCTGCACCCTCTGATAATTGAATCTGGCAAAGAAGTGAATTGGATTCTCTGAATTTTGGAGACAAGGCAAAATCAAATTATCCGGTGGACAGCATCCCTAACTGCCAGCATCATTGCCTATCTGACTTCCTCACTGAAACTGGCACGCAGTGACTCCCAGGCACTTGAACCTAGAGATGGGTCAGCTTATTTATCTAGTGCTAGCATTTCTTGTTCTCTCATTCTCCATCCCCTTGTCCTCCATAGATTTCTTTTTTTAAATTTATTTTTATAAAGAATGTTATTTTATTTTATTTTTAATTTTAATTTTATTTTATTTTTGGCCGCACCGTGCAGCATGTGGGATCTTAGCTCCTGGACCAGGGATCGAACCCACACCCCCGGCATTGGAAGTGCAGAGTCTTAACCACTGGACTGCCAGGGAAGTCCCCATAGATTTCATTTTAAAGCCCAGTAGCATGCTTGTCTTGTGCACGTGCATAGGTGACTGATGGCAGGAAAGGAACAGGGAAGCTAATGTCCTCTAGTATGGGCTGTAAGGGGTCTCTAAAGTCTTTGGCAAGACTCAAAAACAGCGGGATATCATCTTTCTGGAAAGGTGCTGTCAACTTTGTGGCTGAAGGGATGGTGTGTCTAGCTGCCCTGATCGATGTCCTTCCATCCTGGGAGACCAATGCTCTATTTCTGTGAATGAACCATTGTATTAATGCTGGCCCTGTTGATTTGTTTCACCACGGCTTCTCTGCTCTATCTGTGGTGTAGCTGAGTTGCCTCTGCAGGGATATGGAAGAATCACTGAGTGTACAGTGAACAGTTCCTTCCATAAAGCTACGTGCTGTGGAAACAGCCAGAAATGAATTCTTGCCAATAGTAGTAACTGTTGGAAACAAGAGCAGAGTGAATGTGAGTACGCAAAGCCCTTTAGTAGCTGTAATGATTCTTTCAGGTAAACTCACAGATGTGTGAATGACTCGAATGGGAGGTGATACTTTTCAGCGATTTAAAAAGGCAGTTTCTTAGGTGGCATTTTCAGTGTGTTAAAAATGAACACCGGCAGCCCTCTGTACTGCTTCCGTCCGTTGCTGCTGCCCTTGCAGGGAAGGTCCTCACAGAGTGAGTGGTTTTCCTATATCAGATGAATTGGGAAGTGAGTGACAACTCACTTGAGGTCCCTGATGATTTCTGGCAACTGACTTCAGATTTGTACACGTGAAACTGTAGAAAGCAGTCACATTGGTTAGCTTCTGGCTAGTATATTGAGAGAATCAGTATTTGGAATCCAGAGATTAAAAGGGGCTATTCAAATAAATTATGTGATTACACTCATTTAGAATTTTGAAAAGGAGTTTTAAATGTATCTAGGCATAGGTTCTAATAAATGTCTGGTCTGTTGATGAAATCTAAAGGGGAAAAATCGCTTTCTGGAATCGATGTGGACATCTTTTGTAGTAACAGGTTGTTACTGGTCTGGAGGTGATAAGACTGTCTGATGCCTCAGGGACCAACAGCACCTCCCTGGCTGATTGGTCTTTGATATGAACACTGATGGTGTGAAGTAAGGTAGCTTTGGAGGTTCACTTTATGTACAGGTGAGGTATTTATGCAACAGCTGATGGAATTTGGCTTATTCCAAATTCTCAAGATTCTAAATTGTATCAATAATGAGAATATACTGTACATGGAATCTTCCATCGAGGAACTGACTGTAGGAAACTGGTGTGGGCATCTATTTGGAGTATTATGATGGAAAACACTGCTATTCATGTCACAGTTCTGGCCATTACATTTCCCTTATATTGTAAAAACTACAAGCAAGGGTATCCTGCTTGTGTTCCCGTCCACGTACACACATAGCCTGACAGTTTTCCCAGCACTGCAGAAAGGCTAGTAAGGCCTAGACTCTCCTGGACAGATATGAGAGGATGTTAGAGATCATTTATTTTATCCCCATATTTTGCACATGTAGAAACTGAAGCCCAGAAATGTGAACAGACTGCCCAAAGTCACACAGCCACCTGGACAGCACTCAGTCCCATTTCTCCTGTCCCCTGGTCCAGTCTCCTCCCTTTGAGGCCATTTCAGATGGGCAGGAGGTCATTCTGATTGCCCACGGGAAGGAGTGCTTAGGTTTCTTCTCTGGGTGAAGCCCAGGAACAGGCAGATGACATTCACCAGCTACCAATGATGTTGGGCCATCCTCTTTGACGTATTGAGTACATCTGTAAAAATAGGAATTCCATGAGAATAGAGGGTCCCCAGCAAAATTCAACTAGATGGGAACATCATAAACAAAAGGGTGGTGTTCATCTTACATTTTTGTCTGTGACCACATAGGCTACAAGCAACACAGGTCTGAAGACTTGATCATATCCCACCATCCTGCAAGAGACTTTAAGCCCTTAGTTCATTATTTCTTCCCTGAGGACCTAGCTCTAACTTTGCAGCTCCCAGGAAATAAAGCATACTCCCACTTCTTTTAGTGAACCTGAAAAGTATCACCAAACAGATACAAATGATAGATGGCTGCAAAATGCTCAGTTATGTCAGTGCACCAGGGAAATGAGCTGCAGGTTTCAGGAGCCCAAACCATACTGAACATGAATCATGACCCAAGAGTAAGTGGTGTTCACACCACCTGAAGTTATTTAAATTTTTATTGTCAATTGCCTCATAAATTAGAGACTTGCTTAAGTGAAGACCAGCAGATGAACTCATAAAATATGCATCGAATACTTTATTGACGATATAGCTATAGCAGTGCAAAAAAGATGGCATCAAAGTGCATGTGAAAACAGTTTATATTGGCTTTGTGTCATGGAGAAGAGGGTCACTTGATGGTCTGCAAAGATGAGAAGCTGGTGAATGATGTCACTGGGTGCTTTGATTGGGTTGGAGGACTAATTTCTTTGAGAAATCCAAAAATTAATAAGTTAAGGGTCAAGAAAGGAAAAAAAGGAAAAAAATCTGGGTGGGAAAACCCCCATTTTCTACAATACAGCAATTTGAAGAAAAAGGCCTATTTTGTTTATTTTTTGATTTAAGAGTAGATTCAGAAACTTCTATGTTCATTTGCTTCTTCAGCCCACTATCTGCAAAATACCTTGAGCAGTTACACAGAGGAAACAAGAAGTAGATGGCTGCCTATTTTAACCTTTTTTAAAAAGGCAGATGTATACAAATATAATTTTCACACCATAAAATTCGCCTATTTCAATTCAGTGATCTTTAGCAAAACTGACAGAGCTTCAACCACCACTACAATCCAGTTTCAGCACATTTCCATCACCCAGAAAAGATCCCTCATGCCTATTTGGAGTCAGTCTCCATTTACACCTCAAGCCCCAGGTAACCACTAATCAATTTCTGTCTCTATAAATTTGTGTTTTCTGTAAGTTTCGTATATAAATGGCTGAGTAACATTCCATTCCATTGATATACCACATTTTGTTTACCCATGTCCCCAGTCCACTGACGTTTGGATTATTCCCATCTTTCCATTACTGTGAATAATGCTGATATGAACACTCACATACAAGTGTTTGTGTGATAAAAATTTCTGATTCTCTTGGCTAGATGTCTAATAGTGGTATTTCCAGGGCATACAGTAATTTTATGTTTAATTTTTAAAGAAACTGCCAAAAACTTTTCCAAAGTGTCAAAAATCAATTGACCATAAATGTAAGGATTTATTTCTGGACTCTGAATACTGTTCCACTGATCATATGACTATCCTTAATTCAGGACCACACTTTCTTGATTACTGAAGGTTTACAGTAAGTTTTGAAATTAAGAAGAGTAAGTCCGCCAGATTTGTTCTTTTTCAAAATGATTTTGGCTCTTCTGGGTCATTTACATTTATGTGTAAATTTTAAGATCAGCATCGCAATTTTGGCCAAAAAAAATTCCTGGGATTTTGTTTGATTTATGTAGAATCTATAGATCAGTTTGGTAAAAATGACTATTTTAACAATTTCAAGTTTTCTCGTCCATGAACATGATATTCAACTTCTTAGATCTGTCATTTCTCTCAGCAGGGTTTTGTAGTTTTCAGTGTATGAGCTTTTCATATATTTTTGATAAATTTATTCCTTAGTCTGTTCTTTTTGATTCTATAAATGGAATTCTTCTCTTAATTTTATTTTCAGACTGTTCATTATTAGTACATAGAAATACAATTTTTTCTTTTTTGTATATTTAACTTGCATCATGACATCTTGCAAAACTTGTTAACTCTAGTAGTGTTTATGTGCTTTCCTCAGGGTTTTCCACATATAGGGTTATATCATTTATGAAGAAAGACAACTTTACCCGTTCCTTTCCAATCTGGATGCCTTTATTTTTTTCTTGCCTGATTGCACTGGCTAGAACATCAAGTACAATGTTAAGTAGAAGTTGCAAGAGTACCTGGCCTTGTTTCTGATCTTAAGGGGAAATCATCCCATATTTCACCATTAAGTGTCATGCTTGCTGTAGGCTTTTTACAGATGCTTTTCATCAAGTTGAGGAAGTCTCCTTCTATTCCTGGTTTGTTGAGCGTCTTTATCATGAAAGGCTGTTGGATTTTGTCAGATGCGCCTTCTTCATGCATTAAGATAATAATATGGTTTTATTCTTTACTGTATTAATTTGGAGTATTACATTAATTGTGGATGCATAATTATGGATGTTAAATTAGCTTTGCATTCCTTGGATGACTCCTACTTGGTCATTGTGTATAATTCTTCTCATATGTTGCTGGATTTTTTGCTGATATTTTCTTAAGAGATATTTGCATCTATATTCATGAGGAATATAGGACTGTAGTGTTCTTTTTCTTGTGATGTCTTTGCCTGTTTTGGTATTGGGGTAATACTTGGCCTTCCCTTTTCTAATATAAGTGACCTTCCCAGTAATTTCTGGTTTCCTAGGGTTCCTCTTTTCAATCCTTCAGCCAGAAATCCAGGGTTTTATGTCCCTAACTCAGTCGCGTGCTTCCACATATTGTGCTTGCCTTTGGGACCAAACAGAGGCTAGATACATAGAGAGAACAGTGGGGGTTCACCCACCCTGTTGGAGCAAGAAGATTCCACTCCTGCAGGGTTTTGGCTCCTGCAGGCTCGTATTGCCAACACTGCTGCCACTGCACAGAATTGCTTAGGGACTTAGGTCTGAGTATGGAGGGAGAAAGAGGAGAAGGATTTCTGTATTCTCTCCAAGGGTTAGGAGTTCCTTTTCCCATTCCTCAAGCCAGAACTAGAGGGCTTCTTTTAGAACTCTCTCTGTCTATACCCTGGAGCCCACTTCTGTGTTTTGGGCTGTCTTGAGGTCAGGCCAGGGAATACCAGAGGAAAAAAATGGTAAACACCCTACCAATTTGGTGGTACTTTGAATTCTTGTCTTCTTTTCCAACCCATTTGCTACCAGTTGCTTTTCGGAATTCTTAAATAGATTTTACCTAGAAACCCAAACACTATATGTCTGTTTTTTATTTTGTTTTCTAATAATTCATTTTAAATTTATTTTACAAGATCGTTGGTCCTCACATTGATTGGAAATCAAAAATAATGACTTTTCTGGATGATGGAATGGAGGCTTTTGGGGGTTTTTTGGAGGAGTAGTGGAGATTGGGTCTCTCTACTAATGATCAGTCATCTAGCGTAGAAAATAGGACTTTAGATAGAATTGGACTTTACAGATCAAAAATGAAGCTACCAGTTTCTTCCTGTAGTGGACACAACAATCACATTCACTCCAAGTGTTGATTCAGGTGGTAGCATTTGGAAATAACAGAGCAGTACTTTCCTTTGTTTTTTCTGAAATTGCCTGGGTGTGAAGTCTTCCTAGAGAGATTATAACCGAGCTGGGCTTTGAAGGGGTTATCTGGAACACGAAAGCCCTTGCTTATTTTTAAATATCTTTTTTCAGATTGGATGATTTCTGTTCATTTGTCTTCAGGTCTCTTTCCTTCATCGTATCAATTCTGCTATTTAGCCCTTCCAGATATTGTTGGGGTTTTTTTTACTTCTAAAATTTCCATTTGTTTTTTTTATAGTTCCTTTTTCTCAGCTGAAAACAACTACCTTACTGTTCATTTCAAGAGTATTTACCTTTACCTCACCTACTGTGGTTATAACTGCTGATTTGCATCTTAATCTGATTATTCCAACACCTGAGCCATCTAAATACTGTGATCTGTTGATTTCCTTTACCTTGAGAATTGGTTATGTTTGCTTGCTTCTTTTGTATGTTGCATTTTGGATCGTGTATGCATATATTGGATATTATAGTTTAAAACTCTGGATCCTGTTTAAATTCTCCAGAAAAGGCTGCCTTTTTTTGTTTTGTTTTAACAAAGCTTGATTAGATTTAGACTGTAAATTCTGCCTCATTTTCTATGTGCAGTGTTTCCCATATCAGTTCAGTTTTAAAAGGCTGTTCCCAACAGCATAGAACAGAAAGTACTCCAGAGTATACAGTATATGCATGTCCTGTAATTCCTCAACAGTGTGATTCTAAGTAAAGAATCGCACGCTATCCTGTATCTGTGACTTTCACTGTCTGCACTTACTTTTTCTATTAACTATTAATGTTTTATTTATTTTTTTAGCAACAGAAAATTCAAAGAACTCCAACAAAGAAAAACAAATCCAAAAAACTGGATCCACTCAAAGGCCAGAAGGTTATTGCAAGATGTGATGAAAATGGCTTTTATTTTCCAGGTAGGTATTTTATTTTGTAAGATTCCTTTGTTACATAATATGATATTGGGAACCAGAAGTTCTCAAACTGTGCTTTCCCTAGCGCACTGACACGTCATGAGCTATGCTGAGGTATTCCACTTCTAAAATGAAATGATGAAGTTTCTCCCCATATTTGTGGGGAAGTAACAGCCAGAAAAACTTACTTTAATCTTTCTTTTGTTTAGTAAAGTTTTCCTACATACCTACTATGTTCCACGTGTGTAATATCCCTAAGGTGCTGGTCTAGCGTCGTGAGCAGACCCCAGAAGAAAATCCTTGTTTTCATGAAGCTTACATGCAAGGAGAGGAGACAGACAAGCAACCAAATAAGTAAAATACGTAGTGTGTCAGACACAGGGCTATGAAGGGAAATGAAGCCACGAAGAGGGTTGAGCGTGTCAGAGGTGAAGCTCGCGATTCTAGATATGGTGGTCAAGGAAGAGCTTCCAGGGAAGGCAACATATTACTAAGGACTTTAAAAAGGAGCCATGAGATTATCTCAGGGAGAGTTCTAAACACAGGGAACAGCAGTACGAAGTCCTGAGGATGGAGTGCCCATGACACCCTCTTCCTTGAAGGAAGAGGCCAGTGTGCCTGGACCCGAGGGGTTTGCCCAAGACTTTCTGGGGCATGTGATCCTGAAGGAATCAGCCAGGTGAAGTTAAGCAAGAGCTTCATGAATAATGAAAATGATACGTGTGAAGATCTAGAGGTGAAGAAAAACATTTTATGCCTGGAGAAATAAAATAGATTATGGCTGGAACCTAGAATGCAAGGGAAGGGTAGAAAGTAAGAAAGCTCTTCGGAGAGGTGAGTGTGTGGCTGTTCATAAAGGGTTATGTTAAGAGGTTTGAACTTTATTGGGGAGTCACATTTAAAGCAGGAAGAAACACAATCACACTTGAAGTTTTAAAAAGATCCCTCCCAGCGCTGTGTGAAGAGTATATACGGAGTGGTTTAGGATGTCACTCGGGTCCCTGGTGTGGGTCATAAGGTAAAGGATGGTACCTGTAGGAGATGGTGGTATGGACAGGAAGATAACGAGGTGTGTCTGGGACGTGACGAATTGTAGGTGCACCACAAGATGCTAAAGTTGGCAGAGAAGCAATTGGAGATAATGGGTCCAGAGTCTGGAGGAGGAAATCTGTCGGGAGATAGAGATTTTTGCCACGTCAGCACAAAAGGAGTCATTGAAATCATGGTAAAGGCCTATTGGGAAAGAGAGCTTAGAGAAAGAACCCTGAGGAAGAGCTGTCAAGCAGAAAGACTGTACCTCAAAATATAGCTGATCTTAACGTAGGCATTATCTGTCAATCACCAGTTAAGTAGTTCTTTATTAAACTTAATTTAATCTGCTTTTTAAGTGAGAAAAATACTTCATCAGGAGTTTGGGTTGCCAGCAGGCATATGTGTAGAACTTATAACTAGGCTATTTTATTTGAAATTTGGTAAATGTGCTTTGAAGTTGACTGGGTGAGAGAAAAACGGATCTAGGCATTTGAGATGAGCTCCTAGGCGGAGGCATGAAACTCTTCTTTGCAAGAGCAGGGCCTGAGAACCTCCTATTTCTCTGGGGCTTAGATTCACTGAGAGGTGATCATAGGAGGCCACCCCTGCTTGGTTTTCTGAATCTGAGTCACGGAGCAGGACCCAAGGCTAATTTAGCAATTGAATGAAAATGCTGAAAATGACAGGATTCCAAATGGCTGGACTAGGGCTTGAGATCAGTTTGCCGGCCAGGGTCCCAGAAAAAAATAATACTGCTCAAACTTTTCCCCCAACCATCCCTGCGTAATAAGGAAATGCAGAAGACCTACCACTGCTGATCTGGGGGAGTAGAGGAAACAGGTAACATGTAGCCACATGCAATACCTAAGGCCATGCCAGCAATGATTATTGCCCTGGTTGTTTTTAAATATGCAGCTAGAAGCAGAGAACGCACAGTCCTAATAGCTCCATGGGATTTGGCCCTTTGGGAATTTTTAATCTGTGGCTCAGATAAGTCACTTGAAAGGTAATAAATATTTGATGGGAATCCCCTGGCAGTCAGGTGGTAAGTGGTTAGGTCTCGGCACGTTCACTGCCAGGTCCCGGGTTCAGTCAATCCCTGGTCAGGGAACTAAGATCCTGCAAGCCGTGTAGTGCGGCCAGAAAAAAAAAAAAAAAAGGTAATAACATAATAAACACTTGAATTTAGTCATATAATCAGTTATTTTGATTAGTGGCTAGTTAGTAAATATTGACTCAGCTGAATTAAATGATGATGCATCGGTTAAGGATGGACTTAGTTTCTGTTTCCCTCCCCACAGCCCCCCTTTACACTCCCCTCCCCCCCACAAAGTCAATGTATCTTGTCTTTAACTGGGAACTTCAACTCTATTTTACCCTCATAGAGTTATTTTTTCAAAAAAAAATAATTTTAACTTCCAGAAAATTTGCAAGAATAATAGAGAACTCCTGTATACTTTTACCCAGATTTACCAATTTTTAACATTTTGTCACATTTATTTTACCAATCTATTATTTTATTTTTCCATTCTCTCTGTCTCCTTCCCTCTACCATAACACACACATTATTTTATCCTGAACTATTTGAGATTAGGTAACATCATGCCCCTTTGCCCCTTGATACATGTATTTCTCAAGAACAAGGGTATTGTCTTAATATTACCACAGTCAAGTTATAAAATTCAGGAAAGTTAATATTATATAGTTTTATCTATATATTTCAATTTGGTTAATTATGCCAAGAATAGCCCTTATAGCATTTTTTTCCTCTAGTATAGGTCCCAATTCAGAATTGTTATTGCATTTAGTTATTTCTCTTTAGTCTGCTTTAATCTAGATCATTCTCTAGCCTTTTCCATCATCTTTCATGATACTGACATTATTTAACAGTAAGGTCAATTATGTTATGGAATGTTCCTCAATTTGGGTTAAATTAGATTCAGGTTAAGTGTTTCCAGCCAAAATGTTATGTGATATCATTGATGCCACATCCCTCTCAGGGCAACCTATCCAAAGGCACATGATGTCCAGGTGTCCTCATTAGTGATGTTCATTTAGATCACCTGGTCACTGCAGGTGACTATTTTTACCCCTTACAGAAAAGAAGGCCAAATAGAGTTTTGTGGCATGATATTCACTGATGACTCCTTTTCTGATAACTTTTGTTCAAAACCTTCTAAATGTTTTTAATGAAAAATAGCTTTAAAATGTATCTGAGCAGAAGGTGGCTTTGGAGCGATGGGATCAGAGCATCCATTGCTCGAGGCCAGGTCTACACTGGAGCAGAACTGACCCAGTTGTTGCTGCCATCCTTGGGAATCAGGGCAGGGATTTCCGTCTGGCTAACTCTATTCAGGGGTCAGTGTGGATTCACTAGTTGAGGAAGGATTGCGTCGTGCAGAACAGAAGGGACAAGCTGGTAGCCTGGCTTATTAGGATGCTGAAAGGCAGGGAGGCAGACACACTTCAGAACCTTATTTTAAATCATTATTTGTAGGAACTGGGTCATCCTTCCCATTGTTTAGCAAGAAGCAGCATTTTATCTCAGGAAATTCAGTGACGAAAAGTCTGGGTTGCAAGATTTCTGCACTATGTCGTTGGAACAAGTTATAACGGAAGAAAAAGGTTGGGGCGGGGGAGGACTGAATACTTTCTCAGGGGTCATGATTTAGGGTCAGACAATCCTAAGTTTTTATTTATTCGAAGTCTGCCTCTTGCCTCTACCAGCCGTGTGACTGGAATCACTGAAGTTCTCTGAGCCTGTTTCCTTATCTTGCCAAATGAGATTTAAAACAGTTAAACCCCCCGTAAGATCATGGTGTAGATTAAATATGATAATGTACAGCATCTTGAAATTGGCAAGTGTTCATTACCTGTAGAGTATTTCTATTATCTCCTCTTGGGAGATATAAACAACTCACCTGGGGTCCTCACCTGGGGGTAGAGGGAGCGCTTGCAGTTTAAAAACTTTAACAACAGCTTTCAAACTTTAAGAGCAATTTGAAAAGGCAAAAACCAGCACAGTGCGCTCTAAAGGAAACCTCTGAGACTAAAGAAGAAGAGAATGTGATGACTAGACGTGTAGGCTGGCATTCAGTGGAGGGGGACAGGTGGAGCGGACGCTTCTGGTGGAGCAGAACTGACGCCCTTTTCAGGAAATGGGATTCGAGCCGGGCTGTGAATATCGGAAGGTCCTTATAGCCAGAGGTTAAAAAAAAAATCCGCTGTCCAGCCTGAGAAATTCCTGTTTGGAGCGAAGATTGAAAACCATTCCTGCTTTTTTCGCCAAATGAACTCACCCATGCTGTCTGCCTAGACTGTTTCTTCACTCCCCTGACCTCTGGGCATAGGCAGTGTTTTTGCTGAGGGTCTCAACTAAGGTGTGCCCCCTTTTCCCCCGCACCTGGGTATAGGAGAGCCCCCTGACTGAGGTGGGGAGGCCCACTCGTACCCAGGAAGATGACGGAGTAGAGATGCTTCTTTCTGCCTGCTGGTCCAACCTCCAGAGCCCAGTCCCCTAACATGGTCCCAGGAGACGTTTCAGAGCAGGAAACACCATCTCACCTCTCTGAGGCTGAGGGCAAAGAGAAGCTGCAGTGTAAGGGCAGCCAAAAATCGGAAGCTGATCTTGAATCAGGGCCTAGAAATGGTAGCAACTCCTTAATGAGGTGGAGAAGGGGTAAGTGCAGAGGCTGAGCCATGACCAAACAGGCCAGCAGCTCTGGGTCCTCCCGCCTTGGAGGACAGCCAGGTGTCAACACCGTGAGGCTGGTTCTAGAGTTAGATTGGAAGAAACTACACTGATTTCTGGAGGCGAACAAAGGTCCACATCTGCAGAGATTGGAACATAAAAGATCTGGTAGTCTAAATTGCCCATCGACAGATGAATGGATAAAGAAGGTGTGGTACATATATACAATGGAATATTACTCAGCCATAAAAAGGAACGAAACTGGGTCATTTGTAGAGATGTGGATGGATCTAGAGACTGTCATACAGAGTGAAGTAAGTCAGAAAGAGAAAAACAAATATCGTATATTAATGCATATTTGTGGAACCTAGAAAAATGGCACAGATGAACCTGTCTGCAGGGCAGAAATAGAGACACAGATGTAGAGAACAAACGTATGGACACCAAGGGGGGAAGTGGCGGGGGGAGGTGGTGGTGGGATGAACTGGGAGATTGGGATTGACATGTATACACTAATATGTATAAAATGGATGACTAATAAGAACCTGCTGTATAAAAAAATAAATAAAATTAAATTAAAAAAAATGCAAGACACTAAGTGAGCTATCTTGCTTGTTATCAGAATAAAAGATGAGGAAAGAGATTTAAAAAAAAAAAAAAAGAGCTGGTAGTAACATACCAAAAGTCTAGGTCTAGCGGTCTCGAGCAGGGGTCGGCAGCCTTTTTCTGTAAAAGGCAGCCGATACATGCCTTAGACGCCGCAGGCCGTCCAGTCACACAGCTACTCACCTGAGGCAGATACCTGAAAAACTGCATCCCAGGTTTAAGACTGGATTCTGCAAAGTCCCAAAGGCTAAGAATTTGAGGAGGGTCCCACTGGCCAACAAGGTCATCTTGGCAGCCCAGACCTTTACCCCTGCCTGGGGCAGGGCCGGGGTCGGGGTAGGTTGGGATGGGCTTGTGTGCTTGGGGATGCTAGGATTCTCCTCAACTCAGAGAGGTTCTTCGTTTTCATAATAGGAATTCTTTCTAAAAAATAGTGTTCGTTTTCCTAATTAAAAGGGTAGAGTCAGTTTATGGTAGAAAATGTGTGAACTATTTGTAAAGAATATTTCAGAAGCCAAACCGAACATCTAGTCCAATAAGAAAACAGACAATATAAAGCTGGTTTTCATGTGTGTGTGGTGTTTTTTAAAAAAATAAGTTTTCCCTTTCTTTGGCCATTTAAAAGAAGACACCTGGACTTGAGATGAAAATCAGCAGCTGTTTCTTTGCCACCTGAAAGCACATAGGACTTTGCGAACGCCGGTGTGTGAGCTGGGGCGAGGATGCCAGGCACTCACGCTGTGGGAGCCCAGTGGGACGAGCACATTTCTGTCTCAAACTAGGGCGTCCAAGTGCAGCTGTTACTGCCGGGGAAGTCAAAACGTCCCCCCAGTATTTATAATCCCTTTTAAATGGGAAAATATAATAAATTTCAACTAGGATAAATGACAAAATATGTGAACCTTAACACCAATATTTTCTTTTCCTGTTACAATAATCTCTGCACGTAACTAAAAGACGAGAAAACTTCTTGCTTCCTTTTTTCTTCCTTTTCTGATTGTACATTTTAGGGACACTGTGGGGTGTATAATATTAGATGAAAAGCTGAGGATGAAAATTCATATTTCCTTTCACTTTCACAATTTAACAATGATTTTCCTTTTTTAAATTTTTATTGGAGTATAGTTGATTTACAATGTTGTGTTAGTTTCAGGTGTACAGCAAAGTGAATCACTTATACATATACCTACATCCACTCTGTTTTAGATTCTATTCCCATATAGGTCGTTACAGAGTACTGAGTAGTGTTCCCTGTGCTGGACAGTAGGTCCTTATTAGTTATCTATTTTATATATAGTAGTGTGTATACTAACAACGATTTTCTGTCTCCAAGTATTATAGAAGGAAATATGACTAAAATAAATAAGGGAATCAGACGTTAGGAAGCGTCCAGGGAAAGGATATTTCTAGGAACAGTGTTCCCAGCAGGATGGCCGCTGGTAATGCTGGTTGAACAAGTTTCCACGCATTCTCTTAGCTTCCCAGCTCAGCTCTAGAGCAGAGCACGGCACTGCACTCTGAGTTGGTCAACCCCAGCAGGCATCATAGAGTATCCAGTGTTATCTGGTGGAGAAACCAAGGGGCACAGTGATGTAAGCAGGCAAAGTGCTGTAACTTAGCTTGACCAACGGGATGGGGCAAGCCTAAGGGAATAAGCATTGCCTTTCTGTTTTATTTTAAATGTGATTCCTTACAGGGGTTGTGAAGAAGTGTGTGAGCCCCACCCACGCGCTCGTGGGCTTCAGGTATGGCGACACCAAGGTCGTGCCCATCTCGTTCATCACACCTGTGGGGGGCGCCATGCCCTGCCCACTGCTCCAGGTACCTGCTCCAGCCATCTGTTCCTGGGCCCCCTTTTTTTTTTTTTTTTTTTTTTGCAGTACCCGGGCCTCTCACTGTTGTGGCCTCTCCTGTTGCGGAGCACAGGCTCCGGACGCGCAGGCTCAGCGGCCATGGCTCACAGGCCCAGCCGCTCCGCGGCATGTGGGATCCTCCCGGACCGGGGCACGAACCCACGTCCCCTGCATCGGCAGGTGGACTCCCAACCACTGCGCCACCAGGGAAGCCCCATGGGCCCCTTTTCACCGTTCCTAGAGCTCTGGATAACAGTGACCCCTCTTCCTATGACCCCTTGCCTAGCAATTTCTTTGCTCCTGACCCTGATCTGCTAACGCCCTGTTAAGCAGCTCAGGACTGCACAGACCTGCTTGCATTGCCCTGAGGCTCTTGTTGCTTTACAGACAATGGATGGTCGTGGGCGGGAGTTGCTGTAACTGCTGGTGCTCCTGAAGCTTTCACTGCAGAAGATTATACTAAACCAGATTTAATAACAAAGGCAGAGGGAGCCCTTTCCTTGACGTTGTAGTCAGTTGATGCCAGCCCTTGTTGCCATAATGCAGTTACCCCTGAACATGCATTCCAGGGGTGAGCCGGGCTGACGTGTTCTCTTCTGCTTATAAATTCATCAGAGCTGTGCCGTGTCTGGCACATCCTCCTGTGCTATCCTCATCCCCGCACCAAGGCGAGAGTGTAGAGAGAAAACCCCCCAGAGCTGCACTGCTGCTGTTTCTTGGATAGTGTGAGCCAGGAGGAAGAGTGCTGAGGAGTGCTCGTAGGATTCACACTGGTTGTCTGTTCCCACCTCCCCTTGGGCAGACTTAGAGGGCACATCAGTGCACTTTCCCCCTGACCGTGAATCCTCTCCATCTGACAGGTGCCCTGCAGCTTTGTATGACCCTTCACAAGACTTTCTTTCTGCTGGAAGTTATCTCTTGGGACTTTTTCCCATGGACGCCAGGTGTGAGCTTTGGAACCACATTAAACCAATCTGCTCCTCTCCTCTGTCCCCGATAACCCTTCAGACACAGGAGGGCACTGTCCATTCTCTCCCTGGCCCTCATGTGAAACATTACAGCTTCCTTCGACCAGTCTTTGTAAGATATGGTTTCCAGACCCCTCACCATCTTGCTGACTGTCCCTGAGACCCTTGTCAGGGGAAGCCCTGCTAAAATGCGGCTTCCCCAAACTGGTCACAAAATTCCAGCTGTGGCCCAATGAGCCCAGGGAATTTTGGACCTAGCGACTCTTTCCAACCGAGGAAAAAAAATATGTATTTGAATTCTAGCATCAGTACTTGCTAGTCGTCTTGGGGTGTTTTAAAAGCAAGCTTATATGAATATTGTCTCTAAGATGGATAAGCGAAATATTTGCCGTGAAAGATGTTCTCATCTACAGGTTGGAGATTATGTGTTTGCCAAAGTTGTGATACCCCGAGGGTTTGGCTTCTACGTGCCCGCCGTTGTCATAGCGGTTCCAAATCAAGATGTGGCCGAAGATAAAGTCTACACAGTCTTAAAATGTAACAGCCGGAGAGTAAGTAGACTTTCACTCAGAAAAGAACATTCTCGCTAGGCAGAGAGTGGCTTCCTTTTACCCCTGCCTTTCTTGCAGGCAATGCCTGGCTCTCTCCTGGCACCGCCAGATGTCTCGAAAGAGCAATCTCCCTGGCTGTTTCTATTCCCCCTGCACATCCACCCGCTGTGGTTAGAGTCCTGTCCGCTGTACAACACAAAATCCGCCTTTGCGAAGGTCGCCGTGACCTCCTCACTCCTCTGTCAGATGGTCTTTGGGGCTCTCGTCCCACATTTGGGGTCTGGGGAGGCTCGCACCAATTCCGGCTTCGTCAAGGGCCTCCCCAGGTTCTTACAGCCCCACTTTCTCTCTCTCTCCCTGCTGCTACTGCTGCTGTTCCCTCTGTATTTTTCCTAAAAGTTTTAGGAAAAAAATCATTATCAGTTTACAAATCTGATGATGTCACTTGCCTACCTGATGTGCCCCCTGTCCCTCACCCGCCCTACACACATGCGCACACACACACTTCTCGGCAACCTCAAGGAAAAGCCCAGCCCGACCCCCGCCTGACCCCCCCGCCTGCCCCGTGAGCTTGGCTACCAGCCCTATGGAAGGTTCACCGCTTCCCGAACACAGTGGGCTTTCCCAAGCCCCTGCGTTTTAACCCTTCCTGGACCACCCTCCCCATCTTCTTTCTGTCACCCGAAGACGCTGCCTGATCTCTGCTGAGGCCCTCAGGTTCCCCTGCACACTGTCCTGCCTTCCTTCCGCCCCGGCTCCCTCACCAATCTCCCAGCTCCTTAAAGGCAGGGACCGGGCCCTATCCATCTTTGCATCCCTGGTACCGCTGCTGGTGAAGAACAAGTTCTCACAATTGCTTTATGAGGTACTTGAATGAACGATGTTTTCTAATGGAAATAACATGTTCTGATGGCCCACTTAATACGCCTGGAAAATGGATTGGCAAGCGAAAAGCAGCAAACGAAAGAGTCGTGCTAACTTATTCAGCACTTACTGTGTGGCACAGGTACTAACCCAGGTGCTTCACACCTAGTGAACAGCTGGCTGCTCAGAACGCTGTGAGGCGGGTACTCTTATCCCCATTTTCAGATAAGGAACCTGACGCAGAGAGGTGAAGTCACACCCAGGGTGAGCAGTGTTACAGGCTTTGAACCCAGGCAGTCTGGTTCCGTGGCCTGCACTCTAAATGTCTGTGCCCAACTGCCTAGTAAACAGAACAAAAATATCTAATCAGTTCTTTTTTTTTCAAACATCTTTATTGAAGTATAATTGCCTTACATTGTTGTGTTAGTTTCTGCTGTATAACAAAGTGAATCTCTAATCGATTCTTGACTGTAGCATGGGGTATGTCCATAAGGGAAGGGGTCATGGTGAATGAATTTTAGGATGAAGGGATGAAATGTAGGATGGATGAGTGAAGGCCGTCAGAGCCAGTGGCCGCAGGAGCACTGTATCCCATCCGACAGAATGAGAGGGAGAAAGGGCATCTTCTCATCAACCCAGGAAAAACCGTGAGAGATAATGGACTTTCCTGGAGCTGTTTGGATGACATTGAAGGAGCCTGGAAGGGCAGCGGGTGGGAAGCATCTCTGCCAGGTGGCCCTGGTCTGGGGACATCTACCAGGCAAGAGAGGAGAAAGCAGATCAAGGGACGTTTGACGAGATGCCTGTGGGTGGGTCCCAGGTGTGGGGAGAGATGTAGCCGGTGACCCAGGATCCCTGAGGAAGAGCCTCAGAGCCCAGGAAGGACCTTGCAGGTTACCCCCCTTGGCAGTGGGGCCCTGGACTAGACGGCATGGTCTTGGGGATGGATGCTGAGAACAGTTCTGATAGAAATTCTGGGAGACCCAGGGGCTGACAGTGGGACATACAGCGTGGGGTGGTGGTGACAGTTCATAAGTCCAGGAAAGAGATGGCCAAGGCTGGACTTAGGCTAGAAAGGAAGGTGGTTATATGAAGGTGTGTGTCTGTGTGTGTTTGTGTGCGCGCGTGTACATCAGTGGATGCACGTGCACACACACACACACACACCCCTTGACAAATGGTGCACTTGACAAATGATCCAGGATGTGGAGAAATGACAGGAAGGACTCAATGATGACTTTTATTCAGCGTAAACTTATCAAGCTGGACTCTGCATTTACGCTGCCCGGAACAGGATAATGGCTGGTAGCTGTTACAGTGGGTTGAGCTTGATTAAAATTACATCTGAATTGTGGACATTTCTGATTTAAATTGAATGAACTCTTTTGGTATCATTACAGGGATTTTGCCCTCGGAGTGCACTTATTAAGATCAGCCAAAACAAATACGCCCTCTCTTGCGCTCATATTAAGTCACCCCCAATTCAGGAGGATTCAAAAGCGTAAGTGGACCCAACTTTCTACTTTCTGAATGTTATTTATATCTTGGCACTTTTAATCTGTTTCTGAGTTGAGACCCACTATCTCTACATACTTGGGGAGAAAAGCAAAGGTGGAGGACTTCCTACCAAAGTGCAAGTCTATGATGATTGTTCCTTCAACGTCACAGCTTTTACCTGCTGGTTATTTGTCTAACTTGTTCTAATCTCACATTCAACATTATGTATTTTACTGACCCTTCAGCAAAGCTTTCAATCCTGTCGTGACTCTGAAGGAATTATTTTCCTCTTATTTGTAAGGATTCAGGGTCTTCTAATGAAGCCTCACTGTAAAGCACAGGTTAGATTAAGTTGCACTTGGGACTAATCACCCATCACCTCTCCCTGTTGGGGGTGAGAGTGAGGTGCTGGCCCTGGCTTGCCTGTGCCCAGGTGAGTGTGGGTGGGTGGGTGGGTGGTGGTTTCCAGGGTCGACAGTAGGGTAAACACATTTTCATCTGAGGCAGCAGGATGGCTAACAGCTGGAAAGGTGGATTAAAGCAAAATCAGTAAGAAAAAGCTGAGGCCTGAAGAGCCGGCAAGACCAAGTCCATGGGGCCAACGAGGGGCATCAAAGTTGGAGTCAGAGCCCTGACCTTGGAGGTGAAGGTGGATTTTGAGCACGGGTTGAGCCGTCTTTGGGTGCCAACCTTCAATCTCCCAGTGGCCTCACCTTGTGCTTCATAAACAGAAACCACCAGACATTCTCTTCCTGCACTGCTTTCCTCACCTCTGGGCTTGTGGAAGCCTGGATCTCTCCCCCTGATGTCAGAGTCCCTCCTCATCCAATGCTGATCCGTCCGGCAGGCCTGTCCCCCCCCGCCCAGGTCCTTGCTCTGTGATTTACCCCTGGACTCTCCTCCCCTCTCTCCTTAGCTCCTCTCCACCGATTCCTTCACCTCTGCAAAACCCCCAAATTGCCTCATCTGTTTGCACGCACACATGCACGTGTGCACACACGATCCTAAATAACTAGACCTCCTTGCCTGCTGCAATGTGACCCAGCACCCTCCTCTCCCTTCGCCACCCAGATCTGAAACCGCACAACTCAGACTGGGACTTGAACCCACGGGCTGGGACTCGAATCCAGCCAAAATCCAGATTGGGAGTTGAACCCACTGTATTTTAACTGAGATCACACACCTGGTCTCACACACCTGGAAGCTCAGGTTCTTTATGTCGCATCACAGAATTCAGTGAAGAGACAAAGTGATAGGTAAGAAGTGGATTTATTTAGAGATATACACATTCCATAAACAGCTTGCAAATATTTCTCAGCTTGGCGGCACAAGTGCTCTCATTTCCTGAGGCCTCCTCCTGCCCTGAGGTCCTGCCATCTTCCCTAAGTGCTGAGGAGAGGAATCTTCCTCACGTGTAAATCTGCTCTTGCCCCTCTCCGACGAACCCCGCCCCTCATCCCTCTTCTTATCCTAACTTAGCCTTTTGTTGCCCTGAACCAGGCCTGCCTAGCTGGCCTTACTTCTCCCCTAGCCACTCCCCAACAAACATCCCAAAAGCCCCTCTGCACACTAACCATATTAAATTTGTAAACTAACCATTAAAAAAACTTGCAGTTTTTTCCCCATGCTGTGCTTTTTCAAGGCTCTGTACCTTTGCGGAGACTAAGTATCTCCTCCCTGGAATGCTATTCTTGCCCTTGGCCACCTGGGGAACTCCAACACTGAACGCAAGCCCTGTGTTCCAGGACTCCAGCCCTATGTGGTGAGGTGATTCCACTGCATCCTGTAGACGTTTTCATTATAGGAATTTTACCTTGTGTTGGGCCATGTACTTTCAGGACCATCACCCCTACTAGGCGTCAGTCCTTGAAAGCGGGGGCAAGGTTCTATCTGCTTCTAAATCCTGGTTGCCAGGGTCCAGCCCACAGGATGTACCCAAGGACTCTTTGAAGAATGAACCAGTGAACACACAAATACTAGGGGACGCCCAGCAAGGCTCCTTGAGGGGCATGTAGTTCCACAGAGAAGCTTCTGTTAGGTATGATTGTTGAAAATATATTCTACAATCCTCCAGTCTTTTTCTAGATGAATATATCATTTTAAATAAGAGCACTTTTGTTGTCTCAAAATCCTACTCAAGCAATATGATATCCAACTTACAGTACATCATAAAGGACTGTGGATACACGTGTCTAGGTATTGTCTAGGTACCATCTTCACTAAACTCAGTATTATCCATCACTATTTTAGAATTGAAATTCAGTTCTTTCTATGTTGAGAAAAACCTCTCCTTATTTTCTGCCTTAGTACTACCCCAGGCCTTATTTAAAGCTCTGCGGCTAGTTGCCTACCCCAGCTCCTGGGGCTTTACACAGCGGAAGCGTTCATTGACCCCCCCCCTTGTCTCCCATTGTAATTTCCACTGTTCTGTTGCTCTAGCTGCCTCTCCGTTAGAAAGAGACTGCATTTAATTCTCCTAAGCAGAGGTCGCATCCAGCCCGCTACGTTCAGAGCTTAATCTGTCTGTTTCCATAATCAGGGCTGGTAGATGTGAGCACAGAGAATAAAGGCGTAGGTCTTATTTTGCATCTACACTGGGATTTCCTTCTGGTAGGTCCTTTCTCATCAGAAACTCTTTCTCACCTCCTTTCTAAATGTGCCACCTCCCTTTGGTTGTTCTTTAGTAAATCTTCACACTCTTACCCCAGATGAGACCATTGAAAAAAAAAAAAAGATCGTGGTGCTTTCTTCATGGGCTAATTAAAGAAACGTACTTTACAACTTCAACGGGACATCGTATGGCCAAATTTAATTTTAAAATACTGAATCCACTATAACCATCCATTGGGGGTTGGTAAGACAAGGGGTATATGGTCCCAGACAGCTGTGGACCAGGATGCCAGACATCCAGCTCTCCACCCTCTGCCCCTCCTCTTTTTCTTCCTTCTTGGGGTCTTCAGTTTGGGGTCACTGAGAGTATTTTCTGCAAGCCCCTCCTCTGGTTCCTAACAAGGCTGGTACACAGTGAAAGGCAGGAAGAATAGTATTTGGAAGGTAAAGGGTTCAAACTTGATTGAATATGGCCACAGCTGATACAAATTTTCATTTTCAATTCAAAATTCGACACAAATGATTCTTTTTTTTTTTTTTTTTTTTTTTTTTTACGGTACGCGGGCCTCTTACTATTGCGGCCTCTCCCGTTGCGGAGCACAGGCTCTGGACGCACAGGCTCAGCGGCCATGGCTCACGGGCCCAGCCGCCCCGCGGCATGTGGGATCCTCCCGGACTGGGGCACGAACCCGTGTCCCCTGCATTGGCAGGCGGACTCTCAACCACTGCGCCACCAGGGAGGGTCGACAGAAATGATTCTTGAAGACTTATAGCAAGGTTGTCTTGCAAAATATGTTACCCATTTTGCTAAATTCCAAATAACTAGTCCTTAAAGGAGAGAGTTTTAGTATTACCATGTTTGTGATATGAAGTCAGGTGAGGCTCTTCCAATTTTCTCGTTCCTTTGAAACCTGACGATTGCATTCTCTGACAGCAGCACTGAGAGAGGTGTGTCTGGTGGAGGGAAATGATTGCTCTTGCCTTGCCTTACCTTCAGGAAAGTCCCTGAGCTTTTTCTGCATTTCACACCATCAGAGATGTCTGTTCTGAATGCAAATAGTCCCTAACCTGTCAGTAACTTTCTCCATTTAGAGAACACACATGTAATTTCTCCTAACTCCAAAAGGCAAGGGAGCCAGAAGGAATTTTCCTTCATTTTGGCATCCTCCCTCCTTGCCAGGCCGGAGATTCACAGCACGAGGTCTTCCCTGACTGCCTGCCCTGGGGTCCTGTTCACATCAGAAGGCTGCGGCCTCCGGCTCCTTCAGGGAAAGCGTGTTTGCTGGGCTTCATGCTCTGACTTCCGGTTTTCTCCATTGAAGGGAAGTGCCTCTAGCAGGTGTTGCTCAACCACCCACAGGTGGGGACCACGTGCTCCTCTGGGCAGGGCGCCTCTGGTGCCATGTAACTGGCAGGAAACCCCTCGCAGCCGAGCTGGAATCCATCCTCCCTTCCTTGTTGACAGAACAAGGCTTGGGCAAATTACCTTCAAGTTTCCTCTTTAAGAAGATTCACCACAGAGGGAGTTTGATTTCTTGAAATAATGAGCGACATTCTAAATGGGATCACAGGAGAACCAGATTGGACTAGTCATTTCCTCTGTGCTCCGGAAAAATCACTGGGCGTCTGAAGGAGGTTGTTGAAGACAAGAGTGTTCTTCCCTTGGTGCACAATTGTAACCGTGTGGTCTTGGGGATGTGGCTGGGTAGGGGAATCCTGGAGGGGAGAGCCCCCTCCCAGCGTTCTGATGTGGTGTGTCTGGGTCTGCAGCCAGCTCTTAATTCCTATTACACAAAATATGAGCCTCTCGTTACCTTTCTTTGAGCAGTTTAGCAATTTTCCATCAAGCTATTCGGATTTAGGACTGTGCCCCCAAAGGAAATGATAATTCCCATATTGTTGAACCCTCCTCCCCTTATCCACATAGCATGGCCTCACATTGCCTTCCTGACAGCAGGGATATTAAGTCATCGATTAAAACTTCAGGATTCAGTGCTGCCTCTGAGATGAATCACTCCCATCCTCTCACCCGGTCACTACTGACTGTTTTTCCCTTAGAAGGAGCTGTGCCTCTGGAAATCATTAAGCCTGTGTATGTCATCAGCTCCCTCGGTCCCTTCTGGCCAGATCAGGAGCCCCATTTCCTAAGGCCTGGAAAACAAGCAGTTCCACCATAACCCTGTCTGTGAGTGTCCTGCCTTATCCAGAGGGATAGGTGCCATTGCCTGGAAGTGTGCTTGTACTTGGGAAGTACTTGGGAAGAAGGCGTGCTTGTACTTGGGACAAGAGCACAGACAGTCATGGTGATTCATTACCCTGAGGGCCAGTGAGAGCAATCTGGATAGCAAAAACTGCCTTTTCTTCTCAGTCTCTCCTTTTTCTGCCCCTTCCGTTGTTAAAACTCAGGGTCCTCCTGGCCCTCATCAAACGTGTATCCGGTACCTACGCCAGACGTCCTCCTGTTCTTTATGTTCTAAGATGGCCTTGCCAACAGAGACACACTTAGGGCAGAATAGACATGAGGCCTCAGGGAGCCAGCAAGAATACGGGCAGACCGACGATGCCCAGGTCAGGTGAATGCGGTGGATTTTGACCCAAGGAGAGCATGGACGGGATGCTCAGAACTCTTCCCCACAGCGGAACGAGCTGCTCTGAAGAGCCAGTGAAGGAGGGCACAGTGCCTGGCTCCTCCACGATCCCCTGCAGTGTTGACCAACTCTGTAGCCTAAAATAATTAATAGGGCACTAAATCGAATTCAGTTTGGGCATGAAATAGGGCAAAAGAAAGCCACTTAGCAGGGCCCTTCCGGGGGTGCTGGTGGAGAATGTCCACTGGCTGAAGTCGGGAGCATGGCCGCCCTTCCCCTTCCCACAGAGCAGAGTGAGGGCGCGTGGGGGGCCGGGGGGCGTGGATAAGAGCTTTCACATCAGATTCACACCTACCCTGCTCCCCCATCCTATAAGGGGACATTTCCTTGTGGAATATCTTGAACTTGGTCGACATCAGTCATTCTGGAGGATATAATAGGGTAGCCTAGCAGCATCTACTTGGTTGATGTAAAGGCTTTTCCTTGATCAAAATCCCGGCCCATTTTTATTCGAATCATGCTAACTTATACTGTTTTATTCTTATTCAAAAAGTAATGCATAGTTAATATAATTTAGGAATTAAAAGCAAAAAACAAAAGGAATATAAAAACCATCCGTAGTTCCA
This sequence comes from Stenella coeruleoalba, assembly GCF_951394435.1. Taxonomy (NCBI): domain Eukaryota; kingdom Metazoa; phylum Chordata; class Mammalia; order Artiodactyla; family Delphinidae; genus Stenella; species Stenella coeruleoalba. The sequence continues at coordinate 8,731,080 of NC_137159.1, read as the reverse complement.
CATTTCAAGAGTAATCGTCATTTGCATTTTGATGTATTTCCTTCTAGAGTTTTCTCTGCTATTTTGCTTCTCTTTCCTCAAAACAGAAACCTTTGTTTCTCTTAATCATTTATGACAGTTGAAAAAAGACTTCTTAATGTGGAGAAAGTGGCAATTCTCCTGGAATCCATTTCTCTGAGGCAACTATTAAGAGACAGGTGTGAAGGTTTCCAGTCATCCCCCATATTCACAATCTTAATAACAGAAATGAACATGTAACGTACGTTCTGTTCTGCACCATTTTTTCTACTTAATATGTTACTTGCATCTTTACAGGACAAGGGCACTTCTTGTTTCATTATTGCCTGCCTCAAATCTAGTTGTCCAGGTGGTCCACCACTTATGTGACCCACCCCCTACTGAGGGAGGGCTGGACACACGTTGCTTCTCGGTCTTTCATGCTCTTCTTCCTGGGTTCCTTCCAAGATCATCTCCTAGTGTCCTTCAGGTGGGCCGCTAGGCCTCTCCCCTGCCTTACTCTTTGGGTGCCTTCGGTACACCCGGAAAACTCTCCTCTTCGCATTCCTTCCTTGCTGCTCTTCTGTCGGAGAGCTGAGAGGTTATAGACTGGACTGCGACCAACTCTAATATATGGGAAACAGAGAAAACCTCTGAAAGGCAATAGTATGTATCAACTTAGTCTCCTCTGGAGCAGCGTAGTGATGTGCGGGAGAATTGATGGTGGTGCGGTGGACAAGATTGTAGATTTCAAAGAACAGGGTTGGTGATTACAGTCTTGCGGCGTGATTTCAAGCCTCTGAGAACCTGGCCTCACAGAACTTACCCATCCACACAGGCGCTGGCCTTACATTTAAAGAGAATCCTGTTGGTGGCCTCCTGGGGAGCCTTTTTCCAATGCTACTGCTATTGCTAAGGCCAACTGTTTTATTGTAGTAAAATATACGTAACCTAAAATTGACCATGTGAACCATTTTGAAGCATATGCAGCTCAGTGGCAGTAAGTACATTCAGTGGTTGTGCTACCATCACCACCATTCATCTCCAGAGCTTTTTCTCAGTTTCTCAAATTGAAACTCTGCACCCATGAACACGAACTCCCCACTCCCTCTTCCCCTCAGCCTTCGGCAACCACCGTTTTATGTTCTGTCTCTGTGATCTTGACGACTCCGGGTACTACCTCATCTACGCGGAATCATAGTGTTTGCCATCTTGTGACTGCCTCATTTCACTCAGCTTGACGTTCGTCCACGTCACAGCAAATGCCAGAATTTCCTCCCTGTTTAAGGCCAAACAATATTCCATTGCGTGTATATATCCTATTTTGTTTGTTCATTTATCCGTCAATGAACACTTGGGCTTCTTTTACCTTTTGGCTATTGTGAATAATGCTGCTATGAACATCAGTGTGCAGATATCTGTATCTGGGTCCCTGCTTTTATTCTTGTGAGTACATACCCATAAGTGGAATTTCTGGATTATATAATTCTATTTTTAGTATTTTGAGGAACTGCCACACTGTTTCCCACAGCAGCTGTACCACTTCACATTCCCATCAGTGCACAAGGATTCCAGTTTCTCTACATCCTTGCCAACACTTGTTACTTCTTGATTTTTTTTTTCTTCTTTTTTTGGCAATAGCTATCCTAATGCGTATGAACTGGTCAGGCCAATTTTTTAATGTCTCTTGGAAATCACCTCCTGAGTCCTTGAGCCAGTCTTTGAAAAGTATCACATGTGGTGAATCTTGATCCTTTGAAGAGGAATTTGATTGATGAAATTTTCTGTTTAAAAGTAACTAAAAATCTTTTTCCACTCTGCTAATTTTTTTCTGGACAATTTCCTAAAGGATCTGAAGAAGCCATGGCAAAGTTACTCAGAGTGAAAGATGGGTGATCAAGGTGGCAGGTACTGATTATGGGACAAAATAAGGTTGAACAGCTGGTGTCCTTACTTGACCCTAAAGGCCCTGAAAAAGGCAAGTTCCCGAAATGGTATGCCATGATGGCCTGGCTGAGATGGGGTCGTGGTGTTCCCAAGACGCCTTCTTTGAAGGATGACACTTCTAGATAAATAAACTGCCCGATATATTTTCTTCTATTTTTTTATACCCTTTGACCAACATCTCCCCATTTCTCCCACCTCCCCAGCCCCTGGCAACCATCATGCTATTCTCTGTTCCTGTGAGTTTGGCTCTTTTTAGATTCACATATGAGTGGTATCATACAATATTTGTCTTTCTCTGTCTGATGTATTTCAGTTAGCATAATGCCCTCGAGGTCCATCCATGTTGTCACAAATGGCAAATTTCCTTCTTTCTTATGGCTAAATAATATGCCATGTATATCACATTTTCTTTATCCATTCGTCCATCAATGGACACTTAGGTTGTTACCGTGTCCTGACTATTGTCAATAATGCTGCAATGAACATGAGAGTGGAGATATCTCTTCAAGATACTGATCTCATTTCCTTTGGGTATATACCCAGAAGTGGAATTGCTGGATCACATTGTAGTTCTCCTTTTAATTTTTTTGAGGAACCTCCCTACTGCTCTCCATAGCGGCGGTACCAGTTTACATTCCCACCAGCAGCGCACGAGGGTTCCTTTTTATCCACATCCTCACCACACTTGTTATCTCTTGGCTTGAACATTTCTGTAGACACAGCAGCCAGCAAGACCAGGATAACCCTGATCTATCTCTCTCACTCTCTTTCTCTCTCTCTAGGGAAGACATGGAGATAAAGAACTCTACTCTCCTAATATGGCCAATCAAAGAAGTTAACACTGGGGATTTACAAGCACTAAGACAGGAGAACCCGAAAAGGAAGAAAAAGAAAGCCACCAAGAGGCTACCTCTCCAGGAGATGGTCTCCTCGGACTCAGATGACTCTTCCCATGGAAACAAGTCCCGAGAGTCCTACCCCAAAACACACCCCAAGCCCAGGCTGGGAGAGGGACAACATCATTTCTTTCAGGAACACCCTGAAATGTCTCTCAAGGATAGTGCACGTAAGATCACTCCCCAGTTTCCGGGCCAGTTTAGGCGCCAGGACAGCAAAAACTCTAACACCCTTAAGTAACGCTGACATCCACTTCCCCAGAGAAAGTCCCCGGCGTGGGGTCTAGGAGTCAACCAGCCACGCCGTCACTGCCACACCTCCACCTCGAGCAGCCCTGCCCTGCCCTGCCCTTATAAAGCCACCCACAGCAGCAAAGCGCTGAGGAGCATCGCTGAGAAACCTGAAAGCAGTCTAGTGGCAACCATGTTTAAGAGAACCAGTGTTCCTCCTGGGCTGCCCTCAGCCACCAGACATTGTAGAACTAGCCCCTCTGCTGAGGTAAGGCCATGCTTCATTCTACCTCTGCTTTCCCCGGTTGTAACAAAGGTAGACTTCCCTGCCATCCTCCACCTGGATCTGTTTGAGCTTATTGGTTCTGGCTTTCCTGGACCATTCTTTATCCTATTATTTTCCCTGCCCCCACAGAACTGATTGAATACCATCTTCTGGTAGACTCCCCACACCCAGAAATTTAACCTGATAGATTACCATCACAGGATTTTCAAGTTTTTTAAAATCTGTAGTTCTAATCTTGAAATTATGTAGTTCTAATCCAAGCCTGCAGTCTTGTTTTAAATTGATTATCTCATCAGAATTAGAGATTTTATCATTAAATGTTAGGACTGAAATTCAGACCTAGTAACTTGTCTGAGAGCTGCAAGACTGAACATTGCCTCTTTTACTGTTTTCTGAAAATTTTTATTGAGCCCTCCCTAATTAGTTTTATCTGTAGTCTGTTGTAGGTACCTCTGAGCATGGAACCAGAATAAAAACTCTTACATTGGAAACATTTCAGAACTATTGGGCTGTTACTGTTTTCTCTGAACACATTTTAGCAATGAGGTACCAAAGTATTCACTTCAAAAAAATTTTAGTAAAATTAGCATCATTAATTTTAAAAATGAAATAGCCTCCCAAATTGTTTTCTTCTAGTCAATAATAGCCCTAGGGCTAGATAATAATAGAGTACAGATTATTAATAAGAAAAATATTGGATGCTTTTTGCAAATAGAAATGGTAGGGCAGCGTTGTGATACTCTAAAATCCACAATCTAATTAAAAGTGATACTTAACATTCTCAAAAGCTAAGGGGTCGCCAGGGTTATGGTGAAGAATTTAACCACTTCCAAAAATATGTAAGAAGAAGGGACATCAGCTCAGCATCAGGCTAAAAGTAGTAAGGCAGGGAGGAAGAAATTGAGGAGTGAGGAAATGATCTGGAACAAGGCCGGGGACAGTGTCCTGTCACTGGACATCCTGTCACCCAGAACCCGGGCAGGAAGGCTCTGGAGCAGTCGTCTGGGTTTGGTCTGCACAGTGGAGAATTTGGGGGGGGGGGCGCGGGTAGGAAAGAATCCATTCACACAGTCAAAGTGATTCATTCATGCATGAGTGCATTCATGTAAGCCTGCATGTATTCATTCAATTATTCAACAAACAATTGAGTGCTCACAGTGGGCCAGGCTGCAGAGAGACCATTAGACTATTCTGCCCTCTTCATCTCCACGGGGATGCAAGGATGAACCACAGGACAAATATATGAAATAGTGTATTGATATTATATTACAATGCATGATATGCTCAGTGACATCAAGTGATATGTTCAGTGTGTTGTCCTTCAACGATCATGCCCAGTTCTATGTGTTGGGGAAGACTGCATTAATGACTACGTATTTCCACTTCCAGCCAGCATGGAATAACAGGAACTGGATTTCCACCCCAACCCCCATCCCCCACTTGAAACAACTAAAACACCTGATAAAATGTATGTAACAACAGTTTCCAAAACATTGGACAGAAGCATTGATCTCTGAGAAACAAACGAAGTGAGCCCTGTGAGTGCCCGACTCACTGTCTAGAGACAGTTTCCAGGCTGCAGCAAATGGAGGGGATGCATGACCATCCATCCTTCTTGTGCATCTGTGTGCATTGCCTCAGGTAATTTGTGTATTTGATTTTCACTGAATAAATCTGCACTTTTAGCGTGTGACAGAAGAAGCAATAAAAAGGATTCAATCTGGTAAAAATAATAGCTATATATCCAGATTTTATAGCCTACCCTATATAATTGGCCTGGATCATAAGCCAGGTGCAGAGGCATCAGGATGAAGTGACGGGTAGCCACAGAGAACTGTGTGGAATGCATACAGGGTGATAAGCTCTTACCAGAAGAAAGGGAACAGATGGTTCAAGAAGAGACCGGATGACCACTTGAAGGATGTAAAAAAGATTCATGCATCAAGTGGCAGGATCACCAACATTACCTCTAAGTTCCTTTCAACTTCAGGAATCTATGGATCAATAACCTAGGCCATTACGAGCTCAGAGCAGTTCAACATAGATGAAAATACATCCTTATAAAAGGGAGGAGGAGTTGTAGCAAACACAATTAGATAAGAAGAATTAATTAGGGAAATAGAATTGAAAAAGAAGTAAAATTATATTTGCACATGATAAGAGAATATACCTGAAAAACCTGAGAGAATAAATAATAATACGAATTGAAACAAAAAAATAATTCAGTGAGGCGGCAGGATAGAAATTTAATATACAGAAATCAATAGTCTTCATATATACAGATAACGATCAATTAGAAGATATTATTGGTAATGAAAACCTCATTTACAATAGAAACATAGAAAACTAAATATAGTCAATTCTCATAAATCTCATTTTTAAAATGGCAGTTCTGTTCTATAAAGTCATCTCTAAAACTAAATTGAGCAAATACTGAATTATGGCCCTTAGGGGTTAGGTTCCTGTGAGCCTCTGGTCACATCATTTCCACCAGCTGATCAATATCTAACCTTCTTTTATGTGTGTTTCTGTTTAAAGACACCTTATTTAATATGTATTATTGAATTATTAACATAGAATTCATGGCCAACAGCACTATAACTCATGCCTGAAGGAAACTAACACGTATTTTCTTTGTAAGGCACGTCACAGCCTTCTTGCACTTAAGAACACTAGACAGCACTTCAACGCTACTTCATTTTAAACAGTGAAATCACCAGTAGTAAACACAAAAATGTGAAAAACATGGCACTAAATATGCCATGAAAAGGACACTATTTTACAGTAAGAGAGCTGAAACGAGACAGAAAGGTGACTCAGATTTTCACCACTCTGAGCATATGCATATCTACAAAATACTTTGAGTATTGAGTTGGAGTTAGGAATAAGTTTTAGTGACTAGGTGAATCACAAATATGGAATCCATGAATAATGAGGATCAACTGTAGCTTGAATAAACTTAACAATAAACAAAAACAATATGGGGAAAACTTAAAGACACAAAATTCGACTTAATAAATATCCCTTGTTTTTAGATAGAATGGCTCAACATCATGAAGATGTTAGTTCTCCCTGAGCTCATTTATTTATTTATTATAAATTTATTTTATTTGTTTATTTTTGGCTGTGTTGGGTCTTCGTTCCTGTGCACGGGCTTTCTCTAGTTGCGGCGAGCGGGGACTACTCTTTGTTGTGGTACGTGAGCCTCTCATTGCGGTGGCTTCTCTTGTTGCGGAGCACGGGCTCTAGGTGTGCAGGCTTCAGCAGTTGTGGCTCATGGGCTCTAGAGCACAGGCTCAGTAGTTGTGGCACATGAATTTAGTTGCTCTGCAGCATGTGTGATCTTCCTGGACCAGGGCTCGAACCCATGTCCCCTGCATTGGCAGGTGGATTCTTAACCACTGAGCCACCAGGGAAGCCCCTGAGCTAATTTATTAATGTAACACAATCCCAATAAAAATAACAGCAAATATTTTATAAGGCTTGAAAAGTTGATAATAAAGTTCATATGGAAAAATAAATATGTGAGAGTAACTATAAAATTCTGAAAAATAAAAGCCATGAGGAGGGACTTGTAAGAACACATAAAACACTATAATATCTTCACGCTTAAAATTGTATGGTGCTAGCACAAGAAAAGACAAATAGACCAATGGGATAGAATAGAGTCTAGAAACAGACCCAAATAAAAATGGAAATTTAGTATATCATAAAGAGTTTAGTATATCATAAACTCTTAAAAATTGAGGGAGAAAAATGACCAAAAACATGGCAGAAAAACAGGCAAAGGACATCAACTATTTGCAAATATATAAACCTAAAAGTTTGAAAAGATATTTAACTTCACTCATGTTAAGAGAAATATAATTTAAAACTACATTTAGAGAACTTCCAGAAATGTGGCAATGTGAAGTGGTAATCCAAATCCCTTAACTAATCCCTTAATTAATCTTAATTTAAGACCTGGATGAAATGTTTTTAAAAGTCAACAAGTATTGAAATTCACAAGAAAATGTTCAAAAGCATAGAGTTTAGTCTCCAAAAACTGCAACTGGAAGAGGTAAGAATTGTGAGGTGGTGACACTCTGGCCTAAGGGCACTCCCCAGTTTTCATGGCCAAGGCCACAGAAAACTACAGCCTGACTGGCTCAAGGTGCCAGAGATAAGAGTTCAAGGGTAGAAAAGAAGTGAAAATTTAAAGACAACATCTTGGCAGCAAGAAACCACAGTAAGAGTGAGTCATGAAATCTAAATATAAACTGTTTCTATTCCTGGCTGATCACTAAACTACTTAAGCATGTACAGGGGAGAACCCAGGGAGCCCTATTCAAAACCAAAATAGGCAGAAAACAGGAATTTCATGAGATAGAACTGCATGGAGCAAAGTCTGTGTGTTTGCTCCTTGTTAACTGAAATGTATTTCCAAGTCATGTACAGCTTGGGCAGCAGTAATCTAGTCCTGTGGAATTATAGTGTCAGGGGACAGACTCCAAGGCTGGCAATGCAGTTGAAAACTTAAGGAGGGAAATCACTGAAAGAGTGAGCTCCAAAATCTGCCACCAAATTATGTAGCCATAGAGGAAACACCCAAGGTGCCAGGATAGAAAAGCAGCAATGACAAACCATAAAAACAGAATTAAAATGTGAGCTGCTTCATATTACAGCAGAGAAACGTTTGCAGTTTGAATACAGGCAAGTTAACTTCCTACTAGAATAGGAAAAATAAAAAAAAACAAGCAGACAACAGACCAAAAATAAATAAACAAAAACCTTGAAGAACACAGTAGACTACAACATTGCTAGAATATACTGCCTACAGTGTCTGATTTCTGAATCAAAAAACTTAGACATGAAAAGGAATGGGAAAATGTGTTCCATTCTAATGGCTAAAAGACAGTCAATAGAAACTTTTGAGTCCAGATGTTGTATTTAACAAACTTCAAAGCAACAATCATAAATATGTGCAGAGAATTAAAGGAAAATCAATGAAGAAATGTATAGGGAATCTCAATAGATAAATGAAGGTATTAAAAATGCAAAAGGAAAATTCTAGAGCTGAGAAGTACAACAAAACATATTAAATGGACTGAACAGCAGGAGGAGAGATCGGAAGAATCATTGAACTTGAAGATAGATTAATAAAAATTTCCCAGTTCAACAAAAAGAACAGAAAGGGGATTGGAGAAAAGTAAACAGAACCTCAGAGACCTGTGGGATGATTTCAAAATATGTGAAATTGAAGACCTAGAAGAAAAGGAGACAGGAAAAGAGAAAGAAAAAACATTTAGAGACAATGACTGAAAACTTCCAAAATGTGATGGAAAACATGAGTAGATCCTAGAAGCCTAAATAATCCCAAGCATGATAAATACAAAGAAAACCACTCCAGGCACGTCACAGTCAAACTGCTGAAAAATGATAGCAAGAAAATCTTGAAAGTGACCAGAGAAGAACAGTGTGTTACATTCCAGGAAATGATGACACAATATCAATGACCTCTCAAAAAAAACTATGGCAACCAGAAGATATTGGGACAGGAAAGTGCAGAAAGAGGAAAATAACAAAAATATGTAACAAGGAATTGTATGTTCAGTGGAACTAACCTTCAACAATAAAGGCAAGAGAAATTCCACTTCCAGTACATTTGAAAACGTAAACTCTTAACACAGAACCCTCTGACAGACAGCATACAAATAACAACTACCCAGAGATCCTGAAAAGTGAGCAAAGACAGGCAGATTCTGATGTAGTGAGTTTCCTGTTATTATATTTTTTTAGCTTGAGGGAACCTGAGGCAGGACGTGGTCAGTACCATATGGGCAGGTTTAATCTCTGAATGAAAACATATAGTCTTTCTGTCTTGAAAAACCAGAAAACAGTTTGGAGAAACTATAGCTTCTGAAAGTGCAGAGAGAATCCCAGCAAGGAGAGAGCCAGAGACAGGGAACCAAAAATATTGTGTATACAGACTCTTACCATATTTCTGACTGACATCTTAACCACACATGCACAATCAGGTTACAGGATCACCATCCAAAGTTAAAAAATTACATGGAAATTTGAGCTGCCGCCAAAGAGGCAGAGATTTCCATTTAAGTTCAACAAAGTTAACGTCTGTTAAAACAAAAATAACTAGGCTTCTGAGGAATGTTACAGAATCCAGCATCTCTACAAGCTAATATGCACAAAGTCTGAGATACAATTTTAAGTTATTCAATATATAAACATGTGATCCAGTTTCAAGAGAAAAGGCAACAAACTAACCCTGATATGACCCAGATGTTGGATTATCAGACAAGAACTTTAAAGCAGCTATTATAACTATGTCCATTAAGGTAAAGAAAAACATGCTTATAATTAATGAAAAGACAGGAAATCCCAGCAGAGAAAAAGACTGTTAAAAATGGAAATTCTAGAACAAAACATTATATCTTAAGTTTAAAGAAAAAAAACCACTGACTGGACTTATGAGCAGAATAGACCAAGGAAAGAGTTAATGGAACTGAGATTGATCAAAGAAATTGTTTGGTCTGAAAAAGAGATAAAAGACTTTTTTCATGGACTTTGGGAACTTTGGAGAATATCAAAAAATCTAATACCCTTTGTAACTGGAGAGGAAGGAAAGGATATTTGGAGATACACTGGCTGAAAAATATCACAAATTTCTTGAAAGATACAAACTTATAGATTCAAGAAGTTCAGTGAACCCCAAACAGAATAAATAAGAAGAAAATTACTCCATGTGGGTAAAATGTTGAGAACCAAACATAAAGAGAAAATCTTGAAAGCTTCCAGATGAAAAACGACACATCACATAAAGGAACAATAACTAGAAATCACTGACTTCTCATCAGAAACTATAGAAGCTAGAAGGCAGTGAAACATCATTAAATTGTTGAAAGAAAACAAAACCTCTCAACCCAAAATTCTGTATCATCTGAAAATACCCTTCAAAAATGAAATAAAAATAAAAGCATTTTCAGATAAAAGTAAATGAAGAGAAGTTATTATGAGAATACTTGTACTGTAAGAAATGCTAAAGGAAATTCTTCAGTCTGAAGAGGAATGGTGCAATATAGAAAATCAGATCTTAAAGATGGAATGAACAGCTTCTGAAATGGAAAGTATCTAGGAAATATCTGTTAACTATTTTTCCTCTCAGTTTCCATGGTATACATATAGACATAATACATATGACAACTATGGCTTGAAAGGCAACTGGTAGAGTGGTAAATGGATTTACATGACTGCAAGGTTTCTACATTTTACATAGGTGTGGATACTAACTTTTTTCTTTTGGCACTTAAGTAGACTAAAATAAAATTTAAAAAATAAAAATAAAATAAAATATAAAATAAATTAAAATAAACAAGATTATCTTAACCGCCTCAACTTAAATTCCAAATCCTGGCAAACTTTCTTTTCCAGCATGCGTGGTAGATTTACCAAGATAGCCCATATGCTTGGCCATAAAATAAGTCTCAATAAATTTAAAGGAAGTACAATCATACAGAGCACGTTTTTGGACCACAGTGAAATTAAACAAGAAACAAATGGCAATAAGATATTCATTAAAATCTCAAAATATTTGGAAATTAAACACATTTCTGAATAATTGATAGAACAAAGAAAAAACTACAAGGTAAAATGGCACATTCTAAAGTTAGTCCTTTGAAAGACATCAACAAAAGAGATGAACCTCTAATTAGTAAGACAGAAGAGAAACAACACAAATTAACACGAAGAGGAATTATCACTAGAGACCCTATAGGCGTTAAAAGCATAATGGGAGATTGGTTCAAGATGGCAGAGTAGAAGGACGTGTGCTCACTCCCTCTTGCGAGAGCACCAGAATTACAACTAAATGCTGAACAATCATCGACAGGAGGACACTGGAACTGTTTTGGTGACAAAAAAGATACTCCACATCCAAAGACAAAGGAGAAACCACAGTGAGACGATAAGAGGGGCACAATCACAGTAAAATCACATCCCATAACTGCCGGGTGGGTGACTCACAAACTGGAGAACACTTATACCACAGAAGTCCTCCCGCTGGAGTGAAGGTTCCGAGCCCCACGTCAGGCTTCCCAACCTGGGGGTCCAGCAAAGGGAGGAGGAATGCCCAGAGAATCAGACTTTGAAGACCAGCGGGATTTGATTGCAGGACTTCAACGGGATGGGGGAAACAGTAACTCCACTGTTGGAGAGCACACACAAAATAGTGTGCACATCAGGACCCATAGGGAAGGAGCAGTGACCCTACAGGAGATGGAACAAGACCTACCTGCTTGTGTTGGAGGGTCTCCTGCAGAGGCGGAGGGTGGCTCTGTTTCACTGTGAGGACAAGGACACTGGCAGCAGAAATTCTGGGAAGTACTCCTTGCTGTGAGCCCTCCCGGATTCTGCCATTAGCCCCTCCAAAGAGCCTGCTGGGTCACCTCAGGCCAAACAACCAATAGAGACGGAACTCAGCCCCACCCATCAGCAGACAAGCAGATGAAAGTTTTACTAAGCTCTGCTCACCAGAGCAACACCCAGCTCTGCCCACCACCAGTCCCTCCCATGAGGAAGCTTGCACAAGCCTCTTAGATAGCCTCATCCACCAGAGGGCAGACAGCAGAAGCAAGAAGAACTACAGTCCGGCAGCCTGTGGAACAAAAACCACATTCACAGAAAGGTAGACAAAATGAAAAGGCCAAGGACTATGTACCAATGAAGGAACAAGATAAAACCCCAGAAAAACAACTAAATGAAGTGGAGATAGGCAACCTTCCAGAAAAAGAATTCAGAATAATGATAGTGAAGATGACCCAGGACCTCGGAAAAGAATGGAGGCAAAGATCAAGAAGATGCAAGAAATGTTTAACAAACACCTAGAAGAATTAAAGAACAAACAGAGATGAACCATACAATAACTGAAATGAAAAATACACTAGAAGGAATCAATAGCAGAATAACTGAGGCAGAAGAACAGATAAGTGACCTGGAAGACAGAATTGGTGGAAATCTCTGCCACAGAACAGAATAAAGAAAAAAGAATGAAAAGAAACAAAGACACCATAAGAGACCTCTGGAACAACATTAAACACACCAACATTCACATTACAGGGGTCCCAGAAGGAGAAGAGAGAGAGAAAGGACCCGAGAAAATACTTGAAGAGCTTAGAGTCAAAAACTTCCCTAACATGGGAAAGGAAATTGCCACCCAAGTCCAGGAAGCTCAGACAGTCCCAGGCAGGATAAACCCAAAGAGAAACATGCTGAGACACATAGTAATCAAATTGACAAAGATTAAAGACAAAGAAAAGTTATTAAAAGCAACAAGGGAAAAACGACAAATAACATACAAGGGAACTCCCATGAGGTTAACAGCTGATTTCTCAGCAGAAACTCTACAAGCCAGAATGGAGTGGCATGATGTAAAGTGATGAAAGGGAAGAACGTACAACCAGCATTATTCTAACCAGCAAGGATATAATTCAGATTCGATGGAGAAATCAAAAGCTTTATAGACAAGCAAAAGCTAAGAGAATTCAGCACCACCAAACCAGCTCTACAACAAATGCTAAAGGAACTTCTCTAAGTGGGAAACACAAGAGAAGACAAGGACCTACAAAAACAAACCCAAAACAATTAAGAAAATGGTAGTAGGATATACATATTGATAATTACCTTAAATGTGAAAGGATTAAATGCTCCAAACAAACAAGGCTCACTGAATGGATACAAAAACAAGACCTGTATATATGCTGTCTACAAGAGAGCCACTTCAGACCTAGGGACACATACAGACTGGAAGTGAGGGGATGGAAAAAGATATTCCATGCAAGTGGAAGTCAAAAGAAAGCTGGAGCAGCAATACTCATATCACATAAAATAGACTTTAAAATAAAGAATGTTACAAGAGACAAAGAAGGACACTACATAATGATCAAGGGATCAATCCAAGAAGATATAACAATTATAAATATGTATGCATCCAACATAGGAGCACCTCCATACATAAGACAAATGCTAACAGCTATAAAAGAGGAAATCGACAGTAACACAATAATAGTGGGGGACTTGGACAGATCATCCAGACAGAAAATTAATAAGGAAACACAAGCTTTAAATGATGCAATAGAGCAGGTAGATTTAATTGATATTTATAGGACATTCCCCGAAAACAGCAGATTACACTTTCTTCTCAAGTGCACACAGAACATTCTCCAGGATAGATCACATCTTGGGTCACAAATCAAGTCTCGGTAAATTTAAGAAAATTGAAATCACATCAAACATCTTTTCTGACCACAACGCTGTGAGATTAGAAATAAATTACAGGGGGAAAAAAGGTAAAAAACACAAACACATGGAGGCTAAACATTACGTTACTAAATAACCAAGAGATCACTGAAGAAATCAAAGAGGAAATCAAGAAATACCTGGAGACGGGCTTCCCTGGTGGCGCAGTGGTTGAGAGTGCGCCTGCCAATGCAGGGGACACGGGTTCATGCCCTGGTCCGGGAAGATCCCACATTCCGCGGAGCAGCTGGGCCCGTGAGCCATGGCCGCTGAGCCTGCGCGTCCGGAGCCAGTGCTCCGCAACAGGAGAGGCCACAACGGTGAGAGGCCCGCGTACCACAAAAAAAAAAAAAAAAAAGAAATACCTAGAGACAAATGACAATGAAAACACGACAATCCAAAACCTATGGGATGCAGCAAAAACCATTCTAAGAGGGAAGTTTATAGCAATACAATCCTACCTCAAGAAACAAGAAAAATCTCAAATATACAATCTAACCTTACACCTAAAGGAACTAGAGAAAGAAGAACAAAACCCAAAGTTAGTAGAAAGAAAAAAATCATAAAGAGCAGAGCAGATATAAATGAAATAGAAAACAATAAAGAAAACAATAGCAAAGATCAATAAAAGTAAAAGATGGTTCTTTGAGAAGATGAACAAAATTGATAAAACTTTAGCCAGACTCATCAAGAAAAAGAGGGAGAGGACTCAAATCAATAAAATTAGAAGTGAAAAAGGAGAAGTTACAGTGGACGCCACAGAAATACAGAGCATCATAAGAGACTACTACAAGCAATTCTATGCCAATAAAATGGACAACCTGCAAGGAATGGACAAATTCTTAGAAAGGTATAACCTTCCAAGACTGAACCAGGAAGAAATAGAAAATGTGAACAGGCCAATCACAAGTAATGAAATTGCAACTGTGATTAAAAATCTTTCAACAAACAAAAGTTTTGGACCAGATGGCTTCACAGGTGGATTCTATCAAACATTTAGAGAAGAGCTAACACCCATCCTTCTCAAACTCTTCCAAAAAACTGCAGAGGAAGGAACACCCCCAAATTCATTGTATGAGGCCAACATCACCCTGATACCAAAACCAGACAAAGATACTACAAGAAAAGAGTATTACAAACCAGTATCACTGATGAATATAGATGCAAAAATCCTCAACAAAATACTAGCAAACAGAATCCAACAACACATTAAAAAGATCATACACCATGATCAGGTAGGATTTATCCCAGGGATGCAAGAATTCTTCAATATACAGAAATCAATCAGTGTGATACACCATATTAACAAATTGAAGAATAAAAACCATATGATCATCTCAATAGATGCAGAAAAAGCTTTTGACAAAATTCAATACACATTTATGATAAGAAAAACTCTCTAGAAAGTGGGCATAGAGGGAACCTACCTCAACATAATAAAGGCCATATATGACAAACACACAGCAAACATCATTCTCAATGGTGAAAAGCTGAAAGCATTTCCTCTAAGATCAGGAGCAAGGCAAGGATGTCCACTCTCACTGCTATTATTCAACATAGTTTTGGAAGTCCTAGCCATGGCAATCAGAGAACAAAAAGAAAAAAAAAGAATACAAATTGGAAAAGAAGAAGTAAAGCTGTCACTGTTTGCAGATGACATGATACTATACATAGAGAATCCTAAAGATGCCACCAGAAAACTACTAGAGCTAATCAATGAATTTGGTAACGTTGCAGGATACAAAATTAATGCACAGAAATCTCTTGCATTCCTATCCACTAACAACGAAAGATCAGAAAGAGAAATTAAGGAAACAATCCCATTCACCATTGGAACAAAAAGAACAAAATACCTAGGAATAAACCTACCTCTGGAGACAAAAGACCTGTACTCAGAAAACTATAAGACACTGATGAAAGAAATCAAAGATGACACAAACAGATGGAGAGATAAACCATGTTCTTGGATTGGAAGTCTCAATATTGTGAAAATGACTATACTACCCAAAGCAATCCACAGATTCAATGCATGCCTATCAAATTACCAATGGCATTTTTTACAGAAGTAGAACAAAAAATCCTAAAATTTGTCTGGAGACACAAAAAAACCCTATTTTTTTTTTTTATGGTTAGTGACTTTTGGTCCTGTCTAAGAAAATTTTGCCTACCCCCAAATCCTCAAAATATTCTGGTTTTTTGTTTCTATGCATTTTGGTTGCAGCTTTTATATTTAGGCCTATCTATGATCCATCTCAAATTAAATTTCCTGTGTGGAGTGAGATAGGAGTTGAGATTTGGTTTTATTCATACATATCCTAGTTGTTTCACCACCATTTCTTAAAAATGAATTTACTTTCTGCACTGAATTGCCTTGGCACCTTTATCAAAATTCAATTGACCATATATACATGGGGTTTTACTGGAGTTTCTATTTTGTTCCACTAGCCTGTTCTCAGGCCAATACCACACTGTTTTAACTACTGTAGCTTTACAGTCTTGAGATCAAGTGGCATAAATCCTACAACTTTGTTCTTTTTTTTCAAGATGATTTTATCTAACCTAGATCCTTTGCATTTCCATAAAATTTTAGAATCCAATTTCTTTAAATAAAAAAAAAGCCTATTGGGGTTTTGATTGGGACTGCATGAAATATATAGACTAATTTTGTGGGAAATCTTTAAATGATTGAGATTTCATAAACATACCATGACATGATATATATTTACTTTTATTTAGGTCTTGTTTAATTTTTCTTAGCAACGTTTTACAAGTCTTGCACATAGCCTTAGATTTATTCTTAAGTAATTATGCCTATGATGCTACTGTAAATGGTATTTTTAAAATTTCCTTTTCTGTTGTTTGTTGCTAGAATATATAGAAGTACAATTGAGTTTGTATATTAACTTTGTATTCTGCAATCTTATTACATTCACTTATTAGTTCTAATATTTTTATAAATAGGTTTTTCTACATACACAATCATGCTTTCTTTGAGTAATGACAGTTATGTTCTCACCTTCATGCCACTTGTTTATTTTCTTTTTTTCTGTATTGTACTGGCTAGGACTTTCAGAACAGAGGTGAATAGAACGGCTGAAATTGAACATTCTTGCCTTGTTCCTGATCTCTGTCTTCAAATTAAGCATGATGTTAACTGTAAGCTGTTCTAAGATGACTTTTATCAACTTGAGGAAGTTCCTTTCTATTCCTAATTTGCTGAGAGTTTTTTCTGGTTTTTCATTTCTTGTGGTTTTTTTTTTTTTAACATGAATGAGTGTTGAGTTTTGTGACAAAGACCATCTGGCCCGAAAGCCTAGAATATTTACTATCCAGACCCTTAAGAAAAAGTTTCTGACCCCTTCTCTAGAGAAAAATATAAAAGACACCCTGGTTCATATCACATTTATCAATTTGGATCTAATCAAGAGACAGAAACCACACAATAATTTAAACAGGATAAGGTTAATATAAAGACCATTCGGGCTTCCCTGGTGGCACAGTGGTTGAGAGTCCGCCTGCCGATGCAGGGGACACGGGTTCGTGCCCCAGTCTGGAAAGATCCCACATGCCGCGGAGCGGCTGGGCCCGTGAGCCATGGCTGCTGAACCAGCGCGTCTGGAGCCTGTGCTCCGCAACGGGAGAAGCCACAACAGTGAGAGGCCCGCGTACTGCAAAAAAAAAAAAAAAAAAAAAAAAGACCATTAACCCAGGGCTGAAAGGGAGTAACCAAGGAAGGACAAACTTGGAATGGGACCCCCCCCCCCCCCCCCCGCCCAAGGCTAGCATTTAAGACTTTTTTGGATCTGGCATAATTGCAGCCCAGTAGATGGCAGAGAAGTTCACTGGTTTGCACAGGCCTGAGGTGATCTGCAGTTGCTGGGCCAGCAATAAGCAACTCACAGAATGCAGGTGGGGTAAGCCACAACCAGTGGCTGTGGCCACACCAGTGTGCAAAGAAAGCAGGGGCACCAGTGTAAGATGGAGATCTGGAGCTGTGGTGCTTGTGTCAGAAGGGTTATGGCGCCAAAAGTCCCAGGAGACAAACCTGGGGGGTGGGGCATAGGGAAGCAGATGGACTTGCAGCACCAGTGCAGGCAGGATGGGCTGCAGCATTCAGTGTCCATGCTGAGAGAGCTGCAGGAAGGCGACCACCAGCTTGGGCTGAGGCTGAGACATCATCAAAGGACTGTGTGTTCTAGGCGTATAGGGGGCGGGGGGAAAGCACCACTGGTCATTCTCACATCCTCATTGCTGACCGATGGTTCTGCCGCCAGAAGCAGAAGAGTCCCTTCCTGCTTCCTCTACTGAGAAAGCTTAACATCTTGCACCCTGTACAAAACAAATGCTTAAAGTAATACCGGGAGCAGGTAATACTGGGGAGCTAAAAGGTAATGACTTGATAACTGACATAGTATGGTTGAAGAACGGGGTATGCTGGGCAATCAAGTATTCGACCCACCCAGTATTCTATTAGAGCATCTTGGAATAAAAGTGAAAACTAGGTGCTTTTTTCTTTTTTTAACAGATGAGGAACCCGAGTCCCGCATTAAATTAATTGCTCAAATTTAAGAAATTTTAAGTAAAATTCTAGACTTTATGTCAAAATAAATCCAATTGTATTACAGAGTTAATATTAAGAATAAAAACATGTAAAACCATCAAAATAAGAAGAGTAGACATCATATGTGTAGTGGAATTTTGCTTCTAGGCCTTCAACGCATTGAATGACTCTCAGTGGGAAATGTTTGCAAGTCTGTAGAATAAATATTATCATAGCTCAAATAAAAAGGCAAACCAACTGGGGAAAATATTTTCATCAAATAAACCAGAGAGAATCTCTCCCAGTATTGCACAAAACCTCATGAAAATTGAAAGGAAAAACATCTTTTTTTTTTTTTGCGGTACGCGGGCCTCTCACTGCTGTGGCCTCTCCCGTTGCGGAGCACAGGCTCCGGACGCGCAGGCTCAGTGGCCATGGCTCACGGGCCCAGCCGCTCACGCGGCATGTGGGATCTTCCCGGACAGGGGCACGAACCCGCGTCCCCTGCATCGGCAGGCGGACTCTCAACCACTGCGCCACCAGGGAAGCCCAAAAAACATCACCTTTAATGTAAAGTTGGACATGAACAGATGATTCACCAAGAGGAAACGGAAGTAACAGACATGAGAAAATGTTCAATTTTACTACCTCTTATGGAGATGCAACTTAAAACTATAGTGGGGTACAGTTTAGCATGAAATGTGAAAAATAAAATAGAATGCTGGTGGGAAAAAACGGTGGAACTGGCAAATCTTTGATGGCAATAGAAATTGCTAAAACTTCTCTTGAATTCAGATGTTTATATCTCTGGAGTAATCCTACTTCTGGGAACCTAAGGAAATAATAATTCTACCATATAACCTAAAATAATTACAAAAAATAGGAAAAGGCTCTATGCATGTGTTTTTGGCAGTCATTTAAAGGATTGAAAAATAGGAAATAATTTAAATGTACATAAAAAGTTCAATAATTGTGTAAATCATTCTATTGATCATATAATTCATTTGACCATGATCGTGGCCAGTGATAAAAGATTTGGCCACGACTAAAAAACATTGGAAACCAATGCAGCAAGATAGGCTATTTCTCAAGATAATTAAAAGCAGAATAACAAAATTGTATTTACATGTTATTACGACTGTGAAAGAGAATATGTGTATGTGAAGAAAATCTAGAACATGACATAAAATGTTATGTTCTCACCTCTTTTCCATGTGATCTATTTCTATTAAGTCAGCTTTATTTCTCCTTAACTTTTTGCCAATTTTGTGGAGACACATCATCCTGAGGCTTAGCGTCACATTGAATGAGGTCTGCTAAGCCACGTCTCCTCTTCCTGTACTGGGGTGGCTGAGTTTTCAGGACCCTAATGCAGAACCTTATACTTGTTCCCGTTACATGTTTTTCTTGGTCTGTATTTTCAGCCCATTGCTGAAAGCGCTCAAGATGATTTTGGATCCCGATTTACACCCCTTATTTGCCATATTTCCTGAGTGCATGTTAGCCATACCTATATTAAAATGTCCAGGAACACTCCATATGTTTACCCCAGGCCCTGATGAGAATGTGGTCCTGAGTAGTACTGAGCTCCAGGGTACATCACATCTATTAATGAGCGCCTGTGATGACGTTCATGCTACCATCCACTAGAACAGCCTTGCATCCAGTACACATTTGCCAGCTCTAACAATTAGCAGAGGTCATTGTCCTCTTTTGTGGGTGGAAAATGAAGGCTTTAGGCTTAGAGGAAAGCTCGTGTGATGTGCCCAGGCCAGGGCCAGGTTCGGTTGTAATGGGGGTCAAGTTTGCCCTCAGTGTCCAGTGTCTGTCACCTGGGCCCTTGACCCCTCTGATACCACCCACCCCTCTGCCATGGCATCCACGCCATCCCACCCTCACTGGTCTCTAGCATCATCAGATGCTCTCCTCAGTCTTATCAGAACTTTTTATTTGATTCTTTACCCACACTCTATCACCTGGAGCTATCTGCATTTTAACAGGGATCAAAGTTTGAAAATAGAGGGATGAAATTCTGAGGGTGGAATTGCAGGCACTGGTGGTCAGAGAGAGGAGATGGGGGCCTTTTTGGCAGCCCCTACCTGTCCACTGCCTGCAAGGCTGGCCTGAATGGGGTGTCTCCTGGGACAAGGTAGATTAGACCCTACAGCACCACGGTCCTCCTCAGGCTTTTAATGATATTTGGATAGAATTCATAACTCCTCACATTTCATTAATTTAAGTTAATTTTCCTTCTATTCTTCCAACTGCCAGGTAGGTGAGGGAAACATGTCATCATCACTGTCTGAGAAAGAAACAGGCAAAGTGAGCCTTAAAATCTAAAAACAACTGCTTCTTCCCACCTCGGGGACTTTCCTCCCCAGATGACTTTGCACTGATGGGAGAATTTTTGCTGGGGAAATTGGTTCATCATTGCTTCTCTTGTGAACCTTGCCTGCCTCTGCATAAATATTTTATTTCCTAAAAGCCATTCCTACAAATTGCCTTATCATTTACCAAGGATCTAGACCATCTGCCAGGGTAGGCCCACACCCTCCCCCTTACTGATAACTGGGCTTATCTGTTTGCATCTCTACTTCTCATCTGCTAGTCTGGCTTATCTGCTTATCCCATTGCGTGTTCTTTAGCACAATGGACACCATATGGCCCCCAGCAGAAGTAGCTGCCTTGTTGCCCACCTATGGGCACAAATTATGTGCCTTCCAACCCTAGCCTGTAATTATCAGGTCACCAGGACATCTGAAATTTGTTTGTACTGGGCAGATTTTCCGTAATTAGAATAGCAAAAATTGAGTCCCCTCCCCAGTTTATGAAATCAAATGCATCATGTGCACCCAGAATAAATAACAAATTGTATATTTACAGAGTAAAACCGAAAGACCTAAAGCTACAAGAAGCATCACTGAGTCTTAATATTGACTGAAAAAACAATCCCAGAACACTATATAGACCATAATTCCACCATTTCTAAATTTTAAAACAAAACTACACATCACTGGGGAGTCCCCTAAGCCACACCTATACAGGCTCATACTCGGACTCAATCCTTCTGGGCATGACGAGTACTTATCCTTTCATTTCTCTGGCATTGAAATCACAGGTGAATAGAACTGGTCTCACCAGTTTCCCTGGGGCCAGCCTTCCTCAGCTCCTGCCGGCTGGGTGCCACCCTTTTCCCCACAGACCCCTTCTCATTAGTGAGTCCTGGCTGAGGCTGAAACAACCTAGGGTTCACCTAGTCCTCCCCCACTCCCCGTCTCACCTGCCCCATCAGAATGAGGAAGTGACACCTTCTCCATAGCATCCTTCAAACTGTGGACTCCCTCTTCTGGCACAAGGCTTTGGGTTTCTGAAGATCCCTCTGCTGGGTGTCTGGACACCATGGACCTGTTAGGACCTCCCACTAACTTGTCTGGGATTCTGGTGCTGACAGTGTCCTGCATCTTGATAAAGGATCGCTGACCCTTCCACACTGTGCCATACACACCTGCTTGTACCTCAGATGAAGCGTATTAAGCAATAGGACAGGTCCCCAGAGGCCACCCCACTCCGTGTGCCTTTGGCCCTATCTGGACCTTCCATCCTGGCGGCCCAGGATCTTGCCGCTGGATGCCTTTCCAGGCAAATTCACAGATATATCTTCTCCCATCTCTTTCTGCTCATTTCCCGTCTCAGTGCACCTGTTTCCACATTTCAGGTGCCAAAAGTTCTTCAGTGGTAACTCTAGCCACCCACATAATTTCCTGCAGGGCAATTACATGCTCCGTCCTGTAGTGGATGCTCTACTTCATCAGATTCAGTGCACGTCTCCATTTTATAGTCAATTTTGTAAGGGCTTGCTTTCCCCCTCATACCTTAGAAATGGTCTGCATTTCAAAAACAAAGTCCAAATGGATTTTTCATTTTTAGTCTTATGCCTTAAAACTGCCTCACGATAACTACTACTTTCTCCAAAATCAGCATTTAAGATTCTTTAGAGGCTCTGAAATGTTTCTGGGCAACAGAGGATTACCACCTGCTTCCTGTCTTCCCTGAGGACAAGGCAACAGGAAAGAGCTTTAACTTGTATGGTAAGTTACAGGGATTAGAGGAAATGCAGCATTTCCCAATAATGAGGGCTGAAAACAAAATTGCACAGGGTAACTGATGTATGTGGGAGACTCTCTGGATTGAGGAGACTAAAGGTCTTAATGAGGCCATAGTCTCATGAATTATGTTTTCTCGTGTGTTAAATTCACTTCACATTTCTTCCAGGAGCCCAAATGATAAAACAAGAATTCTCCTCCAACTTCTGTGGCTTCCGCTTTGTTTTGTTGATTCACCACTTCCATTCATTTGCTTTCGTATAACCAGAATCCTTTGAATCTGAACAATTAAGCCTGACTTTTCAAGGAAATTTTTGCTAGGCTTTACTTCCCTTCTCTAAGATGAATGTGCGTACGTGTGCACGTGCCATTCTAACTCTTTATTTCTCCAGTGAATAGTATACACTTCATCTCTCCCTTGAAGTGTTGCATGAACTTGAAAACTTGTCTTCTAAAGACAGTTTGCTCCATGAATAATAGACAGTGTGATATGTATATTCAGGAAATGCCACATACTTGAAGCCCTCAGGGAAACCTCTGGTTTTCAGGCTGCTGGGGGAACTGCTCCTTCGGAGTTTCTCACTATAAGAGTGTCACTCATGGGAACCTAGAACCCAGAGGCTTCTTGTCCCAGACAGGAAGGCTCCTGGGACCTGTTCCTTCCATCTAGAACCTAAGTGAAAGGGAGGTGAGATTAGGTCTTCATCCTGAATATGTCCTTAGATAAATGACTTCTATGGAAAAAGTGAGTTTGGAGAAATGTGGAGGTTTTGTTAAAGTTATTTTCTTTGAAAAGAGTTTAAGAAATTCATAAACTCTTCCACAGAGGGCAATGAATACCAGCTGGATTGGTGGGTTTTAATTTTTGATTCGGGGAATCTGTGTTGTCCGGTGTGATAGAAGGAAACCAACATTCTGCAAGGAGAATACACAATATCCCTAAGAGACATTTGTTTCTAAAACCCTCCCCCTAAGATTGTAAATGAGTTTAAGGGGATATACATTCCCACCTTTAAACTTCAAACTCCCAGATCTCTGCTGTGTCCTCATGCCGCATGGATTACACTACTGGTAAAACATCCCAGGAAGGAGTCCAAGGAGGCCGTTCGCGGTTAGGGGAGGGTCCGGATTTGACAGACAGACTTTTCTGCTTTCTTGCTCCTGGCTCGCCCCTCTTCCC
This sequence comes from Stenella coeruleoalba, assembly GCF_951394435.1. Taxonomy (NCBI): domain Eukaryota; kingdom Metazoa; phylum Chordata; class Mammalia; order Artiodactyla; family Delphinidae; genus Stenella; species Stenella coeruleoalba. The sequence continues at coordinate 8,707,610 of NC_137159.1, read as the reverse complement.
TTGGAGGCCACGGTGATGCGAACGAGTGGCTTCTGCCTCTTCGGGGACCGCCTTTGGGGCTCCAGAGCCTCACCTGACTTTCGCAGAGAGAGGCGGGCAACCGGCTCCTTCCGCCACCTGAAGAGGAGGGTCCTGGGGCCCGAGAGTGTGGGAGGGAGTGAGGCCGGAGCTGCGGCCCAGAGCGGGGAGGAGACGCTCTGCCAGACATAGGCGCGCCGCGGAGAGCTCAAACTTTGAAGTGGGGTAAGGATTTTAGGGGCCCTTGAGCTGGTTGTTCTTGGGGCGCTGGGAGGTGCGCGGGGGACGCAGACTCCACTCACCGTGTGGATTAAAGAAGTACGCCCAGGGCAGTGGGGTGGCGGAGCCCTAGGGCGGGCGCGGCGCTGTCCGCACCCCCCGGTGCTGAAACGGGCCGCATCTCGGCAGGAAAGGAAGGAGCTGAAGCAAGAGCCTGCTCTGGCATCTACTCCCACCCGCGGCACACACACAACTCCCTCCAGCAGGGATCAAAGGACTAGAAGGCGTCCCCTGCGCCTCCTAAGTCTATCGCACCCCTTTCTACTCACGTCCCGCAGACGCGCTGGGCCAAGTCGGGCTGAGCCGTCAGGGCAGGAGGCAGAAGAAGCTGGGCTCCTTCAGCAAAAGGATGGACACCACCCCCGAGACATCTCCCCAAGAGACCCTGTACCCAGAGGCCGCGCCGCCTCGTTCCCCGGGCTCCAGATTCGACTCCCGCTCAGAGTCTTCCCGAGTACGCGCGGCGCGGGGGGAAGTTGTGTCCATGGCTTGGAGGGGGCAGGAGCCATGGGGACCCCCGCCGGGGTAGGGGGACTGCCGCCGCTGGGCCCTGTTCAGCCGTGAGGATACAAAGAGACAGGTGGGCTGCGGAGGAGGCAAAGAATGAAAATACTTTGGTGGAGTAAGCACTCTTTTTTTTTTTTAACGACAAAATCATAATCCGCGATCTTGGCTGCTCTGGCCTTAGGGACTTAGTGCTCAGGAGCGAGGAGAAGGGGCGGGGTGGGGTGGGCCTCAGATCCTTTGCAAACCTCTAACCGGATAATCACACGGGCCCTCTGTCCTCGTCCTCCGGCTTTTCTCCCAGCTCAGCCCTCACCCCCGCCCCCGACGCCCCGAGGGGGGCGCGGCCAGCAGCCCCTCGCTCTCCGGCAACCCTGGGCAAGGACTGGATGACTGGAGGAAGTGCCGATTCATTTTTCTCTCCGTGTGATTCCCCAGTTCACAGCTGCCCTACTTTATGCTGTTGTTGAGACTAAAATTGTCATTCTGAAGTGGATATCTCTAGTTAGACACGGCATGTGGCCAAGGGTCAGTGGGGCAAGAGCAGAGGGGACCCGGAGCCCGCGGCTGGGACCCCGTGGCTGTAGACGCGGTGCCGGGGACACGCAATTCGCTCGCTCAGCGCTCTGCCTGCCAGCGGTTCCGCCGGCGCAACCCCTCTCCCGGAAACCGGACGGCTCGACGGTGGGCGCTCCTCACCAAATGTTCCGGAGGGGCGAAGCTGGGGCCGGCGCCTTCCCTGGTACCCCACACCCTGGGGCAGTGACTGGCTACCTGGGTTCGGGCTCTACCCCGGAGTGTTCAGTCCAGACCCCTGTCTCTATGGACCTGTCCACCAGCCCCTCCCTGGCACACACACGCACACACACACTTTCATTCATAAAAACGGGCAACGACGTCGTTGTCTAGGCATGGGGTGACATACTCCCTGAATGAGAAATCACTGGAGGGGGCGATGGAAAGCCGGGCCGGGAGGAGGGAGGTGACCCCTGTCACGGCCACTCCCTGAGCTAGGTCCTTGTACGCCAAAGTCCCGGATTCTTGACAATTCCGCTAGGTCAGGGAAGCGAGTTAGCATTTCACTGAGCTAGCGGGACTCCCTTGGCGGGGAGCGGGTGTGGCAGGAAAGACGCGAACTTCCCTTCGCAAGAACGCCCGAGCGCACGCACTTTTCCTTCTCAGCCTTTGTTCTGTCATAAACGGGGCCCTCGTCGGGCGTGGGATGCCAGGAGAGGGCGACTGGCTGCTCTCCGGGTGACTGGTCCCCACAAGATCTCAGTCACTTTATCTGGGACTTTGGCCGGGACTGCGTGTGCCTCTTGCCTTTGATGCGCCAGTGTTTCTGCCTTTTCGATAGTCATTCACTATCTGCCCGCGATTGCTGCGGCTGGTTAATAATGGGGTTGCCATGGCGACCAATTTCCCGTCGCCATGGTACCCAGGAGGTAAACAGTTGGAAGCCACAGAGGCTCTTCAGTAGCTACCCCCCACACACCCAGATCTTGCACAGGCTGCGGGTTTCCTGTGGTTGTGAGGGAGGGATGGCAATGATCAGGTGCCGTGGTCCCCTCTTCCCTCCCAACCCACACTGTCTAGCCGCCTGTTCACCTGAAACCCTCTCTTAATCCCTGCCAATCACTGCGGCCTCCAGGTTGGGATGGGTCAAGCTTTTACCTCCATCCCCCAACTGCTACAATGAGGCTGGGGTAAATGGTCTTCCCTCTGACCTAATTCATGTCAGCTGCACACTGTCTACTCCTGAGTACAAATGACAAGACTAAGCCCTGCGGGAGACAAAATTAATTAAACAAACACAGCCCCTGGCCTCTGGACATCATGGTGTAGAGATGGCCTCTGCTCTGGGCTGCAATAGGGGTGATAACAGTGTCCCAGAGTAGAGAGAAGTGGGAGTGACAGACCCCCCCCCCCCAGGGGAGGCCATAATGGAGTTGAAACTAAGGAATTTCAACTGCTGAGCAAGAGGGAAAACATGTCTCTAGGCAGAGGGACTAGCAGGAGCCAAGATGTGCGTTTGTTCAGGAGAGGATAGACCCTGCTGTGGAAACACATAGACTCGTAATAGGGGCAGAGCCGCGCGCAGCCCTTAGCGCACGACAGTTATCGCGAGACCCTGAGCACGCGAGACCCGAAGTGCACGAGAGCCGGGGCGCTCCGGGCGGTTGGAGGTCTGGCTGCCCCGAGGAGCACAGCTGTGGTGTTCCTCGTAGCAGAAAGTGCGGCGAGAGGCGGACCTTGGCCTGCTCTCCTGGGCCCTCCAGGCCCTCCGGTCTCCGAGCCTGAGGGTGAGCTGGGGAGGGGGGGGGGACCGGGGACAGGCTGAGGGCTATGTCCTCCAGAGCTCCAGAGTCCTCTTCACTGCCACCCACTGGCCGGGCCCAGGCCTTGAGGCAGCAGCGAACCCCTCCCCCATCCCCGCCTCCGCGACTTCATGGCGGCGGCCGTCTCTGGGTCGCAGTCCCTGGAGGCCTCGGCAACGGGAGTATACGGACACAGCCATGAAGGTAACAGCTTCAACCAGCTTCAGTCTGTCCGTTCAAGTTTCTAAACTTGGTCCAGCTTAGATCAGTTGTCCACCCCTAGGAGGTGGCCAGAGGTCAGGGTTAAATTGCAAGGGCATTGCACGTCGTGACTGCAGGTCCACCTCTGTCGTGGGGCTGTTCTCAAAGAAGGGCAGCTGTGGTGAGCTGGGCATTCTCCTGATTGGCATTTGCTACACCATGTGCTCCTGTTGATGCTCTGCAAATGATTCTCTCCAGTTTAAATGAAAAGCTGAGGGCCGACTGGGTGCGGCGTGCCTGGCTCCCTCAGTGATGACGGCTGGGCGGGGTCTGGGGACCTGGCCCCGAGGGCGCCACCAGCTGAGATCTGCCTCCTCGGCGGAGCCTGGGCCTTGGCCGCAGGACCCAGACTGGGCGCTGGATGAACACTCCCGGGCAGGGTAAGCGACCTGCACAGGCTCCTCTTAGGCAGGACCTGGACCTCGGAGGGCGGAAGTTGAGCCTTGGGCCCTTGCCCTTTCTTGTCAGAATAGAGAAAGACATTTGTTTTGGTGGAGATTTAGGGGAACATCATGACCTGACCGAGACCCGACCTCAAGAACAAAGGATCAGACACCAAGAAGTTAGCAACAACTAACCACGTCCCTCCCTCATCTTTCCTACAAAAGGGCTTTGCTGAAAACTTTCAGGGAGTTCAGGGTTTTTAAAGCATGAGCCACCCGTCTCCTTGCGTGGCCCTGCAATAAACCTTCCTCTGCTGCAAACTCCGACATTTTGGTATTGTTTGGACTCACTGTGCGTCAGGCACACGGACTTGCGTTCGGTAACAGACCCAGAACGTCTCAGTGGCTTAGCCCATGGCCTATGCGATGTCTGAGGTTCCGAGGCATTGGGGGGCCCTGCATCATGGTGGGGACTCTGCTGGCCAGATCCTGCCACCCAGCCCTCAGCTGGCCTGGAAGGGGGACTGAGAAATACAGCCAGTACTAGGGTGGGCTTTGGTGCGCAGTCTCTGCCGCCAGGTGGGATGAGAAAATTCATGCCACTCTTAAGGGAAAGATGAGTAATTTCATTTAAATGGAGCATCCCTTTTAGGCTAATATGATCCAGGTTACAAAAAAATCTTGAATGTCAGGCTAAGACTGCATGCTGGAGAAAATAGGCAACCTCTGAAAGTTTCTGAGTGACATGATTAGAACTATCGTGTAGAAAGACCCCGATGTTAGTGTAGAAGATTCATTCATTCTTTCATTCCACACTCATTGAGCACCTCCTGAGTGCCAGGCCTTGGAAGAGTTGCAGAGGTGAAACTAAAGATGGGAGATGCGCAAAAAGAATTGTTTCAGCAATCCTGGGGAGGGGGAACAGGGCCTGGACAGAGGTGGGAACAGAACTCAAGGAGGTCAAGAGCTGTCTCTGGCTTGTTTGAGCCCTGGCACATGGTTAGGGCTCAGTGCATTTCTGACTTAGTGGATGGATGAGTGGGAGGCAACAGAGGGGACAGACAGTTGGTGGTGTAACTGAAGGACTTGGTGATGGTGGATCTGGGGAAGTGAGGGAGAGGGAGGTGTGGAAGCTTATGCGAGGCTTAGCTGGGTGATTAGTTGGCTCCACGGGTCGTTCGTGGGGCATTAACCAGAATAAGACTCAGGGGAGGAAGGGCGGGGGAGCAGTTGGGACGGTGCCATTCAGGACATTTAGTTTTGTGCCAACAAAAACTTCCTGGATATACTGTATCCTCCCTCACATGGCCCACACCTTGGACCTCATCTGATCCCCTTTTTGAGGAACTTCACACATTCCGTCTTGTACTATAATAATGCAGTGTAGGGATTTAAAAAACACAAAAAACAAAACAGGCTTTTGTTCCCCAGTTCTGCCACTGGGTGACTTTGAATAAGTTGTTAACCATTCCAAGTCTCAGTTTCTTCATGTGTAAGTTGGTAGTAGTAGTTATAACATCTGCCTCATTGAGTTGTTGGGAGAAGAAATGAAGCAATTGGTGTGAATATCTTAGTACAGTGCCTGGCATGGCAAGTGCTCAAAGTTGGATATGACCATCTTATAATTTCCTATAATGACAATGTATTATTTTTATATCATATCCCAAAAGTTAATTAAGGGAAAAAACACGCTTTACCTCCTGTGTCTGCAGCTAGCCTTGGGGAAACAGTCCTCGGGGAAGGAAGGGAGGTCCTTTGCCTGGCTTGATGACTCTGTGTGTGTGTGTGTGTATGTGTGTATGTGTGTCTGTGTGTGTCTGTGTGTGTGTCTGTGTCTGTGTGTGTGTGTGTCTGTGTGTGTGTGTGTCTGTGTGTGTGTGTGTGTCTGTGTGTGTGTCTGTGTGTCTGTGTGTGTGTCTGTGTCTGTGTGTCTGTGTGTGTGTCTGTGTCTGTGTGTGTGTGTGTTGGGAGGTGGAAGGAGAAGATGGAATTCTGGGCAGAGCATCTATAGGGCTGGCTACAGAGATACGGGTTCTCCGGCCCTAGATACATCTAGAAAGCACTTTCATCCTCTTGGAATCTCAACCTGAGCAGCTGAATCCTATTGCAAAATAGTGATTTAGAAACTGAGTGCACTTAAAGCTCAGGAAACCAGAGTCCCATTAGTTCTGAGTCATCTCTACAGAAGACCAAGACACTTTCTAGGCATGAGGCAAGCCTCTGTCTGGTGGTTGAGTCACATAATTGATAACCTTGTTACAATTTCGGTGGGCTCTCTTTTACCCAGAATCTCTTCCTGGGTAATTGAAAATCTACAGCTGGTGTGTGCAGGCTTCCCTTTGCTTGTGTTATAAAAGTGCATAGAGTTGAGAAGAGGGAGGACTCCACCTCCCAGCCATTCAGAGGTTTCCTTGAAAAACAAAATTCAAGTCTCCTAACTCAGACTCATTCTTCCTATCTTGGTGCAGTGACATTCCTGGGTTTCCCTAGCCTCTACTCTGCAGAAAAGGGAGAACAGAGATTCTGACTTCCATTTCCCTTCGTCAACCGGGAAGCTCAGCTCCAAGCACAACTGGACACATCCTCATGGTCTAAGACCTGAGCTACCGTTTTGGACATTCCTTGGGCAGATGGAGGAAATGTTGATACTTACTGGTCCCAGAAATTGGCCTCGTTTCTTGAGAGGCAGTGGATTAAGCTTTCAGGCTTTACAGTTAGATTGCCTGCTACAGTCCTGGCTGTGTGAACTGTGTACCTTGGTTTGCTCATCTATAAAATAGGGATAATAGTTGTACTTACTTCATAGGGTTATTGTGAAAATTAAATGAGTTGTTACATGGGGAGAAGTACCTAGCATCATGTAAACTCTCAAAAATGTGATCATTATTTTTATTAATATGATATTTTGACATTTCTCCCCTTTAGTATACTTATGTTTCATGAGTTTCTTGTAGCAGACATTGTGAGTTTTGCATTTGAAAAGTGTTTTGATTTTAGATTTAACACTACTTCTTTTTTAGGTATAACTCACATGTGATGAAAGTCTTCTAAAGTATATATTTCAGTTATTTTTTAGTATATTCACAGCTGTGCGACCAGTAACTCGATATGATGTTTAAACTTTTTGTAGGGCCAGGTCACTCGAGATTGCTGTTCTCTTGCCCTCTGTTCATCCCCTGCCCAACAAATGCCTGCTTCACCTGTATCTTACACACCTGACTGACCTTCCTACTTACTTGCCCAAGCCCCCAGCTAGTGATTATTCTTACGGAAGGGGTGGTGAGGGGCGTGCCCCTCTGCTGGTTTCCCTGGTAACTAATGAGCCCACCTGCCGTCAATTCTCCTATAAATGGTAATCCCCCCTTCCTTTTGGGGGCGAAGACTGCCACCAGGTCCTGTCTGCCCTGAGCCACACACAGTGGGGTGTCGCTCCAGGACCTTGCTTCAGACGTGTAAGGTCCCCCCATCCATTAAACCATTGATGTCTGTGTTGCTGACTCCAGGCTCTTTGTTCGGTCTTAAAGCTGGGCAAGCGCAGGCCTTGTGGGCCTGCGGGGTGCAGCCCAACACTTTTCAACACTCCCAAAAGAAGCCCTGAACCCATTATCAGACTTTTCTTTTCTGACTCCCCTCCCCATCCTTGCCCCTCGCAGTCACTAATCTATTTTCTATCCCTGTGGATTTGCCTGTTCTGGACATTTCATATAAACGGAATTATACGATGTGTGGCCTTTTGTGTCTGGCTTGTTTACTTAGCATAATGTTTTCCAGGTTCATCCATGTTGTAGCAGGTATCAGTATTTTACCCTTTTTAATTGCCGAATAAAATTCCATCTGAATAACATTTCATTATATAGATATACCACATTTTGTTTATCCAGTTATCAGCTGATGGACATTTAGGTTGTTTCCATTTGGGGGCTATTATGAATGATGCTGCTGTGAACATTGAAATACAAGTTGTGTGGACATGTTTTCATTAGGTGTATGCCTGTGAGTGGAACTCCTGCGTCACATTGTGACTATTTTTAGCATTTTGAGGAACTGCGCCGTTGTTTTCCAAAGTGGCTGCACCATTTACATTCCCACGAGCAGTGTATGAAGATTCCAACTTCTTCACATCCTTACCAACACTTGTAATTGTCTGTTTTTTTAATTATAGCCATCATAGGCAGTGTGGAGTGGTTATCTCATCATGATTTTGACTGACATTTATCCGTAACTAAATATGTTAAGCATTTCTTCATGTGCTTGTTGAACATTTGTAATTTCCTTCAGAGAAATGTCTGTTCAAATCCTTTGCCCATTATTTAATTGGGTTATTTGTCTTTTTATTATTGAGTTTTAGTAGTTCTTTATATATTCTGGGTACAAGTCTCTTACCAATATATGATTTTAAAATATTTTTTCCATTCTGTGGGTTGCCTTTTTACTTTCTTGGTGGTATCATTTGAAGCACAAAGGTTTTTTTGTGTGTGTGTGTGTTTTAATGAAGTGCAATCTAATTTTTATTTTAGTCACTTATACTTTTGGTGTAATATATAAGAAACCATTGCTTAATCCAAGGTTGTGAAGATTTACTCCTATGTTTTCTTCTAGGAATTTTATCGTTTTAACCCTTATATTTAAGTCTATGATCTATTTTGAGTTAATTTTCATGTATGGTATATATTCTTTTACATGTGAATATCCAGTTTTCCCAGCAACATTTGTTGAAAAGACTATTTATTCTTTCCCCCATTGAGTTATCTTGGCACCCTTGTTGAAAATCAGTTGGCCGTAGGTGTATGAGTTTATTTTTTGTACTCTCAATTCTATTCCATTGATCTATATATCTATCCTTACACCAGTACCACTCTGTCTTGATTACTGTAGCTTTGTAATAGGTTTTGAAATCAGAAAGTGTGAGTCCTCCAACTTTGTTCTTCTTTATCAGGATTTCAAGTTTGTTTTGGCTACTCTGGGTCCCTTGAATTTCCATGTAAATTTTAGAATCAGCCTGACAATTCCTGCAAAAATTCCAGAAGGGATTTGATAAGGATTGTATTGAATCTGTAGATCAATTGGGGAAGTATTGCCATCTTAACTATTAATTTTTCTAATCTGTGAGCAGGAGATATCTTTCCACTTATTTACATGTTTTTAATTTCTTTCAACAATTTTTATAGTTTTCAGCGTACAAACATTTTATTTCCTTGATTGAATTTATTCCTAAGTATTTTATTCTTTTTACTGCTACTAAAAATGGGACTGTTTTCTTAATTTCATCTTATTATTTATTGCTAGTGTATAGAAATACAACTGATTTTTCTATGCTGATCGTGTATCCTGCAATACTACTAAACTCAATTAATTCTAATAGTTTTTTAATGGATTCCTTATGATTTTCTATATACCAGATCATGTCATCTGCAAATAGAGATAGTTTTACTTCTTCTTTTCCAATCTGATGCCTTTATTTATTTTTCTTGCCTAATGGCCCTGGCGAGCCATCCCATGTTGCAGAGAGGTGATGAGAATGGATGTCTTTGTCTTATTGCTGATCTTAGGGGGAAAGCATTCAGTCTTTCACCATTATGTTGTTAGCTATGGCTTTGTCATAGATGCCCTTAATCAGGTTGAGGACGTTTCCTTCTAGTCCTAGTTTATTGATAGTTTTTAACTTGAAAATATGTTGGATTTTGTCAAATGCTTTTGTTGTGTCTGTTGAGATGATCACATGGTTTTTACCCTTTATTCTACTAATATGGTGTATTATGCTGATTGACTTTGAATGATAAATCAACTTTGCATTCCTAGGATAAATATCACTTGGTCATGGTGTAAAATCCTTCCTATATGTTGCTAGATTTGGTTCACTAGTATTTTGTTGAGGATCTTTGCATATTAATATAGTTTTCAAAATGCCCTCTCACGTTAAGTTCTGATTTTCAAGTTGTTTCTACTTGTATTGTGCCGTGTCCAGAGAATATTAACATTATATAGTTTTTTTCCCCTTTCTGTTTTTGAAGCTCTGGAATATTTTTATTTTCTCCACATAGGATCACACTCACAGAAAATATGAGAGGACCCTTGGGTACAATATTTGCACTGTAGAGTTTTGTCCCATCATGGAACTTCTGAAGCAGAAGGACCTTTAATAATCAACTTGGCCTTGGTTTTCAACTCTGTTCCACAGAGTTCCCTAAGGTATTCTGTATGCATTTTAAGGGTTTTTTTTTAATGTATATTTAAGTATTTTAAAAGCCCAAATAAATAAAGACAGCATTGATTGACATGTATTCCATACCAAACTTTACTATATTGGATATCATGGTCAAAATTAACTTATGTCCCACTGCTTGTCTTTATAAAATTACAAAATACATTTAAATAAAATACTACAAGTGAATGTTTTATGCATTGGGTTCCTATGAAAGATTTCATCTGCAATAAGTCTATGTCCATCATTAGATGAAGAAACTAAAGTGCTGGGTCACTCGCCCAAATTGGAGGCTGAGGTGAGAAGAGACTCCAGCTCTCCTTTCTCTCAGTTGAGTGCCCTTGACTGCCTATATTGTCTTTCCAAAGTCATTTGTCTCAAACCAAAGATATTACTCAAGGGACTGCTTGAAAACACACAGCCCTCGTCATTGGGTTATTGTAGTGACGTCTGTTCTGGTCCTTGTGTTTGTTCTCTGGCTGGTTCGCAGGTCTCAGAGTGATTCAGTGCCTCAGCATTGGACGTTTTCCCTTCTACCCTGAAGTTCTCAGATGGAATAGGAAAGAAGGGAAAGGCAATTAGAAGTGTGCTTTAGACAAAAGTTCCAAGGCATGCAGACCTTGTGGGAGTTATTGATTTATCTTTGGAGTTTAATTTGACACAGTGAGCCTGTCCAACCTCATACTTACTGAGAACTGGCTGAGTGCTTTTGCCTAGAACAATGATGAGAAAGTTGAGTTGTGGAGGATTGAAATGGATGAAGCCCAGAGAGAGGTTACTTCTGAGAAGAGCAAAGACCCCAGGTGGTAAAAGTGGTCGATCTCCATTGGAGAAGACAGAGACCTGGGCCAAGAGTGCACATCCAGCAAGACTATGGGGCTCCCCTCTGATTGGGGTTCCCATTTATTTGGCATGGCTCTGTGTCTAGACTTGGGGCCTCACTAATTGGACCTGCCAGTCCCCGGCTGAACAGGAGTCATCGCGCAGGACAGTGATAACTCGCAAGGACCTCCAGTGGGTTAGATGGGCGTGCACGCTGGGCTGCAGACACCTCTCTATTGATGAGCTACATTCAGGGTTTGAAAAATGACGATGTTTCAAATGACACAAATTGAACCAGGACTGGTTCTCATGTCTAAGCCATAATAAAAAAGAGGACAGAACATGGACAATATTTTTTTAGTATGAAAAGTTAGTCATCATGAGTGGGGACCAAGATTTTTTTTCAGAAGCACACTTCAGTTTAGAAGAAAGGGTTTCCCATGTTTTGACCTCCTTTGTTGCTCACTTGCTCTCTCCCTCATAAATTCCCATCCATTCTGAAATAGGATAGAAATGTTCCGTGTGACTCATTCACAGGAGTGCTGTGAGGATCAAGTGAGTTAATACACACTTAAGTTATCAGAACAGGACCAGGCAAAGAGTAAATGCTAGTAAATATACTGTTGTAATTATCAGTGCCGTCATTACAGTTACTCACCTGGTCCTCCTCCATTTATGCCACCTACTTTTTGTTACCTACCATGTGTATATGCTGAGTATTTTGGAGGATAAAATATTCTAAGTAAAAGGAAACAATTCTTGCCTTCAAGGCTTTTGGAGTTAACAAAGGAGTGAAAAAAATACATCTGGAATGCAGGCGAGCTTTGTTAGATTCCTGCCTACTTAGGTGTCCCAGCTGAGAACAGTGGAGAGAGTTAAAGATATGCACAAAAGACAGTCAGATCCTTAAAGGTGCACAGCACAATGGCTAGCACATAGTGCATGTTGACTAATGTTAAATAATTCTTGTGATTGCTCCTCACGTGAGGAGCCTTCTCAGACCTCAGTGGTCCCTAAGGCAGAATTAGTACCCCCCATCCACATTGTTCCCCATCATGTCTCTGTCTCTATTTCAGCACCTGTCTTTCCTCCCCCTGCTGTTTACATACCTGTTTTCCCAGGCAATTTTGTGCTTTCAAAGACAGGGACCTGTCTTCTTCATCATAATCCTCAGGGCCAGGTGCAATGCCTAGGACACTGATGGAGTCAATAAGTGTGTCGGTGGGAAGAAAGTATGTTGGGTTTAGTGATGTTGTAAAGAAAATGGGAATTGTCTGGAATGGTATGTCCTTAGTTCCCAGTCAAGCCCTAGAAAACACACATTCATTTGGGAGATGCTCACAAACGGCTCAGGCCTGGGATCCACTTCAAGGTCACCCTGGTACTTGGCAGGATGCATCTTCTTCCCGTGCTTGAAAATTAAAATTATATTTGTGCACTTCTCATCTCCTGCAGCGGGCATGATAAACAAAGCAAACCACAACACAGACAGCAGGGTCAGACAGACCCTAGCCCGCATTTCCTTACCCGCGAAATCAGCCTCGCTATTACCTCTTGGGGCTCCTGAGGATGGATGAGTAATGGATATGCAGGCGCCTCACGCTCAGGGGGCCCTGGCTGGACGGCAGTTTCCATTTCCAGCAGAGCCTCAGGATCATCTATTGTACTTTCATCATCTCACTTGTGAGTTCTCCTAGAGTTTATGGGGCCGGGAGATCATCTATTGTAGTTTCATCATCTCACTTGTGAGTTCTCCTAGAGTTTATGGGGCCGGGAGATGTGAAAACACTCTGGCGGTTGGGGAATCACTTAGGATGTCATGGCTTACAAGCTGGTAAATAAAGGGAAAGAATTAAGTGTTTATTCTGCCTTTCCTGTATGAACCATACCACTGAGCAGCCAAAAAATAAGTCAGATTTTCTTTTTTAAGAATACTTCAGCTAACTGATGAAGATGGAATGCTAGAATATCACCAATTTGCAACTCCTAATAAATCAATAGATCCAGTCAGTGATCACCAGTGGCTGCTAAAATCACCCAAGAAAATATGGAACCCAAATTTGAACAAGCCCTGAGTACAACTTCTAATTTACAGGAAACATCGTAGAGTTGGAATTGGCAAAAATCCATATTGTGGGAAATTCTATAGTACAAACAATTACGTTTCTTCCGTAAAGAGAAAGAAGAGAAACGCATAGAAACTTTAGATTTAAAAATACCAGTGAGATACATCAACCAATCAGAATATATAGACTTTGTTTGTGTCCTGATTCTTTGAAGTAATTTTTTAAGACAACCCTTATGACATTTATGAAGCAATTAGGGGAAAAAAGATCTTAATGATTTACCTTAAACTAACATTTTCCTTTAATGATGTACATTTTGCCCTGTCCTACCCAACCTCATTCTCCTGGATAAAGAACACGGAATTAAGAAGGAAATTAGGTTACTTCTAACCCTTGAGGTCAGGAGTGCACAGGGCCCACTTACCATGTCTAAATAACTAAAAAGCATTCTCTTAGCTGAGGTAATCCCCTCCTCCCACCATTAAAAAAAAAAAAAAGAATTTTTTGGGTAACGGCATGCTGGCAGGCAACTTTTTTGGGGAGTGGTTCCAAGGAAGAGAAGTAGGGGTCTTGGAAGAGAAAACAGGGGAGGCAGGGGAAACTACCCCAAGTGTACATTATCAAACTAATCACCACTCTGGGCAAGTCGTTTGATCCTTCTAGGGCTTCTCCAAAGAGCCATGTAGAATATATGTCTGAATTATCTTCCTGAGGGGACGGAAAAGGGGAATATTTACCCATGGTTCCAGGTTCTGTTAGTCAAGGGTTGCCCAAGGGGCGTTAACTCTCTAGCACTTTGGGTTTGCACGTGTGTCAGAATGGCCTTGGAACATAGTGGCATGGGGACATTTGATCTCTGGTCCCCCATCCATGGCCTGCCCCCTTCTATTCCCAGCCTTGAGTCCACCCCAAGCCACAGGGGGCCTTTCACACACATGAGTGGACAATCTGCCCACACCTTCAAGCTCCATTCACCTCACCCTCACAAATAGCTCCTCCTGGGCCACCTGTAGGTCTAGGGGCAGCACATTGACACAGTTCTCAGGAAGACAGACCTGGGAAGAGGCCCAGGCAGCCTCTAGAGCCCGTCCACAGAGAATTTGGGGGTCCCGGGCACCCAGAGCATAGTCTAGAGCAGGGCATGGGGTTCTGGGAGAGCATGTTCCCTTGGCCTCTTGGGCTAGGGCTGGAGGGGAGTCAGAGTGGGGGCCTTTAAAGGTACTGGTCCGAGGCCTGTTAGGAACCGGGTGGCGCAGTGGCAGGCGGGCGGGCGAGCGAAGCTTCATCTGCCACTCCCTATCGCTCCCCATCGCTCGCGTTACAGTGCTCCATCCCCCCCGCCTGACTCCTTGTCCATGGAAAAATTGACTTCCACGAAACTGGTCCCTGGTGGCAAAAAGGTTGGGGACCGCTGCTTTAAAGAAAGGGGCCCCAGGCAGGACCCCTACTGCTCAGGCCAAAAAGTAATGCCAGTTCTTTTCCACCCACTGACTTTATCGGGCTCTGGAGTCAGACAGGTCTTTGTTAACCTTGGCTCAGGCTGCAAGCAACAACATTAAGGAAACTGCTCACCTGTTGAATTTCTTCATTGGAAAAGGGAGGGAAGAAGGCTGTTGTGAGGATTGAAGGAGACAGTATTACACGAGCGGCCACTCTGAGCCTGGCATATGGGAGCTCTCCACAGGGAGCAGGTCTGCAAGGGTCCAGAGGTGGCATCTGGGGTCAGGGTTTGTGCCCAGGATGGAGGGGACAGCTGAGAGGGCTGAGGGAAAGGGCACAGACTGGCTGCAATGAGCTTTTTCTCTGTTTGGTACAATTCTCTTGAAAATACACAAAGAAGAGTAATTTAATAGATTTTCCACAGAGTCCCAAAACTTCTTTAAGACTTGTTCTAGGGACTTCCCCGGTGGTGCAGTGGTTGAGACCGCACTTCCAATGCAGGGGGCCCGAGTTCGATCCCTGGTCGGGGAACTAAGATCCTGTATGCTGCATGGTGCAGCCAAAAAAAAAAAAAAAGACTTGTTCTAGATCCCACTGGACCATAAGCTCCTTGAGGACAGAGCTGCATATCATTTTCTGATAAAACCCTAGCTCTTAGCATACTGCCTGGCACATAGTAAGTGCTCAGTAAAAAAGCACTGGATGGATGATTTCAAATTTGGTGTATTTCTTTTAGTGGGAGGCTCTTGGTTCCTATGTTGGCTTCAGAGTTTCTGCAGACATCTCAAACTGGAATCATTCTCTGCCTCAACCCTGCCCCTCCTGCAGTCCCTGCCTCAGTGGGCAGCACCACCGACCCCCATGCCAGCGGTCACGGCAGCGTAACCCCTCATCCTTGATCAATTACCATGTCCCGGTGCTTCTATCTATCTGGTAGTTGTGGGGTTTTTTAAATTTATTTATTTTTATTTTTGGCTGCGTTAGGTCTTCATTGCTGCACGCGGGCTTTCTCTAGTTGCAGCGAATGGGGGCTACTCTTCGTTGTGGTGTGCGGGCTTCTCATTGCGGTGGCTTCTCTGTTGCAGAGCACGGGCTCTAGGCGCACAGGCATCAGTAGTTGTGGCACACAGGCTTAGTTGCTCCCTGAATATATCCTCCCCAGTGTAGCCAGAGTGGCCTTTACACATCTGACCACATTCCTAATGGGCTCAGAGGTAAAGCCCAAGCTCCGTGACTCAACTTTGAGGACCCTCTGGTATACGTCATCTGCCCCACTGGACTTGTAAGATCCTTGAGAACAGGCATTGTCTTATATTCCTTTGTATCTGCTGTGGTCAGCCAGAAACTAAGTTACATAAATGAATACAGTTTGTAAAAATCAAAACTATTTTTTATCTATTGAGAAAATTATAAAATTTAAAATTGTGGACTTAAACTATCAAACATCAGAGATAAACCAGGACTATCTGAGCCACCAGCTGCCCCTCCCTGAGTAACTCGTGGTGAACAGGGACCACATCCATGCTGGGTACTTCAGTGCAGTGCTCTGGGCTCCTGGCACTGACCTTCCTTTGGATATGAAATTAATTTAGTCCTGGGATTAGTCACTGGGCTATTTCTGGAAATCAGCATCTTTCTCTGGAGTGGTCTGTCCTGACTTCTGACACACTTAAGCCATGTGGCTGCTCAAGAGAGCCTGTGCCCATCTGTTTCAGAGGAACCGTCCTCGGGAATTCATCTTCCTTCTGGGAGATTGTGATCAGAAATCATGCAGTTGGCCTGTCTTCGTATCCATCACGCCAGCTGTGCACTCACATCAGTTTTCTTTTCTCATCCGTCAGAGGGGCACCTTCCAATGTTTGCTGAAGGGAAAGTATTCATGGTCAGATTTCTAGCATAAGGATCATGCCATCGATAGGTTTTATCTATTTCTTTGCTTGTACAAGCTGTTTGACATCACTGAGTCTCAATTTAGTCATCTTTATTTATTTTATTTTCTTTAAATTAATTAATTTATGTATATTTGGCTGCATTGGGTCTCTGTTGCTGCGCGTGGGCTTTCTCTAGTTGCGGTGAGCGGGGGCTACTCTTCATTGCAGTGCGTGGCCTTCTCCTCGCGGTGGCTTCTCTTGTTGTGGAGCACCGGCTCTAGGCATGCGGGCTTCAGTAGTTGTGGCACGTGGGCTCAGTAGTTGTGGCTCACAGGCTCTAGAGCACAGGCTCAGTAGTTGTGGCGCACGGGCTTAGTTGCTCCATGGCATGTGGGATCTTCCCGGACCAGGGCTCGAACCAGTGTCCCCTGCATTGGCAGGTAGATTCCTAACCACTGTGCCACTGGAGAGGTCCCTCAATTTAGTCATCGTTAAATGGAGACAAAAATTGTAAATATCTGATGAGATTATTGTGAAGATTAAATGAGATGAAGTGTGTACTGGGTTGAACATCACATTGTAAAGGTTTTATAAATGTCAAGTACTTAGGTTTTTTATACTTTGTTTTAAAACAAGATTTTGGGGAGTTACTAAAACATGTGCAAAATTATAAGATTAACATAGGGTAAATGAGGAAGCCAGAGTTAGGAGGGACACTGCATCATTAAAGAGAATCATGAGGGTTTTAGCTTTCTTACATGGGATACCAGCTTGACCATTCATTCATTCATTTGCTGAATCAGCGCTTAACTTTGAGCAGCCCTTGGGAATTCCCTGGCGGTCCAGTAGTTAGGACTTCGCACTTCCTCTGCTGGGGGCCCAGGTTCAGTCCCTGGTCGGGGAACTAAGATCCTGCAAACCACGAGGTGTGGCAAAAAGCAAAACAAAACAAACAAACAAAAAAAACCTTTGAGCAGCTCTCAGCATGCAGCATATACAAAGGAGTAAAAGACCTTGTTTGTGCTTCTGGTTTGGACAACTAGCCCGGAGAGATCCAACTAAAACACAGTGTGGCAGGAACTGGGAGAGAAATGGAGGAGGGCACGTGTGCCAGGGCTTGCCTGGGGGAGTAGCCCTCCCATACCAGCTGGGTTTGCAGTTACTTCCTGGGGGGTCCTGATGACATATCTGCTTTGTGTTCATGTTTCAGCAACCACTTTGGAGCTGAATGTGACAAAGCAAGAAGATGGCCAAGATTAGCACCCAATACTCCCACCCTTCCAGGACTCACCACCTCGTGGTAAGGACCACGGACAGAGATCTCGATAGCATTGAGAACGGCCTCAGCAGGTAGGATGGGCTTTTAACTTCGTGCCTGGAACAGGTTATTTCCATAGCTGATCTAGACCTGGGGGAAAGACTGCCTTAGCCTGTGGGCAAGCGCAGGTCGGAGGGCGGGCTCTGTTCACAGCACTCCTTCTAACTTCATTTTCCATGTCCCTTACTCCTCACAACCCACACTGAAGTAGTTTTTATTCTCATTTTAGAGATGTGGGAAAATGAGGCTCCAAAAGTTACATAGCTTTTGTAACTTTTTTTCTAGAAGGCAAGAAAATGAAGACTCATGTGCAGCTGATTAAATTCTACTGTAAAAATGTCCCCAAACGGCCACACTTTCCCTTGTATACATCAAATATTTATCGGGCTCTGTCTGTGCACCAGCCACTGCCCTGGGCACTGGGGTGGAGTACAGATCAGATTAACTGTCCCTCACTTCCAGGAGAAGGCCAGGACTCAGCCGTGCTCATGTACCTGGGGGGAGTGGGCCGTGCCTTGCCAGCAAAGCCATCGGCCCCATCAGTGACATCCCGACACAGGCAGCCACATGGAAACCTGGGGCCTTGAGTTCTACTTCTAGCCCTGTTCCTAACTTACTAGTAGACCTGGGAAAACTCACTAACCCTTCCATGCCTCAGTTTCTTCAACTGCAAAATGGAGCAGCATTGGGAAATGGGAGAGTATCTATTTGGTGCAAATGGACTTACATTCTTAAGTTTCTTAAATTCTCAGTGAGTTGATTGAGTTGAACAAGAAGAAGCTTTATTTCCAATATTTATGTTATTTTTGTCTCACACATATAACACTTAAAACCTCCCTCCCATGAAAACTGCATATTATCTGACGGCCAAAAGTGCAATTACAGTCCTCAATCCTCGCATCCCTGGCACTAGGCCCTCCTCCATCGTTTCTCCTCACTAACTTATATATGTCACTTCCTCTCTCAAATGCACATTTGGTTTTTCCTACGTCTAGGTGCTTTGTCCCAGCTCCTTAGCAACTCGGCTAATAAGTGATAGACAGCAATTTCCCTATCTTTGCAAACTTCCGTAGTCTTTGGACCTCCACCTTCTGGGATTCAGGCAAAGGAAGGAAATCTCAAAGCATGGCAACAGATATTCCCTCCAACTCTTTTAAGTTGGTGCTTGGACCCAGGAAATTTGATAGACTCAGGGGCATCAGAAATTCTCACCCTACTCAAATTTCTCTCTCATAACTGGCCGACTGTCAATACTTGTGTTCCACAACTGAGGACTCCTTCCTTTAGGTTAAGGCATTGCCCTTATTTAAAAGGAAGAGGAACACTATTAGGACAGTTATCTGCTATTAAAACTTTGGTGTGCGTTAATAGTTTCTTTCCCACACCTGAGCTAATAAAACCCCCTGAAGAGGGGCTTCAAAGAGGATTGCGGTAGAGGGGAGAAAAGTCCCAAGCATGGAGCACAGCAGGAAGTCAGCCTCCCTGGGCAGCATCAGGCTCCTGGGATCTTGGGCCCCATGGGAGAAGGAAGAAGCTGTTAGGATCAAGAAGAATTTGAAGCAAATGGAACTTTTCCCCATTGCTCCCTTTTGCCTTGAGCGGGACAAAACCAGAGCATCTCGTGGAGCTTCCAGAGTCCCTGGAGTGTCAGTCTGGCTCCTCCCAGTGAGAAGGCGGGCCTGGCGAGTGGGCTGGGGCTCCTGCCCGAAGGCCTGCTTGACCCGACACCACCACGAGCCAGCTCTGCTCGACTCCGACTCGCCCTGTCTCTGCCTCGGCCGGTGGCCGACAAGCTCCGTCTGGCTTGCGGGCTGTTCAAGAGCCTCTGGCTTCCGAGAGCCTTGCTGTGGGCTCACATTGGGTCCATGCACGCTCCGGGGATAGGTTGTCCACACAGCCAGCGCTCTGAAGTGTTGCTCTTGGACAGTACACTGCCATGTCACGGGTGAGCAAATGCCCTCCCCTCCCCCACCCGCATCCCCAGGCCAGCGTGGTGACCACCAGCACAGGCTCGGGGTCAGACTGCCGGGTTTGAAAAGTGGCTTTGAAAAGCTGCTCAACAGCTCCAAGCCTCAGTTTCCTCATCTGCAAAATGGACTAGTACTGACCTCAGGGCAGAAATGAGGGTAAAACAGGGTACCCCTGCCGTGCAGTGAGAGCTTAATCGGTGCTCACTGCGGGTCTTGGAGATGCTGCCCCTCCTATGGGCCTTCTCTGGCGTCCCAGCTGAAGCCTTCTTCACCTCCTCTGACCTCAGATGGCCCCAGCTGTCCCGACATCTGGAACGGGCCATTTCCTGCCTGTGCCCACATCAGGCTGTCTCAGCCTGCCACTAGCCGGGTCTCAGTGAGCTCCACTTGGGGCCGTGCCCAGCTACATACGTGGTAAAAGCTTGTTGACAGATTAGTACAGAATCCCGTGGAAACACTTGAGAGGTTTCAAAAGGAGAGAGAGGAAAAATGCTTCCTTCATGAGAAGCATTATCTCATGGAGGCAGGAGTGGGTTAACAGACAGAAGTTTCCAGAATGTCTCCTTAGCATCACCAAAGATTGAGAATAGGAGTTCAGGCTGGGGGGAGCAGCCTTGGGCCGGAAGGCTGGGTCCAGAGCCCTCCCCTGCTTCCCAGAGCAGCCCAACATCTGTCAATTCACAGACTAGTTTTCCCTGTAAGATTGATTTCAGCAAAGGACTCTGGCATAGTCACATAAAATTTTTAAAGTTTCAAATCGCTATTTGCAGGGAGGAAATGCTGTTTGAACAAATCGTAGATCTTTGCCTGAAATTCCAATCCTTTTAGAAAACTTTTGGGAGAAATAATTATGAATGTGTGTCCTTAAATATTAATCACTCTTTATCCTCAATGATATCACACAGCTGTGCTGGGAACATAGGCATTGGTGTGGTCCTTTGCTGAGTGCCCCCCAAAGCGGGGAGTATCATTTCCCCGACCCCTGAGACATCCCGCCTCCCAGGTCTTTCACCAAGTTAAAGACCCAGGTTTCTGTTTCTCTTTTTAAATCATTGGGCCCATTTTCCTAGTGAAGAGTCATAAGGAAGGATGAAAATGTTTCCTTTGAACAAAAAAATTAAGTTTACACCTTGAAAAGACCAGAAATAAAAATGTCTTGAATTTTGCTTTTCCTGTTTAGATCTGTTTGGTTGACTCAGTTATTTGAGGGCTGGCTGGCATATTTTTGCAGATACTGCAACCGAGAAAGACTTCACAGTCTGCCACAGAGAATTGCAGCTGGGACCGAGGGCACCCCAAACCCCAGATCAGTCTCCTAGTGTAGCTATTTTAGGTGAGCTTCTGGGCATAAGGGGTTGTGTCCTACAGAGAAGGAGACTTCTTCATGCTTTACCCTGAACAGAGCCCAAAGCAATTTCCACAAAAGAAAACCATTTTCAACCTGCTTCCCCAGGACCCAAGACAAAAATGCAGTGACTTCAGTTCCCTGGTCACACGTGGCCGGGGCAGTACCTGCCCATCACTCTAGTTCCTCAGGGCTTGAGAGCAGGAAAAGTAAAATAAGGTATCATTTTCTCCACCCTTGTTCCAAAAGGCCACTTCTGTTTCCTCTTATGTCCCCAAAGTCACTGAAAGAAGACACCAGATCCACAGAGCACAAAGTTAATCACCAGTTCCCATTCTGATGAGAACCTCTGCTCCCTCCCAGTGACGAAAAAGCTTCACCTTGCGGACATTAATTCCTGTGTATAAATAAACTCAGAAGATGAGCTTTACAGGTTGAAAATGACCTTGTCTTTAAAAACAGTCACTTCATTTTGTTTCACCAGTTGCCCTTGATCTTGCTAGTTACTAACTTCACAGGGCTTCTTCCTGCAAAGGCACCATCACCACGGAGAACCGGAGACTGCGGGTAGAAGGCAACTTCATGTTGTCCTGGCCTGATCTGCTTGTTTTACAGAGACCAAAGCCTGTCGAGTCCTGAGCCAGCTCCCGGCCGGACAGTACCTGGCCCGCGCTCTCTCCTGCCTCTGTATTTCCCTGGGAGGTTCTGGATCCCTGATCTTGCACTGATTGCCAGAAGTTTCTCCCTTTTGGCAGTACCTGTGTGTCCTTGGGGACACAAAATATCACCTCAGACATTTGGTTCCTCTCCTCCTAGCCAATCTCCCCTTCCATTTACCTCGTAAAATCAGTTTCTCTGAGGAATAACTAATTGGGTTTGCTATTTAAATTCCCCCAGGCATTTAACGAGGGTAGAGACTATGGAGCTGGGAGAAAGACAGCAGGGTAGGACTCTGGGCATCAAGAAACAAGTGGGGAGATGCATCAAGAAGAAAAGGCCCCTTGGGTCCCTTGAACTTACATCGTATAAGACCCTTCCTATTCTTCACAGCTAAATGTGCCTTTCTGGACTTGGGTGTTTGACCAATACTTAAATCAATATGAAATCAGTTTTTCCTTTGTTTTCTTTTCGAAGACCAGGAAAATTAAACTCAGGGAGGGTAAGTGACCAGCCCACAGTACACTTAGTTAATAGGTGCTGGGGTAGGAATTCGAACCCAGGCCTCCGGGCTCCCCACTACACTGCCTCCCCTTCACGTAGGTGTCAAAGGTCCAGGCCACTTGCAGTAGCTCTCACTGCTGCCAGCTGCAGGCCTGCTTTGAAATCTGGGGTGAGTTCTGCCCTTCTCACCCACCCACAAGCCCTGATGTCATGGGCATTGAGTCCTTTGCTGCTGATGCAAATAAATCTGGTCTCAGGATGTACCCCCCCCGCCCCCCCGCAATGAACAGAATCCAGACTAGGCAGAAATGCTGGGCCGCCTGCTCGGGGCCTAGAGCTCCCTGAGGAGGGAGCTGCTGGTGGGGACGGAACACCTCGTCCTGGGATTGCCTCTAGATCTTGCAGGCACACGTTCTGTGGCAGAGCTAGAGCCCAGCTGTTAGTTGCTGCCCGCACCCCAACTCCCCACCCCCAAGCATGCCAGCTGCTAGGATCCAGGCACTGGAGAGATGGACTCACTTGTCGCCCTGCCGCCGCCTCCTCCTGTAACTGATGCGGGTGCCTTGCAACATGCATTCCCCCCTTTGTAGTACACAGAATATTAGAAGCGCAAGGGTATTGTAGCTTCCTAACTGCAGCAGGGCCTCTGGTAGGGTCTCTCATATGTATAAGGATGAGGTGTGAGTGGTCTCTTATGAGCATAGAGAATTCAGTTAGGCGGTTTGGAAATAAAAAAGCCATGCCCACATTAGTGCAGCCAGGGGAGTCAGAGCCATGTCTCTAGTGGCATGCCACAGGGCTCAGCTCTCAGCTGTGTCCTATTCAACTTTTGCTTTAATCAGTGCCATATATGAAAATACAGAAGGCAGATTCATGGAGTAGGTGAGAGCAGGCTTTGAAAGGAGATGGAATGGCATACAAATCTCAGCTTTGCCGCTTGGCTGTGTGACCTTGGGGAAGTTACTTAACCTCTCTGAACCTCAGTTTCCTTATACAGTTTTTATGTGGATTAAGTGATCAAATGTATGTGGCTGACATACAGCAAGCAGTCGATAAATGGCGTATACTTCGGGTATCACATCTGTGAATGAGACGGAGTTGGGAGGACGCTGCATACCAAGGGTGCCAAAACATCAAGTGACTCAGATAAATGGGAGAGTCCAATACTTATTTCCAACAAATCAGTTGTACATGCATAAGACAAGGCCTTCTGGCTTAGCAGCAGCACATGTTATAAGACATTGGGTTTTGGATGATGGTAGCTGGTGATGGGGCAACAAAAGCATGTCTTGGGCTCCAGTAACAGCAGGGTGGTTCTCAGTCTCTGTGCCCAGTCAGGCAAGAATACAGGAACCTGCTCACAGGAGAATGACCATGACAGGGAAGAGACTTGAACCTGATGAGGAAAGCCTGGGTGAGCTGATGCGTCTAGCCTGGAAAAACGAGGCAGCACAGGTGTGAGAGCTGTCCCTTCATGGAAGGCGGTCTTTTAGAAGATGAAGTTGCCTGACTCCATGTGGTTCCAGCAAAGCAAAAAAAAGCGTATCCTCGATATGGGGAAGCTGAGGGAGAGAAGAACCTGCCGGCAATCAGGGCTGTGCAGAGAAGACCTGGAGGAGCCATGGAATGGTAGTGAGCTCCCCATGCTGGAGACGGCAGGGAGGTTGCAGAAAGGAAGAGGCAGCGGCTTGGCGGCTGAGATAGGGGATTCTGACTTTGAATCACTCACTGGGGAGAGATAGAGCCTTTGCCCTGACATTAATTCTTGCTTGCTTCTTCAGCCGTGTTGCCACCTTGTTAAGAAGGCTGATTAGGCTGGAATAGGTCACGTGATCGAATTAATTTGTCTTGCCTGGGCTCTCCAAGACTCATAGAATGAAATGCAAATCCCTGGAGGCCAATGCCTGGATGGCTTTTAATCAGGCTGATCAAACTTCAGCCCTAGGAAGTTTTAAAAGAAAGGGAAAAAAGGAAAATTACACCCCAGCAGAGAGGTCTTATTCCAGGAAGTTCAACAAACACGAGGCTCTGCTGATGCTCAGACTGAGCTGTGGACGCCTGTCCTGTGGGTGCTGTTGCTTTTCGCCCTGAATTGCACAGGTGAGGTCCCCGCCCCACTTCCCTCCGCATTACAGGGGACACAGGTTAGGGCTTGGCAAAGGGCACAGCAGAAATGGATTTTCATTTGAAAGCACTACACAAATGCACGTGGAGGGCTAGGCCAATTCCTTACAATATGGCCGGACCCTCCTCTTAACCAGTGGGCTCCTGCAGTACCCACACACTACGACAGGGGGCAAGGGAAGACCTGAAGGAGACGGCACTTGATCCGACTTTAGGAGATAGGATCTCAGTATGCAGAGATGTGTGTGAACCAAAATCCTTGTTCTGGAATCCTTGCATGGAAACAGCTGCTGTGGCTCCAGATGCAGGCCCGGGACCTCCCCCCCACCACCCCGCCCCCAGTGCTCTAATAAGGACCATTTGCTGCTGGCTTGCCCTTTTCACCTGGGCCATGGGCAGTAGCCTCCTTGTCATAAAGGAAAAGCCACTTTCTCCTGAAAGCCAGGACCTGCTGGCTGCTGCTGGAGTATGAACTGAAGTGGGGAGCTCTGGGGTGAGGATCTGTGACAGTAGCTTTCCTCTTTAAGCAGGGCATCTGGCCGTCTCAGTCCTCAACGTGTCCAGGAGGTTGGAAATCAATGTCAAGGATGAGCTTGAAATCAATTTCGCTTGCTGCATATTTGATTTCCTAGGACCCACTTGCCATGTGAGGAGACACCGTCAGAACTGCAAGAAGGCGTCACCATGGAGACCAGAGGACTGGCTGAATCCAAGCGAAGCTCCTTCACCAGCCAGGGGCCCGCCAGGTAACCGACTGGTCTCAGCCCTCACCTTGGGAAAGGGCAGACGGAGGCAGAAAGAAGGTAGATAAGTCTCAGGAAGAAATGGTGGTTGAGGGTAGGGTTGCAGATTTGGAGAAGAAAGGGGCAGGAGAAGCAGAGTCAGAAATCTATCAGGGAGTCATTTCCTCTTGGGTCAGAAGGAAACCCAAAAATTCAGAGCAAGATATAAAGGAACTGAGCTTGGGTCCGAGCTCAGAAAAGTCTAAGAAAAACTGCCTCTATCTGAAATTGCTCTCATAAAAAGTGATATTGAGGTACTTGCTCAATTCTGGAAGAATTCAAGGAAAAAAAAGCCAACCAGAGAAGTTTCAGAAAAGAATTCAGAAGAAAGATCAGCCAGCCGTGGGAGACCGTTGGGTGGATCACGGTGGCACACAGAGGGCAATCGTGGCTCTGTGGGAAATAGCCCCTGGCAGGTCCTCACTCGTATGGGTCTAGACTTCATAGCTTACATCCTCGCAAAAGTATTTGAAAGATTAACTAGGCTCCGAGCTCTGTCTCCCTTCTGATGACATCTGTCCTCCGGCTTCAGTAGCTGTACCACCTGAAGGGAGTCATTTCACCTCTCACGTCTCATCTAAAGATGCATCCAGTAACGTGAGGGCTGCAGCAGAGCCCAGCGCTGCCTTACGACGGGCGCTCCACAAACGTTGGGCTCATTATTTCCTTCCACTGATATTTTTTTTTTTTACCAAAGCCAGAGTTTCATACAGTCACGTGTTCTACAGGTTTTGCTTAAGAGTATTGCAAAAAAATTAATTTATCTAGTTATTCTTCATGTTTTTCATTGTGGAGGATTATTTCACTAGCCACTTACAGCTGGGCATTTAAGTGATTTCCAGTGTTTTTTGTCTTACTAATAAAATATCTTACTAATAAAAGGCCTGTTGATCGTAAGTTAGAGAACACCTTCAACTAGCTCAAATGAAAAGGGTAGGGCTGGGGCAGGGGCTGGTGTAAGCTAAGATCCAGGCCACCTTGTGGAAATGGAGCCAGTGGGGCTCATAAGGGGCCGTGGGGAAGCAGCTGCCTTCCCTCTCTCGTTTCTCTAGCAGCATTTCATGATCTGTGTGCTTTTTGCCTGCGTGCCTCCTATGTTTCTGGCTTTCTCTGTTTCTGGCTTACCTCAGCAGGCACAGGCTGAACACAGCCTTCACCATATGATCCTGAGTTGAAACACCCAACCCCATCTTGGAGTGGTTTTTAGTTCCGAGGCTTGAGTGACTCTGTGGGTCAGTCGTCCTGTTGGCTGAGGCTGGAGCTCCGGGGAGTATGACCTTGCTTCTCTCCCTCAGCAGAGGGAGGACGTGGGTGTGGGGAGTGTCAGAGAGGAGAGGTTGGGCTGGGCAGGCACCTTGCCATTCATCTGCAGCAGCCGCTGTAAGCATCTCTGTTCGTGGGATGTTGCCTCACTTCAACTTATTCCCTTAGGCTATGGTCACAGGTGTGTGATGGGGATCAAGGTATGTGACAATTCATGACTCCATGCCAGGTTGCTCAGAACTGATTTCTTGGGGACAGTGGCGTGCACAGTGGGTGCCCAGTCAGGAAAGCTGAACTCCAAGAAATAGTTGAGTCTCTCTTTCCGTTCCCCCCCTGGCCAAGACGGGGAAGCAAGAGGCAGGGCTGAGGGAAGCTTTTTTACAGAAAACTGGAGCTAAGATGAGCTCTGGGCGTGGACTGCCTGGTCTCAGGTGCTTGCGGCCCGGGTGGTGTCCGCTCCAGGAGAGAGGTCAGGGCACGTTGCACAGGAACTTCTGCACAGGGCTGGGGAGAAAACAAGAGTTTGTATGAAGAGCAATTCATAGGACAAGGGTTGGGGAAAGAACCTAGGTTGTATCTGGGTGCTTGTTCCTTTATACCTTGCTCTGAATTTTATCACTATTCGGAAATTGTATTTTTTACTGTGCCTATGCTTACCAGTCGTAACAAAGAGCTCTACATGGGGCAGAAGGAAAGATGAGCAGAAAAGCTTGCTAAATGGCCCATTGGCAGGGTCGTGCCTTTGATGGAGTCCAGGTGTTAAAGGGACAAAGCCATAATGAAGAAATGTCCCGTATGGAGGAAGCTCCGTCCCAGGTGGCAGAGGTGGAGGGAAGAAAAGGCTCTGGCGAGTGGGGGCAGGGGGTGGCGTGCAAACCTGAGACCGGCCCTGGGACCCACATCCTGCCGGCATCTCTGCCACTGCCCCAGCCCTCTGGGAGGGGGCTTCCGTCTCCTTTCACACCGCCCTCGCTGCTGCGGGTCTGTGCCCTTCCAGGTTGTCACGCCTCATCATCTCGCTGCGTGCCTGGGCCGCCAGGCACTTACGCCACGAGGACCAGAGGCCTGACTCTTTCCTGGAGCGTTTCCACGGAGCCGAGCTTAAGGAGGTGTCCAGCCGCGAAAGCCATGTCCAGAACAACGCGGGCAGCCAGGAGCCGCCAGACAGAGGGAGAAGGTAAGGGAGGCGGGGCTGCCTGCCCCAAACGGGGAGGGAAGCACCTGCTGCCCCTTCCATGCAGCGTGGATACCCGCCGCCCCCCGGGTGGCCGGGAGCACCAGTCCCTCAGCTGTTCCCTGAAGAAGGGGTCTGTCCTGGGGGAACACTCATGCTCTAGGAGTCTCCACACGAGCCCAAGAAGCCCTGCGGGAGCGGAAACCCTTTAACCGGAGGCGCCAGCCTTATGGGCAGCTGACCCTGTCTTCCGCGGAGCTCCCGCTAGCGCCTCCTGGAGTTGGTGCTCTCAGAATCGCACCCGGGACGTTAGCCTCACCAATCTCTCCGTTAAAGGACCCTCATCCTACTCACCTTGCACTGTGACCCACCTTGCTAAAAAACTGGGGCTTTTGTACCACGAACCTCAGGGAGTACCTAGATGGTACCCACAATATTATGGATGGGTATACGTACATTCTTCTGGGGAAAAGGTCCAAAGTTTGGTTAGAACTTTGAAGGGGAACCATCCTCACCCCAGGTTGGTTTAAGAACCATGGGGAGCACAGTAGGTGGGAGTAGGATGGGGGATGAGGAGAGTGTCTGCTTTTTAGTAGGAGAAGGGTATGCAGAGCAAGGGCTCTGAGCACCTTGCACGGCCCCCTGCCCAGTGGGGAGCGTGTGGCTGGCGCTGTCTGGTGCCTGCAAGTAGAGAAATCTGCAGGGGCTGGACTGACACCCCCCAACCCCCCTGCCCCCACCCCCGCACAGAGCTGCTGCCTCCCCTCCCCCTCTTCTCGTGTTCTTGAGAAGTCACCCCAGCCTCTGGTGGGCGGGGAGACCACTGGGCGACTGTGGGTTGAATCCATTGTCGCTGAACAGCAGAGGGTCTCTTTAGGACCCTTGGGGCAGTTGGGGGAGAAGAGGTAACACGTTCAGGGGAAGCAGACCTCCTCTCAGCCTCACAAACAGGAGGACACTTGCTCAGAACCTGTTTTAAGGAAAAAGGGGCTTGAAAAAGATCTTCTGGCTGAATTCTCTAGGTTATGCCAGGGATTAGAAGACGTAAAGTGTGAGAAAAGAAGCACGATTGTTGCAGAACAGACAGTCCCTGTATAATTTGCCAGAGAAAATGCTGTCTGTTTTGGAGTCAAAGGAACAGAAGGGCTTGGTTGCGGGCCCCTCGAAAAGGCAAAGAAAGCCCCTGGGGAGTAAAGGCCATGAAGCCTCAGGGGAAACAGATGAATCTTTTTGGAGCTTTGATTTTATTTCCAGATTTGGGGCAGGGGGTTATGTTTATTACAGGTTATGCAGTGCATTGCAAAATGTACAAGCGTATTTAAGATAAATTATGAGAGTTCAAAGAGATGTCTTGCCAGAGACATTAGGAGATGTACATTAGTCTTCTCTGCTGGGGAAAGGTGTGGGAATCTCTGGCTGAGAGCCGGAGGCCCAGTGGAGCAGCGTTCTCAGGCTCCCTTTTCCCATGAGCTTGGACTATAAACCCTCGGGCTCCCTGGGCTGTGGGAAGGGAACCGTGGAGGGCCTGGGTGCTGGCTGGATGTGTGCAGGGCCATCCCAGGTTCCCAGGGCCAGGCATCCCAGGCTGTGAGGGAGTACCAGGACCACGAGGCCCACATGCTGTTCGCTGCTGAGCCAGAAAGACAGGAGGGCTGGCAGCTAAGGACGAAGGGAGGGTGGAGGAGGAGGAAAGAGTGGGGGAGGAAAGGAGGTTTGCTAGCAAGCCAGCCAGGCTGGTTCAGTTCCTTTTAGGCAAGCAAAGACTTCCTTGGCTTAATTGATCAAACTTCTTCTCCACAACTTTAGACTCATGGAGATGAACATTAGACTCTGCCCATTTCCCTATATGACCAGATTAATGGAGGGATGACCCCATCAGAACCAGGCCCCAACTATGCCACCAATGCCTGGTCACTTGCTGGAAGGTTCAGAGTGGGCAGGTGAATGCATAGGTGCAGGATGGGAGCAGATCAATCAGGGAGGCTTCCTGGGGGAAGAAGACTTTGAATTTTCAAGGCCAAGTCCCATCAGCAAAGCAAAGTGTATGCAGAGATGGGTCTTAGTTCTCCTGTGGGTTTGGCCCGATGAGATTATGGCAGATTATGGTGCAGCTCACGGGCAACTGCACCGCAGAGGGCTAAACTTTCCTCCTTAGAGCCACATCCTGGATGGGGAGAGGGAGGCTTGGGAGGGATGAGCAGAAGTACCAAAAAGGCATTTGGCTGGATGTTCAACATCATAGAACAGGTGCCCTGAGAGTCAGGCTGGAGTGTCACCAGCAGCTGGCTCCGGGCCCCGGGGTCTCCTGTCCCGTGAATGGTCTGCAGTCACCACAGACAGGCAAGCTGCCCTCTAGCCCTGTGAGGCCAGGCTGGCTTTCTAAAACCAGCTGTCAAAGATGTGAACTGGCAGGTGCGCTCAGGGAGATCACGCCTTTTCCTAAAGAACATCACCAAGTACTGCCCAATCCAACTTTCAGTAAACGTGCTTGGTTGTGAAACCAGCCCCCACCTTCCACCAGATTCTCACATAGATCTGGGATGGCAGGCCCTGGAGTTCTAAGATGAATGTGGGGCAGGGGAAGGGGGAGGATGGGCTGAAACCTGGGGCAGCTCTGCCCAGAGTCCCTTTTTTTTTTAAATTAATTAATTAATTTATTTTTGACTGTGTTGGGTCTTCGTTTCTGTGTGAGGGCTTTCTCTAGTTGCGGCAAGCGGGGGCCACTCTTAATCGCGGTGCGCGGGCCTCTCACTATTGCAGCCTCTCTTGTTGCGGAGCACAGGCTCCGGATGCGCAGGCCCAGTAGTTGTGGCTCACGGGCCTAGTTGCTCTGCGGCATGTGGGATCTTCCCAGACCAGGGCTTGAACCTGTGTGCCCTGCATTGGCAGGCAGATTCTCAACCACTGCGCCACCAGGGAAGCCCAAGAGTCCATTTTTTTGTCCTGAGAACTGGAAGCGGCCCCTGTGATGGGGTTTCCAAGGGAAGGGCCCTGTGACAGCCATGTCTCTGCAGAGGGGGCAGCAAGTTGCTGCTAACTATGTCCATTCTGGTCCAAGGAGCTTGGCCTGTTCACCCAGGAGCACCCAAGGGCAGGCGCCGCGCCGGGTGGTCTCTGTGCCCCCCTCCATAGCGCCTGGCCCACTGACTGGCACGTGCTAAAACTGGAGGACATTGAGAGGAATCGAGGCTAGGATGCTGGATGGGATTCAAAGAGTTAATCCTCAGTCATTCAGAAGCCTCAGTTTACCCAGGTGTTCATCCTCTCCCCTTCACCAACACTAACTGGTCACAAAACAATGTCTGTCCCTGACAATAACAGTTCCCTCTGTTCAAGCTGTGTAGAAAGGCCCTTGAGACAGGGGATGGGAGTCCCAGAATAACCGCCTGGGGGCAAGGGGTCCCCAGCAATTGGACTTGAGTTCAGATTCCCATGCTGTGCTCTCTTTACCTCCCCGCAGTGACTGGCCCCTGGCCAGAAGCAACACCAATGCCTGCAACAACTCAGAGAAGGAGTGAGTACCTCTGCTCCCTCCCTCTCCCTGCGGCCAACCACCTCCCTGTAGACACCCCAGCTTTGTACTGCTACCTCCCCCAAACCCCACCAGACCATTCTAGGGTCCTGCTCCTTCCATTGGAAACCCATCCCCGTGGACAAATGGGGAGAGGGACCTGGTCTGTGTGACTTCTTTGGGCAGGTCCTTTTATCTCTGTGTCTCTCATTGTTCTCATCTAGAAAGAGAAGGGGTTGGCTCGGTAAACATTTTCAATGCTAACACCTCTGTTGCTATGTATCTGAAGGTGCAAAGCTGGAGTCCCTTTACAGAGCAGTGGCTAAACCTCCTTCATGATGAGAATGCACTTCCCATTCTGCATCCTCAGGCTCCTGTGTGCCGGTGAAGTGCCCTTGTCTTCAAGCCAATTCAGGCCAATGTGGAGGGCGTGATCGGGACAGTGGAAAGAGGAGATTTAAATAGTGCCAGAGATTAGCCTCTTGAAACCGTGACCCACCGAAATCCCTTCCTGCCACCCGGTGCCGAGCGGGCAGAGCAGTTTGCTGTGTGATTCTGGCAGCCTCACCCAAGAGCCCAAGCACACAGTGTGCGTATGTGTGTGACCATGTTTGTGTGTGAACACGTGTGTGTGTGTGTGCCCCGCTCTCCAGCCTTCCTTTTTAGAACACCGTGGAGGTAGGAGCGGAGGGGGGTCTCAGCTGGAGCTTAGGGGGGAAAACCATCCGTATCAGCCAAGAAATGCCAACTCCTTGACTTCCAGCCGACCGAGAACTGTGCCGAGGCTTCTTCTTGTTATTTCCCTTTGTTCTTCTGATAGAACTTCTTCTTGTTATTTCCTTTTGTTCTTCTGATAGAACTTCTTTCCATTTTCCCTCCGTGAACCTTAGTTGCATTTGGGGGCTTCTTTGTTTGTTTTTTAAATATATTTTTTTAATTGAAGTGAGTTTACAATGTTGTGTTAGTTTCTGGAATACAGCAAAGTGATTCAGTTACACATACGTATATTCTTTTTCAGATTCTTTTCCATTATGGTTTATCACAGGATATTGAATATAGTTCCCTGTGCTCTACAGTAGGACCTTGTTGTTTATCCATTCTATATATACTAGTTTGCATCTGCTAATCCCAAACTCCCAGTTGATCCCTCCCCCATCCTCTCCCCCTTAGTTGCATTTTGTTTACATAAATTGGGACATCAAATCCAGAGATCCAAATGCCAACAGTCAAGAAAAATGAAATGATTTAATCTGCAAAATGATAGCTACTGTGATATGTGTTTGATGCCCTTGGAAACCTGGTGTTGAGTCCCGCAGTCAGGCAAGGCTCAGGGCACCAGAAACCATAGGTAGAGGTCTTGTGGGTGGGTCTCCAGGCTTCTCCATCCTGGGGCTGGGATGTGGGCAAGGATGGTGTGGATGCCGTCAGCTACATCAGGCTCTTATAAATCTTTTCCGATGGGCTCATATCGTGGGTGCACACTGCAGCCAAGGACCGAGGGACAACATTGGGGGCTGCCCCCAAATGGAGCCACCTGGGTACAAAGATACACAAGTAATTCTTGTGGACACCTTCCCCCATTCTTCCACCACATTTCTAGCATTTTCACTTAGTCCCATGGGTTCTGAAAGTTTCTTTCTCCCGATCAATCTGTTCTCAGCCAAAACCAGCCTCGTTGTGTAGCTCTGTGTAGGTCCCCTGGGGCAGTGCTGGGTGGATTCCGGGACACAGCTGGATGGCACGGGGTCTTCCCTAGGCCCTCAGCAGGTTGGTAGCCAGAGGAAAGTCCAAAGCTTGTAACCTGGGGCCACAAATCCTGAACAAGGGTGACAGAGCCTGGTGTAATTAAACTCCCAGCAGGGCTAAGTGTGCCCGATAAGTTTGTGGGCAGCTCCCTCTGCTGGTGACTTGACATTAAGACTTCAGCTGCAGAAAGACCAGTAGATTCAAGAGAACAGAGGATGGGTGAGTGTCCTTGCTCTTCTCATTTAAAGATTCTAACAACTTTTGTTCTTAGTTTATTAATATGCTCATTGTCAAAAACTTAGAAAACACAGAAAAGCACCCACGAGCATACACCCATAAAAAAGTACACTTTACGTTAGCAGTTGAACCCCATTATCAGAGACAACCCCTCTTCACATGTTGGCAAATATCCCTCCAAGTTTTCTCTAGGCATATATATTGAATAGATAGATACGTGGATACATAGATACACAGATACATAGACAGATGCAATATGTTTAATGTATGTACTGGTTAAGTGCATTTGCATCCCAACTCAACCACCTAAGAGCTTTGTGACCTTGAGCAAGTTACCTGACCTCTCTGTGCATCAGTTTCCCGACTTGTGAAATAGGGATTGTAACTGGCGTCTTACAGAGTTGTGTTAAGACTATTCTAATACATGTGAAGTGCCGAGTACATAGTAAATGATCAATCAATATTGACTACTGTGGGAAGCAGAGTAATTTCACTACCACAACCTCACCAAAAATGTTTCCATCCTAATCCCTGGAACCTGTGAGTAGATTATTTTACATGACAAAGGAGACTTTGCAAATGTGATTAAATTTAAGGACCTGCAGATGGAGAGATTATTCTGGATTATCCAGGTGGGCCCAGTGTAATCACATGAGTTCTTAAAAGCAGAAGCGGGAGGTAGGAGAGTGAGTCAGAGATATGAGACGGAAGGAGGAGAGATTCGCAGTGTGAGTGGGACCGTCCTGTCATTGCTGGCTTTGAAGATGGAGGAAGCGGGGAGGGAGGCCTGAGCCACGGATGCCGCAGCCTCCAAAAGCCAGGGATAGCCCTCCATCTACAGCCAGCAGGAGAACAGGGACCTTGGTCCTGAGCTTCAAGGAGCTGGATTCTGCCTGCAGTCCCAGTGAGCAGGAAACAGATTCTCTCCAGAGCCTCCAGAAAGGAACACAGCCTGAGGGCACCTTGATTTTCATCCAGTCAGATTATACGACTTCTTCCAATCTCCAGAACTGTAAGAGAATGAATTTGGGTTGTTCTAAGATACTACACTTGTGGTAATTTGTTATGGCAACAGTAGAAAATCAACAACACAGCTTTCGATCCCAGAAGTGGAGTGCTGCTGTAACAAATACCTAAAATGTGGAAGTGGCTTCAGAATTGACCCTAGGCAGGATCTAGAAGAACTTTAAGGAGCATGCTTTTGTTAAAAAAGCCTAGATTGCTTTGAACAGGTTGTTAAAAGACATATGAATGTTAAAGACTCTACCAGTAGCCCAGGGAGATCAGCTCGATGCTTTGTGGCGACCTAGAGGGGTGGAATAGGGAGGGTGGGAGGGAGGGGATATGGGGATATATGTATATATATATAGCTGATTCACTTTGTTGTACAGCAGAAACTAACACACCATTGTAAAGCAATTCTACTCCAATAAAGATATAAAGAAGCGGGGAACAATCATCAGAAAAAAACTATAGCAGTGAGGGTTCAGAAGGAAAAATGGGGAGCATTACAGAGAAAAACCTAAGCTGCCTACATACTTAATACCTAAATGGTCGAAACAGACTATTAGTAGAAACCTGGACTTTAGGGGTGCTGCTGGTGAGGGCTCCTAAGGACTTGAGGAGCAGGCTTTTAGAACCTGAAGGAAAGGGGATTCATGTCGTTTAGTGGCAAAAAGCTGAGCGGGATTATGTCCCACAAGTATGGGAGAAGCAGAATTCGTATGCAGTGAGCTTGAATATTTAGCTGAGGACATGTCTAAGCTAAGGTACTGAGGGTGCAGCCTGGTTTATTCTTGCTGTTGATGGTAAAACTTAAGAGAGAAATTGAGGGAAGAACTGATAAATGAAAGGGAAACAAGACTTGATGACTTGGGAAGTTCTCAGCCTGCTCAGATGGCAAAAGGGAATAAGTTTTAAAAAGTCACTGTCAGGAAAGCATGCCTTCAGGCAAAAGCAGAGGATGCGGCTGAACTTTTGCTGATAACTCGAAGATCAAAAGCTCTGCGTATTCAGTCACATAAAAGACCCTCTGAAGAGACCGAAGGTGTGAACCACGGCTCATCTCAACAGAAGCCAAAAATAGAGAAGAGATTTCTCAGGAAGATCTGTGGACGAGCCTCTGTCTAGCGGAGTGGATCCCTCCGGTATACATGACCCATTAAGGTCTAGAGGATTTTATGGCAGCAGAAACGCTGCCAGCTTGGGGCTGAAGGATAGAAACAGTATAAAATGAGGGAGAACTGTTAGACCTCTAAATTCTAGATGCAGAAAGCAGGCTGATAAAAAACTACTCAGCTACAAGCAGGTGCTACCTTTCATGAAAAAGGAAGGATGATTGAGGGCGGAGTCATGAGCTATAGAGGTTTATTCTCAGGCCTTGAGACATACTGGCCCATGGCCCTGCTGGATTTCGAGTCGCTTGGAACCACTGACTCCTTTTGTCCTCCCATCTTCTTCTCCCTTGCTGAACTAGAATATCTACACCTGGTGTCCTGTGCCTTCTCCTGTGTTTATGGAGGTGATTCGTTTCTTTAGTTCCACAGGTAGGGAGGACTCGTGTCTCAAATGATTCACACCCAGAGTTCCCACACACCTGATTTAGATGATGAGATTTGGGACTTCTGAACTGATGAGACTTGGATGATAATTTTGGACTCTGAGTTGATGCTCTAATGGGATGAGGCTGGGGGATCTTGGAATGGGGGTGAAGTCATTTTGCACATGGGATGCAAGGAAATCTTTGAGGGCCAGTGAAGACTGTAGTAGGTAGCCCGGAGGTGCCCATATGCTAATCCCCACATCCTGTGACTATGTTACCTTACATGGCGAAGGGGAGTTTGCAGATGTCATGAAGTTTAAGGACCTTGAGATGGGGAGATTCTCCTGGCTTATCAAGGTGGACCCAGTCGAATCACATGCATCCTTAAAAGTGGAGAACCTTTCCCAGAGAGATGGCATCTTGAGAAGGACCCAACCCGCTGTTGCCGGCTTTGAAGATGGAGGAAGGGCGCCATGAACCAAGGATGCCGCAGCCCCTAAAAGCTGGGAATGTCCTCAGCTTGCAGCCAGCAAGAAAATGAGGATATTGGTCCTATAATTGCAAAGAACTGAATTCTGCAAACAATTCAAGTGAGCAGGAAACAGTTTCTTCCCTAGCGTCTTCGGAAAGTGTTACGGCCCTGCCGACACCTTGACTTCGATGAGACCCCTACCAGATCTCTGACCTACAAGATCATACATTTGGGCTGTTTTAAGCCACTAAGTCTGTGGTAATTTGTTCTGGCAGCAACAGAAAACTAGTACAGCTATTATTAGAAAATCTTTTGTAGTCTACTTTTTAACTTAGCGAACTCTGAGGAACATTTTCCCCTGTCACTGAATATTCTTCCACAACCTCGTCGTAAGTGGCCTCATAGAATTCTGTGGTTGATGAAGAATTTCCTCGGTTGTATGATCAGACTGTTTGTGCTGTGACTTAGAAATAATGGTGGTGATGATTCTTCTGTATGCATGTTTGCACACACCTTTGATTATTTCCTGGGGAAGTGCTGTGTAAAGTGCATGGGTCCTTTTCAACGAGTGTTTAATTAGCAGACACTTATTTCTCAGCCCTTCCTTCCTCCAGGGGCAGGAACAGGGGAATCAGAAGGGCCTGCGGGTGATTCCGGGGGTGCCCTGAGGCAGGCAGGGTCTTTTACCCTCCACCTTTGTTTCTTCGGCTGTTCAGTGGGTAATAATGCGTGCCTTGCAGGACTACTGTAACCGTTAATAGGTAACCCTTGTAACTGTGTCCAGCCCATGAAGGACGTGCAATAAAGAAGGGGAAGCAGAGCAAAGCTGTGCGTTGAGGAAACATCTGCCCTTACAGGCCCTTCCTGCCGATGCAGACAGGAGGGCGAGGCCCCACCTGCAACGCCACATCCAGCAAAGTCTGGAAGCGTCTGAGCGTGGCTGCATTTGCCTCAGACGACTTGAAGACTTGCTGCTGCACAGCACACCTGTGCCTGCCTAAGGGTCTTGCTTCCTTTCTGTCGCCTGGCTTTCCCATCAAGGGCCAAGTTTTCATGTGACCCCAGAACAACGGAAAAGCCACCCCCTTTCCTCAGAACAAAGAGCGTTCCATGTGACTCCCAAAACTCTGAGTGACTTTTCCACCCTAAAGGTGTGGATTTGGGTTTATTCCCCATTACCTCAAAAGTTTCCAGTCTCAAGCTGCTGTGACTTTCTAGGGACTCACGGAAATAGGTCAGAAATTGTAGAATATTAGACTGAACCGTTGTGTACATTTCAATGGATACAATGGATACTTCAGTGGAGGTGGTACCCTCCCCCTTCAGGAATAATAATAATGATATTATTCATGGAACCAACAACCTCATTTCATCCCAGTGTGCTAGAAAGATTGGTTTCCTGCACCACGCCCTCTCCCCCGTGTCACTGTGGCCTACCCTCTCCCCGTGGTAATGACCTTGGTATATGAAAATTGCTAAATGTCACCCTGTGTCATCCAGTGACAAGGCGAAAAAGGAGAAAGAAAAAAAGGAAGAGAAAAAGGAAAACCCAAAAAAGGAGGAGTAAGTACTGGGAGAAACTGCCCCCAAAGAGGGGGTTGCATGGTCACAGCAGGCCTGGTTCCACACCACCCGGCCCTGGCCCTGGGGAGGAGAGAGATGCAATCAGGCCTTAGGGTCAGCCCTGGAGAGAGGGCTGCTTAGGGCTACAGAAAAGGAGTTGCTCTCAGGCAGGGATCAGGCCTGCTGAGATCACGTGAGGGTCTCGTTCTGCAGGGAAGGTCGGGGAGCCCAAAGGGGGGCTTGTAGGTAGGCAGGTTTGTCTCCAGCCTCAGGTGAGCAGTTCGGGGCTTCCCTGGGAGCCTGCTCCGGTGCCCTCCCCTTGGGCATTCTGTTTGCCCACAAGGTGGCCGTCCACACAGTGGAGTACGCGGAGCCCTTTTCCTGGGTACTAGAAAACACTATATTCACAAACTTTAATCCAAACCCAGTGGCAATGAGTGTTGGGAACGTCCAAAGCCCAGTTAATCAGCTGCTGATCTCGGACTTGCGGAGTTGAGGTGAAAACAGGCAACTCAGGGTCTCCTCTGGGGCGCCGGAGCAGCTCTGCAGGCCTAGGCGGGCATGGGGGGCAGGTGGGGTGGGGGAGGAGACGCGTGGACCCAAAGAAAGATCTCCAGTACCGCCTATAAATTCCAATCCTCCGAAAATCCTGAAAATAAACACCGAAAGCACCCTAAGCTATTTCTTCCATTCAGTGTTGGCTGACACCTCGATGATTCCCAGGTTGGTGGGTTTTGGTGGAGAGGCAGGAAATGTCTTTAGAACATCTGCACGATTGCAGTTAGTGAGGTGGAGAGAGCACGTTCCCAAGGGAGAGCTCTGGGCTCCCAAGCTCCCAAGTTCAGTCCAGAGAGGAGCTGTCTCAGAACCACCCAGGACAGTGATTAAGTGCACATTTCCAGACCCCAGTCCTGGAGGGGTCTGGCTGGGCCTGAGAGCTGGCATTTTCACAGAGCTCCCCGAGGTGGTTCCAACATCACTGTGCTCCATTTTCCTCCTCGGCACCCTGAAGGCTAGGGATGATACCCCAGGACACAGGAATGTCATCACTGTAGTTTTGTAGTCACCGGTGGCTTCCTGGGGTGCTGAGCTGGGAGAGAAGGCCTTCGGAGTCTGCCCTGCTCCCAGCCTGGGTGGGGGCACCCATACAGGGACACCCATGTGACCCCCCGGGACTGACAGCACCCTATCTGGGAAGCCATCTCTAGCTGAAGCCCACAGTTGCCCTGGGGTCTCTAAGCTAGGCTGGGTCTCTAAGCCTTTCCAAAGCTGTGGTCTTCCAGCACACTGTGCTCCTGGTGTGTCGGTGTTTCCAGAAAGAAGAAGGACACCACCGTGGTGGACCCCTCCAACAACATGTACTATCACTGGCTGACCATCATCGCCGTGCCCATCTTCTACAACTGGTGTCTGCTTGTTTGCAGGTAGGGGCGTGGGGCGGGGCCTCAACACAGAGCTCTGAGTCCCTGGCAGCCACCATCCAGCTGCATGTGCCTCAGTTCCTCCTGGATTCCCTGAAAGCCAGGTGGAGGCCTGGCTTTGAGATCAAAACCATGGTCCTGGCACCTTGGAGCCTCCTTGATGGAGTTGCAGGAGGAAGATGCAAGGGCGAGCCGTTACTCTTCTGAGGGGAAGTGGGAGGGGCTGGGTCACTCCTGAGCTGACCTGCAGGACAGGGATGCAGGCGCCAGGCGACATTTTCAGGCTGTTGGCTGTGGGCTTTGGGTTTTCTGAGCCGGTTGGGATGCAGGGTGAGCTGATGCTCTTGTGAGGGCGGCCGGGGCCTCGGGGTGCTCCCAGACTGCTAATTTGTGGGGACGGATGTGGCTTGTTCTGTTGTTAATCTCTCAGAAATTGTTATATCTTTGTTGGCATTTAAAGGCCCCAGAAAGGGCAAGTTCTCAGCCCCTTCATCTGAGGCCTGGATGAACTGCTCCCCGGCCAGGGGAGGGGAGCAGTCTTGTCGCTACTGCTGCGAGGCAACGGGGCCCACTCTTTGGGGTCAGTCCCAGCTCTTAGGAGCTCGGTGACCTTGAGACAGAAAAGCTTCTGAGAGCCTGGGTCCCCTCATCGGGGCTGGGACGCTGATGCCGGGGTGCAACCCTGTGGGCTGGGCTGTTAGCGGGATGAGCTGACCCCAGGTTTGTAGCACAGACCTGCTGCCCGCCTTGGTCCCGCCCCGCTACACACCTGCCCCTTCTCACACTTGTTTAGGGCCTGTTTTGATGAGCTTCAGTCTGAGCACCTGATGCTTTGGCTGGTCCTGGACTACTCAGCCGACTTCCTCTATGGCTTCGATGTGCTAGTCCGAGCCCGGACAGGTGAGTGGGCCCAGGGCCGCAGACCCCACAGCATGGTTCAGGGGCCACCTGGGGGCCACAGGGCAGGTTCAGGGAGATCCAGAATGGTAGCCCTTGGAGTTCGTCTTCTTGGACAGTCAGAGGAGCCAGGGCATGTTACCCCATGGCTTTTAGATGAGGTGTAATATACTAAAAGTATATTAGTTTCAGAACTAAAATCTAAAACAGGGCCTAGAGGGATATGACTTCCTTCGATTAAGACAGGCTGGGACCTGGGACCCTCTACCAGAGTGCTTGCACTTGCCGCTAGACAAACATCTCCTCTAGCAACAGGACACAAAGAATCTGTAAAGGACTAAACATAACTACATGTATGTGCAGACCACCTAAGCCCCCCCCTCCAGCCCAACCCACCAACCCACCCCCATATCCTTTAAGCGACAAGCTCGCTCCCACCCCTCAGGGAGCAAGCAAGGCCACCTGCTATTGTTTTCGCTCCCTTGTGCTGCAGCATGAGTCCCAATAAAGGCCTGAATTCCTCCTCTGGACTCTTGTCAATTTCTGTTGATTAAAGAGTCCGAGGACCCCAGTCGGTAACAAGATCACCTCTAGTTGTGAGTGGGGGCTAAAGCCCCACCCATGCCTCAGTCTCCAAGCTGGGCCTCCTTGGGCCTCCTTTTTCTTATTTTCACAAAGACATCACATATGCTGGCGGAGGCCCTGCTTGTCATTTCCAAGATTTTTAAACTAAAAACTGTGCCATGGTTGTGGATACAGAAACCACTGGATCACAGCAAAACCTCAGGGTGGCTTCATGGTGTACAAAGAATTCCAAGCACGTCTTGTTTTCTCATGAGAACTGCTGCAGAAGACAAGAAGTGTAGACATGGTTATCTCCATCTTACTGCTTTAGAAACTGGGGCCCAGAGATGCTGAGTGGCCAGCCTAAAGGCCACAGTCACCACCCAGCAGGCCAGATGGGTGGCCCCCCTGCTCCAGAATTAGTGCCCTGCATCATAACTTAGATCTCAAGAACACAGCTTGAGGCTTGCCTGGGTGACTTGGCCAGTCCTGGTGGCCTGCCACTCCATGGTTACACGAGCCTATGGAGATGCAAGAGCCCCGTGGGTGGCTGACTGGTTGGGGGGACTCCCTGCATCAATCAGGCTTTGGTGGGACAGGCAGCCCTCACCCAGACATGGACCCCACCCCTTTTTGTGCTTGGTATTGTCCTTGGCAATCTAAGATTCAGCAGAAGGCTGGGAGAGAGAGGGGGACAGGTAGGCACAGACACCAAGAGGCCATGGATCATACTCCAGGAGAAAAATAGTCAGAATTGAGACAAGATTATTAAGGAGGTCTTGAGGAGTCCCAAGGCACACGAGTGCAATGTAATGATCTAGGCACTCAATAAACACGAGTGTAACCAAACAAATAGGGAATGGGGAGCTGTGAAGCCAGGTGTCCCTAACATGTGATGACAAACTTGATGTTTGCTTTTCACAAAGGGGGCAGTCCTACCTCGGTCTAGCCCTCGAAGTGTGGCCCTGGACCAGCAGCATCACCTGAAAGTTGTTAGAGATGCCCCAGACCTATGGGACCAAACTCTGGGGACAGGTCCAGCTCTGTGACTTACAGAGCCCTTGGTGTGTTGCTGTTGCTCACCCAGATCTAAGAAGCATTTGTTACATTAGTCTCTCCACTCTTTTGCATGTTTGAAAATGAAAGAAAGAAAGGAAGAAAGAGGGAGGGAGGGAAAGGAAGGGAGAGAGGGACGAAGGGAGACGGCAGGTCATGGCCTATTTGGTGGATTTCACCACTAATAATGCTTCACGACTACCAAGGTCCAGCCCATCTCCAGACCAGGGTGGGTCCCAGGCTTCATGTGTTTTCAGAGCCCCTTGGGTGACAGTAATGTGCAACCAGGAAGGAAAACCACTGTGCTCCTGGGCAAGGTTTTAAAAAGATAGGTTGCAGGACGTCCCTGGTGGCTAAGTGGTTAAGAATCCGCCTGCCAATGCAGGGGACACGGGTTCGAGCCCTGGTCCGGGAAGATCACACATGCCGCGGAGCAACTAAGCCCATGCGCCACAACGACTTAACCTGCGCTCCAGAGCCTGTGAGCCACAACTACTGAGCCTGCGTGCTGCAACTACTGAAGTCTGTGCGCCTAGCGCC
This sequence comes from Stenella coeruleoalba, assembly GCF_951394435.1. Taxonomy (NCBI): domain Eukaryota; kingdom Metazoa; phylum Chordata; class Mammalia; order Artiodactyla; family Delphinidae; genus Stenella; species Stenella coeruleoalba. The sequence goes on along the minus strand of NC_137159.1, from coordinate 8,665,760 downwards.
CGTGCTCCACAACAAGAGAAGCCACCGCAATGAGAAGCCCACGCACCGCAGCAAAAACCCAATGCAGCCATAAATAAATAAATAAATAGAGTTTAAAAAATAAATATAAATAAATAAAAAATAAAAAGACGGCTCATACTCCATCAGTGATTTGTAAAGTCAGTTTGCTAGGCCATGACCAGTGTTTTCAATTTTTTTTCATAAATTTATTTATTTTTGGCTGTGTTCAGTCTTCATTGCTATGCGCAGGCTTTGTCTAGTTGCATCGAGTGGGGGCTACTCTTTGTTGCGGTGCATGGGCTTCTCACTGTGGTGGCTTCTCACATTGCGGAGCATGGGCTCTAGGCGTGCAGGCTTCAGTAGTTGTGACTCACAGGCTCTAGAGCGCAGGCTCAGTAGTCGTGGCACAGGCTCAGTAGTTGTGGCGCACGGGCTTGGTTGCTCCGTGGCATGTGGGATCTTCCCGGACCAGGGCTCGAACTCATGTCCCTTGCATTGATAGGCAGATTCTTAACAACTGCACCACCAGGGAAGCCCTCAAATTATTTATTGTTAATATTTTCAAACATATACAAAACTGAGACAGTAGTGTTATGAATCCCAACATACCCTTAGCCAGCTCCAAATGTTATCAACATTTTGCTGATCTTTTTTCATTTATCCTCCCACTCCCTGTTCTTGTATGGAGTTTTTTAAGGCAAATCTCAGACAGTAACCACGTTAGCATGTAACCTTAACTCAGGTCCCATTTTTTAAGTATAACTTCCATTTATCTCTGAAAAATTTAATAAGCATTCCTTACTACCATCAAATACCCAATCCACATTCAAATTTACCTAACTGATCTACGTTTTTAATTGAATAAAATAGATTAGATCGTTGAATAGAAAATACCAGAGTGCATTTCCTGTAGTAATGGTATGTGTGGTTTGTGGAAGTTGTTTCTTTTATATATGTATAACCAGGTTTTGTGTGGTCTTGAGGTGAGATACCTTTCTGCGGGCCATGGTCATAAAAAGGCCTCTTTGATGCCCACGTGATCTGTCTTCTTCATCAGGCTTCCTGGAGCAAGGCTTGTTGGTCACGGATGCCAACCGGCTGTGGAAGCACTACACAAAGACCTTGCACTTCAAGCTGGACATGTTGTCCCTGGTCCCCACGGACCTGGCTTATTTTAAGCTGGGCATGAACTACCCAGAACTGAGGTTCAACCGCCTACTAAAGTTGGCCCGGCTCTTTGAATTCTTTGACCGCACGGAGACGAGGACCAACTACCCCAACATGTTCAGGATTGGGAACTTGGTCTTGTACATCCTCATCATCATCCACTGGAACGCCTGCCTCTACTTTGCCATTTCCAAGTTCATTGGTTTCGGGACCGACTCCTGGGTCTACCCAAACATCTCCAACCCAGAGTATGGGCGCCTCTCCAGGAAGTACATTTACAGTCTCTACTGGTCTACCTTGACCCTGACCACCATCGGCGAGACCCCACCCCCCGTGAAAGATGAGGAGTATCTTTTTGTGGTCCTCGACTTCCTGGTGGGTGTCCTGATTTTTGCCACCATTGTGGGCAACGTGGGCTCCATGATCTCGCACATGAACGCTTCGCAGGCTGAGTTCCAGGCCAAGAGTGACTCCGTCAAGCAGTACATGCAATTCCGCAAGGTGACCAAGGACTTGGAGACACGGGTGATCCGGTGGTTCGACTACCTGTGGGCCAACAAGAAGACGGTGGATGAGAGGGAGGTGCTCAAGTGCCTCCCCGACAAGCTGAGGGCCGAGATCGCCATCAGCGTGCACCTGGACACCCTGAGGAAGGTCCGCATCTTCCAGGACTGCGAGGCGGGGCTGCTGGTGGAGCTGGTGCTGAAGCTGCGGCCTGCGGTGTTCAGCCCCGGGGATTATATCTGCAAGAAGGGGGACATAGGGAGGGAGATGTACATCATCAAGGAGGGCAAGCTGGCTGTGGTGGCTGAGGATGGGGTCACCCAGTTCGTGGTCCTCAGCGATGGGAGTTACTTTGGCGAGATCAGCATCTTGAACATCAAGGGGAGCAAGTCGGGGAACCGCAGGACGGCCAACATCAGGAGCCTCGGTTACTCGGACCTGTTCTGCCTCTCCAGGGACGATCTGATGGAGGCGCTCACTGAGTACCCTGAGGCCAAGAAGGCGCTGGAGGAGAAGGGGCGGCAGATCCTGATGAAGGACAACCTGATTGACGAGGAGCTGGCCAAGGCCGGGGCGGACCCCCAGGGCATCGAGGAGAAAGTGGAGCATCTGGAGTCCTCCCTGGACACCCTGCAGACCAGGTTTGCACGGCTGTTGGCTGAGTACAGTGCCGCCCAGATGAGAGTGAAACAGCGGCTCAGCCAACTGGAAAACCAGGTGAAGCTCGGCCTCCCGCCTGACGGGGATGCTCCACAAACAGAGGCCAAACAACGGTGAAGACGCAGAGGTCTGTCTCCCGCTTCCCAGAGCCAGCTGTCAGTGTGATGCTGCACGGCGCGGGACTTGGCCGGGGTTGAATTCCAGCTTTCCTTACCCTTTGTGAGCTGCATGGCCTCAGTGTCCTCATCTAGAAAATGGGACTCTTTACATCTGCCCCCGTTAAGTGGCAGGTTGCTGTGAGCTCCACAAGAAGCACTGCGTGCAGCAGGGCTTTGTAAAGTGTGAGGTGTCCCCTGCTCAAGAGGATGAAAGTGTGAGCACAAAACTCTTTTAATATTTATCCACGGGGAGTTTTTAGACTTTTGAACTTCATTTTTTTTTTTTTTTATAAGCGGAAGATGATTTAGTCACCCACCCGCTCCTGCCCCTCACTTCACCCCCTTCTGCTGAGGGAGATGTAACAGAATCTGAAGTACATGTGGTAACTCAAATTCAATACATGAGACAGTCTGGGGCTTGTTTCTGACTCTGGTATATCCTCGTGTGCTCTTTGGGATCCTAGAAACCCTGGCCATTGGTGCTGCAACAAGCACAAGGGATAAAGCCAGGTCTCCCCAGCTGAGGTCACTTCGAGTCTGAGAAGCAAATCCAGGCTCCCTGCCGTCCAGCTGCTGTGAAACCAGAATCTGTTTCATAGAAAAGAGCATCTCCGTTAGGGAAAGAGACATCTGCTAACCCGCCAGAGGGGTTCAAACACAACCTCTCTCTTGGTACCTGAGTCAGGGTTCTGGGGCAGCCTGTTCTGACTTGGTGGGGAGAGTTATGTGGAGGGGAAAGGCTCCCAGGTTGGAGGTTGGAATGGGGTCCTAAGCCAAACAAGCTGACCACTAGGACTTTTAGGAGATGCGACCCTTAGGTCATGTCTTTGCAAACTGCTCCTTGACCCCTGAAGAGGAAGCCTTGCTGTCCCTTGGAATTACATCCTGAGGCAAAGCTCTTAGCTGAAAATGTGCAGAGTGTAGAACCTAGCTCTTTTTGTCTCATCCAGTAAATAGTCTTGCATTAACATTTTATATAAGATATCTCTAGATTTGGGTTCTATGTTTGTGAATTATTACCTTAATGGTCCATCCTTTGCTTAATACACATTGTAAATTACCCAAAGACGAGTCACTCTCCTGATGCAGAGAAGCCGTATATGTAGGTTTTCCTGATGCTCTTTTCCATCAATCTCTCTGTCTCTGTGTCCCCTTCTTCTTCCTTTTTTCTCTTGTCTTCCTTCTCCTCTTCTTTCTTCCTGTTCTCTCTTGTTCTCAGACAAGATGCTCCATTTGCTTTGAAGTCTCTGTGGTCCACTCTTACATAATCCATGTTCTACATAACTCGGCCCTAATGTAGTTCATCCAAAAGGTGCTGCCTTTTCAGGTATGTATTTTGGATTTACGTGGGTCTCTTCTGGTTTTTACCATGGACCATTTGACCGTTTTAACTTTCTAAAAGGAATTTCAAAGGCCTATTAAAGGAAAGTGTGATCCAAGCTCATATCAACAGCAAAATGTAACTAGCAACGTGTTATCAAAATGCATATATTTTAAAAAGCCTTTTGACTATTAATTTTGCCTGCATTCATGTTTGCACAGGAAAAATAGAGACCTGGATTTTAAAAATACTGGATGACTCCTGCTTCATAGTTTGTTATAAGGGAAGATTCAGTCCTGGGGTATGTTTCTAGGGCAATGAGCCCGGCTTCCCCAAAAGAACGGGCGCTGGTGAACAGGGACAGCACATGCTCGATGTGAAGGGGATAAGTACAAAAGCAGGTAAGAAAATGCAACCGAAGCGGCAGCGTTTGTCAGAGTGAGTGATTCAAAGAATTCAGATATATAAGAAGTGTATCCCAAGCAGGATGCTCAGATTCCTGGCATCACTTGTCCCAGGTCACCATGGGGGTTGGTCAGGCAGTTCAGGAAGGCATGGATGGACAGGAAGCTAGGTAAGCGTTTCCCCAGCTTTGTCCTGTGCTTATGCCCAAGGAGTTTGGGTGGCAAGTTAGAATATGGGCCTTGGGGAATCAGGACTGCTGTCGTTCAAGTCACAGCCCTGCCCCTTGGGCAGGTTATTTTGCCTCACTAGGCCTCGCTTTCCCCACCTGAAAAATGGGAACCATATTGCCCACCTCACAGAGTTGTTGTGAATAAACTTTAAGATAACACAGTATAATGGGGATGGCCTGTTCAACTTCTTGGGTGCACAAAAATCACGTTATCGTCCTAGAGAAATAAATGAATACAATTTCATCTAGTTAAGATGAAAAGATTGTTCAAGGTTGTTGGGAAGTTGGGTCTCGGGTTGTTTTCAGGACCGCCGTTCACTGTCTTGGGACCTGAGACAGGGTTTGTGGTCGCCCAGCCATCGTGCTGCCCCTGAAGGCCGTTCTTCCCTCCGTACTGGGTTCAGCCATGGGGATCCATGCTGGGAGATAGCTTCTCTTTGTGCCTTTTGTGGGAATCTAAGCTCATTGAGGTGTGTGTGTGTGTGTGTGTGTGTGTGTGTGTGTGTCTGTCTGTCTGTCTGTCTGTCTGTCTGTCTCAAGAGAGAGTCTCTGAAACAAAAAAGAAAGAAAATGTTGGTGGGCACCCTTCAAGGTATGGACTGATGCAGGATCCCTGGCAGAACCCTGGGGAGGTGAGAGGTGGCAAGACCTCAGATGAGCGGGCTGGAGCTTTTTGGCTCTGGGGAAACCAGCCTGGTAAAGAGTCCAATGCCTCAAGCTTGGAGAGTCCCAAAGCTTCCAGGCCTCAAGGAACCACACAGAGCTGGGCAAAGGATATCTTGGCAGTAACAGTATAAGGAGCATCTGAAAAAATGTGTAACTCAACTGATTCAGTAAGAGAGAAGACTGCTCCATCCCCCCTGAAACACTGGCCCTCGGACATCTGATGCTGCCAACTCCCAAAATTAAGCAGGACCAGAGACCTGCTGTAACTTTATCAAGCACACTCTGGTCCCTCTCAGACCCTTCTGCCAGGGTTCTATCAAATAGAAGGAGGCCAAGGCAGATTCCTTCTCTGGGTCTGGGGCCATTAGCAATACCCTGAGGAAGGAGAGGTGAAATGCAAACCCTGAATGAATAAAATGGAGAAGAAAAATGCTTATCTGAAGCGCAGGGAGTGATTTTGTTGAGTAAAGTTGAAGACTTATTCCTGTAACATAGCAACCACACTTCTGGCTCCCATACACAGGTAAGCTTTCACACATGTGTACCCAGAGACATGTACAAATGTTTATTGCAGCGTTATTTTAATACAAAAAAGAAAATAACCTAAATACCAGAATCTAAGAACACCCTTGCAGCCCACAGTCATTACAAGGGTTGGGGGGGCACCCCTCTCCTTTCAATTGAAAGCCGGAAACATCCTGTGATCTTGGTCCTAAACGGGCTCCTCCTCTCCCTCCCACTTTGCACCCTCGGTCCAGCCTCTCTTCTGACATCACACACGAGCAACCCCTGTCCCTCACTGGACACTGGCCTCGCACTCAGCTGCACACAAATGCAGTCAAGGTTGGGGGAGCCTCCGCGACCCACTTCCGAACCCCTACAATGCTCCCGGAGCCCTCCAGAAAGTTTTTTTAAGTGCCAAGCAATTGCCAGGCCCCCAGGGTGGGCGCTCCCTTGCACCGCGGGGGCACAGCTGGTTCGCAGAGTGCACTGGTACAAGCCCGGGAGCCTGAAAGAACAGAAGGAGCACCCCTGGGCTTCCCAACTGTGCAGCCTCCTCTGCAGAGAAGAAAAGCGAGTGGCTTTCGGCACCTGGATTGTGGTTTTCTTCTGTCTGGTGTCTGCCCCCTGGTGGGTGAGGCTGGTCTGGAAGCTGGTGCAGGCTTCCACCGCTGGGTGGAGCTGGGTCTTGGCCCTCTGGTGGACAGGGTCGTATCTAGAGGTGGCTGTGCGCTCAGGAACTCTTCAGGCAGCCTGTCTGCTAATGGGTGGGGCTGTGTCCCTGCCTAGTTAGTTGTTTGGCCTGAGGCTTCCCAGCACTGGTGCCTGTAGGCTGTTGGGCGGGGCCCGGTCTTGGGCCTAATGAGCCAAGGTGGAAGCCCCAAGGAGCATTGTTCCCGCACTAGAATGTTCGCCAATATTGCTGCCACCAGTGTCTATGTCCCCCAGGTGAGCTGCAGCCACCCCCTCCCTCAGCCTCTCTGGGACACTCTCCAAGACCAGCAGGTAGGTCTGGCCCAGGTTCCTGTCACATTACTGCTTTTGCTCTGGATTCCCGTGAGCGTGAGATTTTGTGTGTACCCTTTATGAGTGAAGTCTCTGTTTCCCCCAGTCTTCCCAAAGACTCCTGAAATTAAGCCCTGATGGTCTTCAAAGCCGAATCTGGGGGCTCATCTTCCTGGTACAGGACCCCCAGACTGGGGAGCCCGAAGTGGGGCTCAGAACTCTCACTCCTGTGGGAGAATCTCTACAATATAATTATTCTCCAGTTTGTGGGTTGCCCACCCAGGGGTATGGGACTTGATTATATCACGAGTCTGCCCCTCCCACCTGTGTTGACATGGTTCCTTCTTTATGTCTTTAGCTGTAGAAGATCTTTTCTGATAGGTTCTGGTCTTTTTTATTGATGGTTGTTCTGCAAATAGTTGTGATTTTGTTGTGCTCGTGAGAGGAGGTGAGCTCAGGGTCTTTCTACTCTGCCTTTTTGGTCATTCTCCCCTCATCCTCTCAAATCTGACCTGCACTTTGTCCCTCAACCTTGGATGTGAGCCTGGATATAACTTGAACCTCAAAAATAGTCATGGGCCTTGAACCAAATCCTGGATTTGGACATTGGAAGTAGACTTTTGACCTTGCACCTGAACTTTGAACCTGGAACTCAGACCTAGCCCTAGACCTTGGACCTGATCTTTGGACTATACCTCAGATCTCAACCTGGTCAAAGGCCTTGGCTACTGACCTTGTCTTTGGACTTGGACCTGAAAACCAGACAGCAGACCTCAGCCATGTACTTGGATTAGTCCTGAACCTTGAATCTGGCCTTAAATCTGATCTTTAGTTATAGATCTGAACCTTGATACATGGTCCTCAAACCTGGACCCTAGACCTCAGTCCTGGACCTAGATATGACCTTCATCCTGGAACTTCATACTGAAACTTGATCTGCCCTTGAACATTGAACCTGGAGCTTGGACATGAATTTGAAATGAAACATGTGCTTGACATTATTATAATTTGGACCTAGAACCTAGAATTTGGAACTGGACTTCTAAACTTGAATGTGGGAACTTCCCTGGTGGCGCAGTGGTTAAGAATCCGCCTGCCAGTGCAGGGGACACGGGTTCGATCCCTGGTCTGGGAAGATCCCACATGCCGCAGAGCAACTAAGCCCATGTGTGCCACAACTACTGAACCCACATGCTGCAACTACTGAAGCCCACGCACCTAGAGCCCGTGCTCTACAACAAGAGAAGCCACCGCAATGAGAAACGCATGCGCTGCAACAAAGAGTAGCCCCTGCTTGCCACAACTAGAGAAAGCCCGTGTGTAGCAACGAAGACCCAACGCAGCTGTAAATAAATATATAAATAAATAAACAAACAAACAAATAAACTTGAATGTGGACCTTTGGTTTAACCTCAGATTTGGACCTAGACCTGACCTTGTTTATAGACATGGGCCTGGACCTTAGATCTGGACGTGGATACTGAACTTGGACTTTGGACCTGCGTGAAGTCATCAGGGCTCGTGGCTGAACTGTTCTCCTATACTTTGGTAATGAACCTAGACCTGGACCTTGAACCTGCACTTGGACACTGGTCCTTCATCTTTGATCTGGATTTGTCCAGGATCTTACGGTTCGCTAGACCAGCCAGTGGTGAAGTTAGAAAAAAGCTAACTGATTATTCATTGCTATAATCATGCTTTCTTTATCCAACCCAATGAGAATTGTGGATTCAGTGTTGAAAATAATCAGGTATTTTAAATGTCAGTCCATTTCAAGGTCCTGGGCTCTAGGCATTGATTCCTCCTCCCGTCCTCCAACATTGTATTTTGAAAAATTTCAAACATGCAGCAAAACAGAAATAATTGTGCAGTTAAACAACCATATACCCACCACCTAGATTCTACCATTTACATTTTACTGTATTTATTTTATCACTATCCATCTATCCATTTTTCTATCCATCCATTAATGCACCTAATTTTAAAATATATTTCAAAGTAAATTGCAGCTATCGGTATTCCTCCCAAATACTTCAACATGCATATCATTAGAGTTCTGTGTTTACAGATTTTTTTTCTATTGAGGCAAAATGCATGTGTGAACTATGAAGTACACTAATATTAAGCATATGTCCTCTGAGTTTTGATAAATGTATACCCTGCAACGTACCCCTATCCAGATGTAGAACATTAACAACACTCCAGAAAGCTCCTCACACTCCTTCCCAGGCAACCTCCATTCCACTCTCAGAGGCGACCACCTTTCTGAGTTGTTTCCATCAGAGATTGCTGGTTTTTAAAAAATATCTAACAAAGGTTTTATACTAACCTTTCCTGATATATGGGGCCCATGTGTCCGTGGTCATGGCTTTGAGTGGCTTTTTGTGAATGGTGATGGGAAAGTGAGACACCAGGCTAGGTCAGGCCCTGATGGCTCATCAGGAGGATCTTGCATTTGCTGATGGATGACCTAGAATCCAAGAATGGGGCCTGGCTTATGACCAGAAAGTACTAATTTGCCTTGGGCCGGCATAGAACTGGGATTTCCCAGACCCAGGCTCTAATCAGTTAAGCTAATAGGAAGAGAGTTGGAGACACATGCCGTAATACTCCCTGACGCGCGGAAGGCACTTGCTTGGTGTCTGGTACCATATCAGGTGCTCTGCATTTCTCTTATATTCAACCCTTGAAGGCAAGGAGTAGAATCCCCATTCTACAGCCATGGAAACTAAAACTCAGAAAAGTTAAATGTCCCACCCAGTGTCAAATCAATTGAGATAGAGAAAAAAGCACCAAATGTTGGCATTGAATTCACCCATATGCATTATCTGTGATCAGAGCATAAACATTTATTAGTATATATTTTGTGGCCAATTTTGGATTCACGATTTTTCTTCTAGCAGGATAGCATGCCTGCTAAACAAAAATGAAGTTAAATGCAGCCCAACAAAAACCTGGACTAATGAGAATTTCACATTCTCTTAATGATTTACTAGGATAATCATAGCATAGAAGATAGAAATTTATCTGAATTTTAAAAGTTTTCTTTGAGCCGGTCATCGGATGAGTCTGCAGCTCAGTTGTCCTCACCCTCATCCCCACTAAGACTTCAGTATGTATTTTATAAGAAAAAGAACAAGAACATTCTTTTACCACAGTGCAGTTTTCAAAAGCAGAAAGTTTAACTACTTCCTGATTTAATACTTTTATCTGATCCGTGATCCGTATTCACATTTCATTGAGTCCCAAGAAGCTCTCCTTTTTCCATGTCCAGGATCTAATCCAGGTCCAAATTGCATTTATTGTCACATCTCCTTAACCTCCTTTCATCTGGAACAGTTGGCTCCTCAGTCTTTTTTGGTCTTTTGCTCCTTTGACAATTTTTTGTGGTTTTTTAAAAGAAATTTATTTATTTATTTATTTATTTTTGGCTATGTCGAGTCTTCATTGTTGTACACGGGCTTTCTCTAGTTGCAGTGAGCAGGGGCTCCTCATCGTTGCAGTGCGCAGGGTTCTCATTGCAGTGGCTTCTCTTGTTGTGGAGCACAGGCTCTAGGTGCGCAGGCTTCAGTAGTTGTGGCTCGCAGGCTCTAGAGCGCAGGCTCAGCAGTTGTGGTGCGTGGGCTTAGTTGCTCCGCGGCATGTGGGATCTTCCTGGACCAGGGAATCAATCCTGTGTCCCCTGCACTGGCAGGTGGATTCTTAACCACTGCGCCACCAGAGAAGTCCCTGTGCAATTTTGGGCCCTAAGATTTAAATGGTTAAAGGTTGAACATCAAATTGGGCTCCAAGGATCCAAACAATGAAAGTAAAAAGGCAAACACTGTAAGTCACATGACTTGTCATCAGAAACCAAGAAACCATGCCATTCTTATTCAGGAGGCTTCCACATTTAGCATTTTTATACATCCTGCCTGAGTCCCCCACCCCGCAACAGCTCTATCAGTGTACACGCCCACCCCCTGTCTGAAAGAGCAAATTCTCCCAGTCTTGCTGGTGGTGAGTGTGGTCAGTCTTTAATCACACATCTCCACCATTCATTTCTTATTTTGTGAATGATTTTTTTATTCTCTTTATTCATTTTTCTATTGAGGTTTCATCTGATTACCTCCTACGCTAAATTCCATTCTGACAAAGATCGGGTCTTTTTTTTTTTTTTTTTCTTATCACAGTTTACCCAGCAAAGGGCCAAGTGCAATAATAGGTGTTCTGTAATTAGGTGCTGAAAAGTTGAAGGATTGAAGCTCCTTAGGGTAAATTCCCGGAAGTGGAATTAGTGAGTCAAAGTGTAGAAATTCTCCAAAAAGGCTTTTGATGCCCATTAAGTTGCTCCCCCAAAAGTTTACATCATTTTACAGTTTATAAGGGTAACTGTGTGTTATCATTTTTTTCTTCTTTATCAAGCTGATAGCTGGGAAATTATCTTATTTTAATGTGATTTATTTCACTATAACTATAAATGGATCTTTTATATAATAATTGGTTATTTATCATTCTTTTTAAACCCTTGTTTATAACTCTTCCTATATTTCTGTTTTTCTTCTCTTTCTTATTCATTTGTGAGACCGTATTAGGAAAATGAATTGGTATTCCTTTGTCGACATGTGATACAATTTCCCCTCTGCTTAGTTTTTGTCCACAAAAGTTTCTACATTTTTATGTCATTGAAGTTATCAATCTTTTATTCGTTTTGGCCTTTATGTCATAGTTAAGCCTTTTCATTCAGGATATAGAAATATCCACCCATGTACGCCTCTAGGATTTTATGGCTTCATTTCATATATCTGAATTCTTTATCTATTTGGAAAGAATTCATTTTGGTAAAAGGAGTTAAATGAGGTTGAGACCACAAAGTTCCAGAGCAAAGGTTTTGATGTAGATAAGATACACACAGTGAAGCGGGGAAATCGTAGATGTAGAGCTTGATACATTGTTAAATGTGGACATGAACTCACAGGCATAGAAGAGTTACAGCATCAGGAAAGACCCCCTAGTGTCCCTTCCCAGTCTAGAACCCCCTGAAAGATAACCATTTTGACTTCTATCACTAGAGATTAGTTTTGTCTGTTCTCAAGCTTCATATTATAGAATCATATCGTATTTGCTTTCTGTAGCTGACTCCTTTTGTTAAACATAAAGTTTTCAAGATTCATCCATGATGTTATATATGGGTGTAGTCCATATTCTCATTGCTGTCCACTATTTCATTGGGTGAATAGAACATGATTTATTTATCCATGCTGGTAGTGACGGGCTTTGGGGCTGTTTCTGTTCTTGGTCATAATGAGTAAGGTTGCTATGAACGTTCTTGTGGTGGATGTATGCGTTCATTTCTGTTGGGCAAATATACCTATGGATCATATGTTTTTATCTCATGTTTTCTCACAAAGTAATGGGATGGCTCATGAAGTGAGAAGCTCCTTTCAAAAGTTCAGCTACGTTATCACTGGTAGACTTTGACCACCACACTGTGGAGTTTCAGGATCACTCAGTACCAGGAACTCTGTTTTGGGAAGAATAAAGAATCTGTTGCTGGGAGCCGCATGGTTCTACTTCAAGGCCACTGAAAGGAGGCAGCAAACAAACAGATGCCTTTATTAAGGATTCTAATAGTTATTTCTTTGCCTATTCTGTCTACTTGCCAAAATGTAAAGATTTGACCATGTAGAAAAAGATAAATCATGTTCCCTGTCTCCTTTCTAAAGTACAAAAAAAGTATAAAGCACATTCAATTCACTTAAAATATGAGCAACAGAAAAGGATCACAGCCAGATTCCAGGCAAAGTCATTATTAAAAGAGAGAGAGAGAGAGAATAAGATAGAGTATAAGGTCTCTCTATATAATGAAATCCACCAAAAAGACATGCTCACAAAACAGATGTAAACTGTGACCTGACATTTCAAAATCAGCCCAAAGAGATTAGGAAAACGATGGACACTCTTAAGAACAATGTAAAGCAAAATCAGGATTGAAGTGATTGAGGAAAAGGGAGAGTCAAAAAGAGAGGTCATAGAACTCAGAAGAGTATTGGAAATAAAAGAAAAAAATCACTTCAAAATAAAGACTGAAGTAGAAGAAACACTGAAGCAAATAAACACAATAGATGATGAGAGAAATATCAAAGATGGAAAGGAGGAATACTTTAAAACTCAAAAGTAAATGAAAAAATTGAAAAGATTTGAAAGCGATAGATACAGAGGACAAGCAACAGAGATCTAACATGTTGGCAAAAATTTCCAGAGAAGTAAACCAAAACTCTGGAAAAGAGCCGACACTATAACTTATAATTTAAGAAAACTTTCCTAAAATAAGTCAGCTTGAACTGTATATTGAAAAAGCATCCTGCATCCTGACAAACTGACCCAAGAAGCTGGCATTGAGACATATTCTTGCAAATCTTATGGATCTTTCTTTAAAGGAAAAGAAAAAAATATTTTAGGCACTCAAGCAAAAAGACAAAATAACTTGTAAGGGGGAAAAAACAAGGGGGACTTCTATAAAATAGCACTTGATGCTAGAAGACAATGCAGTAGCACATTTAATATATTTAAAGAAAGAAAATATGAGCCACAAATTTTATATCCAGCCAAACTGACCTTGAAGTATAAAGGCCACAGATAAACAGAAACATGCAGCAACTCAGAGAATACTGTTTCAATGAGCCCTTCCTGAGTAATCTCCCAAAGTACAAGAAGCTTCTGAAGATCAAAAGATTGGGAAGATATTGGCATAAGGAGTGTCCATTGAAAAAGCTCAGAAACAATGACAATTCGGTAGTATGAGTATCCATAGAACCCAGACTGCAGTCTTTAAATGCATTTTCACATTTAAGAAACCAAAGCAAACCTGGACATTTTGTTTTGCCAGAAAGCAAGGGAGCTATCAAAGACTACTTATTGGGGTTACATCCATAGGACACGGGAGCCGGCCTGAATGAACTTCCAGTGGCCAAAGATGGGAGATTTGAGCATTGAAAAGAAAAGCAACTACAGTGGTTTGAACTAAATCAAATATATATACATATATATGTATATATATTTTTTTAATCTGTGAGTTGATAAGTATACTAAAAAGTAATCTATTGGTCACCATTGCAACTCGACATTCTGAAAACCGTTGAGGGGAAAGAATCAAGCACTTATCCTGATCTTCCTGTACAAACTGTATTTCAGAGCACCCTAAACAGTTGAGGAAGGAAAGTTCTTCTTTATAGAAGAATTCCAACTAAAAAAATCACCTTATGAAATATTGGATCTAGGCAATAATATTAAATGGATGTCAAAACTGCTAGTTGAGGGCTTCCCTGGTGGCGCAGTGGTTGAGAGTCCACCTGCCAGTGCGGGGGACACAGGTTCGTGCCCCGGTCCGGGAAGATCCCACATGCTGCGGAGCGGCTGGGCCCATGAGCCATGGCCACTGAGCCTGCGCGTCCGGAGCCTGTGCTCCACAACGGGAGAGGCCACAACAGTGAGAGGCCCACACACCGCAAACAAAACAAAACAAAACAAAAAAACTGCTAGTTGAAAAGTTGATGGGGAAACTTATTGTGGATCAGACTGACAAATCTGAACTCAGTGACCCCCTTTAACGTCACTACAGGTGGATGAATCAAGCATTATGGGCCCCCTCACTTATGTAATAAAAAGGACACACCACCAGTTATGAAATGTTTTCACCAAAAGTGAAAGGAAGGAAGCAAAGGAAGGAGAAGGGAGGTAAGGAGGGAGAAGGAAGAAAGGAAGGAAAGCGCTTCCTCCCTATTACCTCAGCCCCTGATTTATGACAGTCTTTACGGAGATGGCCTTGGAGGTGTTCCAGAGCCTCAAGCTCTACACCTGGATCAGGTGAGTGTGAACAGCAATGTTACAGCGATGAGGACAATCGGAGGGAGGCCTGGTAGGTACAGGAGAGCTTTCTGCCATGTACTCACCACCACCAGGCTGTTTTCCTGAAGCAGTGAGCAGAAAGCAGCCTTCCAGAAAGCCTGTTCAGGGATCCTCATGACCATTTTCTCATGGAGCGTGTGTGTGAGCTATGCTAGTACTTTGCTCTGAAATTTAGAAAGGGCAGTCTTTTGCCAATGAACAGAAAACAGTAATGGCCTTATCTTTTCATTTTCCTCCTTAAAGTTGGCTGAAATTTTTGCTCCCCGGTACTATTTGTGCTATTAGCAGACAAAATGCATTAACCATTAGCAAATCGTATTAAGATAATGCTAGCTGCTGTGATAAATGAACTCCCAAAGGTTTGTAGCTTGACGCAGTACAAGTTTCTTACTCTGCAACAGGGCAATGGGGGTGCTCCTGGCTGGCAGGGATCCAGGCGCTGTCTATTTTGGGGGTGTGCCCTCCCCTTGGGTCTCAAAGCTCTGAAGCCTGCAGATGGGGGGCAAGGGAGATAGGGAAGGCACCCCTGCTTTCATAATCACCTCAGCCTAGAAGAGATGTACATCACTTCTCTTGGCAAAAATTTGTCATGTCTAGACACACAGGAATACAGGGAGGGGAGTGAAAATTATGGTCCTTGACTAGGCAGCCCCTTCCTGGTGACAACTCTACACTCTGGAAGGGAGCACAGTCTTTTAATAGACCTACAGTTGTCCATGCAAACTAAAATTAGCAGAAAAATCCTTCAGAATTCATGTAGCTCACCAGCTTCCTTTTATGTCCTCATACTTGCTCTTGAATTTGATGTATTTCATATACATATAATAGAGTCAGTCCTATTCTCTGATGATTAAACATGCCAGGGAAACAGGATCACCCTTTACATAAAGGCTGGGTAAGGAAAAAATCAAGTGTAGCCAAAATTACCCTAGGAAATGTTTCAAATTGCCCTCTGTGTACAGTCTAGGATTGTGTTAGGTCCAACATGCCTGTATTCCTTTCAGTGGAGCAGATTGCTCACTCTTTGGCTTGGGAGCCAGAGGAAGGCATTGGCTTGCTTTTAGTGACTATATTCAGGGCTGCCACATATGGTTGCTCTAGTTGTGTACAGCTCAAAACTGTCCCTTCTAAAGAGGCATCCTGCCTTGTTAGCATCACAGATTTTTGTATTTTTTATGACATATTTCCAGCAGATGGCAGTAGAGGGTCCTTTTTTTTTTTTTTTTTTTTTAATAGGAGTATAGTTGATTTACAATGTTGTGTTAGTTTCAGGTGTACAGCAAAGTGAATCAGTTATACATATACATATAGCGACTCTCTTTTAGATTCTTTTCCCATATAGGTCTTTACAGAGTGTTGAGTAGAGTTCCCTGTGCCATACAGTAGGTCCTTCTTAGTTATCTATTTTATATATAGAGAGGGTCTTGTTCTAATATGACAAGTATAGTATGACAGTTCTCTAACAGGGTAGGTAAAGAGTCTTGTCTGGACAGGGCAGCTGTATATCTTTCCCTTCCGTATAACCGAGAGATGTGAGTTCTTAATGGAGTCATTTTTTGACTCCCACAAGGGTGTTGGAGCATACTTGCAGTGATGATTTACTGGATTCATTTCTGAGTTCTTTTGTATATATTTATATACAAAATCAGTTAGCCAATACCAGTTGTCAGTAGAAAATGTAGCTTCTTAAGGTTTACACTGCCACAAGAAGAACTGGCAAATGCAGTGATCATTTCTATAGAAAAGAGATAATGGATACACCACCATTAAAACTGGCAAAGCATTTCATTTCCATGAAAGCAATAGGTGTATCTGTTTCATAACAAATTAATTTTTCTTAGTGATTTTGAGTTTCCAACTCATTAACAATTCAAAATTTCTATTTTATGTTTGATAATTAGCTTCATATAATTTTTTTAAATTAATGAGTCTTTATTGTATATATATATTTTACATCTTTAGCGTCATACAATTTTTTTTTTTTTTTTTTTTGTGGTACGTGGGCCTCTTACTGTTGCCACCTCTCCCGTTGCAGAGCACAGGCTCCGGACGTGCAGGCCCAGCGGCCATGGCCCACGGGCCCAGCCGCTCTGCGGCATGTGGGATCTTCCCAGACCGGGACACAAACCCGTGTCCCCTACATCGGCAGGCGGACTCTCAACCACTGCGCCACCAGGGAAGCCCAGCTTCATATAATTTTTATTGAAGTATTTTTTTATTGAAGTATAGTTAGTTTACAATGTTGTGTTAGGTTCTGGTGTACAGCAAAGTGATTCAAATATATATATTCATATACATATTAATATAAATGTATTATTTTTCAGATTCTTTTCCATTTAGGTTATTATAAGATATTGAATATAGTTCCCTGTTTTATACAGTAGGACCTTATTATTTATCTATTTTATACAATGTAGTTTGTATGTGCTAATCCCAAACTCCTAATTTATCCCTCCCCTACCCCTTTTCCCCTTTGCTAACCGTGCGTTTGTTTACTGTGTCTGTGAATCTGTTTATGTTTTGTAAATAAGTTCATTTGTATCATTTTTTAGATTCCACAAATAAGTGATATCATATGATATTTGTCTTTCTCTGTCTGACTTACTTCATTTCGTATGACAATCTCTAGGTCCATCCATGTTGCTGCAGATGGCATTATTTCATTCTTTTTTATGGCTGAGTAGTATTCCGTTGTGTGTGTTTACCACATCTTTATCCATTCATCTGTCAATGGACACTTAGGTTGCTTCCATGTCTTGGCTATTGTAAATAGTGCTGCTATGAACATTGGGGTGCATGTATCTTTCCAATTATGGTTTTCTCCGGATATATGCCCAGAAGTGGGATTGCTGGATTATATGGTAGCTCTAGTTTTAGTTTTTTAAGGAACCTCCACACTGTTCTACATAGTGGCTGCACCATTTTACTTTCCCACCAACAGTGCAGGAGGACTCCCTTTTCTCTACACCATCTCCTGCATTTATTATTTGTAGTCTTTTTGATGATGCCATTCTGCCAGTGAGAGGTGATACCTCATTGTAGTTTTGATTTGCGTTTCTCTAATAATTAGTGATGTTGAGCATCTTTTCATGTGCTTGTTGGCCATCTGTATGTCTTCTTTGGAGAAATGTCTGTTTAAGTATTCTGCCCATTTTTTTGATTGGGTTGTTTTGTTGTTGTTGGGGGTTTTCTGTTTGTTGTTTGTTTGTTTTTGATATTGAGCTGCTTGTATATTTTGGAAATTAAGCCCTTGTTGGTTGCATCATGTGCAAATATTTTCTCCCATTCCATAGGTTGTCTTTTTGTTTTGTTCATGGTTTCCTCTGCTCTGCAGAAGTGTATAAGTTTGATTAGGTCCCATTTGTTTATTTTTGCTTGTATTTCTTTTGCTTTAGGAGCCTGACCTAAGAAAATATTGCTGTGATTTATGTCGGATCATGTTTTGCCTATGTTCTTTTCTAGGAGTTTTATGGTGTCATGTCTCATATTTAAGCCTTTAAGCCATTTTTGTGCATGGTGTGAGGGAGTCTTGTAACTTCATTGATTTACATGCTGCTGTCCAGCTTTCCCAGCACCACTTGCTGAAGAAACTGTCTTTTCTCCATTGTATATTCTTGCCTCTGTTGTTGAAGATTAATTGACTGTAGGTGTGTGGATTTACTTCTGGGCTCTCTATTCTGTTCCATTAATCCATATGTCTGTTTTTGTGCCAATACCGTACTGCTTTGATTACTGTAGCTTTGTGGTATTTTCTGAAGTCTGGGAGGGTTATGCTTCCAGCATTGTTGTTTTTCCTCAGGATTGCTTTGGCAATCCTGGGTCTTCTTTGGTGTCATATAATTTTGTGATTATTTGTTCTAGTTCTGTGAAGAATGTCATGGGTGATTCGATAGGGATTGCACTAAATCTGTAGATTGCTTTGGGTAGTGTGGCCATTTTAATGATATTAATTCTTCCAATGCATAGCATGGGCTATCTTTCCATTTCTCTGAGTTATCTTCAGTTTCCTTTATCAGTGTTTTATAGTTCTTAGCATATGTCTTTCACCTACTTGGTCAGGCGTATGATTTTTTAATAATGGCCTTATGTTTTTTATAATTGTTAAGACTGGGAAACAAAAAATCTATTAACTGAAAAAATGTTTGCCTTGTTCTGGCACGTTAGGATGTCTGTGTGGTAAACTGCTCACACTCTGAGATGCTCTTGGGAATCCCTGCTCACTTCAGCAGCAGAAGGACAGACAGAGTCTCCCATACTGTTCAGAGTGCTTCCCTCCTTCCCTCCCTTCTGCTCAGCCCCAAACTCAGACAGTTGGATTTGCAGAAGCTAAATGAGCAAATGCTACAGCTCCACCATGTTTCCAGATGTTTTGTTGAGAAAGGCTACTGTGTCTAGGGTTCTGGGGCCGCTCTGTTTGGTTAATACTGTTGCCAGCAGGGTGATGTCACAGCTATTGCGTCTCTCTGCCCCTGGGCAGGGCTGGGGGCGTGGGGTCAGCCAGTTTCCAAGGCCCCTCCAGCTCTGCCCTTCTCTGATCCTACCAGTAGGAGAAAGGGGGACTGTGCCCCTTGTGTTTTATAGGTGGCCCTTATCCTTTGATACTGGAGGGTTCTGAGCTGCCTCCTAAATAAACCACTGTGTGTGGGAGTTGGATTTGGAGACCTAAGGAGACCAGTTGGGAAGCCTTAGCGCTGGCCCAGGTAGGGAGGATGACAGGCTGAACAGTCAAGAAACATTTAAGAGTCCTAGTAGTTAGTAGTATTTTAAAGCCTGGAGAGCATCACCATTTTTAAAGGGTAGGAGAAAGAAGATGCACCCATGAAACCTACAGAGAACTGAGACAAGCAAGTAAGTGGTCAGGATGTGGTCAAAGTCAGAGATGGAAATTCAAGGAGGAGGGTGCGATCGATGATGTCACGTTCTGGGAAGAGCTGCAAAGTGTGCATTGAATTTGGTAACAAAGAGGATATCGGTGACCTTGGCAAGTTCTCTTGTGCTATTTCATTCAGTCTTTCCTTCTGGAAGAGATAGGTATGATAGCAAAAGGTAGAAAGATACATGCAGTAAATCATTAACCGTTGTCTCCTGGTAGAATTGTGAATGATCATTTTGTCCTTCTTTGCTTAACTGTACCTTCCAATTTTTTTTAAACCACAAGCATGTATTACCTTTGTTATTATTTATGAAAAAAGAAATAAGAGACATGAAGGAGGAAGAACTCTGGGCCAGGGGCCCTCAGAACCTTTGGTAAGCAGCTCTCATCTTCTAATTCCTGTGTTGGCCAGGGAGGATCCTGCACGTCTAATATTCTTTATTCTCCAAGTCTTCTGTTTTAACACTTCGCTTTAACGTCGTATTTGCTAAATCACATCATGAGTACAGAGAATAGATAAGCAGGTAAACATGAATGAAACCATTAAAATTAAAATGATAGACCATTATTTTTTTCTATATGCAAGAATTTGACGATGAGTAGATTTCCTAGAACCATAACAAAGCAAGATTTTGGGGAAGAAAAAACCTCATTCCCGTGGGTGGCATTGTACTTCAGAAGTTGCCTGTCCCCAAGACAAGGCAATTATATCAGAAACCAGGCTTTGTATCTAGTAATTGCTACAATGTGGCAACTGCAGTCCAGAAGAATCTGGTGTCAGTGACCTTGAATATAACCATGTAACTGGCTCCCCAACTTGAGCAATGATGCTTTAGATGCTGAGGATCAACTTCTTTTTTTAAAAAAATGAGGGGCTTCTTTGGTGGCACAGTGATTAGGAATACGCCTGCCAATGCAGGGGACACAAGTTCGATCCCTGGTCCGGGAAGATCCCATATGCCGCGGAGCAGCTAAGCCCGTGCGCCACAACGACTGAGCCTATGCTCTAGAGCCCGCGAGCCACAACCACTGAGCCCATGCGCCACAAATACGGAAGCCTGCACTCCTAGAGCCTATGCTTCACAACAAGAGAAGCCACCGCAATGCGAAGCCCGCGCACCACAACGAAGAGTAGCCCCTGCTCGCCGCAACTAGAGAAAGCCCACATGGGTTATGAAAACTTCAAAACTCTTTTGATAGCTCCTTCAAAATAATCTGAGTTCTGTTTTACTAAGACAGGCATTTTAAGATGAGAATCTCAAGATGGTCTTTGGAAATTTTTTAAACTTCAGATATACTTTCAAATATTAAAATTAAATTTTGGTCAGTATGTTAATAGGCACCTTATATTACCAGTGAAATTGCCTAAGATTAGACAGTTACGAATGACACGTTATGAATCATTGGGGTGATATTTTCCCCTGGGGCCTGGTGAACCACTGAAGCAAGCCTGTCATGGCTGCTGGCAGCAGTGGTTAACCCTAGACCCAGAGGCGGAGTCGGCTTTGACAGAATGACTTCATTCTTCCATATATTTCAGGTGGGTATGCAAGATGCGTGCTGTTAATGGAAATCAGTGTTCACAGGCTGGGCAATGCTGGACTCTCCCATGGTTTAAGTACAGCCCATATCTTTCCTAAGTGCATTGGAGGAGAAATCGTGTGTGTGTGCTTGTTGTATGCAAAGTTTAGGTCAATAATCAGGCGAGGGAGGGATCCAGAGGGCACATCTGCCAGTACTTGGAGTGGTTTTCCAGGGACAGGTTAGGCTGACCTGTGCACATGCCCCCACCCAGGGGATCCACCCAGCAGGGAACATGCCTCAGAGCCAGAGCGGGTAAGAGTGGGAGGGAGCAGCTCTTTTCCGTGCAAACAGCAGCCTTCAGGGCTGGCAGCAAGGTGTGGTGTGGCCCTTTTAGCACCCTGCAGTAATTACGTCAAGATGCCAAAGCAAGAATGTGGTTGACACCATTTGTAGCATTTAAGATCCAATGACTGATAATAAATAAACTCCTAGGCGCTTGTCCCTCTCGTGGGAGGGTGGCTTTTGATGATGATGGTGATGGTCACAAGCGCCCTCTCTCCTTCCTCGTCTCTGTGGTGAGGCCACGGTGAGGGCTCACTGACAGGCACCGAGGACCCCCTCTGCCTCCCTCGCAGTTTGGCTGATGAGGGAACCAACAGTGAGCAGAGATGTGTGAGCGGAAGTAGCGTGTCTACATGTGCCCGCCCCATGCTTTCTTCCTCCTCTGCCTTGGTGACCTGCAGGCCTCATGAGGCAGAGTCTGCATCTCCAAGCCATTGCTGCAGCCCCCAAGACTGTGATATGAGTGAGAAATAGGCCTTCACTGTGTAAAGCCTGTGACATTTGGTGTTTATTTGCAACGTTTTATAATATCTGCCTTTGAATAAGGAAGGAAGCATTTTACTTCCTGTGCCAGCAAAGTCGGTGTTATATTTCTATAAAAGTCCTTCCCAACCCTACCTCCTGATCCGTGGTGCTCCTAAGGGTGCTGTCCCCGTCCCTGGGTCCCTGCAGCGCCATTCTGCCCATGGATGCCCAGAAAGCCTTGGGCCCCGAGACACACCACTTATTTTGCCACCTGTGGGACAGCTAAGGGTGAGCGCAGTTTCTAGGAGAGATCTAGGAAGGAGGAAGTAGCTGTCATCATTCCCATTTTTGAATGGGGAACCAAGGCTGAGCAAGATGAAATCACTTGTTCAGAGCATCCAGCTTTGAAGCCAGGCAGGGATTCCAGAAGCCTGTATTTTTAACCACTATGCTAAGCTGTGCCTCAGGAGTGGGGTCAGCTTGACACGTTCAAACAGAATATGTCCAGTGCTTTCCTCGAAAAATTACTATGATTCTGTGAATAGCATTTTTTTTTCCAAATTGTGGATTGCAATCCATTATTGGGTCATGAAATCAATCTAATGACAGATTTTAAGAGAATATAATAGAACATAACAGACTGCATTGGCCCCATTCACGGGGGTGTGGCTCCATGAGAACTGTGTTTGTCAGACTCACATATCATGGGTTTGATTGGGACATAAAATTCAGTCTTTTTCTACAGATTGTAGTCAACAGTCTGACAACACCACAAAAATTAGGCCTCAATTGTTTGTGAGTTTAATGGGAAAAGAAAATGTTACATTTGGGGGTAGCCTGTGACTCCTCATGGGCCAGCCCTCAGAAATGCCCCACTGTACCTTTTATGTTTTAGACAACATTGTATTAGTTTCATGTGTACAGAAAGGGATTCTGTTAGATGTATAAACATACATCTATTCTTTCAGATTCTTTTCCATTATAGATTATTACAAGATATTAAATATAGTTCCCTCTGCTATACAGTAGGTCCTTGTCGCTTATCTATTTTATGTACAGAAGTGTGTATCCATTAATCCCAAACTCCCAGTTTATCCCTCCCCCCCATTCCCCTTTGGTAACCATATGTTTGTTTTCTATGTCTGTGAGCCCCGCTATACTTTGATCCCCAAAGTACAAGGTGAACAAGGCTGCTTTATTTATCCTACCAATGAAGATACCAATGTCAGCATGCTCCCTGGCAACCAGATCTGCTCCAGCCCCCCAGAGCACCCAGATCGTTCCCAATGAATTGACCATGTCAGACAGTAGTCATCCCTTCCAAACAGACCATCCCCAAGGCCTCCAATACACTCATCTTCAGTGTGCCGAGAAATGCTTCCATCTATCTCTCCAAGTGCCAACCTCACCTTCCCTCTTCCCTCACACAGGGAATCCACCATCCACTAGCTCATCTCTCCCCTGCTTGGTCTCAACCTGCCTTGGATGAGATGTTCTGTTTTAGCTGGAGAATAGGATAGAATATGATACTCCTTTAAAGGAAAGCAAAGCAGAGTGAATAGGAAGTGAAATACAATTCACAGTGAGCAAGAATTTTGACATTGTGTGATATCGACAGCACTGTTTCTCAGACCTCAGTGTGCATGCAAACCACCCTGAGGACCTTGTTAAGTGCAGATCCTGAGTCAGTAGGTCTGGGATGGAGCCTGAGATTCTGCATTTGTAACAAGCTCCCTGATGATTCTAGTGCTGCTGGTTCACAAAACATACTTTGCATAGCAAGGGTCGGTCTCCACAATGGCTGGCACAGAATGGGTGCTCAAAACTATTTGCTGAATTGAATTAAATGTCAGGAGAAGCTGATTTTATGGCAGGACTTACCAGCAAGAGCAAGTGTGATAAGGTGAAGCAATCAGTTAAGCCAGTGGTTTGCAACCCTAGCTGCACATTAAAATCACCTAGGAGTCAGCAACGTGGATGCAACTAGAGATTATCATACAAAGTGAAGTATGTCAGAAAGAGACAAATACCATATGATATCACTTATATGTGGAGTCTAAAATACGGCACAAATGAACCTATCTACAAAACAGAAACAGACTCACAGACATAGAGAACAGACTTGTGGTTGCCAAGGGGGAGGGGGGTTGGGGAGGAAAGGACTGGGATTTTGGATGACCAGATGTAAACAATTATATATAGGCTGGATAAACAACAAGGTCCTACTGCATAGCACAGGGAACTATATTCAATATCCTGTGATAAACCATAACAGAAAAGAATATAAAAACAAGAACGTCTATATGTGTATAACCGACTCACTTTGCTGTACAGCAGAGATTGCCACAACGTTGTAAATCGACTGTATTTCAATTTAAAAAAATCACCCAGGAAGGCTTTTAAAAATCCCAGTGCTTGGGCCCCATCCTCAGTGATTCTGATTTAATTGGTCTTGGGGTAGAGCCTGCACAGCTACAATTTTTAAAAGGTCTCCAGATGATCCTAATATGCAGCCAAGTTAAAGAATTTCTAGAAAGAAAATTGTTGAATGCATGCCATGTACCAGGCGTGGTGAGCTGAGTGAGGCCCTAAGATAGAGTTGAGTGAGACCAGGTCCCTGCCCTCAGTGAACTTGCTGACTAACAGGGGAAATAGATCTGTGTGTGACTATAATGCCCAAAGTTGCTATAGTACATTTATGTATGCTTGTTTTGGAAATACAGGTGAGAGAGGAACTGATTCAGTCTTGAGGAAGTTGGAAGAAAAAAAATGACTGCTCAAGAAGTGATAATATTTAAGACCTTAAAGGATGAGTAGGGGATTGTCAGGCAGACAAGGGAAGGAGCTGCCCCAAAGCTTCGTTCTTTCTCTTTATTAGCCATAGGGAGATGATATTTGGCCAGGACTCAGGATCCCAAATTCTGGACCAGCTGCCCACTGCTGCTTATGAGATTTATGAGGAAGATCCCTGCACAGTGAAGAAGGTCAGTCAGTGCCTGTTCTTTCTTTTTAGCAGCTAGGGGTATTTGGAAGGCCATATGTAAGCTGTCAGTAGGGTGCAGTCAGCAAAACAGCCCACAACAGATACTCAATGGAGAGAATTTGATAGAGGAACTAGTTACATGATAGAGTTGCTAAAAATCCAAACATAAGGCAACCCAGAGATTAGCAGAGAGCCCAAAAGCTGAAGGGACGTTAGGAGGTGGTGGAGTTACCAGAACCCAGGGGCCAGAGTTGTCTAATGGGAGCTGGAAACACAGTAAGGACTGTACAAAGGGAGCTGGGCTGACCAAGGAGAGGCAGCCAATGATGCAAACATGACAGACTCTGGTCCAGGGAGATAGGGGATGCCTAGATTCTCCCTTCCTCCTGCTAGTCTGTTTCCTGACAGTGCATGCCATTGGGGAAACCCAGCCAGAAGTCACTTGGCAAAGGGACCTAGGAGGTGTAGTTTTCAGGGGTCAGTCCCTGAAGGGTGGGAAATGAACCTAGATGCTTACAGGCTTAATTGATACATTCTGGACTTCTGGCCCAAGGCTGACACCAAAATCAGCCTGAGAAGCCTCTCTGTCCCTTTTTCCTACATCTAACACTTTATCTTGGCCTAGAGCAGAGATGCTCAACTGATATGCTGGAGACACTTCCCTGATGGGGTCTGGGAGGCCAGAATCCCTAAGATGTTTACCTCCAGTTGCAAGAGGCTTTCTTTCATTACCCCAGGATCCCGGAAAATATGTTTTCTGTATGCCATGGAGTAAAAATATTTGGGAAGCAATGCTATAGGAAGAGGCAAAGAATGGAAGGTTCTGGAGGAAGCCCACACTTAGGAAGAGAAGGTCCTTCTAAAGCAGGGGCCCACCTTGAGGGTCTGCAAGATGAGACAGTCCCAGACTCATCCAATTGTACTAGCCAGGAGAAAAGCAATCCAAGGAGGGAGCCAGTATCAAAAAGGAGAAATAGGATCAAAATCCACTCTCTTCACAGAATCCTGAAGATGGAAGACTAAATGAAACCAAAAGTTCTCCCAGCCTCAGGTTTTGAAAGAAGTAACAAGACACTAGCATGTGCTACATCTAGGGAGCTGTTAAGGAGCTGTTCCTCTCAGTTCCTATAGGCAAAGAAACAGGGAAGTGGGGCCCATACACAGGAAAACAAAAACAAACCAAACAAACAGGCAATAGCAACTGCCTAGGAGAGAGCCTGGATTGTACTTAACAGACAAAGACTTCAAAGCTATCATTATAAACATATTCAAAGAATGGAAACCATGTTTTAAAGAAGTTAAAAAAGGGAATTCCCTGGTGGTCCAGTGGTTAGGACTCCATGCTTCCACTGCCAGGGGCCCAGGTTTGATCCCTGGTCAGGGAACTAAGATCCACAAGCTGCACGGCATGGCCAAATAATAATAATAATAATTATAATGTAGTGTTGGCCCTTTGGAAAGTAAAGGAAATCTTCAGGGTCCCCAAACAAACACCAAAATTAAAATCCTAGACTTGAGCAAAAACCAAAATGAAAACCAGATTGCTCTGAGGCAAATTACCAAATCAGTCCAGAGGTTCAGGAATTAGGTGGTCAGGAATAAACTTTGGGGCTGAAATTTAAAAAAAAAAAAAAAAAAGAAAAAAGATTATGACAATGTTTCATGAAATAAAGAATATCAGGGATTTCCCTGGTGGTCCAGTGGGTAAGATTCCATGCTCCCAATGCAGGGGGCCCGGGTTTGATCCCTGGTCAGGGAACTAGATGCCGCATGCATGCTGCAAATAAGAGTCCGCCTGCCTCAGCTAAAGATCCTGCATGCCTCAGTGAAGATCCCGAGTGCCACAACTAAGACCCAGTGCAGCCAAAATAAAGACAATTTTTTTTAAAAAAAAAGAATATCAATAAAAAGACAAATTATTAAAAAAATCAAATGAAAATTCTGGGGTTGAAAAGTATAGTAATTGGCATGAAAGGGTCACTAGAGGGGCTTGACTGTAAATGCAAACTGGCAGAAGAAAGAATCAGCAAACTTGAAGATAGAGCAATAGAGATTATGCAGTCCAAAGAACAGAGGGAATAAAGAATGAGGAAAAATAAACAGCACCATGAGAAATATGGGACGCCATTAAACACGCTAATATACACTTAATGGCAATAACAGAAGGACCAGAGAGGGAGAGAGGAGCAAAAAGGGATCTACACATTCAAGAAGATTAACCAACTCCAAATAGAATAAATCCAAAGAGATCCAAACACAAACACATCAGAGTAAAAATACTAAAAATAAAAGACAAAGGGAAAATCTTGAAAGCGGCAGGAGAATGTGACTTGTCACATGCAAGGAAATCCCAATAAGATTAACAGCTGCCTCCTCATAATACATAATGGAGACAGTTGAGTAACATATTCAAGTGCTCCATTTCTATTCATCATTGTAATGGAGGTTCTAGCAAGCGCAATTAGGCAGTAAACAAGCAAACAAAATAACAAATAAATGGCATTTAGATTGGAAAGAAAGGAAGAAGTCTCTGTAGACAGATGACATAATCTTATATATAGAAAACGAAGGGATCTAATAAAAATCTCTAAGAACTAACAAATGGGTTCAGCAGTGTTGCAGAATACAAGATGAATATACAAAAATCTACTATTTCCATACAGTAGGAATGAACAAACCAGAAATGAAATTAAGAAAACTATTATGATATTATAAAAAGAGTAAAATAAGAATAAATGTAACCAAAGAGTGCAAACCTCATACTCTGAAAACTAGAAAACATTATTGAAAGAAATTTTAAAAGACCTAAGTAAATGGAAAGATATCCCATGTTCATGGATCAAAAGACTTAATATTTTAAGAGGGTAATATTCCTTGAATTTACCTATAGTTTCAACATATTCCCTAATGAAATTCCAGCTGGATTCTTTGAAGAAATGAATAAGTGGATCCTAAAGTTCATTTGGAAGTACAGCAGACCCAGAAGAGCCAATGAAATCTTGAAAAAGAAGAACAAAGTTGCAGGACCCACACTTCCTGATTTCAAGATTTACTACAAATCAAGGCATTGTGGCACTAGAATAAGGGTAGACATATAGATCAATGGAATGGAACTGAGAATCCAGAAATAAGCCATCACGTTTACAG
This sequence comes from Stenella coeruleoalba, assembly GCF_951394435.1. Taxonomy (NCBI): domain Eukaryota; kingdom Metazoa; phylum Chordata; class Mammalia; order Artiodactyla; family Delphinidae; genus Stenella; species Stenella coeruleoalba. The sequence goes on along the minus strand of NC_137159.1, from coordinate 8,637,923 downwards.
TCAATTGATTTTGGGCAAGGATGCCAAGGCAATTCAATGGGAGAAAGAATCGTCAGTTAAACAAATAGTACCAAGACAAATGGCTATTTAAAAGAAAAAGAATGAAATCGTACCCCTACCTCATACTAGAAAAAAAAAATTGAACTCAAACTGGGTCAAATACTTCAATGAAAGAATCAAAACTATAAAACTCTTAGAAAAAAACAAAGGCAAACATTTTTGTGACCTTTTAGTAGGCAATGGTCTTTCAGATATGAAACCAAAAGCATCACCAGCAAAAGGAAAAATAGATAATTTGTGTTTTGAGAATCGTTCTAAAAGCAAAGATTGGAAATACTGTTATTTTCAAGCTTGATTTTTGACCAAATGACACAATTTGTACACCCTTTGAGAATATTATCATGGCTGTCAGGGGGACGGATGTAACTGACAACGCAGAGGTTGGTGAGAAAATTTCTATCTGGAAAGTGTAGGTTAAAACACTCATTTTGTTCATTTTTTTCTATCTGATTTTAAAATAAATTGTGTTTGATTCCTTGGAGAAGAAATGCTTCATTTGCACTAATTCACTGAAGTAACAACCTCAGAACATTAATATCACTCATTAGGCATAGCTGGATCCAAAGCCTGGGATTATGCTGCCGGGGCTCCTTCCCTTGCCTCCATCCCTTGACTGCTTTTCTCTGCTTCTTGACCTCGTTTTCAGTCTGGCCCTCTCTACGTAATGGGAAAGAGGCCAGTGTCTGCCGAAAGCACACATCCTTAAGGTCTGTGATCCAAAAGGAAGAGAGATAACCTTTTCTAGGGTCCACTAATCAGGTCCCACAGAAGGTCTCTTGTCTTCTCCGGAACACCTGCCCTCGAATTAGAACAGTTCCTGTGGAAAAATGGATGACGACCCCTGATCAACCAGGCCTGGGCCATATGCCTGTCCTCATTGCACTGTAATTGATAGCACCCATCAGAGTCTCATTGGACGAGAGATGGACCTCTCCTCAAAAAGAAAAAGGGATTCAGAGCAAGCAGAAACAATAGGTTTTTACTACAGAAAGCACGAGTGAAAAATATGAAATGCTTGAAAAAGTTTGACATGATAGTAATTACTTTTATTCTGATTACTAATTACAGTAGAAGAACAAACAACTTCTTTTCAGTACTGAAGAATAATGAAGTACCTTAGCTTTTATATCCCTTCACAGTTCATTGAAGTTAAAGAAATCATGCTATTCTGTATCTCACTTACTTTAAAGGTTCACTTAAGGTTGTGAGGATTCCATACCAGCACTGGTCATCATTACAGAATATTGCTGAGGTTCATTGCGTGTACTTTACTCTGGGAAATTTTATACAAACACTTTGATTTAAACTGTATACTTGCTTTCGGTCTAGGGGTCTAGACTTCAGTGACTGAGGCTAGTCACGCAGGTGCTATATGCCTGCATGACTGACCTCCAATATAAACCCTTGACATTCAGGCTCACGTGAGCTTTCCAAGTTGGCAACACTTCACACATGTCGTTGCTGGAGGAATTAAGTGCAACTTGCGCCACGCCATTGAGAGAGTCCACGTGTGCCTGATTTCCTCGGGACTTTGTCCCATGTGCCTTTTCCCTTTGCTGGTTTTGTTCTGTATCCTTTCACTGCAATGAACTGTAACCTTGAGTATAACAACCTCTGGGTCCTGTGGGTCCTTCTAGCAAATTATTGAATTTCAGGACAGTCTTTTGAAGATCCCCAACATAATAATACCCTATTTGCTTTTTTAAATAACAGGTTTTTTTGAGATATAAATTCACATACCATAAAAATTACCCTTCTGGAGTGTACGCTTCAATGGGTTTTTGTATATGCACAGAACTGTGCGGCCATCACCACTATTAACATCATCACCTATTAACAAACACTCCCCATCCTCCCCTCCTCCCAGTTCCTGGAAACTACATATTTACCTTTGTCTCTATGGACTTGCCTATTCCGGAAATATTATATAAATGGAATCATAGAATGTGTGGCCCTTTGTAACTGGATTATTTCGTTTAGCATATTCTTAAGGTTTATCCATCATAGCATGTATCAATACTTCATTCCTTTTTATTGTAAACAATATTCTACATTTTATTTATCCATTCATTCAGTTGATGAACTTTGGGTTGTTTCTACTTTTTGGCTGTTACGAATAGTGCTGCTGTGAACAATCCTGTAAAAGTTTTTTCATGGATATGTTTTCAATTCTTTTCATTACATACCTAGGAGTGGAATTGATGGGTCATATGGTAACTTTATGTTTAACAGTTTTGGGAATTCCCTTGCTGTCCAGTGGTTAGCGCTTTCACTGCTGTGGGCCCAGGTTTGATCTGGGAACTAAGATCCCACAAGCCATGTGGTGCGACCAAAAAAAAAAAAAAAAAAACCTCAAAAATTGTTAAAGTGGCTGCTCCATTCTACAATACTACCAGCAATGTACGAGTGTTACAATTTACCACATATTTGCCAACACTTGTTATTATCTGACTTTTTAAGTCTTGGTCATCTTAGAGGCTGTGAAGTGGTACCTCATGGTGGTTTTGATTTGCATTTCCCTGATGACTAATGAGGTTGAGCATCTTTCCATATACTTATTGGCCATTCATATATCTTCTCAGGAGAAATGTCTGTTTGGATCTTTTGCCCATTTTCACTTGGGTTATTTGTCTTTTAATTGCTAAGTTGTAAATGTCCTTTATGTATTGTGGATAAAAGTTCCTTAAATATATATGATTTTTTTTTTCTTTGCGGTACCCGGGCCTCTCACTGTTGTGGCCTCTCCCGTTGCGGAGCACAGACGCACAGGCTCAGCGGCCATGGCTCACGGGCCCAGCCGCTCCACAGCATGTGGGATCCTCCCAAACCGGGGCATGAACCCGCGTCCCCTGCATCGGCAGGTGGACTCTCAACCACTGCGCCACCAGGGAAGCCCTAAATATATATGATTTTGAAATGTTTTCTCCCATTCTGTGGGTTGTCTTCACTTTCTTGATGTTACCCTTTGAAGCACAAAAGGTTTTGATTTTGGTAAAGCCCAAATTATCTATTTTTGGTTGTTGTTGCTTGTACTTGTGGTGTCACATCTAAGGAATCACTCCCTAGTCCAAGTCCAAAGAGACATATTCTTATGTTTCCTTCTGATAATTTTACAGTGTTAGTTTTTACTTTTAAGTCTGTGATCCACTTTGAGTTAATTTTCGTTTATAGTGTGAAGTAAGAATCCAATGTCATTTTTTGCCTGTACATACCCAGTTGTCCCAGGACCATTTGTTTAACAGGTTATTCTTTCCCCAGCTAAATTGTTTTGGCATCAATAAATCACAAACATAAGGGTTTATTTCTGGACTCCCAATTCATATCTATCCTTATGCCAGTACCATGGTATCTTCACTATGTAGCTTTTTAGTAAGTTTTGAAATTAGTCAGGATAAGTCCTCCAACTTTGTTTTCCTTTTTCAAGATTGTTTTGACTATCTCAGTTTTTTCCATTTCCATATACATTTTGAGATCAGCTTGTCAATTTCTGCAAAGAAGCTAGCTGGGATTTTGATAGGGATTATGTTGAATTGAAGATCATTCGGGGGGAATATTGCCATCTTATAAATATTAAGTCTTCTGATCCATGAACGTGGGGTATATTTCTATTTATTTAGCTTTTCTTTAATTTCTTTGAACAATGTTTTGGATTTTCAGTACACAAGTCTTGAACTTTGTTAAATATATTCCTAAGTATTTTATTATTTTGGTGCTATTATAAATGGGGTTTATAATAAGTGGAGTTTTATTAATTTCATGTTTGGATTGTTCATTGCTAGTTTATAAAAATATTGATCTTATATCCTGCATCCTTGGTGAACTGGTTTATTCTGTTTTTTAAAATAATTGATTCCTTAGGCTTTTTTATATACAGGATGACACTATCTGCAAATAGAGAGAGTTTTACCTCTTCCTCTTCCGTCTGCATGTCTTTTTTTTTTTTTCTCCTTTTCTACTTGCCCTAAGTGGAACCTCCAATACAATGTTGCATGTAAGTGGAAAGAGGGGACATCTTTGTCTTATTCCGGATCTTAGAGGTAAAACATCCTATCTTTCATCAAATATAATGTTAGCTCTGGGTTTTCAAAAATGTTCTTTGTCAGTTTGAGGAAGTTCTCTTTTATTCCTAGTTCGTTGAGTTTTGGGTGTTGAATTTTGTCAAATCATGTGTTTTTTGCCACTTATTAATATGATGTATTCCCTTAATTGGTTTTCAGATGTTAAATTAAATTTATATTCCTGGGATAAATCTCTCTTGGTCATGGTGTATAACATTTTCCATATGTTACTAGATTCAGTATGCTAGTATTTTGGGGGGAGGATTTTTGTGTATATTCATAAGGAATATAGATTTGGAGTTTTCCTTTATTCTAATGTCTGTGTCTATTTATGGTATTTGAGTAATACAGGCCTCATAGAAAGAGTTTGGAAGTGCTTCCTCCTCTTCTAATTTCTGTAAGAGTTTGTAAAGAATTTTTAAAATATTTGTTAAAATTCATTAGTGAAGACATCTGGGCCTGAGGATTTTTTTAATGGAATGCTTTAAAGTTATGAATTAAAAATTGTTTTCTTATTATAGGTCTATACAGATTTTCTACTTCTTTTGAGTTTGTCTCATTTGCTTCTTTCTAAGAATTTCTCAATTTCATCTAGGTTTTGTAGCTTGTTAAGATAAAGTTGTTCAGTTTTCCTTTATAATCCTTGTTATTGATGCATGGTCAGTAGTGATATCTCCTCTCTCACTCCTAATTCTAGTAATTTGAATCTTCTCTCTCCTTTTTTTCTTGGCCAATCTAGTTAAAGGTTTGTCAAAATTGTTAGTGTTTTCAAATAACTGACTTTTGGTTTTATTGATCTTTCTATTTTTTCTATTCTGTATTTCATTTGTTTCAATTCTGATCATTATTATTTCCTTTCTTCTGCTTTTCTTGCGGGGGGAGGATTGTTACTTTTCTAATTTCTTAAGGAGAAAGGTTAGGTTACTAATTTTAGGTCTTTTTTTTTTTTTAATATAGGTGTTTCCAGCCATAAATTTTCCTCTTAGCACTGCTTTAGCTTCATTCCGAAAGTTTTGGTATGTTGAGTTTTCACTGTAATTTTTCTGAAAATGTTTTCTCACTTCCCTTTTGAGTTCTTTTTGACCCCCTGGTTATTGAGGGCTGTGTTGTTTAATTTCTACCTACTTGTAATTTCCTTTTGTTGTTGATTTCTATTTTAATAACACTGGGGTCAGAGAACATACTTCATATGATTTCAATCCTTTTTAATTTATTGTGACTTTTTAATGGCCTACCAGTCTATCCTGGAAAACGTTTTATAAATAACTGAGCAGTATGTATGTATGTTCTGATATTGTTGGGTGGAGTATTCTATGGATATATGTTAAGTCTAGTTGGTTTATAGTGTTGTTCAAGTCTTCTATTTCCTTGATCTTCTGCCTCATTGTTTTATGCATTATTTAACGTAGAGTATTGACATCTTTAACTATTACTATTACACTGTCCACCTCTTACTTAAACTCTGTCCGTGTTGTCTCCTGTAATTTGGGTCTCTTTTTTGGATACATCGTCTTTATTGTATCTTCCTGATTAACTGACCCTCTTAGAAAATGTCCCTCTTTGTTTGTAGTAATAGTTCTTTTGTTTCAAAGTTTGTTTTGTCTGATATTAGTATAACCACAGTAGCCCTCTGTTGTTTACTGTTTCTATGGTATACTTTTGTCCATCATTTTACCATTGACCTATTTGACCTTTAAATTTTAAGTTTGTTTCTGTAGACAGCACATAGTTCAGTCGTGTTCTTCTTTTTTTAAAAAAAAAATCCATCTGCCAATCTCTGCCTTTTAATTGGAGCATTTCATTTATTTATATTTAATATAACTTGTGATAAGGTAGGACTTATATCTGCCATTTTGCTCTTTGTTTTCCACATATTTTATGTCCTTTTTGTTCCTCTCTTCCTCTATTACTGCTTCTTTTGTGGTAAATATGTATGTTTTAGTATACTACTGATATTTTAATTCCCTTCTTTCTTTTAATGTTTATATTTATATCTATATCTGTGTATATCTGCAGTTAGTGTTTGCCCTGGGAATTAAATTATCATCTTAATTAACTTAAATCAATCTAGTTTGTATTAATACCAACTTCATTTCAGTGGTATATACAAACTTCATCCCAATTAAGCTGTTTTCTCCCCACTCCTTTGTGCTATTATTATTATACACATTGTATCCTTTTTATATTATGAGCCCATCAACACAGATTTATATTGATTGTTTTATGCAGATATCTTTTAAATCAGAGAGAAGAAAAGCATTTCAAACTGATTTTTACCTTTGTATTTACCTTTAGTTTTTATTTATTTGTGTGAATTTGAGTTATTCTTTAGTGTCCTTTCATTTCAGCCTGAAGGATTGCCTTTATTATTTCTTATAGGATGGGTCTGCTAGCAGTGAATTCTCTCAGTTTTTGTTTATTTGAGAATATCTTATTTCTCCTTCATTTTTGAAAGAGAGTTTTGCTGAATATAGAACTCTAGGTTTACAGCCTTTTCCTTTCAGCACTATGATTATGTTATTTTACTTTCTTCTGACCTCCATGATTCCTTTTTTTTAAAAAATAAATTTATCTATTTATTTATTTTTGGCTGCATTGGGTCTTCATTGCTGTGTTCAGGCTTTCTCTAGTTGCGGTGAGCAGGGGCTGCTCTTCATTGTGGTGCGCAGGCTTCTCATTGCAATGCGCAGCCTTCTCATTGCAGTGGCTTCTCTTGTTGCGGAGCACGGGCTGTAGGCACACAGGCTTCAGTAGTTGTGGCTTGCAGGCTTCAGAGCTTGGGCTCAGTAGTTGTGGTACATGGGCTTAGTTGCTCTGCAGCATGTGGGATCTTCCTGGACCAGGGCTTGAACCTGTGTCCCCTGCATTGGCAGGCAGATTCTTAACCACAGTGCCACCAGGGAAGTCCCTTACCATGATTTCTGATGAGAAAACAGCTGTTAATTTTGTTGAGGATCCCTTGTACTTTATGAGTTGCTTCTCTCTTGGTGCTTTCAAGATTCCTTCCATCTTTGGCTTTTTTTTTTTTTTTTCATCTTTGGCTTTTGATAGTTTGATGATGCTGTGTCTAGGGTGAATCTACTTGAGTTTATGCTAGTTGGAGTTTATTGAACTTCTTGGATGTGTAAATTAGTGTTTTTCATCATACTGGGAAATTTTTAGCCATTATTTCTTCAAATATTCTTTCTGACACCATTGTAAAGCAGTTATACTCCAATAAAGATGTAAAAAAAAAATCTTTTTGTACCTTTCTCTCTCCTCTCCATCTGGGACTTCCATCATGTGTATGTTGATATAGTAGATGGTATCCCATAGATCTCTGAGCCTCTGTTCATGTTTCTTTATTCTTTTTTCTTTATGTTCCTCAGACTAGGTTATATTAATTGACCTATTTTCAAATGTAATTCTTTCTTCTGCCAGCCCAATCCTGCTGTTATACCCCTCTAACAGATTTTTCATTTCAGTTATTATACCTTTTAAATATAGGATTTATGTTTGGTTCTTTTTTTATAATTCCTATCTCTTTTTGATATTCTCTTTTTGTTGCTCTCATACTTTCCTTTAGCTTTTTTATTTATTTATTTATGGCTGTGTTGGGTCTTTGCTTCTGTGCAAGGGCTTTCTCTAGTTGTGGCAAGCGGGGGCCACTCTTCATCGCGGTGCGCGGGCCTCTCACTATCGCTGCCTCTCTTGTTCTCTGCGGAGCACAGGCTCCAGACGTGCAGGCTCAGTAATTGTGGCTCACGGGCCCAGTTGCTCCGCAGCATGTGGGATCTTCCCAGACCAGGGCTCGAACCCGTGTCCCCTGCATTGGCAGGCAGATTCTCAACCACTGTGCCACCAGGGAAGCCCTCCTTTAGCTTTTGATACGTGGTTTCCTTTGGTTCTTTGAATATGTTTATGATAACTGATTTAAAGTCTTTGTCTAGTAAGTATAACATTTGTGTTTTCTCACGGACATTCTATTGACTACTTTTAAGCCTCTGTCCTTTCCTGTTTCTTTATGCTTAAACTTTTTGTTTGAAACTGGACATTTTAAATTACATAATGTGGCAATTCTGGAAATCAAATTTCCCTCTACCCCAGGGAAAGAGAAGAGGGCCTTTTGTTTGTTTCGTGTCTCTCTTGGGATAATTCTATAAAGCCTGTATTCTATGTCATTTGTAGCCACTGAAGTCCTTGCTTGGTTAGCTTAATTCCTATCTTTTTATTGATATTCTTTGTGTAAATTGGCTAACTGTTATACAAAGATAGTCTCAAATGCTGGGACCAATACGTCTTCTTTTTTAAAAAAAATTTATTTATTTACTTTTGGCTGCGTTGGGTCTTTGTTGCTGCACATGGGCTTTCTCTAGTTGCGGTGAGCGGGGGCTACTCTTCGTTGCGGTGCATGGACTTCTCGTTGCGGTGGCTTCTCTTGTTGTGGAGCACTGGCTCTAGGCACACGGGCTCAGTAGTTGTGGCACACGGGCTTAGTTGCTCTGTGGCATGTGGGATCTTCCCGGACCAGGGCTCGAACCCATGTCCCCTGCATTAGCAGGCAAATTCTTAACCACTGCGCCACCAGGGAAGCCCTCAATATGTCTTTATGAAGGGGCTGTGTGTGTATGTTGAGGCATGTCTTCAGTGTTCGGGCAGGCAATTTACAACTCTGCCTGAGCCTTCATTTCTTGCTTGCTCAAAGCCTCAAGGTCAGCCAGAAGTGAGAAATTATGGCCTTCTTAAGTCTTTCCTGGACATGTGCATAGTTGTACACATGTGTGTCCTTTTGGATTCCAAGAAATATGTCGGGTCTTTCCAAAGTTCCCCCATTCTTTCCTTTTAAGTTAATTGGTGAGTCTCTTGCTAGCTCCACCTGGTATCACCCCCTTAGGCAGTTGCCCTGTGAAATAATTGCTGCCGATTGCTTTCACCAAGTGCTCTGTGGATAGGGCCAACTGCACCAAAGAAGCACTGAGTCAGGTCAATTAAAGACAAGCCCTGAGAATGGAGCTTCTCCATTAAGCTGCCAGGCCAGTCACATAGTGAAAACTCCTTGGGGATAGGGCGTTATGAGGCACTCCAAATGCTTTTTTGCGCCTCCTTTTTTGCGAGGCCACTGGTTTTCACAGCTACTATGGCAGCAGGGCTGTTAGTTTTCCAGGCTACATACATTCTCCAGTGAAAACACATGTAAATATATTATGTTTAATGGCTCCCAAAGAAATTCTCATGTAGGTTGTTTCTAGTCCCCAAAACAGCACTGCTTAGCTCTTAATTATCATATATAGATGATCTAAGTCAGCTTACTTATTGTATATAGACAATCTAGGTCCACATGTTTATCAGAATCCCTGGAGGGCTTGTTAAAACACAGATTGCTTGGCCCCACTTTCAGAGTTTCTGATTCAGCAGGTCTGGCATGGAGCCTGGGAACTTGCATTTCTAGCAAGTTCTGAGAGGATATCAATGCTGTTGTTTGGGTATCACATGCTGAGAGTTTCTGAAGGATGGGGATATTTTCCCACAAGCACACTTCTAGGATACTTTCTTCTATCATGTTGTGATGCTTAGGGAATGCATAGTACCATATTTACCAACAAACCTGGCTCCTTTTTCTCTTGATAATGTTCATTCTACAGTGAAATTGGGGCCCCGTTCCTTGCTGCACTGAAATTGTAATTGATCTTTATAAGATTAACCTGAATTACACAACAGTCAAGTGACAAATGTTATTGGAAGCTTGATTCTCATTCAGTTTGTTACTATGCTAAATGAATGAATTGTTGAACTTTGATGTCTATTTTTAAATGTTTGTGAATTTAAATTTGTTACTTTTTTTTAAAGCCAGTGATTGAAAAACTCTCTTGGCTTGATTAAAGTTATCATGGCCATAAAATGTATTGTCTGAACACTTTTGAGAACACTTTTGAGAATGAAAGGGGACCTATTAATAATTTTGCTGGGTAAAAGATGTAAACTGGGGTTGTCCCAGCTAAACCAGGTATATTGGTCACCCTAATTTTAGAAAATAAGGTATAAAATTATTTTTGCATTTCCACAAGTTTGTTTGATATTTTGGATTTAATTTTACACTAGGGTTAAATTTCTGTCAATATTTCTATCCATTTATCTGAAGAAATAATAGAAAGCTTTTTGTTAGTAAATTAGTTTTCAGAAGAGAAATAAAAAAGTCAGAAAATAAATTAAACTTTAAAAAGTTTCATATTTACTTATTTTTATTCCAGACTGTTGTCTGCGTTTGGTTTTTGTGACATGGGGAAGCTCAGCTCTTATTCTAAATATTAGAGAATTTTTGTTTAATTTTCATTTCTTACAGGTTAATCTTTTCTTTTTAAAGTAATTTATAAATGTTTGTTTTTATACCTGAGGGATGTGAGGGCCAGCTGAGAAGGGTTCTGGTTTATTGAATTAAATTAGTTTTCATTCAAGAATTTTTAAGAATTTTTTTTCTGACAAAATTTAAAGATGAAGATTAATGTTTATATTCAGTCCAGTATTACCCTTGCTCAAGCAGAAATATTAAGGTTTAAGGTTATATTAAAGTGATTTTTCTTCCAAAACTTCTGACTCTTCTATTTCACATCCCCCCGCGCACCCGCCATGGAAAAATAGAACTTTGGGAGAGAGGTGTAAGGAGCTGATATTTGGTGAGAGTCTGTAAATGTATATTTATACAGTATGCCAGGACAATCTGGAAGGATGTTAGCAGTCTCCGTCTTCTTGCTTATCTGTTTCTTCAAAGTATGATTTTAATTTTTGCTTGTTTCTGGGCTGAATGTTCAGTTTCCTAAACTTCGCCAGGGGACTGCGTAGTCCGCACCCGGGGAGCGCGCTCACCGGAGGGCAAACGGCCGGAGCGGTTCCCGGGTCGCGACTCTTCAGGAGTCTTCTTCCTCAGGGATGCGTCGGGGCCTCCAAGCCTCAGTATTTGTGAGGGCGAAAATGCCATCGTCCAATTAAAGTGCAGAAGTTCAAGAACTCCTTGCAGGCGATTCGATCACAGCTGAGAGCTGGTCTTGCAGGAAGCCGAGAGAAGTCTGCGTGAGCAGCCGCGGAGGAGGACCGGCCGGGTGGGGTCGGCCCAGACCGGGGCTCGTGGAGCGCGCATGCGCGGCGAGGGGGCGGGGCCGGGGCGGGGCCGGCGTGGCCTCCTGAGCGGCGGCGGCAGCAGCAGCGGCAGCAGTAGCAGCAGCAGCAGCAGCCTGGGCGGCGGGTTTGGCGCTGCAGCGCTGGCGGCAGGTTCGCGGCTGGGGTGGGCGCCGCGGACCCGGACAAGAGGACGAGCACCTGGAGCCCGGCTGCAGCCCACGACTTTGCGACCCAGCGGCGGCGTTGCTGCTGCGGGGCTCGGGCGCGCGGCCCGGCGGGACCGAGGACGGCGGGACGGCAGGGCGCGGGCGCCGCGGGCCGGGACGCGCCAGGTAGGTGGGCCTGGCCGGGCCGGGCCGGGGACGACGCGGCGGCCGGGAGCCACCGGGGACCTGGATGCTCCTCGGGCGGAGCGGGGAACGGCGGGGCGCGGCGCGCATCCCGATACCCGGCGCGCCGGACGCGGAAGGCGCCGGCGGTTGTCATGGAAATCGTACAGCTAGCGGTTCCCTGGTGGTGGCGTCTTCGGAGAATGATCAGACCCCGGCGAGCCCTAGCAGGATGACGCCCCGGGCCGCCTCGGGCTGAGGGTAGCGGGCGGCGGGGAGCCGGGATGCGGGACGTGGCGCCCCCGAGGCCAGGTCGCGGCGCCTGCTTGGTGCGTCTCCAGGGCTGGATCTAGTGACTCCAGACGCTGAGGCCTCGGGGTGTTTCGGGTGTAAACAGAACCGGGTAAAAATAAACATACACCTCGGTGTAGGCCCCCATCCTCCCAAACTCTTCCCTTTTCTGCCGGCCCACCGTCCCCGACAACAGTTCTGGCATCTTTGCTTTTGATATTTTCTTTCTTTATGGCTCTGCTAGTCAATGAATTGAGGCCTGGGAAATCTGCAGGGGTTTGTGACTGTCTCCTGAAAAACCAATCATGAATGTGTAGGCCACAGGAGATTGAAACACTCAAAACGTCAACGGTTAATTTACGTGTTTGTGGGCGAAGGGAGCGGTGATGGGCTCGGCTCTCCCTCCCCTTGTTGCCTGCCCTGTGACATTACATAATCATGTATTCCTCCTGCCCCGACTTCATCCCTAATGACAGATCATAAAAAAATATTCCTCTGGATAAGAAAAAAGTATAGGCGGTTGTAAAGCCCATCTTCTTGTGTTTTTGCTTTGCCACTTAATGGGTTTTGTGTTGAGAGGCTGCAGAAGAGTCGAATTTGATTTGCCACCTGCCCCTTAAAGGGGCATCTAAACCGAGGGAGTAGGAGGCGGGGTGGCAGTTTGAATGTTGCAGTGAGATTCTGCCTGATTCATCTCTGTTCACAGTGGATGGGGCGGACTGTGGGCAGTGGGGTTGGAGAGCGAACAGGCTGACTTGGATGTGAATCTTGAATCTGCCAGTTGCTAACTCTGGTTCTCAATTTTCTCATCTCTGGAAGGTGAGAACAGAACCTACTTTGCTGAGTTTGTTTTGGAATCTAGATGCTGTTGGCATTGGTAAGTGCGCATAGGCTAACTATAGATTGTCCTAGAATTAAGCCTAATTTTTCTTTGATTGAAAACAGGTTTTCTTTAACAGGAATTTTGTCTTTGGATTTAGGCTAGGGCCTTTGTTTGGGGGGTCCTTTGCTGAAATGTTTACTTCTGGAAGAGTCAGTTCACTGGTTTCTTTGAAGAAAGTTGAGATGATGGTGCTTGTGTGGGAAGGTCAGTGTGGTTGTTGTGTTGGAGGGCTGGTGTCAGGAGACCGCGATGCTGTCCGGGGGTGGGGGGTGGGGGGCGGCGTTGCGTGCGAACTGGAGCCCACAAGGCCTGGTTCCCTGTGGTGTCTTGCAAACAAGCCTCTGTAACAACAAGCCAGAGTTACATGTACAAGGAGGGTTTGCCCTGAAGACAGGGCTTAAAGGAATAAATGCTGGAAAAATACAAAGAGAAAGGAGGGCTGTATTTCTACTGAGCTCAGTGGTAGAATTAGTTGTACTAATTCCACTAGCCGGTTTACTTATCCAACTATTTTTCATTAGGCTTATGCTGTCTCAGAGTGTTTGTCTGCTCAGGTGCAAGTCCTGCCTCCCAGCTAGACGCAAAGTCAAGGGTAGACATTATAACTCATTGTTTTTGGAAACTGTATATTTTGTTGTATTGCTGTTAGACTTAATGCCATTAGTAAGTAAAAAAAAAAAAAAATCAGTTTAAGGGAAGGATGAAATCAAATAATATACATAAGAGGTTGTAAGCTGTAAAGCTCTAGAGAGACAGGTTGTGTATGATAGAACTATTGACCGTTCAAGTCCCGTTAGCCAGCTGCCTGCCTGGGAGCATTCTCCTCAGCCAGCAAATCTGCAAGGGCACCAGAGGAATGGAAGCAAAAGGGTGTGTGGGACAAACTGATCCCCATCCCATGTCTTAACATTTCAAGAATCCAGTAAGACACAGTAGAGGGGGAGACTTTGGACCAAGACTGTTTTATCCTGGTTTCTTATGAAAAACTTCTTTAGAGATTATGTATTCCAGGAAGGGTCCTGTAGCATCATCAGCTATGCACAGTGTCAGGATGCTGTGGCTTTCACTGAGGGAAAAATAGCACAAATTTGCAGTGAAGAAGCCTTGATTATGTTGTTGCTGCTTCTGTGGAACTTGGTTAACGAGCTAGTCTTGAGAGATCCTTCAAAACAGCTTTTTCCAGTGTCCTGGAACAGAAGCTCTGTGAGGACAGCATATTCTAGGGAGACCAGTAGTAACACCAGGGTAGGCCTGCTTCATTTTGTCTCTCTGTGCTTTTAAGGAAAATACCATTGTGAACTTAATCCCCAGGAATTGACCTGTATTTTTCTATGCATATGCATACCTTGCTCTGTTAAAAATTTTTTTAAAAAATATAGTATTTCAGATTCACTGAAAAGTTGAAAGAATAATCCAAAGAGTTCCAAGATATCCTTTACCCAGATTCTCCGAATGTTGACATTTGGTTTATCCTCTCTCATATTTGTGTGTGTGTGTGATTACTTTTCTCTGAAATGTTTAATGTTAAGTTGCAGACTTGATACACCTTTACTGCTAAATACTTTATTGTGTATTTCATAAAAACAAGGACATTCTCTTACAAAACAACAGCATGATTATTAGAAATCAGGAAATTAAATGTTGATGCAACGCTATTATTTAATCTACAGGTCTTTTTCAGATCTCGCCAGTAGGCCACTTTAGAGCAAAAGGAAATCCAAGATTCTGTGGTGCCTTAAACCATCCTGTCTCTTTAGTCTCCTTTAATCTGGAACAGTTCCTGAATCTGTCTTTGTATTTCATGACTTTGACATTGACATCTTTGAAGACAACTGCCTGTGTTTTGGATAATGTCCCTCCCCTTGGGTTTGCCCGTGGTTTCCTCCTGCCTAGATTCATATGATGCACTTTTGGCAGGTGTGGCACGGGGCGGTGCTGCAGCCGTCTTAGCGTGTCTCACGGTGGGAGGCATATGCTGTTGATTAGTCCCATTCACTGGTCCTGTCATCACTTCATTAAGATCCTGCCTGTCAGATTCCCTCACAGAAAGTTACCGTTTTTCCCTTTGTTGTTAATATGTATCTCATAGTAAGATCACTTGAGACTGTAAATATACTGTTACTCCTCATACTTTCACCCACTAGTTTAAGAATCCATTGATGATGCTTACCCAGATCAGTTACGATAGTTGACAGATGGTGATTTTCTAATTCCATGTTTCTTTCTACGCTTATCAGTTGGAATTGTACTAAAAGGAAGAACTTTACTTTCTCCCTCATTTACTCTTTGGTTTAACCATGTCTCCGCCCTCATGAATGAATTCCTGCTTTATACAATAGATTATAGTTTGTTATGCTCATTACCCACTTTTCTGCTTCAATTGTCCCAGACTTGGCCTGCAGAAGCCCCTTCCAGCTGGCCCTCCTGTCCTTTTGATGTGTTCTCATCATCTTTGAGGACTTCTTTACTTTCTGGCACAAAACCTCCAAGACTCAGCTTGTACTTTCCAGCCCTGGAATCAGCCATTTCTCCAAAGAGTCCAAGTTCATTTTAGTGGAGAATGATACTGAAAAACCCAGATCTGGGAGCTAGGTGTGCTCCTTGCTGCTTCCAGGCCTTTTCAGTGCACAGGTGTTCTCATTGTAAACATAAGTGGAGACACGTCATACAAAATTTTCTCTGCTTTACTTTTTAAATTTAATGCTATGTCCTGGGGATCTATACGCACTGACATGAAAAGTTTGGTCTGTATTCCAGAGTGTGGGTGTACTGTTATTTCCTTAACTGTCCTTTATTGATGGACTTTTAGGTTGTTTCCAATATTCTGCTCTAAAAATAGTGGGGAATCTGTGAACCACGTCATTGTCAACACAAATATTTCAGTCTGCTGGATCCCTCGAAGTAGAATTTCTGGGTTAAAGAGTAATATTAAATGGATAGCTTTGCCACATCGCCCCCTCACCCCTTCCAAGAAGCTTTATCACTCTGTGCATTCGTCAGTGTGTGGAATTGCCTTTTTCCCTTTAATTTGGCCAACACTGAACTGAAGAGTATAAATCTTGTTAATTTTTGCCAATCTAATGGATAAAGAAGACACTACTTTTTAAATTACATTTCCCAAATTACCAAAAATATTGAAAACCTTTTCTTGCCAGTTCATATTTTAGCTTCTGTGAATAGCCTGTTCATACCTTTTGACCATTTTTTCTTATGAGGTTATCTTGCTGGGTTGTGGAAGGTACTATAACTTCGGACTTTATTCTCAGCAGCCTTTGATGTCTCCTTTAAGGGTGATGCATTTTTCATCCTAAAGGAGAAGGAAACTAACATATCTGAGCACCCCTACGTTCCAGGCCCTGGGCCAAGCGTCCATATGCGTTCTCAGCAAGGTCCCGGGAGAAGGCCAGTGGTGTTGAGGGGGTGGCTGAGGCGAGGCATGATTAAGGCCCCACCTGGGAGTGATTGTAAGTGGTTGAACCGGGATTCAGACCCGGGTCTGTCTGGATCTAGTGCCGTCTCCACGAAATTACGTAGCTCCCTTCACAGGATTTTGAAATGAATGCTTTATGTGTCAGCGTGGACGTGAAAATCAGTTACCTGGAGTCCTCAGTATCAACAATTTCTGTCTCAGTAAAGGGCTTTTTTACTCAGTCCTGCTTGGTGAACATACACATCTCTCAAAACCATCTATTTTATTCCTGGAGCTATTGTGGACTCTGCAGTCAAACTTCCTGTAAGTCTCCAACTGGCTGTGTGACTTTGGGCGAGTGGCTTCATCTTTCTGTGCCCGGTTTTCTCACCCGCAAAACTGGGCTGATGGCAGCAGCAAACCCAGAGGCTTTGCTGGGGGCTCGAATGAGTTAATACACGTCAGGTGTGTGCAATGGCGCCTGATGCCTGCTGAAAACCCAGGGGATGTACCTTAGGATGAGTCTATATGGAAAGCACGTGTGGGAGGCCGCGTGGAACTAGCGCAGCCTCTTCTGGTTGGGTTTAATCTCTTAACCATCCCTTTTGTCATGACCCGGCCGGGAAATGGGAACCCAGGGCCCCTGGGTGCTGTGTGCTTGTATCCTCTCTCTGCAGACCTTGTTTGTGCCCTGTCATGGGCCTGCCAGCTAGCCCAGTTGGCCCTTCCTCTCTGCCCACAGCTGCTGACCTGGGACAGCTGAGACACTGTAGGCCTTTCCGCGTGCGGTCTGCTCAGTGGGGGTCACCTGGGAGGGTCTCAGAGGCAGGCAGTATCTGGTGGGGAGGGGCATGCTCTGGGGATAAAGAGGAGGTGTCCATTTTCTGGAATGGAATCAGGAGAACAGACAGGTGTCCTCTGGCCTCCAGGAGGAGGGGAGGGGACCACTGGAGGGGCCAAGCGGCCAGCTCCCCTCAGCTCCCTTCCTCAGAGCCTGTCCCTCAGACACCTATTCTTTCTCCTGACCTCGAGCCCCTGCAGCGCCCCTTCTCTTATGCTTGCAGGCAGAACTCTGAGGTCTCCTGAAACCCCCGGCCTCCCTCCCTGCTCCCTGCCCCATGCCTCCACCAGTGCCCTTGAATGTCTGGCATCAGCGGCTGTTACAGTAGCTGCCTGATAAAACTCACTCCAAGATGTGGAACTCCTTTCCTTCCCTGTCCTGTGTTGCTTGCATTTCAAGTGGTGCATTCTCTAACCCATGAATTAGAGCTTTCAAGACGGATGACCTTGGTGTGCATATTCTGGGAGAGCAAAAGAAATGCATTTAGGCAGGTGCGTGTTTCTGAGAGAACAGGTCCTGTTAGGAAATGAGGATGCCCAGTTCAGGAGTCTCCCTGGGTGATGGATTATGGGGCGGGTCAGTTGGGGTGCTTTTGGCTGCCAAGTCAGCAATGAGGACGTTTACTGTCTCACAGACCTGGAGTCCTACTCTAGCAGCAGTTTTGAAGTTTCATCAGGACCTAGATGCTTCATCCCAGGGTCAGCGTCCCCGCAGTTATGAGATGGTCCTTAGCGTCAGCGAGACTGCGTGAAGGAGACACGCCAGCCAGTCCCCAGCCACAGGGTCTGCCTGTCCTCCCTCCGGTCTGTGGGAGCAGTGAGCATCATGTGGCCTCCCCGGACCCACAACAGGAGGCTGTGGGCCGGCTGACTTAGGAGCGCTCCTCCGAATGTGGCCCCCAGACCCACCGCATCAGCACCACCTGAGACTTGTCCGAAACGCAGTCTCAGGCCCCAACCGACCGACTGACTCAGAAACTCTGGGTTGGGGCCCAGCGATCTGTTGCGAAACAAGCCTTCCAGGTGATTCTGATGCAGGGTCCAGTTTGAGAATTGCTCCCTTAGTCTAATCAAGACCACCCCCCCACTCCTCAGCTGGATATGGAGCTGGTGTTTCTGGAATCCAGAGAGGACAGTTCCCAGAATAGGCGGACGGGAGGGAAAAGTTGGGAGGTCAGCCCACGGTGTCAGCCGAGGGGCGTGCAGAGCGTTTAAGGAGCCTGTGGGCGGCTTTGCCCTCCTTGGCCCCCTGCCGCAGTGTATGGGCCCAGCTGAGTGTCCCAGCTCCCGTGCCCGCAGTCTCTCCAGCCCCTCTGAGCGGGGCCCATGCCCTCCCTGCAGGACTCGGCACTGAAGGGGGCCGCGTTGGGAGCGCCGGCCCCAGCTTCTCTCTCTGGCCCAGTGGGGATGGGGTGCGCGGGCCCTGCTGACTCACTTTCCTAAGCGTGTTCAGGTGTGTGGGGTTTGCACCTGCTGCTACTTCTCACTCAATTAGGAAGAAACAGGAAGGAGTGCCGTTAGTAGGGGCTTGGGGAACGCGGAAGGAACGGGCCTGGAGGGGCGGCAGCCTCAGGGACTATTTATAATGGCAGTGGGGTGTCACCTGCTTTATCGTCCCCTTTCGGAGGCACAGCCTCACCTTCACGTTCGGGTGGAGTAAAACAGCCGCCTCCATGGTGTGATTCGTGGGATCAGACTAGCCCACTGTTCCAGACCTTTCCTGGAACTAGAGAGCTGAGGTATTTCTAGATTTTCTTGACTTTGCACGGCTTTCAAGGTTCATCCTAATACACAAAAGTGATGTATGGGAGCCTCACGCTGAGCGCCTCTGCATCGGTGCTGACGGCCCAGGAAGGAAGGGCAGCCCAGGGGGAGGGGGCCTGGGGAGGGTCCAGGATAGTGTCTTCAGACGGCAGTGGTTTGTGACATCAATTTGAGATTGTAACCGGCATTAAAAATGTTTTTGAAATAAAATAGAAAATATCCAAGTATATTTCCTACAGGGAGGGTAAGCATTTTTTGATCCCACAGGTAGTGACTTGCACGTGTGTGTGTGGGTATTGTCACGGTGTGATTTTTTCTTCCTGTGGGTTTTTTTCAAAAAGTATTAAATCCGAGGGTTGAGCACGGGGAGGAGGGGGCTCCGCTGGACGTGTACGGACGGACACGGGGTCTTTTGCCGGGGAGGGGGCCTCGGGGGGGGGGGGTGCGTGGCTTACTCCAGGTGGAGAGCCACGGATGGGAAATGAGAAGGGCCTTTTAGCGGTGTGGGCCGGGGGAGTGGAGCTGGAGCCCCAAGGACAGCAGGGAGGGGTCTGAACTTCCTGGTCTCACTCTGGTTTACTGTTTGTGGTGTTTGACCACCTGGACCAGATCCTCCTGAAGATGTTGGGGGTCCTCAGCCTGGCCACTCTGAGACTGGGGAGGCCGTGGCAGGGAGTGTGTCGACTTTTCAGAGGTTTAAAATGTGACTCTGGACGCCTGACCCATCCTTCTGACAGGGCGGATCAGCATATGGTGACCTACAGAGGGAGGGCGGGGAAAGGGGGTAGAGGTGGAGACAGATGTGGACAGGTGTCTGCGTCTGGCTTGTTTGGAGGCTGGCCCCACTGTTGCCTGTGAGCAGTGACAGGACAGCTCCCACGTCGCCCTGGCTGCCGTTGGGACGGGGTGATATGCATTGTTTCACTCCGGGGTTAGTCTGGTTTGTGTCACAAAGCATACGCAGTAATGGCTTCGGGGTGTCAGTGTCTGTTTTTTGAGGGGGGCAAGTTGGATTGTGGGAAGAGAAAGTGCTGGACAAGAACCTGAGTCAGCTTTCTCATGTGTAAAATGCGGAAGGTGCCTGGCTCACGGGGATGGGGGCGGGTGCTGTGTGGATTAAATAGTATTGATACAAGCAGGAGAGGTCTGGGCACTGCAGCTCTGGACCAGTGCCGGTCCAGGGAAGGTACCGTCTCGCAGGAGGTCCGGCGTTTCCCCTCTCGACTTTGCAGTCTCGATTACCCTTTTTCCTACTGTGCCCCTGTTCTAAAAAGCGTATTCAAAAGGCTAGAGTGCATCCCATCTCTCAGTCCTTCCCAGGGCACCTCTAAAGGGAAATGCTGCAGAAGAAGGAGGTTTTGAGAGGTAGGGGACTGCCGGCAAAGGTCAGAGGAGAAGGATGTGGGCAGAAGTGGGAAGAGGGAAGTGAGAGTGGCCTGGGCTCATAGATGTTTAGTCAGGTGGCCACTGACCCAGCTGTCTTCTACTGACACTTTTTTTTTTCTCTAAAGCACATAGAAACTTGTGATTGTGTGCAGTGGAATGGTAAGTATTTTCACATTTCTTAGTCATTGCTTCGACTGTGTTCTGCGTAAACACACGTTAAACCGTATGATCGTATTGCCTAATTGGGTGCTGATCAGATGGCCAGTAAAATGGAGTCATTGGTGGAGCGTGTGCCAAGCAGCCTCAAGATGCCCCAGAATCTTCCACGCGTTGTTACTGCTCTGGCTTGGAAGAGGAGTGGTGGGTGAGTGGGTTGGCCTTGCGGAAACACCCTGCTGGTCAACAGGCCCACCTGGGGGAGGAGGAAGGCGCGTTTGGGTTTTACCCCCGGCTTGCAGGTGATTTGGGGAAGTCGGGCCTGAGTGTTACCTTCTCCTTCCTTGTTCATCTAGTGAAGGTCAGTCCCTGCATTCCTGCCCCCTTGGCCCCCAATCCTGCATCGCAGTGGAACTGTGATGGTGCCTGAGGGCTGCATGGGCGAAGTCTTGTGTGTGCTTGGTTTGGTGGGCCTCAGGCTCAGACACAGACATACATGAAGTCTATTTAGGGAAGTGCTTCTGGAGTCTGTGGCCTTGGAAGCCCACCTCCTGCCTCGTGCTCTTTCACTTTCCCTCCGCTCTGTAGTGACTCAGCAGCAGCTTTCCAGAATGGAGAAGCTTCGTGTCAGAGATGCTGGAGGACCCCGGGCGTGTCCGTGGAGATGGACGCTCCCTGTGTACCACGCAGACCAAACTCTTCCTGGTCCAAGTAGAGCATCCGGTGCCGCCCCTGGCTCCTCCACCTGTGCCCCATCCCCACACCCCGACTCTGAGGCTCTTTGCAGGAAGTCCCCCAGTGCAACTGCACTCTATGTTGAAGCCCAGATCCTTGTCATTCTCCATGGACTGATGGAGACCACTCTACTCTCTGATATTTTGCCTTGATAATTTATGCACAGTTATTGTCTGGTTCAGCTCTGGATTCTCTCTGGCAGCTTGACATCCTTCCCTGACTTCTCCACTTACGTCTCTCTGACCTCCTTTTTACTCTGTTTTTGACCTATTTTATTTCTTTTTAGCCATCCCTGACCTTTTTTTTTTGTGGTACGCGGGCCTCTCACTGCTGTGGCCTCTCCCGTTGCGGAGCACAGGCTCTGGACGCGCAGGCTCAGCGGCCACGGCTCACGGGCCCAGCCGCTCCACGGCATGTGGGATCTTCCCGGACCGGGGCACGAACCCGTATCCCCTGCATTGGCAGGCGGACTCCCAACCACTGCGCCACCGGGGAAGCCCTTGTGTGTCTCCTTGAAATGCCATTGAGCCCGTGAGAACAGGAACGTGTCTTGATAGCAAAAATAATCTTGGAAATAGTTGGTGTTCTGCGTGTGATTTCTCAAGACACGTGTTTTGTGATTATCATTATAGGTGCCTTCGAGCTGTTATGATATTTTGAATAACTTCAGCAGAGGGAGGATGATCTTTGCATTTTGAGTCAACTTAATTACTTAATCATTCTTTAATTAGTCAAATATCTTTACCAAGCTAGGTATTCACCTCGTTGGTCAAAGACAGAAGAAAAGCCAGCAGATGGATTGGGAAGCAGGGGCCTTGTGCAGGGTTGTTTCACTGGCTCAAAGAGAAAGAATGCTTCCGTGACAGTCGTACCGCCATCTTGGTTAAGAAGCTCCGGGTTTTAAAATTAATCTCCATCAGTTCCTGGCCTGGGACAACATAAGCCTTTTGCACTGGGGACTTGCCGATCGGGCTGTGACCCCGTGTGCTCTCAGGGCATCAGGTCACGCCGTCTAGTGTGCAGGTTCGTTCCTCGTCGCAGCAGCCAGCGCAGCCTCAGCACCTTCTGTGGCCAAGAGGGTTCTAAGCTGTAGTGGGTGTGACTCATTTCAAACAGGATTAGATGAGACACGATCAAATTCCAGGGCCATAAATCGCTGTATCATTCCTTGGAACTGGACGTGACAGGGTCTGACCAGTGTTAGAGACCCGTAGGTTGGCTGTTCCCTAAACTCTTAAGGGTTGTACCAGTGTTTGTCATGGCAGCCAGCAGCCCATGGCTTAGACTGTGAACCTAGTTTAGTGGACTAACTGTAATGAATAAAAAGGGGCTATTTTTACCTCATAACCTAGATTTGTCTGGACTGAATATGCAAGCCAAGCTATTAAATGTTTGGGGCAGTAAACAGGAATTCAGTATTTTAAGTCTTTCTGAGCTTGGTAGTGGGGCAGGCCTGGAAGTAGGATTGGTTGTAGCTTTTTTAGGATTATAAGTGTTGACTGCGTTAGGAAGGAACTGTTTTATGAAATAACTCTATAACGAAGTGAATCTTCTTATGCTTATAGGGTCTTGTGAGAATGTACTCACCCTAGCCTGGAGCCCAGGGTAAATTTGAGAATGCTTTGTTTAAAGGCCTCTTTCGGGGAAAATGGGACTGTTAATGAACTTAAATCTAAAATAGTATCCTTCCTTATCCCCAGCTCTCAGCATTCCAGGATGGTGGCGTTCTCCACCATTGGATATAAGTGAGAAATGGTAAAGTTGTTAGGATTAACACCTGGTCGTGTGTAACAGAACAAATCGGAAGGAAAAGAGGCTTAGTTAAAGTAGGCATTTATTTCTCTTTATCTACTGAGGTCTGGAGGTGGGCAATCAGAGCTTGTGCCCTACCATCCCTAAGCCCAGGCCTCACGTCCAGGACGGCGGCTAGAGGTACACCGAGCTCGTGGGCGTTCCAGACACCAGGCCGCAGGAAGGCAAACTTCCTGAGAACTCCTCGTCGAGCTCTGTCCTTGTATCTTGTTGGCAAGAGCTGAACCCCTGGCCACACCTAGATGCCAAGGAGGCACGCAACCCCATGCCAACCGAGTCAGGGTCCTGGGCCTGTTTCTAAGGAGGAAGGGAAGAATGGACATCGGAGGCACAACTAGCTGTGTCTTGCCTGCAAGTTGTTATCTGTTTTGAAAGATGAGTTTTTGTGCTTGTTGGGAAAGCGTTGGCAAAATTTCTGTGGAGAAACCAGGCGCGGGCGTCTAGCTAAAAACTCAAGGGCCTAAGACCTTTCTCACTTCCACATGGGCCTTCATACTCGAGCCTGAAAGACGTCACTGTTCCTTTTGTGCCTCCACTTCCTCATTTAAAGAACAGAAATGGTAGAAGTCTAATCTGAGTTCTCAGGGCCAGTGCTGAGCTCCGCAGACTGGAGTTGCTTTTCCCCAGTAGCTCCCTCGGGGTTTCTGGACCCATGGGTGTGTTCAGAAGGCAAGGGCTGCCTGGGCGTGGGGATTTCAGGCAGAGTGTGAGATCCAGGCGAGGGCCAGTGGGCGAGATGCCCTGAGTGGGAAGAGGCCTGGAGTGGGAGGGCCTGGGAGAGGCAGAGAGCTTCTCTTTCCAGAGCCATCCTCGCCCTGAGCCTGCCACGGACATGCCCCCTCCCCAGAGGGTTGGGGGAGGGCCGGCCTCGCCAGCGGAGTTGAGAGACGCCTGGGTCTGCTTGTATCTCTCCTGCCTCTTTCCCTCCTCATTCTGCTTTTCCTTGCAGAAGGGTGATCCCAAGTGCCTCGCTCTCTGTCCGATGAAAGGGATCCCATAACGCTAGGTGTCAGCGAAATCGACTGTGTTCTGCTCTTCGAGGCATTTGCATTTTAAGAAGGATATATGTGCGAGCAGTGCCTACACTCAAAGCCTCTCGGATGGTCGGACGGCAGACCCAGGAATAAGAGGAGCCTGGGGCCCTCCCTGTGCCACCAGCCGCTGGGCGTAGCGTGTGTCTGCTGCACATCTGGGTGAAGCTGGCCAGGCCAGCTGCTCCCGTCACCTTCCCCCCACCCCAGTCCAACGCCTGTGTGCAGCACGTGCCTCACACCTCTCGTGTGCTCACACGCCAGTCAGGCGTGCACTTACGCCTGCCGCTTGCACACGTGTATACACGCTCACTGTGCGTGCGTGTGCATGCCCACGCGCCCCTCCCCCTCCCCACCCCCCTGCAAGGAGGCAGTAGCCCCCGGAAGTTGAGCTTCTGGAAGGGCCGCGCATTACTTTCTGGTTGAGTGGAATCCCTGGGGGCTAGGGGTCTGGATGTGCACGTATTCAAGCATCTTTACCAGAAACACTCCCTGAATTCATGCTCCTGAAATCAGGAGCTTCCTTTTGTGTTTCCAAAGCTAACGATGAAAATCTGCTCATGTGTAATAACAGCTTTTCCTGGCCTCCGAAGACTTCTTAACTTCGCCTTTTAAAAAAGGCAAGGACCACCCCAAGACCCTTTCTTGTCTTCTCTCCCGGGGGCAGCTCCGCAGGCAGTGGATGAACCGGGCATCTTTCCTCTCACCCCAGCATCTCCGCTGCCTGAGCCGGTGCTGGTCTCCCAGATTGTTTTGCTGTCCAGTTCTTTCTCAGTAGAAACATAATTTGTTTTTCCATGTTTGTGGGTGAAATATTTTGCTTGCGGGAGGTGACCGTCGAACTTCATCGAACTACCTTTCCTTCCCGTCACGGGTGTGCCCGTCCCTGTGTTATTTGCGACTTGCCTTCCCATTCCACAGGTGCCCCGGTGACCAGAGGCTGCATGTGTTTTTCAGAGGAAACAAAGACTGCTGGGACACCCTAAGTATGCAGTGTGAATGCAGAAAGTGAGGCCCTGCTGGAGGCAGGTGGTTCTGATTAACGTGTTTCGTCTCCCCCTGTTGAAGGGGCAGGCGCTGTCATGGGGTGGGCTGGGGGAGAGGAGGGTGGAGGAGGCCGGAGTCCTGGAAAGCACTGCTGCCTGTGGGAGGGGGCTGTCAGCACAGGTCGTGTGGCCCCCGGCCTGGTAACCCTTGCCGGGGACATAGTGGCACTCGGGGAACATCTGAGTTCCAGACGGCAACAGCACAGGCCCAGAGACACTGAAGTGTGAAGGGAGCACCCATGGGGGCGCAGGATATGGTCCTTGGTCAGGGACTGACCCTTGATGCTGGGGAACTAGATACCCTGAGTGCCTGGTGTGGGTCTCTCTGCCACCCCCTGCCCCCCAGGTTGAGTGGCCTGAGAGAGGGTGGGTGGCATGGTCACTTTAACGGCGTGTAGGCAACTGTGGTTCAGATGAGGCGGGTGAGTGCTGGGCAGCTAAGAGGAAAAACAGCATCAAAGTAAGATAATCTACTCTGGGCACCTTGAAGAGCTGGTGTGGGGAGTGCTGAGTGGCTGGGTCCCCTGAGCCCCATGGTCGGGAGGTCCCCTCACCCTCTCCTTCCTGGTGTGTAGTTCCTTAACAGTAACTCCTTAAGGATCTGGAGGAATTGCTTAAGAGGTGCACTTCTGCTTTACTGCATTTTATGGGGATGTCATGTCCCACGTGGTGTTCACCAGTGTGAAGATTGTTCTCAAGGGACATGCCCAGTGAACACAGCAGATCTGGGGTGTCCTAAGACATCAGTGTCCTTCAGGGCAGGGACAATAGCTCAGTTTTCTATTCCCAAGAGCATCCTACAGTGCCTGGCACAGAATCGGTGTGTAATCAATGTTTGTTGAATGAACGAAAGAAAAAAGCTACTACGCCATTGTCAGAAGTGAAAGGAAAGCCTCAGGCTCTCCTGGGAACATAGCCTGTTACCTGGATATCAAGTTGGGGTTCAGTCTAACTTAAGAAAGGGAGGTGAGCCCAGAGCCCGTGGTCGTCCCAGTTAAGTTCTCAAGGTGAAACCAAGCCCGTCAGCTTGTCCCCCTGCACCTGAAGTGTCCTCAGCGCACGCTCCTCACCCCGCTGGCTGGAACCTAAGGCTCTTCTGCCCCTCTGGGAGGAAGGAGCCACACCTCAGGGCTTGGTCAGCCTGGATGTTTGCTTCCTAAATTTAGTGAACCTAAAAGAGGAATTCTGTTTGCACATGCACAGGGTTGTGAGTGGAATCCTAGGGACTTTAGAGAAGCCGGGAGGATAGGGCGCACAGGAAGGGGGGCCTCCTCCTCTCCTGGGCCTTGCGGGGAATCACAGGGCTTCACGGAAAGATGAGTTTTGTGTCAAGGCTGGGGGTGGTGTCTCGAGCTGGGGGGCTCAGGAGAGAAGTGTGGGCAGGATGGGGTAACACGTCAGGAAGGGGGCTCAGGAGGGGCGGGACTGGCTCAAGATTCGGGACATCATTCATCCCACCCCGGAGTTTCTTCAGAGTTGTTTTTTTCGTTTTTTTTGCGGTACGCGGGCCTCTCACTGTTGTGGCCTCTCCCGTTGCGGAGTACAGGCTCCGGACGCGCAGGCCCAGCGGCCATGGCTCACGGGCCCAGCCGCTCCGCAGCATGTGGGATCTTCCCGGACCGGGGCACGAACCCGTGTCCCCTGCATCAGCAGGTGGACTCTCAACCACTGCGCCACCAGGGAAGCCCCAGAGTTGTTTTTTTTAATATTTATTTATTTTGGCTGTGCCGGCTCTTCGTTGTAGCACGTGGGATCTTTAGTTGCGGCACGCAGGATCTTTTAGTTGCAGCATATGGACTTCTTAGTTGTGGCATGCACGTGGGATCTAGTTCCCTGACCAGGGATTGAACCTGGGCCCCCTGCATTGGGAGCGTGGAGTCTTAACCACTGGACCACCAGGGAAGTCCCTTATCAGACTTTTAAATTCTGTTTTGTTTGTATCTTATTGGTTGTTTGGTTGATTGATTGATTGATTGAATCATTATTATCATTTTACATGACAAAAGCAACTCCTAGTCTTCTGTGGTCTGAGAAGGTCCTTAGATTGCAGTGTTCTTATGACCACCCTTGTGCAGTAATCAGGTTCGTGGGCCAAAATTGGCTTCCTGGTCTCCACTCAGGGCTGGGCCAGCAGGTGTGGGCACCACAGCTCCCTGAGCCCTGCCCAGCCCTGGGGCCTGATGCTGGGTGGCCGAAGTGCCCAACCACAGGCAGGATGTCCCCAGATCCTGCAGTGGTGGCAGTGAAGCCGTGTCTCTGAAATGACAGAAATGAAACCAGCAACAGGGAAGAATATTCTAAACGGCCTGTGAAAACTGGGCTGTGAGAGAGACGAAGCACCGGGGTATGCAGAGCCCCAGAGATATGTGTTCCTAGAAGTGGATACAGCGTCTCAGGATCCTCTCCCTGCGATGAAACAGCCAAGCCGCTGCTTTGGTGGCCCCCCGTTCTCCACCGTCACGCTCTCCCTAGGATCTCGTGGGGTCTCTGTGCAGTGGGCGCGGAGCTGCCATGAAACATGGTCGAGCCCGTTGGCCAGAGGCCGGGGAGGGGGCTTTGGTAGTGAGCGATTACAGGAACAGGGCTTGGCTTGCGTCCGCTAAGGCACGCTCGGTCTCCAAGATTCTGGGGCTCTGGGACTCGGAGCATACGTGTCCCTGTGCCATATACTGCAGTGACATAGTCGGTGGAAGACATGGACGAAGGCGTCCAGTTGGGGAGGAGGGAAGTGAAGGCAGAGAGCGAGGGGTGCTGATGCTAGAGGGGTGATGGGGGTCACTGCCAGAAACCGGCACGGCCCCCTCCTCCCTTCCCCCACCTGCTGGGGTGACAGTGCCCCAGAGTACGGCCCCCTCAAGTCCCCCATCCTTGCACTAATGTCACTTGGTGCGAGTCCTCGAAACCTGCCTGCTCTTAGCTCGATTAGACAAATGGGATGACATCCTGTGTTATGTGTTCCAATAGGCGTTCACTTCCGTGGTTCAGAAATTATAAGGTTCAGCAGGATATGTGATAAAGTCTGCCTCCTGCCCCATCCCCCAGCCACCCAGATCCCTTCCCTGGAGCCACCAATGCCATGTGCTTCTCATGTATTCTTCCCTAGGTATTCTGTGTACAAGTCAGCCAAGTATGTGTATGTTTTATGTGTACATATGTTCACGTTTACCTTTTTATTGCACCGGGGCTGTCGCGCTCCATGCTCTCTGGGGCCTCCCCTTATGCCCTGACTGTATCCTGGTACTCTCTGCACGTGGGAACATAGTTTCTCTTTGTTTGGCGCAGCTGCACCGGGTCACCCTGCCAGGCTGTACTGTAGATTCTTTAAGCAGATCTCTCTTGATGCGTGGTGGGCACTTTCCAGCCCGTGCTTGGCACGAGTGTGGTTACTGCCCCACCCTGTTCTGAGGGGTGGATGGAGTATCACCCTGGCTGGAAGGAGAGCATGGCCTTAGATGACGTTTGAACATTCCTCCGCATTTCCTCCTATTCTCACCTGGCCTGTAACTATTTCTTGCTTAGATATTATTTGTAAGATACGCTTTTTAGAATTATCGCCTTCTAGTCACACACAGACTTTTCAAACGGGTCTGTAGCATCCTGAACGAGGCTGGTCAAGGCTACCTGGACCTCAGCTTCAAGAACAGTGGCTCTCCGGGCTTCCCTGGCGGCGCAGCGGTTAAGAATCCACCTGCCAACGCAGGGGAGCGGGTTCGAGCCCTGGTCGGGGAAGATCCCACATGCCGCGGAGCAACTAAGCCTGTGCGCCACAGCTACTGAGGATGTGCTCTAAAGCCCGCGAGCCACGACTAGTGAAGCCCGCGCGCCTAGAGCCTGTGTTCCGCAACAAGAGAAGCCACCGCAATGAGAAGCCTGCACACCGCAACGAAGAGTAGCCCCTGCTCGCCACAACTAGAGAAAGCCCACGCGCAGTAACAAAGACCCAACTCAGCCAAAAATAAATAAATTAAAAAAAAAAAAAAAGAACTGTGGCTCTGAGGGGCACTCCTCTGCCTGGCCCTGCAGGGCTGAGCAGCAGGTGCTACAAGAGGCTCTGGAGGGACGTCTCTGACAGCCGGGCCCGGGACTGCACAGCGCCTGGGGAATCGAGCCGATTTCCAGCTGTGGTGGTGGGCTGACGCTGGTCCTGGCTGTGCCCTCCCAGGGTGTCAGCCGCTCCCACCATCACGCTGTGTGTCTGGAAGGGAAGGGAACGATCCGGACACGGGCACTGTACATGCGGACGACTCGGAGTCATGTTGGGTGGTCGTCCTCAGCTTCTGAGTCTGCCAGGCGGCCCTGGCAGTTCGCCACTGGAGTGGGTGCGTGTGGGCAGGGGCGTCTGCGAGGCCCCCCTTCAGGCCCGGGAGGTGGGCTGGCGGAGGCTGCTGACACCTACCTGCCTGCTCACGTTCCCTCCCGTACGAGGTTTCAGGCACAAGGAGGGGGGAACGTGGCCGCACGGCCCAGGGGTGCTCCAGGGAGCAGGACGCGGTGATAACCCCTCAGGGCCGTCCCAGGAGTGTGTCTGGGAGGCTGCGCACAAGACCCAGGTGGGGTCTCGCAGGACAGGGCCGAGCTGTGAGCCCTCCGAGGGGAGTGAGGGGCGCGCGGACGTTAGGCCTGAGCCCCTGGGGTCTGCCAGGCTGAGGAGCGCCGAGGGGCGCCTCCTTCTGCCCTGGCTCGGTCCTGACATGCTGCTGTCCCCTGTCTGCCCTGGTGGTGTCTTGTCAGGAGCCCAGGGCACATGTCTCCCATGAGTGAGCCCAGCCCTTGCACCCGTGCAGAAGGTCAGACGAGAACGGGTGCAAAGAAGACAGCTCAGAGGGCTGCTCTCAGGAAGCCAATGGGCTTCCTCTTTCTGTTCATTGTTTTCATTAAGACACCCTTGAGATTTCGAGGCTCCGCCTTGAGCCCTTTGTGGCGGGCTGCTCGCGGCCTGTGAGAGAGGGATGGTCTTCAGATCTCACGCAGGCCGGAGACAGAGTGGCGGGGCCCCTGCATGGGGGCAGGGGGAGGGCAGAGGCGCCTCCAGGATCCGGGCCTCATCCGCGCAGAGCCCGGAGGGCAGCTGCCGGCGCCAGAGGAAGTGGGATTATTGCACATCGTGTGTTTCAACACTGGGACCCACCCCTCAAGAAGGAAAACCGAGAGTGGGGCCGCGGAGCCAGGGCTGAAGAGATGGAGAGAAGGGGACAGAGGGCCAGATGTTAACCACCCGGTCCTTTGCTGGCCCAGCTGGCCCTTCTCCCGGGTCCGCAGGGCAGGGCTCTCGGGGCCCACCCACATTGGGGACCCGCCTCCAGCCCCTCCTTTGGCAGCTGCAGGGCCTGTGGCTGAGAGGAGCGCTTCTGCTGTGTTTATCCAAGGTTAGGAGGCCCTGATCACAGCTCACGATGCCTGAGGTCCTCTGTGAGAGGTCAGCAAAGGCCGCCCGTGGAATAGCTGAGTTATTGTACTGGGTGTTTAAGACAAATGCCTGTGGCAAAATTGTATTTTTATGTAGGATGAGCTAAGAGTTTGGGCAGCCTTGGAAACTCCCTCTTGAGACAGAATCAAGAGAGACAGTATATGTGAAGGAGGTTTTTAAATGTCAGCAGGCTCACTGCAGCATAAGGCTGTAGCTCTTTTGCATAGCTTGAAGGACTGGCTCATGGTCCAGGGAGGTGGCAGGAACCGTCCTTCACGAATTGAGGTTCTCGAACTCCTGCTGTGTGCCGGGCCCTGTTCTGCTGGCTTCGCTCATACTTCCCACTTCATCCCCTGTATCAGTTTCCTAGGACGGCTGTCACACATTCTTACGAACCTGGCGGCTTAAAACAAAAGAAATTTCTTTCTCTTACAGTTCCAGAGGCTAGAAGTCCAAATTAGCGTCACAGGGCCAGAATTAGGGTATCAGCAGGGCCATGGTAGCTGCAGAGGAGAATCCATTTCTTGCCTTGTCCAGATGGTAGCCGGCTTTCCTTGGCTCACGGCCCCCTCCTCCGTCCAGCGCCAGCTGTGTAGCTGCTTCTCTGTGACTGTGCCTCCCTCTGCTTCCGTCACATGGCTTTCTTCTCTTCCGTCTGAAATCTTCCTCAGCATCCTTTTTCTCGGGACATTTATGGGGATTTAGGGTCCACCATATATTTCAGGATAGCTTCTTACCTCAATATCCTCAACTTAATCACATCTGCAAAGTCCGTGCCATGTAAATAACGCTCACAGGTTGCAGGGCTTAGAACGTGGACATCTTTGCGGGGGGCACTATTTGGCCTCCCACGTGGCGCAGCAGCCTGGTGAGGAGGGCACCGCCCGACACAGCAGACAGAGTGAGGAAGCCCAGGCTTGGCACAGCTGAGGCTGTTAGGCGGCCACGGTTCGTCCTCCTCCTGGACCTGCAGGAGGGCCATTTGCTGGACATGCACTCAATGAACAGATAAGTCGTCTTCCTGTGTTACACTGGTTTGGAAAAGTAAGAGCTTCGGATCAGGGGCCTGTGCGGCACCTCGCTAGGGGCACGTTTGTTGATGAGTGAGTTCGTTTCACTGTGGCCAGGTGGCCCTGGGCAGTCTCGTTGTCCTCATCTGTGAATTGAGGACAGAACAGCCTGAGGGTCAGATGGTATCACCTGGGTGAAATGGCCCAGCAAGGGTCTGTGTGAGGGGTCCTTGTTCAGTGTGAGTTCCTGGTCCCAGCAAGGAGAAGTCACATGAGCAAGGCCAGGTGACATGAAGGAGGGATTGTGTTAATACCCGGAAGAAATAGTGGGATTTGTGCAAATAATTGGGATTTGTGCAAATAATTGGCTCATTGATGTGACAAACATTTATTGAATGCCTGCCTGTGCCAGGATGTCAAGGGGGCGAAAGGGAAAGAATAGCAGACAACACCTACCACTCCTGCCCTGGGGGGAGGGGAGCCGGAGGACAGACGTCTAAAAGGTCATTTCCCGATTGTGGACTGAGAGAAGTCGTCTTTGATTTGAAGATGAATAGATATGCCTCTATTACATATTTATTTATACTTACATAGTATAAATAACATGAAAATTCATGGTGGTCCAGGGGGAGGGGGGTGGTGGTGGGATGAATTGGAAGATTGGGATTGACATATACACTAATATGTATAAAAAGATAACTAATAAGAGCCTGCTGTATAAAAAATAATTAAAAAATAATAATAAATTCATGGCGGTCCCTGTTCCCGAACCTGGAGCCACGGAGTCAGAGGGAGACCAGAATTGAGTCAGTTATCTGTATCTTCAGCTCATCTTCCTTTTCTCCCCCACCTTGGTGGCTGGCCGTGGGTCCCCAAGACCCCTCAGTTGCTTGTTGTAGGTCCTTGAAGTCCCCTCAGTGGCTGGTCATGGGTCCCTGAAGTCCCGCACTTGATGGCTTTCAGGTCCCTGGTGACTGACTAGACCCAGTTACCTCCGTCCCCAGGGAGTGGGCCTGCTTGCTATCCCTCTCTACACTGAGCCCCCGCTCGGGTTGGGCCTGGGGTTTCTCCTCCCGGTGTAGGCCTGGCCTCTGCCCAGCCCTCAGGTGGACAGCTGCTTGGCCTCCGGGCTCTGGTCTCCCTCTGACTCCCTGGCTCCAGGCCCAGGCCGGCCCCTGCCCACCTCGCCGAGTCTTCCCTCCTCTCCCAGCTGCGCAGGAAGGGACCTTGTGTTGTTAGCTTTCTTACGCTGACCTTACTGAGCACTTGCTGTGCGCCAGGGCCTGTCGGCTCAAGACGGGTGACGCACGTCCCCTGTCACTGATTTCATGAGCCACCCGCCCTCCTGGAGCCTTGCCGAGCGCTGGCTGCCGTGCACGGCTTCCTCTCATACGCCCTGAATCACACGCGTCTGTCCTCCCATTTTGCAGGTGAGAGAACTGGGGCGCAGAGAAGTGAGGCTGCCCAGTGGTCAGTGGCAGAGCAGGACTCACAGGTCTTTCTGTCCACAAAGCCCCTCACAAAGTTACGCCAGGTAGGCCTAGCCCGGTGATAGACCAGCCACCAAACTCACGGGGTGACTGGGGTGGCAGCAGGTGACAGTGTCCTCCTGCATCCTTTCTGATAGGGACCCACAGTCTTATTCCCATCTCTCTCTCTCTAATCCTTGTCTCACAACCCTGTGTATACTCACCGCGGATGCCTCGTACACCCCTCCTCCCCCCTTGTCTGTTTACTGTTCCCCACTCTGTGAACTTGGCCTCTCCACCTGTGTAGCTCCGTTCTCCTTGCCCTTCCCTGTTTTAGCGGTTAAACCTGAGACCTGCCAGCAGTGCTGTCCCACGTGGGGCGGTGGCTTGGAGGGGAGACCCAGAATCATCAGCGTCCCCCCGCTTGGCAGTGAGCAGAATTCTAGGCTCTTCTCAGCCCCGTGGACTCACTTCTGTGGACTTGATGTAAAGCTTCTCTTCCTGAAGTAACAGCATTTTTGCCTATATCCCCACACATACACTCATATTTGATTTTCTTGCATTTAGATGCACATGTAAACCCACACTTGATTTTCTTGTATCATTATAACATTTTTCTTATTTTAAATTGGCAAAAGAACAAACCTGTTAAATAGACATTTGCCGCTTAGCTTGGAATCTTAAGTCCCGTCTTAATGGTGATTTTATATGAAGAGAAATATTCTCTCGGTTCCAAGTAACTTATACATGGGCTTTTGGAAAGCAACCTGTTGGTTGAACTGCCCATATGTTTACCTTCACCTTTGTGGAATTCTAGAACTGAGATTTAAAACTTTTCATCAGGGATAGCGCTTTGTTTATTTTCTAATGCAGTGAGACCATGAACTAATGTAACACGTGGTAACTCGTAAGTAAGTGAGATAATAGTAAAATTTTGAGGCTGGACAGTAAGGAGGTGAGAGCCTTAGAAACCCCAATTTTGATGTCTCAGTAAAGGAAACAGAAAATTTAAAGGTGCCGCCAGGGAGGGAAAAGGAAGGAAGGAAGGAAGGGGAATAAAACCCAAACCGGAGTCAGTTCTGTGCAGTGAGAGGCTGGCGGCTCACATCTCTGCTCTGAAGACCTGTGCCGTCTCTCTTTTCATGGTCTTGGTCCTGAACCCAGTGAGACTTCAGTTCGTAAAGGTGAAATGCCACAGTCTGGATGGTGCAGGACTGAAGTCTCCTGGGTTCGCAAGGGGACCTAGTTCAGCTGAGACCAGACGCAGAGCTCATGGCTGGGCGTCGAAGGCCGGGGAGACCTCATCACTGCAGACCCCGGTCACTGGGGACTCGCCGCCTGGGAGGCTGGGTGGATGCCTCCTGAGGCCTCTCTGGGACGCAGAGAAGGAGCCTTCGTGACAGGACAGACGTGGGAATTCTTGGGAAGAGGAACTGTTGGGGTGGGTGTGGAGTTAGGGAGGGAAGCAGAGCAGTGATGGGAGGTCCCCCGCCCTGGCCGCGTATTACACTCACCGGGGGCTTTTGAGGCGCAGGGAGGCCTGCTTTCCACCCCCTTACCTCCGCCGGAGGCCAGTAAAGGAGTGGGGGGTGGAGCCAGCCAGCATTGACATTTGTCACCTTTTCCACGTGGTGATTCTAAGTTGCAGCCGGGGTGGAGCGTGCCGGGCCCCAGAGGTTTAGAACTTGGGCTTTTGAACGGAACCAGTCTGTTTTGAATCCACGCATAGCTGAATCCTCTTCAGCACCGAGCCCCAGCCCTCCCCACCTCTCGGAGGCTGCGAAAGTAGGTGAGGATGTGCCGAGCACGGCGGGCTCTGCTGGGCGCTGGGGGCTCGTGGCAGGAGTGGCTGGTTGTCTGATACGGAAGGGCCGGTGGCAGAGGGCCTCCTTGTCACTTGGTAAAACCACAGTCCTGGTTACGGCTGCTTCTCAACATGGTGGGATGTGGCTGGAGAACCCACGACCACGTTGGCGGGTTTCGGAATTCATGGCCTCAGCGTGACTGGGACCATTTGGCACCCAGAACCTGGTTCCCCACCATCCTAGACCAGGGGTCAGCCAGCTTTTCCTGAGAAGGGCCAGAGAGTGAACATTTGGGGCCAGTCCTGTCACAGCACCACTGAACTCTGCTGTTGTAGCGCAAAAATGGTCAAGGGCAGTAGGCAAGCAAACGGATGTGGCCGTGTTCCAATAAAACTTTATTTTACAAAAGCAAACAGTGGGCAGGACTGGGCCCTGGGGCCGCAGTTTGTGGATCCCTGCCCTGGACCATGATTTCACACTTTCTCCTCAACCTCACCGCACCCCGCTTGCGGCTGCTGGCCTTGCCTCCAAGGTACTGCGGAAGCCAGCACTCCTGTAGACTCACCAGCCAGCGTCTGCACCGTTCGCCCGGCCTCTCAGCCTCCCATCGCCTCTCAGCCTCCCATCGCCTCTCAGCCTCCCATCGCCTGTCAGCATCAGCGCGTCACCCCCCCGTCCTTGAAGCCTCTCCCCTCGGTCCCCAGCACCCTTCCCTCGGGGTCGCCCTCCTGTCTCCCTCCTTGGCTGATTTCTCCTCCTGGCATTGCCGGGGCCTCGTCCCGGGACCTCTGCTCTTCTCTGCTCGCTTTGCTGGCGCTTCACTCATCACTTACAGGCTGGCGACTCCGAAACACACTCACCCAGTCCACACGTCTCGCCTGGATTCTGGGCCCTTCTAGCCACTGCCTTCCTGACAGGAAGCATCTCCGACTGCACGTGTCCAAAACCAGACTCGGGCGCGGGCCTCCTTCCCCACCTCCGTGAGATGAAGGCCCGCGTGCACCTTCTGCTCTGTCGGTGAAACCTCGTGTGGTCCCTGACACCTCACTGCCCGTATCGGCTCTGTGGGAAGTCCTGCTGCATCTTCGGAGCACAGTCACTCCTCCTTTCTGTGTGTCCCACCTTTGCCTTCATTACTGCACCGTCTGCAGGGTGCCCGCTCTCCCCACGGCCGCCCTTGCCCCATCACTGTTTCTAGCAGAGCCGCCGGAGGGGGCTTCATTGAGCAAAGTCAGACCAGCTCACTCCCCTGCTCAGAACCCTCCAGAGGCTTCTCACTTGGGTACAGCAGAGGTCATGAGGCCGCACGTCGCATCCCCCTTCTCCTCCTCTTGTCCCTGCGCCAGCCTCAGGCTGACGGCCCTGGCCTGCCCTTCTGCCTCTTCCCTCAGACATCTCCATGGCGTACTTTCTCTCATAGCATCTTTGGGCTCAAATGTCCCCTTCTTGGTAAGGCCCATCCTGACGGCTGTATGTAAAATTGGGTCTCCACCCCTCCCCCACTTTGCCCAGCAGGCTCTGCCCCGGTGGCCTGGGCAGTCTCCCTGGGCGCCTTAGGACCGTGATGTTGGCGCAGTAGGGGCCCTGCACGAGGCCCTCCGCCCAGGCTGGCGTTTCCGGGGCGTGGCCACGTTGGCAGCAGGCGTCCTGTGAGTGGGTGCACCCCACCGCCAAGTGCCTGGTGTGGTGATGGAGGGGGTGGGGGACAGCTACGGGGAAGCCCTGCTGTCTTCTTGAGAGCGAGGGCTACTTTATATTTCATTAAGCGCTCAGGATTTATAGCCACAAAGCCTTCTCAATGACGTTGTTGATTACAGTCCTGTTCCTCTTAGACATGTAAAGGGGTAACATGTAGGCTGAGGCTGTGAGGTGCTAACCCATCTGGCAGGGTCAGGATCAGACTAACTGCTGCACAAAGGATTTGTGGCTTCCACAAAGATTTCCTCAACTTGTTTTCTTTCCTCTTTTCTCTTTACTTTTCACTTGAGATTTCAGAGGACTGCTTTTCCCTTTGTCGCGTCCCTGGATTTTAAGGAGCCCGGCTCCGGGCTGGGTGTTACAGGCATGGAGAGCTGGCCTGTGCGGGCTGGCCAGGCACAGGTGTGCCCCACCCCGGGTGCCTACTGGCCTCCTCACCGCCCTCCCCCCCAGGCCCCTCCCACAGCAAGGAGGGGAGCAGTGCGGCTCACTAGCCACTGGTTCCGAGCGGTAAGGGGGCGGAGGGCACGCCTGGTGAGTCTGTGTCCCTGAGTGGATGGCCTTTCCCTTCCCTCCATCTGGAGGCACGGTTGGAACCGGAGCCCAGAGCCTCACCCCTGCACCCGTGGTGTTGCCTCTGGTCAGGCATGGATCAGGGCTGTGCTGCGGGAGGAGCCGGGAGACGTTTCCAGAGGAACCTTCATGGGCCGCCTTTGAATAGGTTTCAGTGTGGGTTTCATTTTTGTGACAATCCACTCCCTCTGTGGTCTCAGAGACCAGGATGATTTGGGCAAACTTTTGATTTGAGGTCACTTCAGAACAGTTTTGGCCGTGGGTGTTACACATGTGCTCACAAGTGTTCACGAGTGTGCTCACTCGTGTGTCTGTAGCTTCTCCTGGACGGCCAGCAGGCACGATGCCTGACCCCAGTCCTGTGAAAACACTGCTTCGTTATTCTACAGTCACTACGTGTAGGAGAAAAGAACGGATGACCCTGTGGGGATAAAATAATTGAGTCCGAAAAGCCTTTTTTTCCTTTAAACTTGGCAATCTCGCTAAGCTATCAGGGGAAAATGTGGAATTATATAATAGGTGGGAGTGTGTTTTTTTTAACTTACATTTGAGATGTCTATGGTGTCTTGTCATGTGTGGAATCTTTCTGTTAGGCCATCTGAGAAGTTAAAACTGGAGGAAGGCGAGGTTCTTTTGCACATAAGCCCTCCCGTGCTGTGGCTTCTCCCAGGCTAAAAGCCACAGGTTGAGCTTTCAGGGACCAGGGACAGAGCTAGGTGTTTGTTTGCTAAGTGGACTGTGTAGCCTTGAAATGCTTTAGCCCAGTGGCCCGCAAACTTTTTGAAAAAGTATCCCGTAAATGTGGAAGCTCCCCAAGATGTTGCCCCTGTTCATGGATCTGCCCCCGGCCTCCAGAAGCGCCCGGGCACCCGCAGTGGGACTACCGTGGAGAGCAGGTTATAGGTCTGGGGTTCACCCCATGCAGGCAGGCTGTGACCGAGGGTCTGGCCCGGGGTTGGGTGATTGAGGCAGGAGCCATCTCCTGGATGGCTCTGGAAGCCCTGGGGTGGGAGAGGGGGGGCTCCCGCTGACTGTGGCCTTGGTGCTGAGCTGGTATCTGAGGACCAGCTGGGCTTGTTCCTCTTTCCCTGCCCTGTAAGGAGTGTGTGGGAACCGAGAGTATCGACTGGGCTGTGGGCAGCTCCAGCAAGGCCCCTTTCTCCATCTCCTGTGTGAGTCCATTTTCTCTTTCTCTCCTCCAGCCAGGCTTATTTCTGCCCCTCCTGGGCCAGCAGCATTGGCTCCACAGGCGGAGAGCTGGGGGGCCTTGGTGGTGGTGAGCACGAGCCCCAGGTGGGGTCCCTGGTGAGGGAGGAGGGTGCCAGGTACTGGCTGGGCTTGAACCCAGCACCTCCCGACAGGTCCCTCGAAGCTTGTACAGAGTAGAAAGGTCAAGGACGCGAGCACCACACAGGTGGTGGCACCCAGAGCCCTGATTCTTGAGATTGTTATATACTTTACACAGTTACACACTGTGAGGGCAGTACTTAACCTGTGGCCTCATTCAAACGTCACAGGAGTATGGAGGGAAAATCATGGCTCCTCTCTGGTCTTTCTGCTCCCCGCCCTGGAGGCCTGGCGTTTCTGCGCATGGCCCCGGTGGCACTGTCTGTCCCATCTAGATGTATGTTTCTGAAGCGTGCATTTGTTTACCAAGGCTTGTTTGGAAAGCCGTGTACACGGGGTTATGAAATCACTTGTGGTTTTCATTTCAGCCTCCTAGTACTTCCCTCTTCGTGTTAGTAGAATCTGGTATCACCTGGCTGCACTCAAGATCAGCCTGTTGCTAGGTGTCCACGGAGCAGCGGGGAGGGCTGCCTCCCAGCCTTCTAGGTGCTGCCTGAGGTCTGTGGCAGGTTGCGTACTTTTAGGCAGGTCGCCCACACAAAAGGGTGTCCTCCAAAGGAGCTGGAGTTGGAGGTGTGCAGCGCCGTGTTCTTTATAACGTGGAAATACCGCAGAGATCGAAGTGCCTCTGAAGAGCCCTGGGTGCAGGGAGCTGTGACTGCTACTGCCTGGCCCTGCACTCCACAGACATCATGTTGAAGGCCAGGGCGGATCAGTGGCCAACCCAGGCTCTCCTGGCTGGTGAGTGACAGCCAAGACTAAACCAGGCCCCTGACCCCAGGCCTGGCCCCTTTGTATACTGCAGGGCCCCGGGAGGCTGCACACCCAGCCGGGCTGCAGTCACCCCGACAGTTTGCAGCCCCTCTTCACATTGTGCCATCAGTATCCGCCTAAGTGAAGTGCAGGAAAATCAGTTTCATTATTTTATAGTCATTTTTTTAAGCAATCTGTTTCACTGATAAAAAACATTTCCAAATAATTTTTCTTACGTACTGAGTTTATCTTGGGGCACTGGGGATGCAAAATGTGAGTTTTTCTGTCATTTAATCATTTAAGAAAAGCTGTTCGGGGCTCCTTCAACGGGTCAGCTTTGTGCTCGTTGAAGATGAAAATGACTCAGTCCCTTAAGGAGCTCAGGGGAGACAGGGATCTACAGTGTATTAAAGTTTTTTTCTTTGTGGTTTCAAGAGGACTGTGTCATAAAGAGCAGAGGGTGTTTATTTCTGGCCAGGAGAAGCTTCACAGAGGAATTGCTATTTAAATATGGTCCTGAAGCGTGAGTACGAATTGCCTGCAG
Organism: Stenella coeruleoalba; assembly: GCF_951394435.1. Classification (NCBI taxonomy): domain Eukaryota; kingdom Metazoa; phylum Chordata; class Mammalia; order Artiodactyla; family Delphinidae; genus Stenella; species Stenella coeruleoalba. The sequence continues at coordinate 8,598,425 of NC_137159.1, read as the reverse complement.
GACAAGAATCAGGGCATCAGGGGACCGACAGCCCGAGCAAAGGTGTGGAGGGTGCATATTTGAGAGCCTTAAAGAAACAGCCTGCAGGTGTGGTCCTCAGCTCGCTTGGGGAAGGTAGGTGGGCTAGCAGGCCCCCCACCCCGGGGTAAAGGACCTTGGACTGTATCCTGTTTGTGCTGAGAAAGCCAAGGAAGGGATTTAAGCCAGGGAGTTATTTAGCCCATCAGATTTCCAGGTTACAGAGAGCCCACTAAAACCCCATGGTTCAAGTACCAAAGTCATCTCTCTCTCCCGACTATTGAAACTCAACTCTTGTTCATCCGGGATGACAGATGAGATAGGAGAGCGAGGCTAGGCCTTGGACAAAGCAAAATCACCGATACCACCGAAGGAGTCAAAACTGAGTACAAAATGAGTTTCATCTGCTTAAAATTGCGTGTTGAACTTTTACAGATATATTGTTTTTATACTCTCAGCCTCAATATTATACGGTACGACTGAAAATGGCCACGATAGCCTGTGCTCAGCTGTGGCGGACCAGGCCGCGTGGGGCAGGAGCTCTGCAGTGCACTCCCTCCCCCCCCAACTTTCCCTCCCCAAGGTGGGGGGCCGGGGAGCAGCGCTCCCCGTGGTGGGGAAGGACGGGCCTCTGTAGGGGGCCCTGTGTGTCCCCCTTGGTTGCCAGTAATTCCGGATAACAGTGCGGAGTGCACTTAAAACTTTTTTTTTTCCCCCCCAAGTGCACTGTCTTTTCATTGTTTACACCAAGGCTAATCCACAAATGTTTAATCCACCCCCAGGTGGTCAGGATTTGAAGGCAGAATCTTACTAAAATCAACTCCAAATAGCGTTGTGGTAACCAGCCTTCTTTGCAAGAGACTTTGCCCATGTTTCTCTCTTTAATATAATGAGTCAGACTTGCCACTTGAAATATTTTTAATCACAAAACTTTTCAGAGACGTTAATTAGAATGGGCGCACAGGATAATGAGGATTCATGGCGTAGAAACTTCTTTAAGAGTGTCGATAGGTCCTGGAGCTTGAGTTGGTGCTTGTTCAGAGCTAGGTTAGATAGAGAGCACCTGGGCTTCAGGTTGGGTCTTGCGGGGATGGACGCACGTGCTGGTGCTGACTCACTGAGCTCTAAGCACTGTGTGACCTGCTCCTGACTGGACTCGCAGTCGGTCTGCACGGCTCCGCACTGAGTGGAGACGGCCATGCTTGCCTGCACCCCGGGCCTCGCCAGAGCAGGGACCCTCTCCGGCTGGGCTGGATCCTGTGCTCTGGGGATAAGCCTCCCCTTCTCTTCCCTCCCCTCCCCACAGGTGTCCAGTCCCCAGCCCCAGAGTCAGGGTGGCCCTCACCGTGGCACTGTTGCCCTGCTCTGAGTACGTGTGTGGGGAGGAAAGGCTGAAGCGGGAGCTCTGCAGAGGGTGGGGCTCCCCGAGGCCTCCGGCTCTTCAGAGGGGAGGGGGCCCACCCCCGAGTTCCCGGTTACCGAGGTCATTTCCCTGGTGCACCATCACCCGGGCATGGTCACTATCGCCTTCCCTCCCTTCCTGCTGTCCACAGATTCTCATAGGGCTTCTCTGGCCCATTCTTTTCCTGGCCAGGTTTTTTTTTTTTTTTTTTTTTAATTAATTTATTTTTGGCTGCGTTGGGTCTTTGTTGCTTGCTGCACGCGGGCTTTCTCTAGTTGCGGCGAGTGGGGGCTACTCTTCGTTGCGGTGCGCGGGCTTCTCATTGCGGTGGCTTCTCGTCGCGGAGCATGGGCTCTAGGCGCGCGGGCGGCACTCGGGCTCGGTGTGCACGGGCTTTGTTGCTCCACGGCATGTGGGATCTTCCCGGACCTGGGCTCGAACCCGTGTCCCCTGCATTGGCAGGCGGATTCTTAACCACTGCGCCACCAGGGAAGTCCCTGGCCAGGTTTTTAATGGGGACTTTGAATAGATTTATCAAGGCCTCATTTCCTGCTGTAAACTTCCCGTGTTCTCTGGTACTTAGAGCACCTTCCCTGCTGTCCTGGATCCAGTGGCTTGGCCTGAGTGCTTCCAGGACCTTGATTCCGAAGGGATAGAGGAGATCCTGGGCCTTGGGGGCGTCAGCTGGGCTTGTTAGCCGGGCTTGGTAACGTTTGCTGGGGACAGTTCATGGGGCTGGCATCATCTAGCCCTCGCAACAGCCCGAGGAGGAGGTTGCTGGTTACGCCCACGTCAGGGGAAACGGAGGAGCAGAAGGTGAAATGAGTTCCCCCTGGCTGTGCGTAGCCCTCTGAGAGGCAGAGCCAGGACTCGAGCACAGGTGGCTTGGCCCCGGGCTCTGCCCCTGACCACGAGGCAGGACCCCTTCCCGGGACAGGATGCAGGCTGTGCAGTTGCACCTGACACCCGCACCCACGCCACCTTGACCTCTGTCCTGAGCGGGTGCGGTGGCACGTCCTGGTCATCCTGCCTGGACTGGGGAAGCTGGGGCCCCGCAGTGTCCCAGTTCTCAGTGAGTGACTGCTCCAGGCCCTGTTTCCAAATTCTAGGGGCACTTTTGCTGTGGCCTTTCTCTGTCCGCGGTGCTGGAACCCGGCGTTCCCAGAGCACAGCCCCACGAGCGAGGATTCACCACATCCTCCATTCAGTGGGCTCTGCCTGGCCGGGACCTCCAGGACATCGCTGGCGTCTTGTGGGAACTGCCCTCCCTCTGTGAGAGAGTAAGGCCGTGGCAGCACCGGTCCCTCCTTAGGGACCGTCCTTTCAGCCCAAAGCTTCGGCGTCTGCCGGGTGGGGGCTTTCTCCCCCGTGCCCACCTCTCCCCACCCACTGCCCGTCCTGCCGAGACCACAGCTGGAGGCCCCGTGACTTGGAGGCCGGGCCTCACAGTGGCTGGGGGCTGCGCAGGAGGATTGGAAGTAGAGGGTAGAGCCCGAGTCAGGAAGACTCAGGCGGCCGTGTTAGCTCTTGGGCCTCAGTCTCTTGGTCCTCGAACTGGGGCTGCGGTAGGAGGTGGTTAAGCGGCATCTCCACGCCCTGCAGCTCCTGTAACCCTCTGTTAGTCCTGTGGGTCTATTTTGTGGCCCATTTAGGAGCTGCCTTTGATAACTTCCTAAAATAGGATGTGCTGTTTTGGACGTTGCTGTCGGTGAGAGGGATGTGTGTTTAAAGCTAAAATAGGCTGTACTTTTTAACTTGCGGGTGTTTCCTTTTTCTGTGTCATGCACACCGTGTTTAAGTCACAGTGTCATAGTGTCCTCCCTCCCACCCGAGAGGACAGCCCCAGGCGGGTGCCAACCCACAGACCCAGCTGGTGAAGGCCTCCCGCCCGCGACCCGGGACTGCTCCAGGTCAGGAGGCCTTTGACAATGTCTGTTCTTTGTCCGCTGACCCGAGGACAAGGTCATTTGCCCAAGAGCCTGAGGGGGTCTGGGGTCTAGACAACTGAGGGCCTCCCTTGCAGGCCAGCTGCTGAGTGGTTTCCCTGGGCTGGGCTGGGCTGTAGTGAGAGTCCACACGGGGACGGGCGGACCCCAGCCCCATTCTGGGTGAACTGTGGGCAGCTGTCAAGTGTTGCATGTACACACACCCCACACCGCATGCGTGCGCGCGCACACACACACACACACACACACACACACACACACGCCCCACACGCACACCCTTGCACCAGATGCGGTAACCTCTCTTTTGGCCTTTCTGATGGTCACCAGTGGCTGTGAAGAGGGTGCGGGGTCCCGTAGGGGAGGGTGAACTGGGAGGCTGGCAGGGACTGCTGAGGGGGACGCGGCTGACTGTTCCACTCTGCCTGACTCCCTCTGCGTTCAGTCCTGCTGTCACTGAACGTGGACACAGCCCACATCCTGTCTTTTTGCTGCAGAGCTGATTTGCAGTTTTTTGAAGAGGGAGGCCTCTTCGATAAAGAGGGAGGGAGGTCTGATTTTTCGTAGAGCATTAGGACTTAATTGGAAACAGCTGTGCAAAGCTTAGGGCCTCTTTCTAAGACAGCAGACTAGAGGCAGCTTCTGCAACAACTTCAGTGCCTGCGAATCACCTGGCAGGCCTGTTGCAGGCTCCGCCCTCAGGGAGCTTTAATAGGTGGGGCGCTTCCTGCAAGCTTCCAGAGGACGCTGATGCTGCCTGTCCGTGGACCGTACTTCACGCCGTCCTGGAGCCCTTGGTCCTGTTCCACCCCCCCCCACTCAAGGTATTAGCTTATTTTTATCACCTTCTCTAAACTGGGCTACTTCTTGTGGTGCTAATTGATAGCAGCTCCAGTTCCAGGAGTGCGGGGAGGGCTTCTTGTGCCCGCTCTAGTTGGCAGTGGCTCTGATGGGGGTGGGGAGACAGAGTCTGCCGTGCTCTTGCCAGGAGCTCGTGCGTGTGCCTCGTGTGACCCCCCCCCAAGACTACGCCACCACAGTGAGTTGAGCAAGGTGTCAAAATCCAGGAGCCCTGCTGTTTCGCTGTAAGAATTACACGCCAGATCTAGTTTACGGAGCCTCAGAGATCAATGAATGGTCTGATTGGTGGCATCTCAGCTGGTTCGTCCCTGGTCTCAACCAGCTTGTCCCAACCACTGGGACCAGAGCCATGACCCTGCTGTTTATGAACTAGGATCTTCTCAGGGGTTCCAGGAGGCCTGTCACCCACTGTGTCTGGGACCAGGCAGTATGGCTGATGGCGGGACGCCACGTGGACAGAACGTGTGAGGATGAGGAGGTCCCCGCTGGTTTACCTTGTCTGATACATAACACGTCATCAAGCACCAGCTTCTCTGAAACGAGTAACCGTTGCAAATGGGATTTGGACAAAGGATGACAGACTCGTTCTCCCGTCCGCCCAGCCCAGCCTCCTGGGTTTCTTGTTGGCCGCCTGGCTTGAACTTCTCCCATGAGATGGTCTTTGGAGCGCTTCAGCCTGACCCTGGGCTGGGCTCCTTCCTCAGGGTCTTCTTCGGGCTGGATCTGGATCTGAAACTGCCCCCAGGCCCCAGTGTGCGGGCCTGAGGAATTGCCCCCAGACTGCCCGGTGGGGCTGGGGTGCTGCCCCCAGGGGGTCTTGCTGAAGAGCTGCCCTCCTAGCCCCTGCCCGCCCTGCTGCCCTCTGGCTGAGGGGCAGCCCCTCGCCGAGCCACTCAGGCTCTGCCCCAGCAGAAAACCCTCCTCCCCGTGTTTGCAGGGCACCAGGTGGAGCCCCTCGGAGGGGTCTCGGCTCTCTCGCTGTCTCACCCCCAGAGGTGGGCTCATGTGCTGGGCATGGTGCCAGGTGTCTCTAAGGAGCAGTTTGTGACTCCCCAGCCACCTGATGAGGCTCCCTAATCAACCCGCTGCAGATGAGGAAACTGAGGCCCAGAGAGAGAGGAAGGGAGAGCCTGGGCATTGACCTAGGGCTAGCTGGGTCCCACTGGCCTGCTGCTAGCTAGTCTGATCGTCACCTTTCAACTTCAGAACTCTTTGGAGGTGGGGCTCCTCCCAGAACAGAGTTTAGCCAGTGGAGTTTTCCTGCATCTGGTGCTTCCATTGCGAGGTTGTGGGTGTTGCTCGGTGTCGCTCAGTGTGAGCCCTCGCCCCGCGGAGAGGTCAGGGGTCGTGAACAGCAGGGGTTGGAGGGGCCTCTGGGCACCTGGTGGGACCCTCTGAGTTGTGGGGAAGATGTCTTCCCCTGACGTGTTCAGGAGGGAGGGAAACTGCATGCCTTTTCCCAGAGCCTCAAAGCGTTTTGTGTATCAGAGCCGGCTCGGCCACTTGTCAGCCAGAACCTGTTTGTTTGCAGTCGTCTCTTCTGATCGCCAGTGGCTACTGGATAACCCAGTGGCCTGGCGACGGTGTTGGTTTCTTCATGGAGCTGCGTTTGGCTGAATGTTGGCCTGTGTTGTACCCGACTCACGTGGGTTTGGGTATAAGGATTCAGTGACACCATTCCCATGTGAGGTAGTGCCGCCGTCCTCTGTGTGAAGCGATCTCATTACCCTGAGCCTCAAGAGCAGACTTACGGAGGCTCTGCTGTATCTCCAGGTGATCCAGTGTCAGCAAGCAGGCTGGTGTATGGGGGTGATTCTAAGCATTTGACTCTTCCCCCAGCGGACCGTGCCTTGTAGAGTCCCAGGAAGGTGAGGGAAGCGGCCTCAGCCCGCAGGTGTGCTGCTTGCTGGGCCTGAGCATCTGGTGGCTGGTCCCAAGGGGGCACCCTGCCCACCTCCGCCTCCTCTGGGCTGGGTGCTTTGTTTTTTGGTGAGAGGTCTCGTCATCAGTACTTCTTGCTTTTCCTTTTCCCTTTATTAGGAGTCTGCCACAGTGGAGTTAGGCTGTGATGTCCTTCCCTGGATTAATAGCTCAACGTGGTGTTTAAATGCTCTAAACTTTAAAAACTTGCAAAGTTTAAACAAGCTGAAGCGGCGTTAAAGGAAGTGGCACAGCAGGTGATGTGAGGGAGCCTGTGTTCTGGTCCCTTTCCTCTCTGCCTTTACACCTGCAACGACTACGTTAGCACGTTTTGGGGCTAAGCCTTTGGAGGGCTGGGTAAAATCCCCCCGGGGCCGCAGGTTAAATTGTTCCACTGACCATCCTGGACAGGTGTGGTTTACCTCATTAGCGTTAAGTCACGGGAGGGACTTGATGGATGGCAAGAGTCAGTCACACCTGGTCCAGGGGGTGAGGGCCCTACAAGGAGGGCGGGCTGGTGGGGGGCAAACATGAGAGGTGGGCCCCTCTAGATAGGTGTGACCGGCTCTCCTGGAAGGGAGCAAGGGGCAGGATGCGGGCAGCTGTGAGGTCCTGCCCCCCCCCCCCCCCCCCCCCGCTCGTCATCCTGCCTGAATGGGGATGTCTCCTCAGTGGGCTTCTCATGGGGGCTGCATGCCAGCAAGCAGCTAGTCAGTGCTGACAGTGGGCAGGTGTGGGCGACATCCAGGGATGTGATCAAAAATGACAGGCGCACACCCTCCCATTTAAAAGAAACATGTGGCCTATGATCTCTAAGCTGTAGAAAAGATTTTTATTTTGCTTACGTTGCTTTTTCGAAAAGAAAGATAAAAAGATAAGTCAAACTAGAATGCAGATAGTGGTTTTCGATATTCTTTATTATGTTTTATTGTGATGAAACGATTTAGTAGGCGCTACTTTATTTGAAAAAGCATCGGAAGACTGGTAACGGTGGATTCCACTCAGCTTAAGACATTTTCATTTCCAGTATAGTTGAAACTACATACCTTCACCCTGAGGTTACCCTCAGCTTCAGTTTGCATTTTATTATTTCCATCCGCTCAGCTCTTTGTATTTTGTGACCCAGTCTTTACATATTTTTGTGCCGGGAGGTGGGAAGCAAGTTATTTCTCAGTTTGTCTTGTGACGCTTACGGTCAGAAACAGCTGTTGCTTGTAATGAGGCTTGTTGCTACCTGCCGCCGCAGGTGGTACGGGAATGGTCAAGTTCAGGGTGGGGCCTGCGTGGGGCTGGGGCCTGTGCATTATGCTCCCTCCCCTCTCTCATCCTTTTGCCTGCCCTGCGGCTGTGTGCCGGGTGGGCAGCGCCCAGCCTGGCTCCCGGTGCAGAGCACAGGCTGGTCTGTGTCTACCCCTGCTGCAGAGCTGGCTTCACCTGGGCAGGCTCTCTCTACCCCAGAGCATGCCTATGGTCTCCGCACCAAACACCTTGTCAGTAACATTGCTCACGAGCCCTGCCCTAACGATAGCAGCCTGGACCTGCTCTCTGTGCCCCCCTTTTCTGGGCTTTTCTCACCTTCCTGTAGGCCGCTCCGCTCCTAGGGATGGTGTGCCGCCGGACAAGGCCTGGTGAACACATGTGTCCGACAGATGGACGGTCCGTGAAGTCTTTTCTTCCTTTCCACTCTGTGCCTGGAGCCTTTCCTTTTGTAAAGAAGCCCTTGCTTAGGGACTTCCCTGGTGGTCCAGCAGGTAAGACTCCGCATTCCCAATGCAGGAGGCCCAGGTTCGATCCCTGGTCAGGGAACTAGATCCCGCACGTATGCTGCAACTAAAAGATCCCACATGTCGCAACGAAGACCCGGCGCAGCCAAATAAATAAATCAATATTTTTTTTAAAAAGAAGAAGTACTTGCTGTCCCACCTCCGCTCCTTTGCAGACGCCCCTTTGTCTCCTCACAGTACCTGCAGCGTGGCTGGTTCCCCCATGAGAGCCAGCCTCGCAATGGATGGGTTCCTTCCTCTGCACAGCCTACGTTTCTCAGCCGAGGTGGGCTTGGGGGTCCCTTCCTCCTTGACCCACGACGTGCCATCCGCTCTACCTCCTGTCACTGCCCTCTGGCATCACTCCGGGTTACCCCGGTCTCCAGAGATGACTGGGCAGCGGCCTTTGACGTCCTGTCACTCCGTGTCTGCAGGGCCTGTGGCGTCACCAAGCCCTCGGCCTTCAGCCTCCTCTCCCGTGGTCGTTCCTGAAACTGCCCCCTCCCGGAGATCCCAGCCTTCCGAACGCCCACCTCCCTCCTGTGTGTGCCCGTCCTTGGCTCCCGCTTAGTCCCCGCCGGTCAGGCCCACGGGAGCTTCGTGTCCACTGGACCTGCGGTACAGGGCTAGCCAGGTCGCAGCCACTGCTCCAAGATCTGGGGGTCTGAGGTGTGACAGTTTTCCTGTGACTTGGGGGTGGAGGAGTTGTGCATTCCCACCCACCCCCCCACCCCCCCCCCACCCCGCACCATGAGAGACGGGGGAGGCTGTGAGACATTTGAGGCAGAGCCCCTCTGGCTGAATCTGGAGGGATGGAGGGGAGGGAATCCTCCCCAGGAGCCAGGTGGGAGGGGAGGTCCTAAACCACCTCACATGGGCTCGTTTTTTTCCAGTAATTAAAATTTTACATACTTATTGTAAAGGGTTTAGAGAAACATGGTCCAGGTGATAAAAGAGAAAATCACGGTACCCCGTCTACCAACGTTAACGTCTTAATACGTTTTCTTCTAATCGCTTCCATTTAGTGTGTGTGCGCGTCTGTGTATTTATATTGGTAGATCTTAGAGTTTTAGGTTTTCATTTGTCAAGTTGTTATAAACTCAGTAATTTCCATCTCAAATGCCTGCATGGTATGTCACCATATGACTGAACCGTAATTTACTGTTTCCCTGACGGACATTTAGGCTGCTATTAAATCTTGCAGTTCATGGTGTAAGGTACGTTAGGGCACAGGTAACGAGCTGCAGTGAGCGTCCTCTTAGCACACATCCTACCTACTGCCCCCCTCCCCCCACCCCAGTGGCCGAGTAAACTCCAGCTGCTGCACATCTGTCTTGTGGATGGGTGGCCAGGCCTATAGGGTGTGACCTCATTCCACTCAGAGGTCTCACCTTCCTGCTAACAGAGCCCCTCCGGCCACTGCTGGCCACAGGCTCTTAGCTGCTTTGCCAGTCAGTCTGCCTACTTAGGAGCTGGAGAAAACAGCCACGTGTTATCTTGTTTGTAGGACATATTTTAGGTTAAATGTTTAAAAAATGTGTGTGAAGAGTTGATGCAGTCTTGAAAATATGATAGTCCTGCCACCCGGCAACAGCAGGGACTATGTTTGCCATTTAACGTTCAAGAGAAAAAGTAGGATGCTATACTTTAGTACCTGCTGATCTCATCTGTGTAAAATATGCAAATAAAAAAACTCTGACTTCAGTTGTGTGATTATGGGTGGGGTTTCCCCTTTACTTTCCAAACTTGCCGCAGGGGAACCATGGTGATAATTTTTTCAAGCGTCTGTGCTATCTGTCCTCGGCTGACTACAGGGTCAGATTCCTTGAAAACCCCCCAGGCGGTTCCTAAGGTGACTTGGCTGCCGGGTAGGTGGTGTGTGTCTGGTTGTCCCCCTGCGCTTGGGGCCAGCCGTCACTTCGGGACCAGCCATCACTTTGGGACCACGGCTGTAGCTCTTCTGGTGATGGGAGCCCAGCTGCGGGGTTCTTTGTTTTGTTGATTTCAGGGTATCAGCATCTTATTAATATGAAAATGTCTTGCTTTTTAAGTGAGAAATTTGGAAGCTGTTTCATTCATCTTCCTTTGAATATTTAATCCAGAGTTTTGTTGTTATAGTAGAATATACTCTTTTCCTGAAGTAAATCTGTAACTGAGAAAATAGAAATCTGTTGGAAACACCTCGTCTAAAGTACTACAACATGCTGATTGCTAACCATCTACATGAAATATTTCTCTTCATAAAATTTTCAGTTCTGTCGAAAGGGTTACTGCTTATTAAAACAAGGGGAGGGAGGCCTGTTGATGAGAAGGTTAAATTAGAATCAGTACTGTTGAGAGGTTTTGAATCGCAGCCTTCAGGGGAGGTTTGCTATAGTCCCGCTCCGAGGACCACGGCAGCTTTCCAGAGTCCCTGGCAGGCAGCTCCTCTTCTCCTCATTGCTCCCTACGATGGAAGGCTCAATTTCTAGCCCTTTCTCCTTTCTTTCTGGGTATCTTCATGGGGTACCGTAACTGCATTGATGGGTTTATGTTGTTGCCTGAAGTCTCAGTAGTAAATTAGGCTGAGTTTAATGGAAATGCACACACATTGCGGGCGCTCGTACAAGATGGTCTAAGAATCAGACGTGTCCCTGTGATGTTTGTGAAGCAGCAGAGGTGCTGTGAGTCCTCCTGGGATCCTAAAAGTCTAGGAGTTATGGCCCATCTTCCTCGGTGTCCAGGCCAGTCTCTGTTCTCTTGTTTTCTCTCCTCCTTTCCTTGCCCTTGGTCATCTTCTGAAAGAGGAGACTCTTCCACTTCTCCTGCCTTTCTCATCAGCCTGTGCATCCCTCCCCCCAAGGCCTACAACAGCGTGGAGACCATTGGAACCACCAGCGAGCCAGAGGAGGAGAGACCGGCTGAGGGCAGGCAGGGCTCTCGGAGTTGCCCAGAGGCCCTGCAGTGTGGGTGGGCGAAGCAGGCCCAGATCACAGAGCTCTTAGATCACTGGGTTCCTGAGGATGAGTTACGTCAGAGGAATCTGGGAATAGAAGTCAGTTCTTAGAAGGCTGGGTTGTGTGAAGGCCAGGGCGGTTGCTTCTCGGGTGTCTGTTTGCTCTACCTATGATGGCCTCTGCCTGAAGGGCCTTCTCCTGTGAGGAGTCTGCACCAGTGATCTCAGCCAATGGCAGGAGGTGGGCAGGGGGAGACTGGAAGCTGAGTCCTCTGGGGAGAGAAAGTATATAAAGTATAGCTTTCCATCTTTGCACTTAAAAAAAAAAAAAAAAAAAGGAAAGGCTAATTGATTCAGAGCCAAGGTAATTTATTTTATTTATTTTATTTTTTTAGATGTTGGGGGTAGGAGTTTATTAATTAATTAATTTATTTTTGCTGTGTTGGGTCTTCGTTTCTATGCGAGGGCTTTCTCTAGTTGTGGCAAGTGGGGGCCACTCTTCATCACGGTGCGCGGGCCTCTCACTATTGCAGCCTCTCTTGTTGCAGAGCACAGGCTCCAGACGACGTGCAGGCTCAGTAGTTGTGGCTCACGGGCCCAGTTGCTCCGCGGCATGTGGGATCTTCCCAGACCAGGGCTCGAACCCGTGTCCCCTGCATTAGCAGGCAGACTCTCAACCACTGCGCCACCAGGGAAGCCCCCAAGGTAATTTAAAAGAAATAAGCTTTAAAATTTTAGAATAGTTTGAGATTTACAAAAAGCTGCAAAGATAGTAGAGAGTTCTTCTATACTCCCCCCTCACCCTCCCACCCAGTTTCCCATATCGTGAACATCTTACCTTATTGTGGTACATTGTGATACATCAGTCACAACTAATGAGCCAATACTGGTACATTATTATTCACTAAAGTCCGTACTTTATTTAGATTTCCCTAGTTTTTATTATTATTATTTTTTAACCAAATGTCCTTTTTCTGTCCTAGAATCCTATCCGGGACGCCCTGTTATATTTAATTGTCTTATTTCCTTAGGGTCCTCTTGGTTGGGAGACTTCCTCAGACTTTCTTTGTTTTTGAGGACCTTGACAGTTTTAAGTAGTGATGTTCTGGTATTTGTAGAATGGCCTTCATTTTGGGTTTGTCTAATGTTTTTCTCATGATTGTACTGGGGTTATCAGTTTTGGGAGGAAGACCACGGAGATGAAGTGCATTCTGGTCACATCCTAGCAGGGTCCGTACTGTCAACATGACTCGATCACCTGGCTGAGGTGGTGTTTGTAAAGTTACACTCCCCACCTGCCCTAGAATGTTCTCTTTGGAAGGCAGTCACTACGTGCAACCCACGGGTATGGGGTGGGAGTTAGGCTCCACCCCTTGGAGATGACAGGGTTATTTTCGTAAATGGTTTGGAATTCTTCTGTGTGTGAGATTTGTCTCTTCTCCATTTATTTATTCAGTCATTTATTTATAACAGAATGGACTTTTGGATATTTATTTTCTACTTGGGGTTATAATTTAGTACTAGGTTATTTATTTATTTTGTTGCTCAAATTGTTCCAGCTTTGGCCATGGGAGCTCTTTTGGTTGGCTACTGTGTCCCTTTGACATACCCCCATTATTATGGGTTTTTTAACTGTTTGGTTTTTTTTTTTTTGGCACTGTGAGATGCCCCAGGCTCATCTTGTACATTTCCTGCCCCAGCCCTAGAATCTGCCATTTCTCCAACTACCCCTCACCCCTTTTATTGGAGAATTGCATTAAAAACCAAGACCCCGGCACTGAGTGGTTAAAGTTATTGTGATTTCAGTGTCTGTGTACTCAACTGAGGAATAAAAGCAAAACACATAAATAGCGATACTAGCAAGAAATAACTGAAAATCTCCATTACCAGCTCTGCCCCTTCTCAGGCTCCTCAGACACAGTTTTACGGTTGTAAACCTGATGTGCACCTCGTTCTGAGTCCTGTTTCTGGAATCGTCTCTGTAGTGGTGATGCCTTTATGCACACACTCTTACCCGTTCACGGTGGAGATGCAGTAAGTAGGTCTTGGAATAACTAATTCCTGCACCTTGAGTCCTGTAGTGGCTCTTGGTCAAAAGCAATATATTGAAAAAAGAACCCGATGGAAGAGAAGTTTTAGACACATGATGAGCTGTGTAGACAGAAAGCCCCACTGAGCCCCTTAGAGAGAGAGGGGCTGCTTGAGGCTGGGGTCCGGGGAGACAACTAAGAGATGGGGTTGGAGCTGGTGCGGTAGGTGGAGTGGGTGGGAGTTGTATTGTGGAGGCTACAAGTGCAGGGGGGCCGAGTGGAAGCCTTGCACCCCACCCTAAAGACTCTGGAGCCTCACCTTTAGGAGAGTGTGTGCATGTGCATGCATGTGTGTGTGTGTGTAAGTGATGTCTTCTCTGGCTCTCAGCCACACTGGGAGGCCAGATCAGAGCTTGTTGCCTTAGCCCCTTGTGGGGTGCCAGTGGGAACAGAGAGAAGAGGGTGATGAAAGCAGAAGTCTCAAAGGAAGAGGCAGCGCAACCCAGCGACTGCCCAGCATGGTTGATGGTTGGGAAGCCGTGTCGGGAATGTCTGAGCTCCTGAGAACGGGGGGCCCCAAAGGGAGAGGATGCAGGAGAAGCCAGTTCTGAAGGGGGACATGGGCTCCAGTTTCAGCGGGTGCCAGGAGTCCGGGGCTGGTGACTCACTGACTTAATAATGCTGGATTCGGCCTCCAGAGAGGCCTTACGGCCGAGGGGAGGGATCCGGGCATCATCTCCTGGATGGCTCGGTGGCTGAAAAAGTCAGGGTGCAGGAGGGTGAAGGCACACACCGAGGACGAGGCCCGGCCTGCAGCCTGTCCCTGTCCCTGCCGTTGTCCTGGCTGTTGGCAGAGGGAGCTACCCCTCGTGCCGGATGACCGACGAGCATGGGGTTGCTGAAGCACCAAGTGGGAGCTACCGTTCCACACCGTCTCCTGACGCCATCAGTACTGGCTGGTTTAGGGTCTTTTTTTTTTTTTTTTTTTAGTATTTATTTTTTTGGCTGCATCGTATCTTAGTTGCAGCACATGGGATCTTCATTGTAGCATGTGTGGTCTTTCGTTGCAGCACGCGGGCTATTTGTTACGGCGCGTGGGCTTCTCTCTAGTTGCGGCGCACGGGCTTAGTTGCCCTGCGACATGTGGGATCTTAATTCCCTGACCAGGGATTGAATCTGCGTCCCCTGCATTGGAAGTGCAGATTCTTAACCCCTGGGCCACCAGGGAAGTCCCGGCTTAGGGTCTTTTGTCTTGGGGCTTCTGTGTTGCTGTGCTGGAACTCCTCTGACAGTCTCATTCTGAGGGAATTTAACCCTAAAGCTCTCTTCTTGGCGGAGTGAGCCCTGCTCCTCTCCTTCCTGAGTCTGAGAGGACGCTTGAGAATGTGAGCCCCACCCCTGCCCCCTGCCACGAACTACAGGTGGGACTTGTTTCTGGGAGGGAGATGGTGTGGGGGACTCTTTAACTATTTGGTCTGAGTTTTTGTCCTTGGAAGACATGGTATATTGTATAGGGTTTTTCCGTCACCCCTGCATGCAGCCACCAAATTCTGACTGCCGTTTCCGCTCCTTCTGTGTGGAATTAACATCTTTGTGAGATCCACGTGCCCGTGGAGTGACGTGGACAGTGTAGAAAGGCCCTGGGGGATGGAGCTTACCCAGAATTCCTGTGTCCCTGCGGGGGCTGTGGTGATGGGGAGAAGTGCTCCGGTTCTGGGTGTATCACCGGGACTTGTCGAGGGGCTGGGTGTGGAGGAGGCAGGGACTGAGAGAGGAAACGGGGAGGATGCCATGCTTGGGGCGTGAACCACCTGGAGGATGCTGATGCTGAGATGGAGAAGGCTAGAGGTGGAGAAGCAGGGAAGCCAGGGGCGGCGCGGACAGTCCCAGAGGGGTGAGGACGTCCTCCGAAAGGGCTGTGTTATTCGGCTGGTTTCCTTTTTCTGACTTGCTGCTTATCACACGGGAATCTCTAAAAAGTAGATGGTTTCAGAAGCAGTACTTGGCTCTGGAGGATGGAGCCTATGTGGGATGAGGATGCCGCATGGGAGGGTCTGGGCCCGTCCCGCAATGCTCTTCTCAGTCGGGCCGCACAGAGGTACCCCGGGCCCCTGGCCTGCACTGTCACAGTTAAATACGGAGGAAGAACTTGAGTTTCGGGCCAGGCAGTTTGGCCCAAACTTCACTAAACTTCACTGGTTTAGTATGAGGTACTTCCGGAGGCATTTGTGGTCTGGTTCAGTCCTGACCCCTTTATTGCCCTCGTGGGAATGCCTTCCTTCCTCTCATTCTGTTTGAAACTGGGATTCCACAACTCCTTGCCCTAGAATCACCATTAACTTGTGACACCAGTGCCTCCTAGTAGACGAGGTGGGAATCTAGGGCGCCCCACCTCCTGCCCCTGTCGGGGGCGACAGCAGGGTCAGGGGTGGAGAGGTTGTGTCTGCAGCAACCAAAGACCAAACACATCGAGGGGAAACATTTGGTCCTTTGGGTGTCAGAACATGCCATGAAGCGTTCGTTTTCCAAAATTATTATTTTATAGTACGTGGACTCCTTCTACTTAGAACAAAATAAAACACTTTCCAAAGAAGAGAAGCATTTTAATGCCAACTTCTTAATTAAAAAAAAAATTACGGTGGGGAAAAATAAAACGAAGTTGCATTTCTTTATGGTGATGGAGAAAAAAATCAAAAGCCCAAACTCTGTCAGATAGACAATAGCAGTAAGGATGAGTTCTGTCCCTATCTAATTGCAGCTGAGAAAACAAAACATCAAAAACAAATTGTATTTCCACAAGGGAGTGGGAGGTGAGCTTTGTGTATCCCACTGGATTTTCACCCAGTGGGTAGTCATGTGTCAGAGCCTGGGTGTTTTTACACTCGGGGTAAGGCTTCTGCTTTCGCAACTGATTCGGGAGGGTCTCATGAGCCCCCAGCTGCAGACCCAGTGCCAGGCGGGGCCTGGGCAACAGAAGGTAAACCAAAGTGCCCTGGAGCCCTAAGGCCTCACCCAGGGAATGCTCTCTTTGGAGTGTTCACACACACTCACGCATGATCTCATCTGGACGGTTTGGTTTGCAAGCACCTTGGCCAGGGAGAAGCAGCAACTTTCAGTCAACAAGAACACTGAAAGCTGCTTAACCTGACTGCAGATGAAGAGAGCGAAGCCGGCGTCACGAGTAGATGTAGCTGGAAAAGGAGCAGCGGGCCGGGTGCATTTCACATGGAAATAAGCCGCCCTGTACCCACGACGGGAGGCCCCTTTGTGCCCAGTCGCAGACGTGCTGAGTGCTGTTCATACTCTTCCCCGCGCTGCAGACTGGACGGCAGCCCCAGGGCGCCCGGGTCAGGGACAGGACCGGAGCTGGGGGATGGGTCTCTTGTTCAGAAGAGTCCTTAAAATCAGGGAAGAGTGTAATACGTTTTACAACAGTTTTCTTCTAGTGTGGGTAGCTTTAAAAACATTGCCCCCCACGTGATCTCTCACTGACCAGAAGCAGCTGCCAGGGGTCCCCTCCTGGAACATCTCTCTCCTTGTGGGAAGGGCCAGGCCCTGTTGATAGGCTGTCCTGGGGGCCGGTACATTGCGTCCTTCTTCACTGTCTCCCTTCATGCTCCTAGAACCTGTCCTGTCTTCAGCTGGCTGGGAGGAGATCTCAGAGGGGTGTGCGGGCAGGGAGCCGGATCCCCGTGATGCCAGGGGGCCTTCAGGGATGACTCGTCTGGTGTGTTCATGAGGGTGAGCACCGTCAGGTTCCAGGGGAGGTTGAGGCAGGGGCTTCTCCGGAAAGGGTGCCTGTGGGGCCTGTATAGGAAGCATAACCCTTGGACCTTTTGGCATCTGTTTAATGTCTGGAGGGACCTGTAGGGGAACCTAGCCCAGGAGGGCCCTGTCCAGAATAACATCAGTTTGCTAAGTACTGACTTTGGGTACATTTCGTACGTTATAGACGGGGAGTCTGGGGCTGGAGGGGGTCTCAAGTCCGGTCCAGTTCTCAGCTCCTGCCTGACAGAGCCAGCACTGGGGCCACCCTCCCTGCATCCTCACCCCCATCACTGCTATCGGGCGGAGATGCTTGGCTGGTGTCTTCACATTTCCCAGCCGCCTCCTTGATTTGAATTCTGAGAATGCCGTCTGCTTCCCTTAGAGAGTGGGCAACACTCGGTGACTTTCAAGAATGTGCTGGTAGCTCTCCTCTCTCCCATGCCTGGTTACCCCAGGCCAGTTGTTTTCTTGGGGAGGGGTGAGCGCCACATTTCATTTGCATGTGGATTGGAACCCTTTTGACCTTCTCAGCCGAGTGGCCCAGCATGAAATGGTCTCCTTTTGTGTAGAGGGGGCTACTGGAGAGGGATTTATTTATGAGGGATGTGTGTGGCTCGTCCACTTCGTCTGACCTGATGATCTGATCTGTGATCACACACCTGTCATGCATGGTAATGTTTCCTCACATTTTCAGCTGACTAGCTGATCAGGATATACATCTGGGTGAATTATTTTTAACAAAAATAATATATTTTTGAAGACCTGGCTTAGTTCCTGCTGGGGGGACGTTTCCTTACAGTGTGTAGAAGTCACATGTTGCTGGTTAATGCCAGCTTCCCTAACATGAAGTATTAGCCAGAAAGGAACTTACGCATAATATTTCGCCGATTGTTAGAAATTAAGTATAAATTTTATTGGGATCCGCTTCTGGAATGGTAGTATTAGGAGCTCCATCGACCTGTTCCTCAGCAAAACAACAATAATTGGTGAAAGCTGTTTTTAAGAAAACAATCGATTAAAATATCCAGAAATGGTCCTAAGGGTATGCAGCAAATGAAGAAACATTTATACAAGAAAATCTACTGTGTATCAGTAACCACGTCAAGAGTCTGTGGCACTTGAGCTGTGGCCAACTCCTTCCTGCCCAGCTTAGTATGACAGAAGTTATCCCTCTGGCTGGGTGTGGCCAAGAACATGTGGCTCCCCCCAGTTTCCATCAAGGGCTACAGTATCTCCCTTGGAGGGGCAAGCTGCCAGCACCTCTCACTCCTCTCAAGCTCCCGTGTTGCAGAGGCGAAATTCCAGGAAAGTGTACCCAGCTTCTACTCGTGGGGTGGAGGCTCTGCACCGAACTGAGGATATTGGGGCCCCAGTTACCCTCTGTCATGCCAGTTTGCTCGTAGGGTGGAGATCTAATTCCAGAAGAGTTAAGAAGGTCAAAGGCAGACCTCCCTGGCAGTCCAGTGGTTAAGACTTCCGCACTTCCACTGCAGGGGGCACAGGTTCGATCCCTGGTCAGGAAAGATCCTGCATGCTGTGTAGTGTGGCCAAAAAAAAAAAAAAAAAGATCAAAGGCTACCCCCTCCACCCAGCACTCTGTTCATAGTGTAGGGTGTCACTCCGAGAGAAATGAGCTACTGTCCTTGACCCCAACTCCAGAGCAGTGACTCAGAGACTTTGCGGAGGAGGAGAGGTTGGCCACGAGAACAGAAAACTCTGAGGCTCTCCCCAAAAGTACTGAATTTATTTATAACAGAGTATGGGGAAGTTGAGACCTAAGCATGCTGTCAGAAACAAGACAAGGAGATCTTGGCAGTAAGAAGCTAAAAAGAGGCTGGTAGCTCCATGAAAGCAACAGTTGAAACTTTAGGCTAGCGAAAACCAGAGAAAGAGACAGCTAAAAAGAGCCCTCCTGGGGTCAGAAAAAACCTCAAACACTGATATCAAAAATTGTTCCCTCAAAAAGGCCAGCATGTAATTGATCATGCTGCACAGCCATTGATGCCCCAGGATCTTGTCAAAACAGTAGAGCAATCAGCCAGCAATTCATGGAGCCTAACAGCTGGGTGTGATAAAGTCAGAGGCAGGCAGCTTTCCAGAGAGATCAGGGAAGAGAAAAAGAGAGCCCTGATAGAACCACTGTCACCCCACGGAGACTGTGCACACCCAAGGCAGTGTCCTCTGAGGAACAGCATCAGAGGCTGCACACTGTGGGGAAAGTGGGGGAGTCCTGAGGGGATAGACTTCACTAAACTAGTCTAGCTGATTCACTGAAAAAATAAAACAGAAACAAGCCCTTGTGGGGAGAGGATCAGTATTTGAACCGCTACAATATATTACCTAAAAGGTCCAATGTTTAAGACAAAAGGATAACATGCAAAGAAACAGGTAAGTGTGATGGGATTCTTTTTTTTTTTTTTAAAGCATCAGAAACTGCCTGAAAGAGGGCCCAGATGTTGGATTTAACAGACAAAGACTTTAAAGCAGCCATTGTAAATATATTCAAAGAACTAAAGGAAATCATGCTCAAAGAAGTAAAGAAAGGTCTGATGACAGTGTTTGAGCAATTAGAGAATACCAATTAAAAAAAAAAGTATGAAATGAACTCAATGGAAATTCTGGAGTTCATATGTAAAATAACTGGCATGAGGAATTCACTGGAAGACCAAAACAGTAGATGTTAACTAGAAGATAGAATAAGTAAACTTGAAGATAGAGTGATAGAGATTATGCAGTTCAAATGATGGAGGAAAAAAATGAAAATGAACAGAACCTCAGGGAAATGTGGAACACCATTAAGCACACCAACGTACACATAATACAAGTACCACAGGAGCGGAGAGAGAGAAACAGGAAAAAATATTAGAAGAAATAATGTTGAAAACTTCCCAATTTGATGAAAAACAATCTCCACATCCAAGAAACATCATAAACTCTAAGTAGCATGAACACAAAGAAGTCCACACTCAGGCACATCATAGTAAAACATGTTGAAAGACAAAGAGAAAATCTCGAAAGCAGCAAGAGGAAAATGCCTCAGATTGTACCAAGAATCTCAGTAAGATTGACAGACTTCTCATTTGAAACAATGGAGACCAGAGGGCAGAGGGATGGATGGCGTGTTCAAAGTCCTGAAAGAAAAAAAAAAAAAAGAAAAAAATGTCAACCAAGGATTTTATATCCAGGAAAGCTGTCTCTCAAAAATGAAGGTAAAAATAAAGATGTTCTCAAATTGAAAAATAAGCCAAAGAAACCCCCCAGAGAATCTGTGGTCAGTAGACCCGCCTTACAGAAAATATAAAGGAAGGTCTTTGGGCTGAAAGCAAGTGACCACAGGTGATTATTCAAACCCATATGAGAAGACAAAGAATGCCAGTAAAGCTTATTATATAATTACATGAGGCAGTATAAATGCATATTTCTCCCAATTTTATAAAATAATATGTATACAATTATGTTTTGGGGCCTAGGACATTAGAAAAGTAATGTATTTGACAATAACAGCTAAAGGAGGCAAACGGGAGCAAAACTGTATTGGAATAATGAAATTACACTGCATTAATGAGGTAACCCAAATCCACAGGACAATAGGAAGAGAACCAGAAACGGTGAATAATAAGGTAGATGAAACAAACCCTGGAAATATATACTTGCTTTCCTTCTCTCCTTAAAAAACACAAAAATTATATAAAGAAATAATAACTATATTTTGGGGTTTGTGATATATATAGATAGAATAATTATAATAATAATTGAACAAAAGGAGGAAAAAGGAATAGAACTATTATAAGAACAATGTTTCCATATCTCACTGTAATTGTGTGGGTAAAGGAATTCAAGGTTACACTAGAAAATATTCACTTAATGCAAAGGAAAGCAGTAGATGAGGAAGAGAGGAACAAAAATGGCAGAGACTTCTATGCCCTTGCCAGCTTCAAACTGTTTTTATTATAAGGGTATAAACTAAATATTAGAGTTTGTGTTTCTTTAATTCTACATGAAAAAAAATTTTACTAGCTTTTTTTCTGGATAGAGCCCTCATCTGTGTTCCATTTATTCTGGGGCTTTTTGTCCAAGGTGTATTTTAAATGTATTCAGAGCATGTACACGCCTGACCAGGAGGTTGTAAAGATAAAAGGAGTGGCTGTGGCGTGAGGGAGGTGCTTGGACCTGGAGTTTACAACCTGGGGTTGGTGTGTCCTGCCTCTGCTACTGCTTGTGACCTTGCACTGGTCACTTGTCCATCTCTGACCCTGGCTTCAAATGTTAAATGGTCACCTCGAGCGCTCAGATGATGACTGGGAAGTATTTGACCACAGCATCCCCCATCCCCCTTCCCAGAAGATGAGACGTGGGGAGGGGAGAGAGGGGATTCAGGTTCTCTGCCTCAGTGTGAGAGCCGCACCCTTTGTAAGCAGAAAGGGGAAGGGGGGCTGCTTCACCACCTCTGCTCCTGGACCCCTTCCTGAGCACCCACCAGCTCAGCTGCTGGACTTGGGTGGTGTATTAGGTCAGAGGATGCCAGGTGCTGTCTGTCGTGGACTGAATTGTGTCTCTACCACTCCCAGCCCCTACCAGATTCATATGTTGAAGTCGTAACCCCCGACGTGACTGTATTTGGAGATAGCATCTCTAAAGAGTTAATTAAGGTTAAGTAGGTCATAAGTGTGGGCCCTAATTGAGTAGAACTGCTGTCCTTATAAGAAGAGGACAAGACACCAGGGAGGGGTGCCCAGAGAAAAGTGCACGTGAGGACACAGGGAGAAGGTGGCCGTGTGCACGCCAAGGAGAGAGGCCTCAGGAGAACCCCAACCTGCCGGCACCTTGATCTTGGGCTTCCAGTCTCCAGAACTGTGAGGAAAGAGATCTCTGTTGGGTGAGCCCCCCAGCCTGTGGTGTTGTGTTACGGCAGCCCGAGCAGACGAATACCCAGCTGCTGTGGAATCTCAGTGTTCTTTGTTGGTACCCACCAGCACTTCCCCACTGAGGAGCTGGGAAAGCCATCCCACTCAAAATTACAGACATGCAAGATAATCACAAATGAAAAGGCTGGTTTGCAGATTGTCTTCTCTCTGTTCTCCTTCAGATCTGCTTAATGACCAGCCTGGTGGCAGAAGCCATCTGAGTGCTGGTGTCAGCCTGCCTGAGGGCTGTGGGTCTGGGGTGCACAGTGATGCGCCAGAACAGGGTCGCCTGACAGCAGTGATCCCAGAAATGCCAGGTTTGCCTTGCATTTTGATCTCCTCCCTATCTTTCCCCCTAAAACCGTGGTGGTGTATAATCACACAGTATTTTTAGATCTGCTTTGCAGTTTCTCTGTGCAAACCTTTCCTCGGGTACATGGTTTAATCCTCTCATCCAGCCTTGTTTAAGGTCTACAGAGTGCTATATTTATTTGACTTTATTTGAACTTTCAGGGCTTTTCAGAATGTTGTTCCAAGAAATCTAATGATTACAGAACTCTAGAATTTAATGCCTTAAAAGGCTTAGCCACTGATGTGAGTGTAGGTTTTCTTATGACTTATTTCCCTCCTTTTTTTCTAAGCCATCTAGGGCAGGCTAGCTAAAAACTCCCTTGGAATTAGTGTCAGAAGGTCTTTTTTTTTTTTTTTTTAATTAATTTCAGTTTTTAGAGCAGTTTTAGATTCATAGCAAAATGAAGCAGAAAGTATAGAGAGTTCCCATATATGCCCTGTCCCCACACAGAAAGTTGTTTGCTTGTGCCGTTGTAACTTTTCAAGGACAGAAGGGACAGATTCTCCTTTTTAGAGAAGTAGTATATTTCTTGTCTAGATTGACGACCTTTAGTGATCAGGTGCAGGGTGAGTGTCAGACCACCCATCTCTGCCTGCAGCTTGAATGAACTTGGGCCTGGCATTCAGCAGAGTCTCACCACGTCTACCATGGGCCCAAGGGAGCCGCAGGAGGTGTCATTGGGAGGCCCAGATCTAATTCCTGGGGAAGCCTCCCCACTGCTCGTAACCCAGGCTGTGTCATCCTCCAGAAAGAATGTGTCATTTAAAGATTCAAATCCTAACTCCTACATTTTCAAAGCATTTTTGCCTTTGTATCTCATTTGAGTCTTAGCAAGAGCTAGTGTCACTTACATTTAACTGAGTAACTTGGGATCTTCAAAGCCTTCACACACACTTTCTTAACTGAGATTTGCAGCGAGTCTGTAAGGTTGGGGATGTCTCCCCAACTTGATGACAGAGGACATGGGCTCCAAGCAGAGTCTTCCCACAGTCAAACAGCTGGTCGGGGTTGGGGATGGAGATGGGATGCCGTGCCCCGGGCCCCCTGTCTCCTGAAGGGGGCCTGTGCGCTGCTGGATGCAAGCCTTATATCTGAAGAGTTAAATTCATTTCTGCATATACTTGAGTATTTAACTAGTTCAAGATATTATGTGTAGCACATTTAAGTTAAAACATTTACTGAAAGAAGAATCTCTGCGCAGCAGTAGAGTGCAGTCATGGTAGAAGCCATGCCCCCCGAGGGCCTGCTGTTCAGGATGTTCCATGAGCCATGCTGGCTCTGCCAGGGGACCAGGATGGAGGCCAGAGTCCTGTTGTGCGGCCCAGCCTTGCTGGTCGTCCTCAGGATGGCGGGGAGGACGCCGCTCTTCTCTGCGCTGTGATGTCCTCGCTGAGGCAGGGAGTAATGATTTCCCTGGGGCTGGGGCGGGCGTCGTGGTGAGGAGAAAATGACAGAGCAGAATATACAGTTGATGCCATTTGGGGCAGCCCAGCGGTGCAGGATAGTAGATGGGAGAGGACAGCGCCACACCCAGCAGGGGACACCCAGGTGCCCAGAGTTTGTGATTTGCCTGAGATCTGATCGCTGAATGAAGCACCTGAAGCAGACCAAGGGCGCGACTGTGTGTCAGCTGTGTTTCCCTGGGTTTCTCTGCCCCTGTTTGTGGTTGGCGGGCGTCTGATGCACCGTGCGCTGCTCAGCGGAGTGGTGCGGGCAGAGCTGAGGGACCCAAGACTTCAGCTGGATACGCTGGTGCCTGCTCCCTTCTGGTCGAGTATCGGACAGATGTGTGTTCACACCTACCCGACGGGTGTGCCTCTGGCCCCTTCCCCCGCTGGTCCTCACTGAAACCTGGTGATGGGGCTGCGTGATGGTCCTGGGGGTGTCGGGTGATGTCTGTGTGGGGCCGGCCCAGTCACCCAGAGGAGAACATCCCACCGGGTGGAGGCCTGCCTCCCTGGCTCTCCGTCAGTGTCCTGCCTGCTCCCAAGGGGGCAGGACCTGAGGTGGCTTGGAGGGTGTACCTGCTCCCTGCCAGCTTCTGGTTTTTTGTTTTTCTACAGATTTCTTCTAGTGGGAGGTGGGAGCAAATCTAAAAAGTGAATTTTGAAGGCACATTTTCCCTGGTCTCTTTATTACCCAACTGCCAAGAATGTTTTAAAAAAAAAAAAGTGAAAGCACAAGTAGAGATTTTAATTAGTTTTCGCTGTCACTGCTCTTGGTGATGGTAACTTCACATAAGATATGTGACAGGGAGACACTTCATGGGGGCCTTTGTTCTCAGTGTGTTCTCTACACTGTAGAACTCAACTGTGAATTTCAGAGAAAAAGAAATAACCCTAAAAGGTTTATCTTGACACTTATAATTACACAGATGTCCTGACTCGTTAGCGTTCTTTTTCTAAACAAAAAGCTCAAGGGCTGGAATCTTTCTGGAACAAGGGGGCTTCCCGCCACTTCCTTGAGTGGCCTCACCCCACGCGGTTTACGGGTGAGCTCATTGGGGGAGGGCCTCTCAAAGGCGAAAATGGCTCTTGTGTAACGTGTTTGCTAATAGACCTGAAATTGCTTGGCCTCTTCAGTTACTAAGTGGTTTTAGTTCCTTTTGTGGTTGTTGCCTTGCTGGGTTTCACTTCTGATTTGTAGAATTGAATAGCGCTTCCTTCAGCGCTAGTGAGCATGTGCCGACGTCAGTCGTCTTGATGACAAAACAGCCTTTGAACCACCTGGAGACCTGCCAGGACAAGAGAGCTGCCCTTTACATGTTGGTCATAGATGTTGCCTGTCTGTTCCAGGGCAGGTGCCCCCTTGGCCCAGCCTTACGAGGCCTGAGCTGGTTTGTACCAAGCGAGCGAGAGGTTTGTTTTCAAAAGCCCGAGACGAGGGTTCCAGAGAGCACAGGAGTTGCCTGCTAGCTGGAGCCCAGCACTGTGGTCTGGGATCAGTGGCTCCCCCGAACTGACCCTGTCCTGGCCCTCCAGCCCGTCTTCTGTGTCCCCTGCAGCACCAGGCTTCCCCGTTCCCTGAACTCACTGTGTCTGAGCGAGCCTGGACCTTCCAAGTCAGCTCTGTCCACGCTGCATCTGCACGATCACAGACTAGATGTAAGGGTTCTTCCTCACCTTCCCCACGGCCCAGGGCGTGCGTTTCCCTTTTGTCTGGGCGTTGTCTTGCCTGAACATCTTACTCCGCCGGTAACTCTGGTGGGTCCTTGCAGGCAGGGACCCTTCTGACTCGCTGTGTGTCCCCTCGGAGTGCCCGGCCCGGCACCTGTTGAATGAACGAGCGAGCAGCTCTGGTTCCCGGTTGCAGGCTGCCGTGAACACTCAGGGGGCCCCAGGCCCCCGGGCCAGGCTTGCCAGCGGAGGGCAGAAACACCCGCAGAGCTGCTCTCTGCCCCCTGCCTCTGGCCCGTCCCCATTGGCCTGATGGTCGCTGGAGGTTGGCAGTGGTGCGTGGCTGGTCTGCCGCTGCGTGTGAACTGGGCGCCAGCTGGCACGTCTCCCACCGAAGCTCGGGTGGGCGGCTCTGAGTGCTGCCCCGAGAAACGACTGGGCCTCCAGTCGTTGCCTGCAGCTCTCTTTCTAAGTTGCTTTTCTTGGGTTCCCGTCATGCCTGCCACCATCGGCTTCGCACTCAGAGCTGTGGCCAGGCTGCCATGGGAGAGGCTCCCAGAAGGCCTCCCGTGAGGGTCCTCTTTGCCCTGGTCAGGAAGTCACTCCAGGCCACCCTTTGAGGGGCGGCCTGTGAAGGGCAAACACAACTGGTGGGGGAGCCGCGGGACCCTTCCCCCCGTGCCGTCCTCCCACTCAGCTCTGGGAGGGAAGGATTGGGAGAGGCTGCCTGGGAGGGCAGCCCGGGGTCAGTGGAGGGGTGGGATGCTGACTCCTCTGTTGGCCGTGCCCCCTCCTCCCGGCGCAGGGGCATGGGTGAAATGTGGGCCAGAAAGGGCTCCCTCCCGTGGGCCAGACCCACCTCCGGCCGCTTCCCCTTCTCACTTCCATCACATCACAACCACGCAGCCGAAGCCAGAGCCCCCTCTTTCCAGAGAGGTCACGTGACACAGGACCGCCTGCCTTTTGTTTTCCTACGAGAATACGGGGCGCTGAAGTCCTCTCAGCGTCTCCTCTGTGTCTTCCACCCAACAGTGTTCCATTTTAGCAGCTAGAGTAGCAGCGAATACACCACTTCACCAGAGATTGACGTGTCCTGAAGTTGGCAGAACGAGCGCCCTGCTTTATGTTCCACAGCGCATAGAAGATCGAGACATCTCTCCCTGATCTGGGTTTGTTGGTGCAGAAGCTAAACTCAGCCTGGTTGGGTGCTCCCCGCTGCGAGGCCTGGGGCAGGCCCCAGTGTCCTGGATCACTGCCTTGTTCCAGAAATAACTTTGTCTTCCTGGCATTTCATTGATCTGCGGTTGTTGCTTCGCGTTAATAGCCCTTTAAGGGATTTTATTCCCGCTCAGAAAGTTTTATATTCTCTCATGAATAGAAAGCCAACTTTGACACTTCTGGCTTAGAAAACAAGCTTTCCTAGTGATTATAAGAATAAACTGAACCCACCCTCCTCCTGTCATCTGAAGCACGTGGAACTTTCCAGTTACTGTCAGGGCTGCTCTGGCGATGACCAGGGTCTAGAAGGAAACATGGGTGACAGTGGCGTGGACCGGCCAGTGCCTCGTCGGGCCCTCGCGCCATCCCGCACAAGGCGCTGGAGCGAGGGGTCCCGCAGAAGCCGGACGGTGGCACCAGGCTGCCCGCGGGTTTGGCTGATGGGAAGCGCACAGACGCCAGAACTCGAGGGTGAGCCTGAGGCCTTCTTATGGGATAAGCCCTGGCAGCTGGATCCTTCTTTGTTTTCCCCAAGCTCCGTTAGCATGGGGTTTGGAAAGTTAAAGTCCCGCGCTAATAACCTGTTTTCTAGTAAACGGAACCGAAGCCTGGCGTCCTGGCTGCTCGCCGACCAGCATGTGTAACTGCGTCGGGCCAGGTCTGACTCACCCCTCTGGGGGCTGGTGTGGACTCCCAGCTTCCCTGCCAGGAGTGCACTTTGCCACTAGGTCTGCGAAAAATACCGGCAGGTCTTTGGGACCGTAGTGTCTCCTGGGCGGGCTAACCCTGGTCAAGGCCTGTGTGTCCCCGCGTCGGGCCCACTCCTTTTCTGTGTCCAGCCGCTGCCCGAGTGGCAAGCTGGCTCACTCTCCCTGCGGTGCGGCCCTGGACAGACCCGAAGGAGGACGTGGGCGTTTTGTAGGGAGGGGGAGGACTCCTTGAATTGTGGAGTGTGTGCCACCAGCGTGAGCTGGGGACGGCGTGCTGACCGTCTCCCCAGGCTCCTGGACTCGTGCTTCCCTTACTGAACCAGGATGTTCCACAGTGAGTGAATCAAAGCTGCTGTGAACCGTACAGAGAAGGACATGATGAGAGAGCCACAGTAGCCGTGCAAAGAGCAGAGGAGCCCCTGCTAGTTGTGTTAACGTGTCGGCACCAAAAGGAGGTCTTGAGTGACGACTTGCTGGTCTGGGGGTCAGTGTGTTTCCCATCCTACTTTCCCATTGAAATATAACGTGTCTGTACAATATTCTATAAGCCCCATCTCCACCATCAGAAATGCAGAACATTATGTATATGTTTTTCTACTTCAGTTTCAGTTGGTATTGTTGGCTAGGTTTTGTCTGTTTATCCTGTTCACAAATTTTTGTGTTTTTTAAAAACTTACTTTGAAATATTTTGACAAAAATAGGTTATTTTTGTCAAGGAGCGTAATCTCAGCTTAGGAAAAGGGAAGCAAACATGAAATGATGCAAAAAAAAGAAGCTGTTCTCATCCTAAAGTTCTCTAGGAAGATCTGTTTCCTCTCTCGTGTCTGTGGTGCTGACTGTGAAAGCCGGGCATGGGCTCAGGACTGAGGAGCCAGAGCGGGCACTTGTAATGATTGTGGCTGGTGTTGGAGAGGGAAATACTGTTTAGTGTGTCTTGAATCTGAAATGTGTTCTTCCAGGAGGTCCTGAAAAGGGACGGAGGGAAGAAAGTAATGTTCCAATAAACACTGTGAGATTAAAATGGTATTTGTGAAAGTGCTTAAAAATCGAGGACCTCTACAAGTGGACAAGATTGTGCTTTTTATTGATATGAGCATGTGTTCGTAGCTTGAATTACTGTGCCCAGCGCTCTGTGTTGCATTTGGGAAAGAGACTGGACTAGTGAGACCCACCTTCCAGTCCTGACTTCCCTCCGCAGCTCACGACCTTAGAGAAGCCTCTTTAGCCCTGTGAGCCTGGGTCCTGTCTGTTGGACGCCGCCAAGCAGCGAGCGAGGTCACCTGGACGGGCGTTTTCTACCTGAGAAGGTTTTCTTTCCATGAGGTTTTCTTTCCTCACCACCAGGTGAGGCAGGTGAGCGGCCGGGGTGTGGGTGGAGGCGCCCTGGGCTCGGTGGTTCGTGGTCTCCTCCTCTCTTGACCTTCTCGCGCGTGTCGGAAACGTTAAGAGAAACTTGATCCTTTCCGTGAATCGGCAGCAGATACAAAGTCCAGGGGGAGCCTAACACCGGAGTGATGCGTGGGAAAGACATACGGCTGCCTCTTGATTTCATGTAAAAGAGCAAAACAACATGTTGCGGTGCCTTGGGGGCGGCCCTGCCGTCCGGGATCCCTAGGTCCCCGCTCACAGCCCTGGGAGTGTCGCCACGTCCCCATGCCTCTGCCCGGTTCAACAACCCCCTTTCTGGGGAGCGGTGGCCGCCGGCTGCTGTTATCTTGACCAGCTAGCTGCTGGGTAGAGCTCAGTGGCCATTGCAGGCATTCCTGCCTCAGGCCAGGCAAGGGAGGGAGTGGAAGGTGTGGTCCCGAGAGAGCTTTGAGAGTCGCTCCACATCACGTCTGGGCGATGGTTTCTGTTCCGAAGCCCCGTCTGTCACGTTAAATTAAGGTAAACTCGAGTGCATTTGTGTCGGGGTTCTGTTTGTCGTTCTTTTGTACATCTCTTTTAGTTCTAGTAGTTTAAGAGCGCCAAGAAAAGAGTTTATACCTAATTTATGTTTACGTTATCCATTTTAAATAATATAGAAAACAACAAACGCTGGGAGTTCTTTGACTTTCTGAAGTTTAAGAAGGACTTGCCATAGGGTCTCTCCATTCAGCTGCTAAAACCTGTGACTTGAGATGATTCTGTCCAGCCTCCCCCTCCCCCCTCTCTGTGGGAACTCTTCCCACCAAACTCAGGTGTCAGGGTGGCCCCCATGCTACAGTGTGCTCCCTCCAGCCAGGGGGGGGACCTGGCCCAAGCGAGGCCCTTGGGTCACCTTCCCCGGAAGAGAGCCGGGCCGGAGACGCGGGGAGGATCCATGCGTTCAGCCTCTTCAGTGCCTCCGGCTGGAGACTTGAAAGTGGGGCGCTCGGCCCTGCTGTGTGCACAGGGTCGTCGGCAGAGTGGGGGGATCACGTGGGCAAGCAGAGGGAGCCGAGAAGGTCAGACACGGGGCGCACAAGCCAGCTCAGCCATTTTCCTGTCCAGCTTTTGTAAGTCGGCTCAGAACCTTTATGAAGACGGGCTTTTCTGTTTAAGCTCACCTGAATCGGACTCTCCGACCTGCAGCACAAGGTCCTGTGTGTCAAGTGTGGTTTTCTGGCCACGATAGGGGTGCCCAGAACCCGCCCTCACCGTGGCAGCCCCGTCGCTGAACCCCCAAGGGCTGGGGGGAGGGGCAGCAGAGTAGAGGGCGTTGCTGCAGCTGGGGTGTGGGCCCCCGCCGCGGGAGGGCGCCCCCTTTTGGCGCCGTGACCCTAAGGAGCCTTGAGCAGCTGTGGCCACACCCGCGTTGGCCGTTGCCTTCGCTGAATGGACAGACCTCTCCCAAAAGGGAGGAGGACAGACACAGAGTCAGGGGCGGCTTCCGCCCTGGTGGCTGGAGGAGCTCAGGGCCCGGCCTCCAGGTGGCCAGCTCCGGGTAGGGGGAGGTAGAGTTAGGCACCAGGCCAGGCCCCACAGCCTTGGGTTTGGGTGGAAATAGAGAAGAGAAAGAGTCTTAGGCAGTGAACAGGGCACACGCAGCCCAGCACTGGGGTTTAGAGCGCCCCCCAGCCCCGGGCACCCAGAGTTCTCGTCCAGCTTTGAGTGAGTGCCTGGGGGTGGGACCTCTGCGTCTGTGATGACACGTGCCTTCATGGAGCCCCACCCGGACCTAAGCTGACCCACAGGTCACGGGGAAGCCCTTGTCCTGTCCCCTTTGGCTCTCGGTCCCCTGGGAACTGCATGTCTTCATTGACAGTGGGAATCGGTAAATACTGGATGGTTTCCTCCGTCCTTTGCACACCTGTGTGGAAGTTTCTGTGGAATGGCTGAGAGACCAACACACAGATGAACTTTCAGTTAATTATGTGAGGGCTTCGAGGGGCCAAGTTGACAGAGGAGCACGCCGTGAGGCTTGTCACAGCTGTGGGCCTTCTGGGATAGAGAAGAGGGCATTGTCCCCAGCACTAACGGGCGGCCCTCACAATGGACTGTGGCGCTCAGGGTCTGCATCATCTTTGTTCATGGTGTCCTGGGGAGCTTATGCGATGATCAGATGACAGATGAAGCCCGGTGCGTGGGAGTGAGGAGTGACACAAAGGACACTGAGTCGATTCATCCCAAGAAAGAGCCTTCAGAATCCCTGGGTCCAGCACCCCAGGCACCCTCAGAAGAGGTTTCACTAGCACCAGAATGGCCCTCAGAGGGCCCACCGTTCATGTTTCCGCTCTGTTTCTTGTGATGCGTTCCCCGAGCAAGCCTCCTTGTCCATCTCTGTGTCCCTGAGACCTGGTCCACAAGAGACCTGAGATGGTCGGTTGTTAGAGAAGAAAGCGCAGGAGGTGTAGAAGCCAGAGAGGGCAGGCACCTGCGGAAAGCAGCTGGAGGGTGGGTGCGGGGGGAGGGAGGCTTGTCGTGGCAGAGAGACCACAGCTGCTGCTCGTGGCGCGTGCGTACCAGTAACACGTGTCTCCTCTCCCGGGAGTGAGCCCCCAGACCTGCGGTGCTCTCACAAGCACTTTGAAGCAGTTTATTCAGGGCACCTTAGCTTCAGACTAGTTCCTGCTGAAATTCCCCTGAGGGTTCGTGGTTTGCAGGCGAGTCACAGGGGCTGAGCTGCAATTCTAGACCGGGCTGTCCCCAAGACCCCCTGGAGGAGCTGGTTTTTAGGAAGGACACACAGGAAGCGAGAGAGCTGCCCTGTCGTCCAAAGAAGGGCAGCCTCACAGAGGGCAGCTGGCCGGGGAGGTCTCAAGAGCGAGGAGGCCAGGGCGGGAAGGGTCACAGGCTCGCGAGTGCTGCGTGGGGACAGACAGGGGACTGCAGGGATCTCTGGGGAGGATACCACCGGCACGAGTCGCTGATGCACTGGGTGTGGGTGTGAGAGGAAGAGGAGTCCAGGCGCTTGCACTGATCTTGTTTCTTGGCCGGAGCCAGTGCAAGGATG
The DNA here is from genome assembly GCF_951394435.1 of Stenella coeruleoalba. Taxonomy (NCBI): domain Eukaryota; kingdom Metazoa; phylum Chordata; class Mammalia; order Artiodactyla; family Delphinidae; genus Stenella; species Stenella coeruleoalba. The sequence goes on along the minus strand of NC_137159.1, from coordinate 8,567,071 downwards.
GAGCTGCCATCGACTGAGGTGGGAGAACTGAGGGGCCGGGGGATCGGGGCTGCGGCCGGAACGGTCTGGGCTTGTCCTGCTCAGGGCACCGCCCTGCCTGCTGTCCCCCCCCCCCGCACTGTCCTTTAGAGCAGTGCTCCCCAACCTTCTTGGCACCGGGGACTGGTTTCCTGGAAGACGGTTTTTCCACGGACCAGGGTTTGGGGTTGGGCATCAGGGAGAGGATGGTCCGGGAGGGTGACGTGGGCAATGGGGAGCGGCCGATGAAGCTTGGCGCCCGCCCGCCGCTCACCTCCTGCTGTGAGTCCGGCTCCTAACAGGCTGCGGACCAGTACGGGTTGGGGGGTGGGGGACCCCTGCTTTAGAGGAATATCCACGGCCCACCCAGTGCCTGACTCTTCCCACTGGAGTCCAGAGATGTGCACTGAATCTGGGTTAAGGCACTAAATTCATTAAACTAATGAGGCAGGTTAGTTAATTAAATCGGGTGAACTCATTGCCACGCTACCTGTTCAGTGTCACTGTCAGGGAGCGGGACTTGGGGGAATGGGAGGACGCAGGAGGTGACAGATTGATTGTCCCCTGCCGAGCGCAGGCCCAGTGCAGCCCTGGGTCGGCCTGTGTCTGCAGGTGAGACTGTACAGCAACTGCAGCACATTTCTTACTATCCTGTGCTTGCCTTTCTAAGACACATCATTTTCCGGCGGTTAAGTACCAGCAACACTGAAATGATGTTCTGCAGCTCGCTCACATGTTAGGCCTCGTTCTTGGAGGCCCAGCCCAGGCCCGAGGCCCTCCCTGCACAGGGGCTAGAGCAGGAAGTGGGAGAGAGCTGGGTCCAAGGGGAAGGAGGAAGTGGCCTCCCCACAGGCTTTCTCCAGTACAGGGGGGCCTGGGGCCACCCTCTGGAGAACAGAATCCCAAGGATGTCCAGCCCGAGGCACAGCCCTAGGGGTGGGGGCAGGGCCTCCTTCCACACTCCCCTCTGACTGGGGCACCGTGGATTCCTCCCACCAGCCGTCGTGTCCTCGTCTTACAGGCGAGGAAACCTCAGCACAGGGAAGGCGCCCTGTGGAGGTGACATGGCTCATAGTGGCTGACACCAGTGCCCGGGCTCCCTCACCAAGCCCCACCGCCTCCGGGAAGGGCCCTCCGTTCACACATTCCTTCCCAGCAGCAGCCTGTAAGCCCAAATTTTAGGGACGTTATTAGAAAATGTGCTGACTATAAACTGAAGCACGTGGACCTGGGGGAAGAGCTGCGGTTGGAGAACCCAGGGAGGCTGCGGAGTTGTCCATGGGAAGAGGCTGAGCTGGAATGAAGGCCTTCCCGGCTCGCAGATGCTCCAGGAAGAATGTAGTGTGGACCCAACACGTGGGAGGTTAGGAAAGCCCAGGAGGGAAACTCAGCGTGTCACACGGAGGCCTTTGGTGGCAGGCCCTGTGTGGGCTGTCATGTGTTTCTCTGTGTACGTGCTTGCTCCTCAGGGCATCCCCTGGTGGTCGTGCTGTTATTCCTCTTTTACAGATTGTGAAACTGAGGCTGGGAGAAGCTCAGTAGCTCTGTCACTCGTGCAGGAGGAGGGGTCTGAGGTGACATTAACTGAGCAGGTGCTTGGACTCACGGACCAGCTCTGGGCCTCTGCCGGTTGACCCAAGCATCCAGGTCCCAGAAGGGCAGGTGTCGAGAGCACTGTGGACCAGAGTGTCTGGGGCCTGGTGGGAGACACGGGTGGGGGGGGCGCACAAGCCAGCTCAGCCATTTTCCTGCCCAGCTTTTGTAAGTCGGCTCAGAACCTTTATGAAGACGGGCTTCTCTGTTTAAGCTCACCTGATTCGGACTCTAACCTGCAGCACAAGGTCCTGTGTGTCAAGTATGGTTTTTTGGCCACGATAGGGGTGCCCAGAACCCGCCCTCACCGTGGCAGAGAATGGGGCGGGGGCCAGAGCCTGGGCCGGGGGCCAAGCCCAAGGCCTGCCTGTGTGCCCCCTCAGAGCCCTCCCAGGTGCCCTCCGCCCTGGTCTCTGTTCCCGGGGCCTCTGGCCTTTCCCGCCCAGTTAATACCTGAGCCTTTGCCACAGCCAGCATTCCTGGCTTTTTGTGGGGATGAGTCATATTTGACTTTGTTTACAAAATTAAGATCTTTCCTAGGCAGTTGGCTTTTTCAAACAGAAAAAAAGGAAGCCCTGCTTGCTTCCACTATTCTTACGCATTTTTTTAACATCTTTATTGGAGTATAATTGCTTTACAATGGTGTGTTAGTTTCTGCTGTATAACAAAGTGAATCAGCTATACGTATACATATATCCCCATATCCCCTCCCTCTTGCGTCTCCCTCCCACCCCTCTAGGTGGTCACAAAGCACCGAGCTGATCTCCCTGTGCTATGCGGCTGCTTCCCACTAGCTACCTATTTTACGTTTGGTGGTGTATGTATGTCCATGCCACTCTCTCACTTCGTCCCAGCTTCCCCTCTTATGCATTTTAGGCTGGGGAGAGGCACGGGGGTGGGGGGTGGGGGGTGGGGGTGGGGTGGAGCATCCAGTGGGCAGGGAAGTCCCCAAGGTGAGCAAATTAGAATAAAGGAGCCCTGACCCCCAGGGCTCCGCCTCCTGCCCCGCCTCCTGGAACCCACCCTGTGCTCTGCTTTTGGTGGTTCCTCCCCACCCCACGGCCGGTCTGGGCTTTGCATCAGGTGGTGGAGGTTTCCGTAGTGTAACGTGTCTTCTGTAAGCCTCCTCGGCAGCCTGCTCGTGATTTCTGCTTCAGGGAAGGTGTGGTTCCCCCCACCCCGGCAGCAGGCTTCTCTGACCACAGCCCTCCCGTCACTTGCCTTGCATCAGAACTTGATTGACAGCACTTACATTTCTGAGTCTTCCCAGAGAAGCACACATTCATCCGTTCCAAATATAAGCCAGAGGCATTTTCTGCTGCCATTGGCTGTTGCTCTGGAACATTCGCAATCGGGGCCTTCCTGGTCCTTGCCCGTATGCCGGCTCCTCCTTTGCTGGTGGCTGACCTGGGCAGATGCCCGGGAGCTGTTTGACACTGGGCGCTCTGAGCCTGCCCTCTGGCCAGCACTGCCTTCTCCCTGGAGTGCAGCCTCCAGTTTGCTGCTCACCCTTGCCCTTGGCCGTTGCAGAGACACCGCTCCTGTTTCTCTGTGTTGGCCTTGCCCATCCCTCTTCCCCCAGCTGCCATGACTCTGCCCATTCCATTTATGTGATTGGCAGCTGCCCCCCAGCCACTGTGTGCCCGCCCCCAGGTTTGTACCCACGCCATGGAGTTTGCACCCACGCTGTTGTCATTCTCTTATTTGCTGGGCTTTAAGGAATTGGTGGCCCTGAAGTCCCCAGCGTATCAAGTTTCCTCTTGGGAGTAGACCAGGGAGCCCTGGGTGGCCTCAATTCCCAGTGGACTCCAGGGAACCCCTGGGACCAGAGGTTGATTTTGGTGGCGGTGGTGGGTCCCTTTTTCTCTCTTGGTTGGATTAACAGCTCTGAGGCCACCTCAAAGAACTTGCTTTCTCAACTAATATTAAGGCCAGCCTCCACCTTAGGGTCTGTTTGGAGTGTTGAGGCCCAGGCCTCGCCAGGGGATATCGGGGTGGGAGAGGGGCAGGAGAGAAATCAGGGGGTCCTGAGCCTGACCTGGAGTTAGAGGGGGAATGACAGATTTGTCTGGTTGACTACCTGCTAAAGTGGATTTTTTACTTCTCTGTGCTCCTCTCATTTTCTGGAACTCTTCCTGCCACATGTGGGTGTTTTTCTCATGAACTGGGCTACCTCAACCAGAGCACAAAACATCATTCTTTCCCAAGCATTGTGCAGTAAGTTTTTTTTTTTTCTTCTTCTTTTTTTATTATTCACTCTTTTCCTTTATGATTTCTTCTATGGTATTTAAAATCTTACAAGGGGAATTGCTGGGTCATATGGTAACTCTATGTTTAACCTTTTGAGCAACTGCTAGACTTTTCCAAAGTGACTGCACCACTTTACAGTCCCATGAGCAATAGATGAAGGTTCTAATTTCTCTGTATCCTCCCCAACACTTGTTATCATCTGTCTTTTTTTTTTTTATCATAGCCATCTTGGAATGTGCAAAGTAGTATCTCATCATGGTTTTGATCTACATTTCCCTGATGACTAATGACATTGAGCATCTTTTTTCTTTTAATTAATTAATTTTTATTTTTGGATGCATTGGGTCTTCCTTGCTATGCGAGGGCTTTCTCTAGTTGCGGCAATCAGGAGCTACTCTTCGTTGCATTGTGCAGGCCTTTCATTGCGGTGGTCTCTCTTGTTGCGGAGCATGGGCTCTAGGCGCGCGGGCTCAGTAGTTGTGGCACATGGACTTAGCTGCTTTGCGGCATGTGGGATCTTCCTGGACCAGGGCTTGAACCCATGTCCCCTGCATTGGCAGGTGGATTCTTAACCACTGCACCACCAGGGAAGTCTCCACTGAGCATCGTTTATTAGCCATTTGTATATCTTCTTCGGAAAAATGTCTCTTCAGATCCTTTGCCCATTTTTTTCTCTTTCCACACACACACACTGTATTTTATTTTTACAAGAGATAAATAAACTAACACCAAGCATTGTACATGGATGACCACAACAAAAGCAACAATGATTGCAATTACCAAACACAAAACACACTCACACTACGTCATAATATTGACATTCAGCCCAGTAATCCTCCACTGTAACAGCTCCTTTACTTTGCAGTGAAAATTGATTTGTATATTTTTTGCCTCTGAGTCCTTGTGGATTGTTTTTTTGTTTTTATTTAATTCAAACAGAAAGTCACAAAAATTATAATCATTCTCATCAGTTCACTCAGTCCCATGTAATTAATTTTTTTCATCTTGATCTTTTGTTAGCACTTTTATGAATTCATCAGTTTTCCATTAGAGTTCTGAAAATGCTTATTCATCCAGTTCAGCAGTATAGTCAGTTACCAGAAACCTGTACTTGTCAGTCTTTTCCATGAATTCCTTGAAGATGAAACCCTTTTATAGGAACATTTCTGCAAAAGCATCAGAGTACACCCAGAATTGTCTGTAAGTGACAAAAGACTTAAAAATGACCATGGTTAAAGATTTGATGAAAGTTCATAATAATGTAATTGACAAGGAAATTTAGTTATTTCTGAGATATACATTTTAAAGTAATAACTAGAATTATGACTTATAACATTATACCAGAACATATAAAATTTTTAGAAATTTCATGTAATGTCTGAAACATTTATATTAACATATTTCCATACAAATAACCTAAAGAAAGTTCAGTATTAGTTGTATTTTTATTTTTTTATACTGCAGGTTCTTATTAGTCATCAGTTTTATACACATCAGTGTATACATGTCAATCCCAATCACCCAATTCAGCACACCACCATCCCCACCCCACCACAGTTTTCCCCCTTTGGTGTCCATACGTCTGTTCTCTACATCTCTGTCTCAATTTCTGCCCTGCAAACCAGTTCATCTGTACCATTTTTCTAGGTTCCGCATACATGCATTAATATACGATATTTGTTTTACTCTTTCTGACTTACTTCACTCTGTATGACAGTCTCTAGGTCCATCCACGTCTCAACAAATGACTCAGTTTCATTCCTTTTTATGGCTGCGTAATATTCCATTGTGTATATGTACCACAACTTCTTTATCCATTCGTCTGTCGATGGGCATTTAGGTTGCTTCCATGACCTGGCTATTGTAAATAGTGCTGCAGTGAACATTGGGGTGCATGTGTCTTTTTGAATTATGGTTTTCTCTGGGTATATGCCCAGTAGTGGGATTGCTGGGTCATATGGTAATTCTATTTTTAGTTTTTTGTTTGTTTTTGTTTTTTTGCGGTATGCGGGCCTCTCACTGTTGTGGCCTCTCCTGTTGTGGAGCACAGGCTCCGGACATGCAGGCTCCGGACGCACAGGCTCAGCGGCCATGGCTCACGGGCCCAGCCGCTCCGCAGCACGTGTGATCTTCCCGGACCAGGGCACGAACCCGTGTCCCCTGCATCAGCAGGTGGACTCTCAACCACTGCGCCACCAGGGAAGCCCTATTTTTAGTTTTTTAAGGAACCTCCATACTGTTCTCCATAGTGGCTGTATCAATTTACATTCCCACCAACAGTGCAAGAGGGTTCCCTTTTCTCCACACCCTCTCCAGCATTTATTGTTTGTAGATTTTCTGATGATGCCCATTCTAACTGGTGTGAGGTGATACCTCATTGTAGTTTTGATTTGCATTTCTCTAATAATTAGTGATGTTGAGCAGCTTTTCATATGCTTCTTGGCCATCTGTATGTCTTCTTTGGAGAAATGTCTATTTAGGTCTTCTTGGATTGGGTTGTTTGTTTCTTTAATATTGAGCTGCATGAGCTGTTTATATATTTTGGAGATTAATCCTTTGTCTGTTGATTCATTTGCAAATATTTTCTCCCATTCTGAGGGTTGTCTTTTGGTCTTGTTTATGGTTTCCTTTGCTGTGCAAAAGCTTTGAAGTTTCATTAGGTTCCATTTGTTTATTTTTGTTTTATTTCCATTACTCTAGGAGGTGGATCAAAAAAGACCTTGCTGTGATTTATGTCAAAGAGTGTTCTTCCTATGTTTTCTTCTAAGAGTTTGACAGTGTCCGGTCTTACATTTAGGTCTTTAATCCATTTTGAGTTAATTTTTGTGTATGGTGTTAGGGAGTGTTCTAATTTCATTCTTTTACATGTAACTGTCCAGTTTTCCCAGCACCACTTATTGAAGAGACTGTCTTTTCTCCACTGCATATCTTTGCCTCCTTTATCATAGATTAGTTGACCATAGGTTTGTGGGTTTATCTCTGGGCTTTCTATCTTGTTCTATTGATCTATGTTTCTGTTTTTGTGCCAGTACCATATTGTCTTGATTACTGTAGCTTTGTAGTATAGTCTGAAGTCAGGGAGTCTGATTCCTCCAGCTCCGGTTTTTTCCCTCAAGACTGCTTTGGCTATTCGGGGTCTTTTGTGTCTCCATACACATTTTAAGATTTTTTGTTCTAGTTCTGTAAAAAATGCCATTGGTAATTTGATAGGGATTGCATTGAATCTGTAGATTGCTTTGCGTAGTATAGTCATTTTCACAATATTGATTCTTCCAGTCCAAGAACATGGTATATCTCTCCATCTGTTGGTATCATGTTTAATTTCTTTCATCGGTGTCTTATAGTTTTCTGCATACAGGTCTTTTGTCTCCCTAGGTAGGTTTATTCCTAGGTATTTATTCTTTTTGTTGCAGTGGTAAATGGGAGTGCTCCCTTATCTTTCATATTTTTCATCATTACTGTATAGGAATGCAAGAGATTTCTGTGCATTCATTATGTATCCTGCAACTTTACCAAATTCATTGATTAGCTCTAGTAGTTTTCTGGTGGCATCTTTAGGATAATCTATGTATAGTATCATGTCATCTGCAAACAGTGACAGTTTTACTTCTTCTTTTCCAATTTGTATTCCTTTTATTTCTTTCTCTTCTCTGATTGCCATGGCTAGGACTTCCAAAACTGTGTTGAATAATAGTGGTAAGAGTGGACATCCTTGTCTCATTCCTGATCTTAGAGGAAATGCTTTCAGTTTTTCACCATTGAGAATGGTGTTTCCTGTGGGTTTGTCATATATGGCCTTTATTATGTTGAGATAGGTTCCCTCTATGCCCACTTTCTGGATAGTTTTTTATCATAAATGGTGTTAAATTTTGTTGAAAGCTTTTTCTGCATCTATTGAGATGATCATATGGTTTTTATTCTTTAATTTGTTAATATGGTGTATCACATTGATTGATTTGCGTATATTGAAGAATTCTTGCATCCCTGGGGTAAATCCCACTTGATCATAGTGTATGATCCTTTTAATGTGTTGTTTATTCTGTTTGGTAGTATTTTGTTGAGGATTTTTGCATCTATATTCATCAGTGATATTGGTCTGTAATTTTCTTTTTTTGTAGTATCTTTGTCTGGTTTGGGTATCAGGGTGATGGTGGCCTCATAGAATGAGTTTGGGAGTGTTCCTTCCTCTGCAATTTTTTGGAAGAGTTTGAGAAGAATGGGTGTTAGCTCTTCTCTAAATGTTTGATAGAATTCACCTGTGAAGCCATCTGGTCCTGGACTTTTGTTTGTTGGAAGATTTTTAATTGCAGTTTCAATTTCATTACTTGCGATTGGTCTGTTCATATTTTCTGTTTCTTCCTGGTTCAGTCTGGGAAGGTTATACCTTTCTAAGAATTTGTCCATTTCTTCCAGGTTGTCCATTTTATTGGCATAGAGTTGCTTGTAGTAGTCTCTTAGGATGCTTTGTATTTCTGTGGTGTCTGTTGTAATTTCTCCTTTTTCATTTCTAATTTTGTTGATTTGAGTCCTCTCCCTCTTTTTCTTGATGAGTCTGGCTAATGGTTTATCAATTTTGTTTATCTTCTCAAAGAACCAGGTTTTAGTTTTATTGATCTTTGCTATTGTTTTCTTTGTTTCTATTTCATTTATTTCTGCTCTGATCTTTATGATTTCTTTCCTTCTGCTAACTTTGGGTTTTGTTTGTTCTTCTTCCTCTAGTTCCTTTAGGTATAAAGTTAGATTGTTTACTTGAGATTTTTCTTGTCTCTTGAGGTAGGCTTGTATAGCTATAAACTTCCCTCTTAGAACTGCTTTTGCTGCATCCCATAAGTTTTGGATCATTGTGTTTTCATTGTCATTTGTCTCTAGGTATTTTTTTATTTCCTCTTTGATTTCTTTAGTGATCTCTTGGTTGTTTAGTAATGTATTGTTTAGCCTCCATGTGTTTGTGTTTTTTTATGTTTTTTTCCCTGTAATTCATTTCTAATCTCATAACATTGTGGTCAGAAAAGATGCTTGATATGATTTCAATTTTCTTAAATATATTGAGGCTTGATTTGTGACCCAAGATGTGATCTATCCTGGAGAATGTTCCGTGTGCACTTGAGAGGAAAGTGTAATCTGCTGTTTTTGGATGGAATGTCCTATAAATATCAAATCTATCTGGTCTGTTGTGTCATTTAAAGCTTCTGTTTACTTATTTATTTTCATTTTGGATGATCTGTCCATTGGTGTAAGTGAGGTGTTATAAAGTCCCCCACTATTATTGTGTTACTGTCGATTTCCTCTTTTATAGCTGTTAGCAGTTGCCTTATGTATTGAGGTGCTCCTATGTTGGGTGTATATATATTTATAATTGTTATTTCTTCTTCTTGGATTGATCCCTTGATCATTATGTAGTGTCCTTCCTTGTCTCTTGTAACATTCTTTATTTTAAAGTCTATCTTATCTGATATGAGTATAGCTACTCCAGCTTTCTTTTGATTTCCATTTGCGTGGAATATCTTTTTCCATCCCCTCGGTTTCAGTCTGTATGTGTCCCTAGGTCTGAAGTGGGTCTCTTGTTGACAGCATATATATGGGTCTTGTTTTTGTATCCATTCAGCAAGCCTGTGTCTTTTAGTTGGAGCATTTAATCCATTCACGTTTGTGAATGAATTGTCCATTTTATTGGTATAGAGGTAATTATCAATATGTATGTTCCTATGATCATTTTTCTTAATTGTTTTGGGTTTGTTTTTGTAGGTCCTTTTCTTCTCTTGTGTTTCCCACTTAGAGAAGTTCCTTTAGCATTTGTTGTAGAGCTGGTTTGGTGGTGCTGAATTCTCCTAGCTTTTGCTTGTCTATAAAGCTTTTGATTTCTCCATTGAATCTGAATTATATCCTTGCTGGTTAGAATAATGCTGGTTGTACGTTCTTCCCTTTCATCACTTTACATCATGCCACTCCCTTCTGGCTTGTAGAGTTTCTGCTGAGAAATCAGCTGTTAACCTTATGGGAGTTCCCTTGTATGTTATTTTTTGTTTTTCCCTTTGTGCAGTAAGTTTTAACTTGTGGTTGTAATTTTTATTTTATTTATTTATTTTTTAAATATTTATTTATTTATTTATTTCTGTCTGTGTTGGGTCTTTGTTGCTGCGTGTGGGCTTTCTCTAGTTGCAGAGAACGGGAGCCACTCTTCGTTGTGGTGCGTGGGCTTCTCATTGCGGTGGCTTCTCTTGTTGTGGAGCATCGGCTCTAGGCACAGGCTTTAGTAGTTGTGGCCTGCGGACTTAGTAGTTGTAGTTTGCGGGCTCTAGAGCGCAGGCTCTGTAGTAGTGGCGCACGGGCTTAGTTGCTCCGCGGCATGTGAGATCTTCCTGGACCAGGGCTCAAACCCGTGTTCCCTGCACTCGCAGGCAGATTCTTAACCACTGCACCACCAGGGAAGCCCCTGTAATTTTTATTTTCATCGTAACCATTTATTGAGTGCCTGGAAAGCACCAGACTTTAGTCAAAGTAACTCACATTAGCTGCTATAACAACCACCTACCCCCCAGTCTCCCACAGCACAGGTTTATTTCTTAGTCAGGTTAAGCTCAACATAGGTCGTGTGTGGGGAAGTGGTGGGGTGGGGACTCTGCCCGCCCCACCGTCTGGGGACCTAGTTTCCTTCCACTGAGTGACCCCACCTTACCCTGGGGCCTTGGAATTGCCCAGCAGGCCCCTGCACATAGCAGGGAGTCCAGGGAAGAGGGGATCCCATGACCACGTCACTGTCCGCATCTAAGCGGTTGTACATCCTTCTGCAGTGGTCGCACGCCGCTGGAGGGACCAGTCCGTCAGTGAGCCTGGTGGCAGGTGTGGTCTGCCATGGACCTTGATGGTTTGTTACTCGGGAGGTGCTTGTTCGTCCCCTCATCTGTGTTTAGGCTTGAGCTAGGCGCCCAGGAGGGTAAAGCAAGGACTTTAGGTCAAGACACAGGTGCTGGCTGGCTCTCCTGCTGCCACACAGGAAGTGCATCGTCCTGAGGTGCAGACCGCCTGGTGGGTTAGCAAGCCTCTGTGAGGAAAGGTTAGCAAACTCTGGTTTGGCTGCATGATGTCCGTAAGCCAGTACTCGAGAGCCAAGTGCTGGCAGGAACGGAAGGGCTGCTTTGTTCAGGAGGCTGCTAACCTGGGGAGATGGGGGACTTGTGTCCAGAAACCAACTCCAGCGATTCTGCTCGACCATGAAAGTTTTTAAAGAAGAATCATTTGGGGAGGGGCTCAGAGTCTTCTTTATCTTCCACCTTGTGCAGACTTTCTTCTGATTGGCTGGTGGTGAGGTGACAGGGCAGTGCTCCAGGAATCTGGTGCTCAGCCAGAAGTTACCATCCTCCACCTGGGTGGGGTCTTAGTTCCTGCAGAAGAACTCAGAGATATTTTGTTATATATATACCTTGAGGGGGAACCAGGACCCTGCCCCAAGGCTGCACTGTTGTGTCCTGACTGCTTCTCCCTTGTCTCTAGTCCCTCCCTTCCCTGATGAGCAGCTGTTTGAATCTGCCCTTTGGAGCTCCGGGAAGGTCAAGGAGGCTGAATGAAGCCCATTTCCTACAAACAAGAAACAGGGGACACGGAAAGGACTTGTACCCAGCAGGGCCCCACCGGGTCCTGCTCCATTGCAGAAGGGCTGTTGGCTGGAGGGGAGGCTTCCTGCAGGAAGGGGCAGCTGTCTCTCTCGGGTTATTACAGTGATTTTCGGTGCCAGTGATCAGTGTGACACCTCATCCATCAGTGGCCGTGGCCGTCCTGGATTGGGGGCTTTGAGAGAAAGCGCTTCCTCTTTCTGACTCGTGAAGTAGCCGCCTCCTCAAGGGCTGCTCTGACTCAGCTTTCGTCTGACCTTCCCTCTTGGAGAGAAGAGCACTGGGAAGGGTTGCCCTTGGCCCGTTTGCTGCCCACAGCAGTGACAGCGGTAGGGTGGGGAGGGCTGGGATGGCAGGGAGAGAGCCAGTGGTACGGGGGCTTCTGGCTTTGGGTTGATGCCAGTAGCTCATCCTTTACCTCCACTTGACCTTGAGGAAGTCACCCTGCCTGGATTTCCATGCTCATCCATGCAACTCCTTTTTAAGATGATTTTGAGAAGACCCCAGTGTTCTGACAGATACCAGTGGAGCTGGCCTCCCCCCTCAACTCCTGCTCAGCAGAGGTTACTGAGCCAGAAGGGCCTCCAGACCCCTGTCAGGCCTGAGACACCTTGTTCTGTGGAGGAGGAGGGCAGGCCTTCCCGAGACCGGTTCCTCTGGAAGCTTCCGACAGTCATTGGTGACCCTCAGGAACCCCACGAAGCCGTGTGGGTCATAGCGTCCTCTCCGTGGCCTTGGTGATGCTCCCTCGGCCACATCTCCCTGCCCCCACTGGGCAGCAGGACGTCATCGGCTTTGCTGCTGATTTGATGGAAGGGGTCACACGTCTCCCACAGAGTCAGGAGCCGAGGCAGTTAGTTTCATGAGTTACTGCTTCTCTCCTGCCCCGAAGAAAAAAATTCCAGTCTCCTCAACAACTCCCACACCCTCTCTGTCCTCTTTAAGTCATTTTTCTTGCTAATGAGCTCTGGCCTTCAAATGGGGCTAGGAGGAAAACCAGGGAGCTTGGGAATATCTGAATCCTCGGCGAATTACCTTCAATTAATGAGACTAATAACGGGAAGTCTAGTTCAGCCGTGCAAGTCAGCTTCGTGTTCTGGGTCCTGATGACTTGAATCGCAGATCCTAATTAGATGCCCCCAAATAACCATGAGGTGGCTTCTACGGTCCTCGTGAACTAAAAGCTTCTCTGATCTGTGAATTCTGTTACGTGTAAAATTAGCCTGTAGATGTTCCCCTTCAAGCATTTCTGTCCCCAGAGTCTCCAGGGGAAGGGATGGGCTGGTGGGGACCCTGCAAGGGCAGGCGGGTGCGGAGCCTCCCTTGGGCTGGCGGGATGTCGGGGTACAGATGTTGTCCTCCGTTAGGTGGCATGTCTCCACTGTCCCGAGTGAAGGGGGGCGACAGCAGCTCACTAACAAGCTGAGCAGGGCAGCCAGGAGGGGCGAGGGGATGCCGGGGACACGCAGGGAAAGGTCATGCTCCGGGTGCCACCTCTACCTCTGGCGTGGCGGCAGCTTTCAGTGACGCGGGAGGATGGCAGTAAGCTGAGAAAGACAACGTTTCCCCGTGGTCACGCCCCCAAACGTGGCCGTCGTCTTGGTGTGGTCTCCTGCTGGCTCTGTCCCGTCTTTTTAAACGGCTTTAACCAGAGAACAGGTAGAACATTTCATTAAAGACACACAAGATGCAGAACTGACATAAACACTTTTTCATGTTGTGTCGTCTTTATTATAGTCGTTAAAGGAACCAGCCTTTTTATTGGGTATAAAGATCATTTCATATACAGCTCAGTGCCTTTCCCCACGGTGAAGCGACTCACGGAAGCAGCGCCCGCATCAGGAGGCAGCACCAGCAGAGCCCGCAAGCCTCCTCCCACCCTCCCCCGTCAGTCCTGCCCCTCAGAGACACCACTGTCCTGACTTCTGACACCACAGACTCGTTTGGCCAGTGCCCGAACCTCACAGAGGTGGAATCGCCTAGAACGTGCTCTCGTGGGTCTGGGTTTCCCCCTTGACATTGTCCCTAAGAGTCATCTGTGTTGTTTTGTCCATTCTGCTGTTGATGGACACTTGGATTGTTTCTAGTTTTTGAATATTATAAATGTTACTGCTTTAAGTGTTGGTTTTTTTTTGTTTTTTAGAGTTATTTTTTTATTTGGTCGCACTGTGCGGCTTGCAGGATCTTAGTTCCCCAGCCAGAGATTGAACCCGGGCCCTGGCAGTGAAAGTACCAAGTCCTAACCACTGGAATTCCACCAGGGAGTTCCCAGCTTTAAATGTTCTTTGCAGCTTTTTTTTTTTTTGGTGACCCTAAGTGTGCGTTTCCGTTAGCAATTGCACTCTGAGTTACACACCAGGTCACGTTCAGTGTGGGTAGGTACTGCCAGTTTTCCAGCATCTTACACTCCACTAGCAGTGTATCGGGGCCCCATTTATTCTGTCCACATCTTTGCTAGCACGTGGTACTGTCTGTCTGTTTCATTTTAGCTATTCTAGTGGGTACGCAGAGGTATCTCATGGTTACAATTAGCATTGTCCTGATGACTAATGAGGTTGAAGGACTTCTTCTGTGTGTTGCCTTTATTATGGTCATTTTAACACCCATAGGTAGTGTTTCTTATAGATGTCCCAGAATGCACTTATCTGCAGCTGGGCATTTAGATTGGTTCCAGTGTTTGTCATGACAAGCAGTGCTACAATTAGCATCTCTGGACCACTGGCCAGAATTTTGTTATTGTTTACAGATTCTGATACATAATGTCAAATTGGTTTCTGAAATGCTTGAACCTCTCTAAAATGTTATCAGCAGTATAGGAGAGCCCTACAGAGTTTCCCCTAGTTCTGCCAGCAAAGCACATTCTCATTAGAAGAACAAACAAACCTCTTTTAGACCCTCCTTTAGGTAACGAAAGGTGTATTTAGCATTGCTTTCCTCATTATGATTGAGTTCGGTCACTTTTCCAAAGTATTTCCTACCTGTATCCCTCTTTTATGAATTCATACCTTTTGCCACTTGCATTTTTAGTGAGTTGTTTTTTTTGTCAAGTTGTGTAAACATTATTGTAAAATACAGATATTAGTACTGCAAGTACTTTCCCGGTCTGTTCCACTGCTATTGCATAGTTTTGACTTGTGCGCCTTTTGATGTCAGCAGACTGGTGAGTCTTTCCCATGGTGACTTCTTCGGGGCCTCCCCAGCCAGGCTACTGCCCTCTCTGCTGAGGTGCCCAAGGCCCCCGGGTGCCCCAGTGGGAAGGGGAGGAACACAGCCTGCAGGGGGTGTCGGGTTTGTCTGAGGGCTGTGCGCACTGATCCTCCTGCCGTCTCCACCACGGACTCCGGAAGTTTCAGACGCTCTCGCTCTGGGCCCTGCGGTCTGCCCTACCGCCCCCAGCAGTGCTGGACCGAGTCGGAGCCTGGATGGAGGGGTCCGCGGGAAGGCGCGCAGGGGCCAGGCAGCAGCGGTGGGCTGGGGGCTAGGAGGCGTTTGCAGAGCCCGCTCCCGTTCTCGCACATTTGCTTCCCCCTGCAGCCCCGTGAGGTGGGTACAACCACCTTCATCTTAGACACCAAAAAGCAGAGCCTCAGAGGCACCCAGGTTCTCCCAGGGCCTGACAGTTCTGAGCAGGAGGCCTGGCCTCGGGCTCTTTATCTCCTCCTTTCCCTGAATCACATCCCAGCTGCCCAGCAGGCCCTTTAGGCCTGACCCCACTTCCCCTGGATCACCCCAGGGCGGGGGAGAGGAATGGGCACTTTCCGCTTCTCATCCTTCGGGGCTTTGTGCAAAACCTTTGTTTTTGAGCCAAAAGGTTAGATTGGGGTGTGAAGCTCAAAGGAACATGTAGTAGCTCTTGGCTTCCCCACATTTCTAGGCATTAAAATTATAACATATATCAGTACATTATAATAAGCATTCTCGAGAACTTCATGTTTGACTAGCTTGTTAAGTTTATAATTTTCTATTTTTAGATGATGGATTTGCATGTGCTTCTATGAAGAAATGCCACGTGTCTCTACTGGTCCAAGAACGAACATGCCCAGTAAGTTAGTTGCTGGGTGAATTAACCCAAGAGTGGGAACACAGGCCCTTCAGGTGCAAAGGCATTGATGCACTTTGAGAAGACAGGGGCATCTGGATATATGGGGACCTTTGAGAGGGGTTATTAGTCTAATTATCTTAACTCCTAAAGGTTGGTTCCTTCCAGAGACAGCAGGGATTGTAGCATATAGGGTTAGAAGAATATGTGAAACTCACTCCTTGCTGTGAGCAGAAAGTGAGTTCTGTGCTGGGCCGGAGCATCTGTGTGGCTCAGCCTGCAGTGGCCCTTTGCCCAGAGACCTCCGTATCCACAGCACAGCACTGTCCACTGAGGCGTAGATTGTGGCGTTTTGTGGGAAAGAAAGCCTGAGTCCGACACACGTGAAATTCCTGTACCCCTGGGAGGGAGAGAGCAAGGTTGGAGACATGCCTCTGGTCTCCACTGTTCTGCTGTGCTGTCCTGGCCAGTGGGTACCAGACCTCTTCTTGCGTCTCTTATCTTTCTAACAGAGATGGTAGTGAGCTGATTATGATTGTGAAGAGTCTCTGAGGCTTGCCAGTGGAAAAACATAATAAAGCAAACAAGAAAATATCAAAGGCCATAGTTTATGATTAGATCTAAGCCATCATTTAATGTGGCATGTCTCTGTTGAAGAGAACATGATTTCTTTACGGGATCCCACGGACGGACCGTGCTGGTGTGTGAGTACAGAGGAGGTGACTAGATGGGGCCTAGCTCATCGGACTCTCCGTCCTGGCTCTCCAACTGCCAGAGGACCCTGGCTTTGCTGCATCTTGTCCGTGTAGGTCAACGTGCTCTCTCCATGAGAGCACAGTGTCTCTTCGTCACCATCCCTGTTTTTTGTTGTTGTTTGTTTTTTTAAAAAAAAACGTGTTTGTTTTTATTTCTTAGGACTACTGCCACCTTAGGGGACTAGGGCTTGATGACAGCTCTTCCCGGGGAATCAGGCGTGGTCTGACCCAGGATCAGGAAGCACATCGTCACCAATGACATCATGACAGCAAGAGAGCACAGCCCTCGCCATGGCACCAGGGCCCGTGCGATGCAGCGGGCTTCTACCGTCGATGTGGCAGCCGACATGCTTGGCCTCTCTCTGGCAGGTGAGCCTCACCGGGCCTGCCCGCGGGTCGCATACTGTGACAGCGCTGGGAGGGCCAGGCCTGGCATCCCTCTGCTTGAACTGGAATAGGGGGAAGTCAGCCCTCTTCCTGGGAACTGCTTCCACTGGAACCTGCCCGCCATCAGTTTTCCAGTTTGCGTGGGCACCTCCAGGACTCATTTGCCAATAGATAACGTGGGAATGTCCACAGTGCCTGTCTGGCAAGTGCCCAGACCATAATAAAAGCCCTTTGTGTTGTGAGTGTACAGACCCAAGTGGGAGGGGGTTTGGTCTCGGGGTCAGAGACTTCTTAGGAATCTCAAAATAAAATGTTTAGAAAACAAAGAAATCATCTCATATAACAGTTTGTGAGGGAAAAGAAAGCAGAGCGTTGGGATTTCCTTCCCGGTTTTATTGAGAAGTAATTGACGTATATCACTGTAAGTTTAAGATGTACAGCTTGATGGTTTAATTTATAACATATTGTGAAATGATTGCCACCAGTGTGTCGAGTGTTTTGCATCCGATCTGAAAGCGGGGAAAAGTTTCTTAAGGGTGATTTTTTTTTTCTGTCATTTCTTTTTTATCCAGGAAGTATACAGGATCCAGACGAGCCCATTTTAGAATTCAGCTTAGGTAGGTGTCTTTTAAACTTTGTCTTAAAATAGACGTTGCTTAAAAACAAAAGCAAACACTCCACAACTGGCAGGAGTCTGTCTCAGAGATCTTGCTGCTGCCACTGCTGCTGCTCAAGTGCTTCTGAGGACATGAAGCTCCGAGGCTGGTGGGAACCTCCTGTGGGTGGGAGGGAACCTCGGGGGGCTGCCTGCCTGCCTGCCTGCCTGCGGGACTCGTGTCTCCTCAGCAAGTGCTCCCTGCCGGCTGGCAGTGGGGAGGGGCGGGAGGTAAGCCCACCCAGAGCTGCAAAGACAGCCTCCCCTCCCCTCTCCCTAAGCCCCCAACGGGGCTTAGGGCCAGCGTTGTCCGCCCGCCACCACAAGGCCCTGTGGGGTTGCATTTAGCTCTCTAGCCCTCGGATCCCAGCTCCACGCACGGAGGAGCTGACCCCCGATGCCGTCCCTCTCACGAGCGTCAGATGAGAGAGTGTGCCAACCACTGCCCTGGGCTGTACTGGCTCCGGGGTCGGGCAGTGTGGCTCATCGCAGAAGGTTCTGCTCCAAGGCCCGACACTCTTTAGTGTCCCTCTCCCCTTGTCCGTGGAAGTCTGCCGAGGGGCATGCGCCCACCTCACCCTCCCTACCCTTCTTCCTCTCGTCCTAATTCTGTTGGGCTTATTCCTCCAGGATGGAGGCTGTCTCTGGAGAAGGTAAACCACCCACTCGCCACCACCCCCAAAGAGACACAGAGATGCTGGCCTGGAACCCAGCCACAGTAGGCCGGCCGGCCCCCCCATTCGCTGTCGCGGAGCCCGCGGAGCCCACCATACACCTCAGCCTCCTGATACCACATACTTAGAAACAAATGGACTTTTATTTGTGCTCGCAGAGATTGGTGCATGCATGTTGATTGCAGCTTTATTTGTAATATTCAGCACTGGAAACAACGTCCATCAGCAGGAAGATTAACTATGTTACGTGCATATAACAGGCAGCCGCTCAGCAGGGAAAAGGACCTATCACTGGTACACACACGCCATGGGCGCATCTCAACAGCACTGTGCAAAGTGAAAGAAGCCGTAATAAGAGGCCGTGTGTTGTGTAATTCCATTTATGTGAAACTCAGAAGGATGAATCTGTAGTGAGAGAAAACAGTCTAATGGTTATCTGGGAGTGAGGACTGACTGGAAAGGGGCACAGGGAGCCCTTTGGGGTGATGGAGATGCTCTGTGTCTGGACAGTGGTGGTGGGTCTATGGGTGTGTATGCTGATCAAAACTGACTGAGTGCTCTACTTAAAATGGGTGCGTTTTGCATACAAATTATACCTCAGAGGTGATTTAAAACAAAATGAAAGCGTAGATCACTAGACCTTTGTGGAAGGCCCACAACATGAAAGACAGAAAAAAGTAGAACTTGGAAGAAACAGAGACATTGAAGAAAGAAGAAAACGTCAAAGAAATTACAATGTGTATCCTCAAGAGAAGATGGTGTATCCATAAAAAAACCCAGGAAACTATGAAGAAAAACAACTGAAGAGCATGTACAGTCTGAGAAATTTAAAATATAACAGAGCATTTTAAAATTCAATAAAGGTTGGAAGATATTTGAGGAATTATCCCAGAAAGTAAAAATTTAAGAGCAAACTAGAGAATGGGAGGGAAGTGGAAAATTAGCAAATTCAGGAGGCTCAACATTTAGAAGAGAAAATAGGAAAGAAGGTAAGGGAGGAAATTAACAAGAAATAATACAAGCGTCTCTCAGAACCACAGAGCACATAAGGCACGTCACGCTGAAATTTCAGAGCACTGGGAATAAAACGAAGATCCTAAAAACTTCCAGAGAGGAAAAAACCAACTGGTCCTCTCCAGGGGATGGAACTGGCCTGGAGATTCTTGGGGACATTGGAAGCTTGAAGACAGTGGGGCCACATCGTTAATATGAGTGGAGAAATATCTCCAACCTGCAGTTCTCTGCTCAACCAGATTATCGATCAGTGTGAAGGTAGGAAGACATTCGTTTCATGATACAGAGTCTCAAATAAATTTACTTTCCCCACATCCTTTCTCTGGAAGTTAGTGGAGGATGTGCTCCACCGAAAAGAAGGAATAAACTGAGAAAAAAGAAGATCCAGGAAACACAGTCCAACACAGGAGAGAAGTAAAAGAAGTCCCGTAATGAATAGTATTTGCTTAGCTTTAATAATGCAGAACATGGATGTAACAAAAAAGTTGAGCTAAACTGAGTTTAGAGAGAGAATGGGAGTTGATGTAATTAAGTTAAAAATCTTCACCGCTATAATAGAAATCTAGAAATCAGAACATTTCTGAATCTGGCAAGTCAAGGGCGGTAATGTAGTCATATTAATGAGACAGATGGAGGAAGAAACAGCTTAAAAAAGTGAGGGTGAATTTTATGTTAAATGAATTTTGCCACAATTAAAAAAAAGAGATGAGTAGGAGTCAGATAATTGAATGGTCAAATATTTTATCTTAAAAATAGAAGTTTAAAATTAAAAAGTACTCATTTAAAAACCTTTGATAGAGAAAATGTAAACCCTATCAGAGAGAGAGAATCACAGTTGGCATTTTGGTATATATCCTTCCAGATATTTTTTTACACCCACACAGGTCTATACAGAAATTTTTGATGATTTTTAGTTGTGGAGGTGATGGAATTATTTACAAAAATGTCATCCTAGTGTTCTTAACATGATTTTTTTTTCACATAGCGAAATATCACTGGCATCTTTTCATTTTAATAAACGTGGATCTGCCACCTCATCATTTCAGATGCCTACATAGAATAATCTGTTGTATGGCTGTGCTATATTTATTTTAACCAGTCTCCTGTTGCTGGACATCTAGGTCTTTCCAATATGCCATTGCAAACACACCAGCACAGTTAACGTACTTGTACATGGATCTTTCATATATTTTGCTGATTATTTCCCTAGGATAAACTCTTGGATATAGAATTGCTGAGTCAGATGATATGCACTCGAAATATGTTTTACCGGTTTACGTCAATAGCATTTATTCAGCTGGGACTACAGATGCTCTGGTTGGAGAGACAAGACCCACATATCAGAGATTAATGGTTTCTATGGAAATATGCCAGAGGAGTGACGTGTAAGTGATAAACGGAAGGAGACGTGACTGTGGGCTGCAGAGAGAAAGCTTCATGGAAGCCGTGGAACTGAGCTAGGAATTAAACCTTGCGTGAGATTTAGACAGGCTGGGTGGGGACGAGGCCAGGAGAGAATGTCACCCGTGGGGCGGTGTGTTCTGACGGTGGCAGTTGGCTCATCCGCCTTTGAGCTGATGATCAGTCTTTCCAGCCTTGGGCCACCTGCTGTGTCTCAACCTACCTGCCATCACTCACGCTTGAGAGACTCAGCTGTTCTAACCTCGCGTGATGAGAGGGCAGGCCGAGAGAGACCAGACCAGGGTCACCGATGGGGGTAGCTTAAAGGAGGGAGAGCAAATGGAACAGTCAAATCCCTGATTTCTGTTGAGGCAGACATAGAAGAAAGAGAATAGAATTTTTAGAAAATAATAAAACCTTAAGGCTTCTGGAAGAAAATAAATAACTCACGACCACAACTTGAGGGTAGGCAGAGCTCCCTTGGCAGAAAGTACCAACTCTCTGTTTTAGTTTGCTATTGCTGCCATAACAAATGACCATAACATAGCACCTTAAAACAACGCAAATGTATTATCTTACAGTTCCCTTAGGTCAGAAACCCAGAGGGCTCAGCTGGGTCTCTGCTTAGAATCTTATAACACCAAAATGAAAGCTTCAGCATGGATGCGGTCCTTTCTGGGGGCTCTAGGGGAGAATGTGTTTCCTTGTTCATTCAAGTCGTTGGCAGAATGAGTTACTTGTGGTTTTAGGACTGAGGTCCCCATTTCTTTGCTAGCTACCGGGTTGAGGCCTGTTCTCAACTTATAAGGGCCACTCACATTCTGTGGCTGTGGCCCCTTCCTCCATCTTCGAAGCCAGCAATGACAGGTTGAGTGCCTTTCATGCTTAGAATCTCTCCTGTCTCTCTTTTTTTTATTGTCACATCTTTCTAACTCACCCTTCCACCTTCCACTTGTACTTTTAAGAGCTCATGTCATTAGACTAAGCCCACCCAGATAATCCAGAATAATCTTTTCATGTCAAGATTCCATGACCTTAATCACATCTATGAAGTCTTCTTTTGCCTATGATTATCATATATTCACAGGTTCCCGGGATTAGAACGTGGATACTTTTTAGGGGGAGGGACATTTTTCTGCCTGCTGTTCTCTAAAATTAAAAATCTAAAATCAAAAAAAACTGTAGAAATCTTTAAACAAATGAATAAATAAACCACAGACTGGGAAAAAAAAATTCACAACACATATACCTGACAAAGGACAGATCCAGAATAAAATGCTTACAAATTGACAGTTAAAAAAAAAAAATCAACTCAATTTAAAAATGAGCAAAAGACTTGAGCAGACTGTTGACAAAAGAAGTTATAACAATGAACAATAAACACATGGTGAAAAGATGCTTAACATCATGAGTCATCACAGAAGTGCAAATTAAAACACGTCCATTAGAACAACTAAAATAAAGACGAGCCCCACCAACTGTCGGTGAGACGCAGAGCAACTGGAACTCATGTAAATTGCTGGTTGGATTGTAAAATGATACAGCCACTTTAGAAAACTGTCAGCTTCTTACAAAACTAAGTGTGTCCTCTACTATAAGCTAGAAATTCCACTCCTAGGTACTTAGGCAAAGGAAAGAAAACATGTTCACAAAAAGATGTAAGAATGTTTATAGCACCTTTATTTATAATAGTTCCAAACTGGAAACAACCCGAATGTCTATTAACAGCGGGACTGATAAGTAAATGTTGGTACATTCATACAATGGAATATAATTCATCAATTTTTAAAAAGAAGAATGAATTATTGGTATATAAACAATACAGAGGGATCTTAAAAATGTTCCATTTATGTGAAATTCAAGAATGGACAAAAGTGATAAAAATCAGAAAGTGGTTGCAGAAGTAGGGGAATTGACTGGGAAGTATGGGGGGAACTTTCTCTGATGGGAAAAGGTGTCTTGTTTTGATGAGGGTTACATGGGTGTATATGATTGTCAAAACTCATTGAACTGAAAACCCAAGGTCTTTGTATTTTATTATATTCCAATAAGTAATGAAAATCCATGAAGATGTATGAGAAGATAATACAAAGAGATTAATTTTCAGAAGTAAATTAATTTGCAGAAGTAAAAATCAGTTTCTGAATTTTAAATCACCAGTGAGCATTTTAAAAATCAATGAGAATGATGAGAGCAGGAATAAAGACCTCTAAAAATCCTCTCCTTCATAAAGACAGTGGAAAAATGGTCAAAATCAATTGTTTCAATTGTCAAGATATTGAAACAACCTAAGTGCCCATCAACAGATGAATGGATAAAGAAGATGTGGTATATACACAGATACAATGGAATATTACTCAGCCATAAAAAAGGATGAAAATTTTGTCTTTTGCAGCAACATGGATGGACTTGGAGGGCATTATGCTAAGTGAAATAAGTCAGACAGAGAAAGACAAATACTGTATGATATCACTTATATGTGGGATCTAAAAAATACAACAAACTAGCGAATATAACAAAAAAGAAGTAGACTTACAGATATAGAGAACAAACTGGTGGTTACCAGTAGGGAGAGCTGGAAGGGGCAATACAGGGGTGGGGGGAGTAGAAGGTACAAACGACTGGGTGTAAGATAGGCTCAAGGGTGTATAGTACAACACGGGAAATATAGCCAATATTTTGTAATAAGTGTAAATGGAAAGTAACCTTTAGAAATTGTATAAAAATTAAAAATTATAAATTGTTTTAAAAAAATCAATTGTTTCCGAACTCTGGGAATTAACCAAAGGCTTGCAACACTGTGGGGCATGTTCAGTGCCCCTCCAGAAAAGCCAGTTCTTTTTATGAGTGTTGGGTGATTTACCATATGTTTCATCAGTTACAATGTGGGTATTTTTTCATCTTTTAGTATATCTTTAATCAGAAAGTGTCTTACAATCAGTGTCATATCATAGACTAATGGCAGTGGGCCTTTTTTTTTCTCTTATAATGCATTTTACAACAGATAGCATGTTAGATTCAAAGACGTATGATCATTTTTCCTGTGGGTCCCTTCTATGATAGAGTTATCTGAGTCTTTCAAAATGCTTAGTACATTTTCTAACTGAAACAGTTCTGCAGGGCACCTTTTGTTCTGAAAAGTCACATGTTTAGTAATCTTACATTTGATATAAGTCTTATAAGGAGAATAAATAAGCAATGACTTCCTTAAAAAAAAAAGCTTTGTTTATTTTGCCATAGAATTTTAATTTGCTTCCAACATACATCACACACAGATCTGGGGACACCATAAGCTACGGCTGCGGAAGTCCTGGATGCGGGTGTGTGTAGCTGGGTCTTGATTTCATCAACTCTGTGGCTGCCTAGCTCCAATTAGTTATTAAGGTCAGACTTTATGGGTCAGACCCTTCCTATGTCATCCATTCCGTGGACGTAGAGAGCCTTCCATTGGCAGTGCCTGCATTGCTGTCCTGGGGGCTGGGGAAGGCGGGGAGGAATGAGAAGGGATTGCTTCTAATCTGAAAAATCACCTCCCTGTGACAACTGACACTGTGATCATCTCATCCCTTTGAGTGCATTTACTTCTCTTTCTTTGGATGCATTTGGAACAGAGAACTAACTAGAGCCTGATTTTAAAGATTCATTTCTATTTTATTTTATTTATTTTACTTCTGTTGTTTTAATTCTGTAGCTTGCAGTGAGCTGCATACGCCGTCGCTAGATCGAAAACCAAATAGCTTTGTAGCAGTGAGTGTGACCACCCCACCCCAGGCGTTCTGGACGAAACACGCGCAGACGGAGATCATTGAGGTGGGTGCTGCTGGCCCCTGGCCTCCGGCGGCTCCGTGACAGTGTTTCTGATCCCGGTGGGAGGGCTGTTCAGTGGCCTGAGCACCTGTAGCTGCAGCTACGTTGGTACCTTGCATCACACGTACTCACGCGGGTGGCATTTATATTCGCCATATCCTTTACAGTTATTATTGATTGCTGGCAGGCTGTTTTTGAACAGTGGGTCCCCTCAGGTTGATTGCCTTTTAAGAGGTAAGACCCGATTCTTCCTTGTCAACTCCAGTTGGCTGCTACTTGTGGACAGTCGTGCTCATTAATCAGAGTTTGGAGAGCGTTAACCCTTAACCAACCCTCTTACTAGGCATACCTTTATTTTTATTGGTTTTTATTTTTATATTCTTTTGAGATGCGTGCTATGTGTTTACTTTTTACGTTAAATGAAATGATCTGCGTTCGCCTGGGGAAGTTTACAAAATTTCTTCCGATAATTGAGCACATCATGCAAGTTATGAAACTAAGTGTAGGAGTTGGCTGGTGTGAGCTCCTGTTGGATTTTGTTGGTGACGTGAGCCTCTAGGTGTGAAGTATCTCCTCCCTGGCACTCTCCACCAAACAAATTGCATTTCCCCTTCTCTCCCAGTTTCACATTTTGGAAGACAAGACACTTTTTCATTCTCTTAGAAATGTATTTCCAAGTTCAGGCCAACAATTCTGTTTTCTCGGCATTTGTCGAGCACTGCCTACGTAGGAAGCCTAGTGCTGGGTGCTGTGGGTGATGCAAAGACCCTTGAGGCCCCGCCCCTGCCCTCAAGGAGTCTACCGTCCTGTGGGTGAGGAGGCGGAAATGAACGTGGCTCATGCAGACAGAGCAGAGTGTGGTCTCTGTTAGAGCAGAGAGACGAGGACGGTACCCGGAGGTCGAGGTCCCATCCAGCTCGTTGTGTGGGTTTGGAGAGTAACTTGATCCTGTCCAGTGTGTGCAGAGGCAGAGCAGGAGTGCAGGGAAGCGGGGGTCTAGCCGGGCGGGGCAGCCTTGTCCGCAGGTGTGTTTCAGGGAGGCGCCGGGTCGGAGGTCGCTGGGGGAGTGACAGTGCTGTGGGGCCCGGCTGGCAGCAGGGAGGAGTGGAAAGAAGGGGGCACGAGAGGGAGGCTCTGGAGGGGGACCTGGCGGGGGTGCATCGATGCTGGGTGGTTGAGAACAAAGGAGAAGGAGGCACCAAAGCAGGTGCCTGGGTCTGCAGCCTCCTTGGCCAGAGAGTCAGAGAGGGTCCAAGCCAGCGGATGGAGGGACAGGTTGGGTGGGGCTGCGGCCCCAGCAGGACACCGGGGGCGGGCACTGTCCAGCAGGCGCTGAGACATTGGAGCTGGAGCTGCAGGTACAGACAGGAGCCGCTAACTGGCTGAGATCGCTAACCACCGCCTGAGGAAGAGAGTCTGATGTAACGGCGCTTTGCGGGGCAAGGCCGGGCTGCCAGGAAGTAGCTACCTACGATTGAGACACTAGCAGCTAGTCCTCAGAAAAGGATAGCCCTAAGAAAGCCGGACCGTAATTATTCCAAACCCAGGATTCTGGAAATAACCAGCTCTGGCCATTCATATCCTCTTCCATCTGCCTTTGTACATCTTAAAGGAATCACCCACAGTAGTAGATCCAAATGCATAACTCAAGTGAAGTTGTAAGACTAAGAATACATGTGGACATTCAACTCAGTTTTAGAAAATCCTTCCCGCTGAGGGAGGAACCCTTAGAATGAGCCCGTGGGCCCAGCTTGTGTGGTGGTCTGTTTGTTGTATCTGGGCCCAGAAAACTTTGTCCTTTTTGGAAAACAGTGTTTTGGTTATACGCATCCATGTAAGCCCCATTCGCACTTGTGTTGATCCAGGTTGGTAAGAACGTTACTTTCTCCTTCTGAGAACGTTGGTGTGTTTCAGAAGCAACCAGTTCAAAAAATCCAACTCTGTATTCTGATTCTTTTTTTTTTTGTTCTATTCTAGGGAACCAACGATCCTATATTTCTAAGCAGTATTGCCTTCTTTCAAGACTCTCTCATCAATCAGATGACACAGATCAAGCTCTCCGTGTATGATGTCAAGGATAGATCTCAGGGAACAGTTAAGTACCATGTTGTGGTTCGTGGGATAGTCTTCCCTTTTTTTAAAGTTCTGTAATCGTTTGAGAGGTGGACACGAGATTGACTTCACTTCTGGCTCACAAATTCATGTCCAAATGTACTTGTCTTTGGGAACGTCTCTATGAGCCTCCCCATTGGGCTACTGAGATGAGGTCAGATGTGTTGAGAGAACCAGCCAGCTGGACTCCCCAGGGCCTGGCAGTTGGAGCAGAGGCAAAGCAGGTGCACTAATGCTGTCTCCCCCTCTTCCTCAGATGTACTTGCTGGGCTCTGGAACATTTGTCGTCAAAGATCTGCTCCAGGACAGGCGTCATAGGTTGTATTTAACACTAAGGTTGGTATTAAATTTTGTCCCTTTGCAAGGATCTGGCATTATGAGGTCCAGGGACAGATGGGGAAAGGCCCTACTTCCTATACTGGGAGAGCACCGTGTCCCCAGAGGCCAGACTCTGGGCAGGGACTTGGTTGTCATTGAGGAGAGAGAAAAAAAGCCTGTCAGAGAGCCTGTCACGGAATGGAAATGTGCAGTGTTCATAGGAAGTATGCAGACCCAAAGGAAAACCTAGGTATGCATCTAATAATACCAAACATACTTTGCTGTTATCTGTCCCCTCCCTAATAGGATCTCCCAGAGGGCAGGGGTGTTCCATGGTTTTGCTCGTATCCCAAGACCTAGAACAGTGCGTGCTGCTCAATAAATATTTGTGGAAGGAAGGGCTGTGGGGAGGGAGGCGCGGCGGGGGGACCCCGCTATGCTGGGGTCAAGGTGTCGGTCCTTCCCAGATTCATTTTAGGGGCAGGTCCCACCCTGACATAGTGTTCTTTTTTTTTTTTTTTTTCCAAAATAATGTAAAAATTGGGGAAATAGTCCCAAATAGCGAAGAAGATTTTGACACAGAAGATGAATTCCCTGCTAGTCGTGTGACATTTTGAAGATACGGAGATGACAGAGTTGAAGGCGTTGGGCAGGGCTCACCCTGCTGTGTATGTGGAGAGCTTGACTCAGGACGAGGAAGGGGTCTCGGGGAGAAAAATCAGGGTCGCATGGGGGAGGGGCCGTTAGAGAAGAACACCCAGGTACATCATACGCCAGAGATGATTCTAGTTGGATTAGGGTTAAATGTAAGACGTGGGCATCATCCTTTTTATTTATTTATTTTTAAATTTTTATACATGTACATTTTATAGTCATTTATTAAGCTCTTACTGTGTGCTCTCCTGTATGACCTCGCCTAATACTACAACCCTAGGAGGAGATATTAGGAACCTGAGGTCCAGAGAGGTTAATTAACTTGCTCAGTGTTATCCAGCTGAGAACTATCAGAGCCCACATACAAATCCAGGCAGTCTGATTCCAGAGCCTGCACTTTTTATTTTTTAGTTTTTGGCTGCGTTGGGTCTTTGTTGCTGCGCACGGGCTTTCCTCTGGTTGCGGCAAGCGGGCTTCTCATTGTGGTGGCTTCTCTTGTGGCGGAGCACGGGCTCTAGGCACTCGGGCTTCAGTAGCTGTGGCACGTGGGCTCAGTAGTTGTGGCTTGCAGGTTCTAGAACACAGGCTCAGTAGTTGTAACGCACGGGCTCAGTTGCTCTGCGGCATGTGGGATCTTCCCGGACCGGGGATCGAACCTGTGTCCCCCGCACTGGCAGGCGGATTCTTAACCACTGCGCCACCAGGGAAGCCCCATCATCCTTTTTAAAAGGAGCTAGAGATGACCGTCGAACAGAGAGCCTGGGAAGGGACTCTTCCAGGCACGAGAACGTGAGAGTGAGTCACAGAGGAGATGGTCAGTGGATGCATGTGACCACATAAAAATTTAGAACCTGGCTAAGCCCCACAGCTTAGATAAAAAAGCCAGAGCTTCAGGGTATCTCTGAATGAATCAAGTATTCCCTGGGGCTTCCCTGGATGCATCAGATGGGCCCAGGCAGCCAGCAGCCACCCTGAGGGTCTCAGCAGTAAAGCGGACCAGGGCGAGAGTGGTGTCAGCTATACCATGAAGGAGTCAGAGGCTTTGGGAAATCCTGGGTGACCTCAGCTTACTTGGGGTCCCGGCCTAGGCCTTGAGGCTAATCAGAGCTTGAGGGTGGGGTGGGAATGAGTAGAAAAGGGGTCTAGTGCCAGAAGAAGGTGCTCTCCCGTCCCGATTGCACGGTGTGTCTGCATCACTCTCCGGGGCGGGGTCAGCCCAGGGCTGATGGGCGCCAGCCTCCCGAGCGGGCATTGGCTACCCCTGACCCCCGCTTCACCGGGCACGCCACCCATCTCTGGGGCATCGTCTCCTCTCAGACACAGCCCTCTTCTGTGCCCCCATCTCCTCGCCTGCCTCCCCCGGAGCCTGTGCACACGGTAGCTGCTGCCTGACCCACCAGCTGGCCCCATCCTGGCATCCCCAGGACCCCTTGACCATCCAGGAAGCTGTGCTTTGTGTTGAAGCAGAAAACGAAGCGCAGTCCCCGCGCTGTTTACCGAAGCGCGTTGCCGGTTGCAGGTCTGCGGAGAGCGACCGCGTGGGCAACATCACCGTGATGGGCTGGCAGATGGAGGAGAAGTCAGACCAGCGGCCCCCCGTGACCCGGTCTCTGGACACCGTCAACGGGAGGGTGAGCACACCACTCTGCTCCTCTCCGTGAGGAGTCGAGGACTGTCCTGACGCGCTTTGCCAGTGAGCTGTGGGGAGGGGAAGGCCGGGCTCTGCCGGGCGCGCCAGTCCCCCCAGGTACTTCTCCACGTAGAGAGAAGCGGGCCCCTGCCCCTGTCCCAGGCCACGCCGGCGTCCCTCCAGAGTGCAGAGGGCAGAGGTGGCTCATGGGTGTGGAGTGAGACCC
Source organism: Stenella coeruleoalba (assembly GCF_951394435.1). NCBI lineage: Eukaryota > Metazoa > Chordata > Mammalia > Artiodactyla > Delphinidae > Stenella > Stenella coeruleoalba. The sequence continues at coordinate 8,537,928 of NC_137159.1, read as the reverse complement.
AGGTCACCCTGAGGGCTGGTCACGGTCTTCCTCTCCCAGACACTCCTCTGCCTCGCAGTCGCCTGGGCCCCGTCTCACACCTGTGCCCGGCCCCCCCCCCCCCCCAACCATGTCACCCTCTCTGATGCACAGCCGCTCACCCAGACACTCTCAAACGACAGTTCTAATTTCAGAGCCCAAACGCTGGCAGTCATTGTAAAATACAGAGATCTCTCATTTTACCCCAAATGAACCTGAACGTCAGCTGTGGAAATACTCGTGGGCCTCGTCTACCACTGCCCTTTCATCCTACACGTCAGAACACTCGAAGACAAGGGGAAGTGACTTCGAAAGTTGTGCATTTCTAGAAAGCTGTGTGGGCGGAGTATGTTCAGCGTCCTGGGAGGGGGCCTCACTTGTCTGGCTGTGCGTTCCTCGTAGAGTTGTTGGTGGATGTTAGTTTCAAGGGTTCTTTTATGACATGATGTGCTCTGGAGTCAGTCACAGTTTCCTCATGCTTTTCTGTACATGTTTTTAGATGGTTCTGCCTGTTGACGAGAGCTTGACCGAGGCCTTGGGAATCCGATCCAAATACGCTTCGTTGCGAAAAGACACTTTACTGAAATCGGGTAAGCAGCTTCCTCTGTCGGTACCCTTGCCACTCGTGAGTGTCCACGCGGGTTCGTGGTCTGCTTCCCCACCCGCTCTGATTGTCACGGCTGTGCACGCCCATCGTCACCTCTCTCTGCACATCAGCGTGCCGTCCTTTGTGGCAGCGTGTCGGGACCTCGTGACCCTCCGGGGAGGAGGCTCCTGCTTCCTTTTGCTCTGTCTCGATGGTGTCGGGCTCGGTCACTCTGTGGGTGTGGGTTTAAGTGTTTTAACTCCCTGGAGATGAGCAGGAAGGAGACCCGGGGGCCGGCGGGGAGGGGGCCCCGCGGCGGCCTGCGCCTGCTCACTGCGGCCCGTCGCCCTCCCGCCTCAGTGTTCGGCGGTGCCGTCTGCCGCATGTACCGGTTCCCGACCACCGAGGGCAACCACCTGCGGATCCTGGAGCAGATGGCAGAGAGCGTGCTGTCCCTGCACGTGCCCCGGCAGTTCGTGAAGCTCCTGCTGGAGGAGGACGCGGCCAGGTGAGGCCCCCTGTCATCGGCCCCTGCCGTCTGGAAGGCCCGTGGACGGGGTGGGTGAGCACTGGCCTCACATGGGCCGCACGCCCGGCGTCCGCCGCCTGCCTGCTGCGCGGCCTGGGCTCAGTTTGCTCATCTGTGTCCCGGGGTTTCTGCGCGAGGACGTCATGAGACAGCGTGCCCGACACGCCAGCTGTGCCCCTGCTGAGCACGGGTTCCCCTCCCCTCGCCTCCCCTCCGGCCTTGAGAAAGTTAGACTAGCTGGTCCCTCTCTGGTTGCGGCTGCCTGGGTCACGGTTTCCTACGGTCCGGGCTCCAGAGAGCTAAGGATGACCCATCAGGACACTGATCCTCTGTGTCTCTCGGCCCGGGGCCTGCTTCACTGGTCCTGAGGCGGGGAGCAGCCTGCGGGGAGGTCCGGGCACTGCAGAGTACGTCTCCCGTCCGCCTAAGAGTCATCTCTGCTCCTTGCCATCGAGCAGTGTTAATCGTAGATGCAACACAGCAGCTGCGTGAAGGAAAACAGTGCAGCCAGATCCTACTGTTTTAATACAGCTATTTTGTTTTAATTTTTCTATCTTGAAAAAAAATTTGAACTTAGAGAAAAAGGGGAAGAATAATGCAATGAGCTGCTTTATCCCCCTATGTGTGTATATTTTATTTATTTTTTATTTTTTTAGATGAATTTATTTTATTTATTTTTGGCTGTGTTGGGTTTTTGTTGCTGTGCGCGGGCTTTCTCTAGTTGCGGCGAGTGGGGGACTTCTTTTCGTTGCAGTGTGCAGGCTTCTCGTTGCGGTGGCTTCTCTTGTTGTTGTCCGTGCTCTAGGTGTGCGGGCTTCAGTAGTTGTGGCACGTGGGCTCTAGAGCGCAGGCTCAGTAGTTGTGGCTCACGGGCTCAGTAGTTGTGGCGCACGGGCTTAGTTGCTCCACGACACGTGGGATCTTCCCGGACCAGGGCTTGAACCCGTGTCCTCTGTGTTGGCAGGCGGATTCTTAACCACTGCGCCACCGGGGAAGCCCTGTGTATATTTTATAGAGTTAATTTTTTAAAACTTCCTTTCAACTTTTCCATATTTGTAATATATTTACATAGCTACCATCTATTTTTCTACATATCTTCAGTTTCACTAAATTTTTAGTTACGCATAATTTCCCACTGTTTGGTGCACTGTAACTCGGAAGAGTTCATTCATTCATTGTGTCGGTTTGGAGGGTTTTGTTGTTTCCCACACCAACCACGTGGCCAGTGTTCTGCTCACTGTGGTGGGGAGGCGGGGGTCTTGATGAGTGAGATGGACCGTGGGAGACAATCAGTAACAGAACTTGGGCCACATGGGGCCCAGACGGGTCACTGGTGTGCAGAACTTAAAAGGGGCTGTGAGAAGGAGGAGGGTGGCCGGGGCAGGCCTCTGAGAGACGGTGACACTAAGCTGACACCCGAAGCACAAGGAGGAGCCACGTGACGCACGGGCAGAGACACGGAGAGAGAAGGACCCGCAGTGGCTGAGGCAGACAGGCTCGGTTGCAGACCCAAGGCGAGCGGGGCCACTCAGCCGGCAACCCACGGGGACATCGGTCCCACCCAGCCTTGCCTGCGCTGAGGGTTCTTTTACGTTAACCTCGTTGATTAGTAATAATAATAATAATAAAATGGCACGGCTTTAAAATTTTTTTTTAACTTTAGAAAATTTAGTAGATCCTAAACACTTCTATAAACTTAGCTTTTTCCCCCCCTTAGAGGAAAATGTGCGTAGTATAAAAAGCCAAAGAGCGCAAAAAGGTTTTTAACGAAAAGCGTAAGTCTTGGGATGCTCAACTTTCTGATCTCCTTCCCAAGAAACAACCACTTTTAGCCGTTTTAGTGTTTTCTGCTGTATTTCTCGATTTATGTATAGAGTGCTCTCTTGATGAATCAACTTCAGAGATTAACTGCTGATTTCCTATGAAGAGGATTTGGGGTCTTTTATACTTTCCCCCCCAGTTTCCTAAATTTCCTAAAATGGTTATCCTTTTTTTTGAATCCATTTTTTGTGTTCATTATTCTGATTATGTAGCTCTTATTTCCTGCTGAGCTAAGAAGTTTATATTTCAGTTCTTAAACAGCTTTGCTTTCATTTTTGTGGATATAACAAATTCTTTTTTTCCCTTGTCTTCTTCTCTATGCACTTTTAGATCTAGACAGTTCATTACTTACACAGGTAGTAAAGGGAACGATAGCTAAAGCTGCCATCTTCCCAGGGTCCTTGTCCCGGACCCGAATAGGATGACAGTGAAACATAAGGGGCCTGGTGGCCACAGCAGGAGCCACGGGACCCCCGTTGCTGAGCAGCCCGGCTCGCGGGACAGCTTTATATTCTGCAGCTCTGCTCTGGTGAGGGCAGAAAGCCCCGCCTCCCAGAATCCAGGAGGCAGTGACAGCCCCGGGTAGGGGGGATGGAGGGGTGGGGAGAGCCTGCAGCAGTTGCCCTCAGGCTCCAATCCTCCTGTGCTCCGGGAGGGTCAGACTCAGGCTGCAGTTCAAGCCTTCACGCCCCTGTGGCCTCTGGACACATGCAAGGTCGCCAGGGTGCCATGGTGGAGCCACTTCCCTCTTCACTCCTTCACTTAGTTTTCCCTGAACATTTGACTGAGTTCCTATGAACAGCCTGTCTGTGCAGTTTCCACGTGGTCAGTGGTCTGCCTTTTTTACAGCCGCTCTTGGAGCTGTCTGCTGTCCTGCCCTGCTGCTGCCCCTCCAGACTCGCAGGGCCTCCCCTGGGTATGACGCGTCCACATCCATCTGTCCTCCTGGCTGGTCAGGACTCCTGAGCCTCTGCTGGGAGGGAGCCGGCGCCATGACCTGATGCGTGTGTCTTCTTGCAGAGTGTGTGAACTGGAGGAGCTGGGGGAACTGTCCCCTTGCTGGGAGAGCCTCCGGCGCCAGATCGTCACTCAGTACCAGACCATCATCCTCACGTACCAGGAGAACCTGACCGACCTCCATCAGTACAAAGGTGGGTGCCCGCTCTCAACCCCACCATGGCTCACCCGCTCTCATTTTCCCAGCTGGAAATCTGGAACCTAGGGTCACTTCCATATTCCCACTGACAGACACTCTAATGGATTTTTAAAAATAGATTCTCATGTAGGTGTGAGTTCTCTCAAATATGGAGTTTTCAGATCTTAATTGAGAAGACAAATGTGTGAATTGCATCGAAAGTTCCTTCCATGGTGTCATCTGCCAAAACAACCGCCGTAGGATGAAATTCAGGAGAGACAAAGTCACAGGCTGTTGGTTCATTTTATTTCTTCATCTTGGTCTAGCATCAGCGAAATGGCCAAAAGGATGCAGGCCGTTTGCCTTGAGACAAAGCAAGGCAGGGCTTTCTGGATTTCCCGGTTTACCTGTTCAGCGGTCCTTATGTTTACGTATGAATTGTCTGAGTGGAGCTCTCCATTTTAAGCCTCAAAAGTGAACGTGAAATATAGACACATCTTTTCTTCTTGAAAGATGCCACTTGATTTTCAAAACATTTTCAGGGTAGGTTTAGAAGACTGTGCTTAACTCATTCCCTCTTGGTTCCAAATGGAGTGACTTTTTTGGTTTTCTATTACTTTATTCTCTTCAGATTCTTCCCTCCTTCCCCTCTTTATAATAGAATTTCAGCTTTTAAAGAAAATCGTAACCCCTTACTGTGGGGACAGCACAGAGGAACCCGTCCCTGAACTTGGCTGGGAAGCAGCCAGGTTTACAGGAGTGATGACAAGATGATGGTGCCCTGGGTTTGGTTTGAATCTGAAGAACAGATCTAAGTGTATTTCTAAGACAAATGGCAGTGTTTGCCTGAAGGGACTTAGGGACCTGCCCGTGCTGGATGCTTGTTACCTGGGAAAGTCTGAAACGCCCCCACCATGATTCTTCTAGAGCAGAGCTTCTGAGATGTCAGTGTGCTTCTAAGTCTCCAGAGAGTCTCGTGAACAGCAGATCTGGGATTCTGCATTTATAACAGGCTCCCAGGATGCCAGTGCCGGGGGTCCGTGGGCTACCCCGTCAGTAGCTAGAGAACCATCTCCCGTGGCAAAGTGCAAAGCGGACAGTGGCTGGTCTGCGTTTTGCATACTGGCAAAATAAAGTCGTCTTTTTTCACCAGGTGGAATGTTTGTTTCTCCTGATCATTAGTGTAATTTATAGTCTCTTTTTCTAGGCAAGTAGTTCTTTACTTAATTAGTTAAGTATTCTAATTATAGAAATAAGATTGTGAATATTTTGTAGAAAACATGGTCCAAACTCCTGAGCCCCACCCCAGGATGTGCAAGGGGACGTGTTAGCGTGTTTTCCGGAGGCCAAAATCGCGGCTGTGTAGCGTTTGCTCATCTGATAGACGTGGGGTGATGAGCAGACCTTCTCATCACTTTTCAGAATTGAGAAGTGTTGCTCCCGTCACACCAGTTTCTTAGCTCTTGGATGCCGGCAGGCTCTACAGTTGGAACAGGCACTTCCTGGCACGGGCCCACTTGCTTTTTATAGTGGTGCTGACATCGTGCTGCACAGAATCCTGTCCCTGTGTCAGACCTGTCGGTTGAGAGCTGCCGATGGGAAGGCCCGGCGTCGCTCCCGAGCCTCTGAGGGTGGATCCACCAGGCCCCTTTCACCACCTAGGACCCCGAACCAGTCTTCTGGCCGGGAGCTGCTCTCCCTCAATGTTCCACCCCCATCGTCTGGGAAGGAAGTGTGCTCGCGGGCAGCTCAGAGTTTCTGAGGCCACTGCTGACACACACCTGCATACCCGCGGCAGTACCCTCAAACTGTCCCTTCTCCACCCACCGTTCATGAATGGGGGATACGGGCTGACCATCTTTATTTTCTCACATTCCATTCCTCAGGTCCCTCGTTCAAGGCAAGCAGTTTGAAAGCAGATAAAAAGTTAGAATTTGTTCCCACAAACTTACACATACAGAGGATGAGAGTTCAGGACGATGGAGGATCAGGTAACTGTCCCGCTCGATCACATCTCACTTCTTTTCTCCCTGAGCTGCCCCACATCTGCCCCAGCCTGCCCTGTGTGTGCTGCTGCTGGGCGCTCGGCAAAGGCCCAGCCCAAGGGCCTCCGGAAGGCCTCTGTGGAGAGCTCAGACCCCTTCCCCTCGTTTGTCCTCCCTCCAGCTTCCCTTTGTGTTGCTGTGGCAGAAAATTGCCCACAGGTCATCCTTCTGAAGGAGGGATGCAAGCTGAGCCGCTGGGTAGTTGCCCTCTGCCCTGTGTGACTCTCCCCTGAGACAGGACCCTCGTAGCCGAGATGATGGTGCTTGGCTCCAGAGGCCCTCGGGCAGCCCGGGCTGTGCGACTGAGGGAACCACAGGCTGCTTGGAAGTGGGCTGGCGGGGGATCCCAGAGTTGTGCACGTATCCCTGTAGCTGGCTCGTCCACAGGCCTGAGCCCAGAGTAATGGAGGAGAGCTTTCTGTCATTCAGATCAGAACTACGACATTGTCACCATCGGAGCGCCAGCAGCACACTGCCAAGGCTTTAAGTCAGGAGGTCTCCGCAAAAAGCTGCACAAATTTGAAGAGACCAAGAAACAGTAAGTTCTTGGAGGGTGTTTGTTGTCCTTGTACTGCTGTCTGACGCTTCCTAGGTTAAAAAAAAAGAAAGTCAAAACGGGACCACAGAAAACATCCAGCATCCGATCTGCTTTTGCGGGGTGGGAGGAGCTGCCTTACGGGCCCTGTGCTGCTCTGTGTGTGTGACTGAGCTGGGTGGGTGACGAGGCACCCGAGCCCTGGTCCTGTCCCTGTAAAATGACAGCGGATGGAAATGCACCTGGAGAGCAGCGCCCCAGGCGGCGGCCCTCCTGGACGCTGGGGCTCAGCTGCCCTTTACAGGCCCTGGTCGGTCGGTTGAAGGTCACAAAGCGTGAAGCCCGGGAGAGGTCGTCGGTGTCAGAAAGGCTCAAGGGGCTGCGCGGAGTTGACCACGCGGAGCAGGAACTTGGGAGGAGGGCGGGGTGGGGCGGGCCTTGCGGAGCTCGCGGTGAGGGGCGGGGCCTTGGGGGCAGGAGCCGAGGGGAGGGGCCGGGCAGGCGCAGGCGGCGCGGAGGTGACCAGAGCTGACGGGTCTGGGCCTGGCCCTGGGGCAAAGTCAGCACCAGCGCTCGGAGCCTGCTGGAAATCGGGGAGCGGAGGGTGCAGGGTGTGCTGTGGATCAGAGGGGACGGGAGAGAGCGCTAAACCGAGCTGTGGAGCTGGACGCCGCGAGGCGTGGGTGATCTTCCCGAGCGTCACGCGCCAGGCTTACCTTGACCAGGGCGTGCGGGTGTAGGAAGTGGATGCTATGCGTGTGGCCGAGGCCTGGGCTCCTGGGACCGTGAGGTGGAAGAGCAGCGTGAAGGCCTCAGGCGCGCAGAAGGTGACCGAGACGAGCCCGTGCTCAGGCTGATAGGAGAGATGAAGGCAAGTGCGGGGAGACGGCAGAGGACACTGATGGAGCGAGGTTCTGGAGGAGACGGGGCGGCGAGGCCCGGAGAAGAAGGTGGGGCTGCAGAGAAGGAACAAGCTGGGGCCACGAGGGGGCAGTCTGCGTGGAACGTGGGCTTGAGGGGCCGGAGCCGAGTGCTTTGAGGATGGTGAGGCCAAGGCCCGCCAGCCTCAGGAGGACCCGCGGGGCAGTCGGAGGAGGCTTAGCGCTGGCCTGGCCGGAGCCTCAGGCCCCAGGGCGGGAGTCAGGACAGGGCTTGAGCAAGGTGACCTCGGACTGCACGGGTTGGGAAGAAAGGTCAGGTGCAGCGGTTGTGGGCCAAGGGGCCCGCAGGCTGGCGGAGAGCAGCTGGGGAGTTGGGTCAGAGCTGAGCGCAGGGCCGGGTGGCATCTCTGGGAGGCCCCTGGCAGCCTCCTCGACCTTGATTCGTCCCCACCAAGGGCTTCTCCCTGGGCAGACAAGCCAGGCCACCAGATCCCTCCGAGGACTCACCGACGCGGTGCTTCTCTGGGAATTAGGACAAAGGCGAGCTTCCTGTGCCACAGTGCTCTGCACAGCCAGCCGCGTGTCTGTCGCAGCATTGCATGTGGCCGCGTGGAGGTGCGAGCGTGTGACCTGAGGCTGGCGTGGAGGCCCCGGAGGAGAAAGCCGCTCGAGAGGGCTGTCCCTGTCCCAGGAAGGTTGGGGTGTTGATACCTGTCTGGCATGTTAACTTCAGTACCTCTTACTCCCTAAGCGCTTTTACAGCATTTTTCTAATATATACATTTTTATTTAATGTCCTACTGATGTCGTAACACCACCTGCAGGAATGGTTTGCACCAGGGGAGCTCTCCTTTCGGCGCAGGTGTTACTCGCCCGCATGGGACGTCTCCCTGGGGCTCGAGCACACGCGCAGACGTTGCTCTCACCAGTGAGCATGCTGGGCTCTTGAGTTTAATTGTCCCTGTAGTCGGGGCCTCGACAAATGATCTCCAGAATTTTGACGAAAGAGAACTTGTTTTTTTAATTTTTGTTTTGCATTTGCCGTTTGCTAACCAGCTGCTAATATTTCGTTTTGGTTCTTTTCTTTAGCAGTTTTGAGGAGTGTTGGTGAGTTTTCTGTCTGTGGAGAGTGTGTGTTTGGGTCTTGCTCTCGTGCGGAGAGACTGTCCCCTCCTCTGAGGTGCTTCCCCCTCCGTGCCCCCGTGGGCTCCTAGTTGTAGCCTCATAGACAGAATTCTCCTTCCAACTGCAATCTTCTGTGATAATGAATAGCCCATCTCCGGTCTGCTGTGTCAAACCCTCCCAGTCTGGTAGCAGTTCATTGCTGTGCTCACTCGAAGCGAAGACCCAGTTTTGTTCCTCCGGGATATGAGGAGCCCAGGCCGGGCAGGTCCCCAGGTGCTGGGATTTCAAGTCAACCCACTGGTGCGTTTGGGAGTCCCTTCCTGGCTTCTTTTACAAGAACCTGTTGCTTTTCAGTTTTCAGTTTCCCTTCACGTCTTGTAGGAATGAAGCCAGCTTACATTTTTATGGTATTTAATAGTTAATGGAGATTTGTAAAACAGTATTACTAGGGCCAGTTTTATCCCTGGAGGGCAAACCAACAATTAATACAACCCAGTGACTTTTTCCACCAACAATGAGATGGCAGCCAGAAGCCACCATGCCTGCTGCCTGGGGTCCCCACTGCCGTTCCAGGCCTCCCCAGACCCGCCCGGGGCGCTTGCCCCGGCCCAGAACAGGGGCTCCGCCCTGGGGCTTGTGAGGCACCCGTAGCCCTCAGAACTGCTGCTGTCGTAGAGCTGGAGCAGCTCAGGGGCCGTGGCAGGGCGCACACTCCTGGAGGTGCTGCATGCTGAGGACACCCTCCCCGGTGGCTGAGGCTCTGCGGCTGCCCCCCGTTTAGGCCTGTGGTTGGGCTCCCATGCTCACGTGTTCACGGTCATCCGTGAACAGCAGCTCTTTGAAGTGCATCCTTTCTCACTCCCGCCACGTCCTTCCCGTGTGGGAAGAGTAAATTTCACAGCCTGTTCGGGGTAGCGCTCCCGAGACCCAGCTGTCCCAGATGGTAGCTATTCCGCCACGTCCTTCCCGTGTGGGAAGAGTAAATTTCACAGCCGGTCCCGGGGTAGCGCTCCCGAGACCCGGGGTGGCGCTCCCGAGACCCGGGGCAGCGCCCCCGAGACGCAGCTGCCCCAGACGGCAGCTATTCATTCAGCAGCGATTGCAGGTTGGAGAGCAGCGTGCGCACCTCGTGCTGTGCAGGCTTGACCGCAGCCTGCTGCATGGGCTTCTGGCAGCGCCATCGTTTTTCACTGTGGTGTCTGGGCTTGGGGTGTTGTTTTTTCTCGGGTGCTTCGGGTTTTTGTTTTTGCATGTTTACCCCATAGTCCATCAGGGGAATGGGCAGGGCGGTCTGTTGGTGACCCAGCTTCGGGTTACCCTGGAAAGAGCCCAGCAGGGAAAGGGCTCAGTCCTACCGTGTGACCCTCACCTCCAGGGGCAGCAGTGGGGGGTGTGGTCCTCCCTCTTCCCCTGAACTCAAAGGGCAGCTCTTCGAGGGGACCAGTCAGGGCCCCTCCTTACATGAAGCATGGCTGCCTTATACGTCTCCCTGTTTCCCTCAGCTTCCTCAGGTGGTCTGAAAAATAAACTTATAATATTGGGTTGATTGGGGATCTTAGCTAAGAGACATGTAATTTACCATCCCCATCTAGAAGGTCCCACGAAGCCAGGGACGTGGAGTTGGATCCCCAGAGGCTGGTGTTTGTGCCGGACAGTAGCTTTGACATCAGATCCCAAGATGCACATGCTGCTCGGTGGCAGGGAGTGGGGAACGAGGGAAGGACTGGTTTTCAAAGCCAGTGAGGCATCCAGGCCTGGCCTCCAGTTCGGCATGTTCTCCATGCCCCCCTTCATCCGATGGAACATTGAGCAGGGGAGTCCCGGAGCAGGGGAGAGAGGATGGAAGCCCAGTGTTCTGGGGACTTGCTGGGGTAGACACATGAGGGAGGGTGTGGGTCTGTGCGCAGAAAGTTTGAAGTCCTGATTGGCCAAATGAAAAGACAGGTTTCTTTTGGCAAAGTCCAGCCCCTACTGCAGTCTCCCTTCACTGCGGTGTGAGCCACTCTGGTGTCAGCAGGTCTCCACTCAAGTACTGCTTAAAAACTGACAGAAGAGGTTCTTAGGTGAAAGGTTGTGAGCATCCAGGCAACTACTGGGTTCAGCATCTGTACACACAAGTAGAAACACAGTAAGAATACAGATACATGCAAACATGGATAAAAGGCTTAATTGTATTTTAACATTTCAAGCCTCTACTGTACAGACAGAATGGATCTGCTGAGATTTCCTCTTGTCCACCAACAACTAGACCAGCCTAGGAAACAGCCCCGAGTAACAGGAGGCTTCACCTCGTGTTGGTGGTGGGCAGGGGTGGGGAGGTGCTACTATCCCCACCGATTCAAGAGAACCCCTTAGAAGCTGTTCTCATCCTTTTTAGTACGTCGTCCAGCTGCCAGTCCATCATCTACATACCACAGGACATCGTCAGAGCCAAGGAGATCATTGCCCAGATCAACACCCTGAAAACCCAAGTGAGTTACTACGCAGAGAGGCTCTCGAGGGCGGCCAAGGACAGGTCCGCCACTGGCCTCGAAAGAACACTCGCCATCTTAGCAGACAAGGTAGGAGAGGCTACCCTGCTGCAGGGGGGTGGGGGTCCCTTGGGTTTCTGAGTACCCCTGGACACCTCATGTGTGCCTAGAGCTGTCCACACAAATGGTGACACTGGGATGACCTTGAAGGTCTGACTTCAGATCCTATTCCCACAAAGGCCTGGGGCGGGGCTTGGTGACTGGCCCGTGGTCACAGAGCTGGATGGGGGCAGACCAGCAATAGAGCCCGGAGCTCAGGAGCCTCAGCTGCGGCTTCATGCCCTTGACTTTCCAGGGAGCGCACGGGGGTCTTGTTGAAGCTGGGACAGTTCCTCTGCTTCCTTAGTGACTGTCTACCCAGCACATTTGGGGCCACATTTCTGTTGTACTCACAGTTCGAAAAAAGAAACTGAATTATTATACACACATAATATAAGAACAGTATAATTTCACTGGGTTATGTATAGTCCACAAACCAGCTTCTAATTAACTGTCACCTGATCCTGATTAAAAATTGATGGGTGATGCTTTTTCACATGACTCAGTGTCTCTCCCAACGTACGTGCCTCCGCCAAACACACACGTGGCCACAGGCACACACACGTGCACACACAGATTCTGGTCACACTTCCCCACACACACCTGCTTCACTGGGATGAGCTGCTTTTCCCCGTCCAAATGTCTTGTATCCTTCCCATGTGTTTGCCCAGTAAAAAGACTGAGAGCCGGGGATTAAATCCACTCATAAAATAAAGGTGACGCTGTCAGACGTCAAATTCTGAGCCACAGAGCTGCTGTTGCGTGCAGAATTCCCCAGAACCGCAAGTGCTATGCCAGGAATCCCGCTGCCCGGGGCTTCAGGTATTAGATGTGACGCATAAGACTTCAGCGGTTAAACTGAAGTGAGGCCTGTGCCCTGGGATGGAGGGACAGCCCGGGAAGCCAGTGAAGGCTGGCACTGGACTCACCCCGGGCCCCTCCTCCAGCCATGTCAGGCTCAGAGGCTGGCCGGGGTCCAAGAATGTCAGAGGCTTCTTGGCCTCCCTGTCGTCCTCCTTGCGTTCTCCGGGCTTCTGTGGGAAGTTCTTGCCGAGATTCAGCCGGGCCCGTCGTGCGGCAGGCAGCCTTAAACCTCGGCCGTCTCGAGGGCTGCAGCTCTTGGGGTGTGGGCACCGTGCGGGAGGGCGGAGGGGGGCGGGCTGGGCGCTCACAGAGGCCGGGTGTGCGTGTGTCCCTGCAGACCCGGCAGCTGGTCACCGTGTGCGACTGCAAGCTGCTGGCCACCTCCATCCACGGGCTGAACGCGGCCCGGCCCGACTACATCGCCTCCAAGGCCTCGCCCACCTCCACTGAGGAGGAGCAGGTGATGCTGAGGAACGACCAGGACACCCTCATGGCCAGGTGGTCGGGCAGGAACAGCCGGTCTTCCCTGCAGGTGGACTGGCACGAGGAGGAGTGGGTGAGTCTGCCGCCCCCGCCCGTCACCCTACCGCTGAGCCGGCCTGGAAAATGCGAGGCCTTGCTCCCTCGCGGGTGTCGGGCCCAGCCCGGGCCCTGCCCCCTCGGCCTCCACTGGCCGTCAGCCCTGCCAGGGCCACGTCTTTCTGGAGATGTGGGAGCTGAGGTGCTGGGCAGCTTGGTGAGGATTTGGGAGACGCCGCCCTGACATCCCGTCACGATGTTGCTTCCGCTGGGTGGGCTTTGAGAGCAGGGGCTGCCCCTTGAGGGAGTGACACATCACGGACTCGTGTTTGTCATTTGCTGGGACTGTTCTTCGGCGGTGTCGTCCTGGGGGCACCGGACTGCCGGCGGCAGCAGCGCGCTCCCCCAGGCCTGCCCTGGCGTCCTGAGTGCTGCCTGGGTTTCTGCAGGGACCCCCCCGCCCCCGTCCCCCATGCTGAGCGATCCACGGCCTCCATCCAGAAGACCTCAGTCCCCTGCGGTGTTTGTACGAGGTCTGCGGGGAGGGAGGAGGGGACGAGGGTGCTCCCGTGGCCCTTGTACCCACAGTGGCCTCCGGGACAGCGACTAACAGACGTCCCCCAAGCTTTGAAACTGACGCCCACGGGACATCGACTTGTCTTTGGAAAAGCAGATGCAGCTTAATGGGGGATTCCAAATTGTCTCACCCTCTCTGCATCCTGAGGGGTCTCAGTGGGCGTGGCGCCCGGGGGTGGGGGGCGGGCCCTGCTTTCTGCCCTGTGTCTCCTGCTGGGAGAGCTGACCCCGCGCCCCTTGGGTCCGCCAGGAGAAGGTGTGGCTGAACGTGGACAAGAGCCTGGAGTGCATCATCCAGCGGGCAGACAAGCTGCTGCAGCGGGAGCGCCTGCAGGCCGAGGGCTGCGACCACAGCCTCCCCGGCACCGGCAGCTGCGCAGGAAGGAAAGGTAACCGGGGCAGCCAGGCCTACTGGATCCGACCGGAGGACCCCCTCTGCGACGGGCCCCCCTCGCCACGCCCCCCCGCCGCATGCCGCCCTCACCCGACCACACGTGCGTACGCACCCCGCTTCCCACCTCCACCTCGAGCGCTGTCTGTGTGTTCGTGTGTGTCTCTAACTCCACGCCCGCCACGCAGACTGCAGGGAGGCCTCTCAGCAGAGGGGTGTCGCGGCACCCAGAGCAGTGGGGGCGGGGGGGCCGCGTGTGAGCCTGCAGGCGAAGGCCGGTCCTCAGGGCCCCGCGGGCTCACGCTGCCGCGTCCGGGAGGGTGGGGCTCCTGGACTTGGCTGGTTTGTCAGCCAGTCTGGGGACCCGAAGGAGGCCGAACGGTAGATGCCTTTCTCGCGAGGTTGCTTACGGCATCGGGCATCAGGGACAAGGTGAGGCGCGGCTCTCTCTGGATGAGAGCTGGTGGCAGGCCCAGCGGACTCGTCTGGAAAGCCTGGTTGTCACCGGCTGGGCGCGCTTTTATCCGGCAGAGGCCTGCTGCCCTGGGCCTTGCTCGTAACCCAGTCAGAGGGTGGGCCCCGCTCCCACGTCTGGGGGGGCCAGTTAGGTTCCTCTGTTCGGCGCCACCTCCAAGGTGGGGCTCTCGGTAGAAGGCGGGACGCTGGCGTGAAGCGGCACGCTTCAGAAACAGCCTGCTGCCTGCGGAGACACAGGGCATGACCAGACGCTCTGCCCCGCTGCCGCCTTACAGCGGGGGGCCTCGTGCCTCCTGAACCCGTGGGTCCCTGGTCCCTGCAGCTCTGGCCTTTCCCCGGAAGAGCTGGTGGGGTTGTGCGCCAGGCAGCTGAGATCCAGCTGCCGCCGCCGCCTCCTTGCCCCCCTTTGGGCGGGTTAAGGCCCAGCTGGGCCAGGGATGGGCCGCTGGCAGTGGGACTTGTCATTTCTGAACCGGGCAGCTTTCATTCAAGGCAGGGTCTCGCTCCCCTGTCGGGGCCTCTTGGTAAATCCTCCTTGGGTTTGTCAGACGCCCTCCCCCTCCTGTCCGCCTGCAGTCTGTCCTCAGGGTGCGCTCTCACTTGAGCCTGTGTTTCCTCGGTGTCCCCGTCCTCCACTCTGCCATCTGTGAGGGGTTCGACTTTCAGTTCCCCAAACCTGTGTTTGGTTCATGGAACTGTTTTGTCTTTGTTCGTGCTGTCATTTTTTTTTTTTAATGTAAATTGTGTTTCTTTAAAAAAATTTCTGAAAGTTCATTGCTCATTTCTCTTTAATATTGTCTTGCTTGCAATTTAAACATTTTTCTGCATATTTAAAAAAAGTTACTGATTGGATTTTTTTAAATGCAGGAGATAGTTCATTTAACTGGATATACTGTTGTATTCATAACTTAAATGTCCTCTTTTTCTAGGCACGTCCCCTATTGTTCAAATATATAGACAAATTTAAGCGCAGTTTTAAAGTTATTTAAAGGAGCATTTCTTTGTGATATTTAGGGCTTGACTTGTACCTGTGTGTGCCATACAGATCAGCTCTGTTGTGCTCATGGGAGTAGGAAGCGTTTGAGAGAGTCTGACTCTGATCAGCGCTCAAAAGAAACTTATGAAACCACAGGCCTCTAAATTACCTGCACGTGGTCCTTAATTTAAAAATCTGAGCACAGCCGGGAAGCCGTCCAGACCTCGGCATGATCAGGAGGATCTGGACAGACCAGACTGTGAGCCATTTGTTTTACTCAGTCTCTTGTCCTCAGGGACCAGAGCTGGGCTCTGTCGTGACTCCTGATGCCCTTCCAGGTTCCTGGGGCACTTGTTTTGGCCTAATGAGCGGGGTTGTGTTCACACCGGCGTATTTACTGCCCGTGAACAACTCCATGCCTCTTTGAAAGGCGTTCTCTCTTTTCATTCCAATTCTCTACCCTGTCCTGGGTCCTTGGTTTTCATCTTTCATCAAGGAGTCGCCCTGCCTCAGCCCCGCCTGGGGTCAGGGCTCCGCAGGGCCCACTGACCAGTCCCCCGCAGCGGGGACCGCAGAGGCTCCGTGAGCCTCCCTCTCCTCCTGGTTTTCCACCCAAGTGACCCGTCTGCAAACTGTCAGGATTTGGTGACTTCCATTACCTCCCCCACACACTCTCTCCTGCTCTCCTCATCCCCGAAGAGTCCTTCAAACCCTGGACCAGGTTTCTCTTAACCTGAGATCTATGGGTTGCACCCCAGGTCCCCGTACCCCTGAGACTGTGCGCTAAAATCCGCATGTGTGTGGAGCAGTCCACAGTGGGCATCAAATCGCAGGGGCCTCTGTGATCTAAGAGGAGATCCCTCTCTCCCGTTTGACTGAAAGACGAGCCTACCGAGTGGGTTTAACCCCTGATCCCTTCTCAGGCATGGTCCCAGCCCAGCAGTTTGGGATCACTGCAGATCATGAAAACAGGCTTCTAAACCCTTCTCCTCATAGAGCCTTGGGATCTTGGAGGAAGGGTTATGGGGAGATAGAAGTCTGTATTTTTCCAAGGCCTGGGGTAGTTCTGATTTTAGCCAGACAGATGTTGAACAGTCACCGCTGTGCATCACACGCGCCACGGTGGTTTCCCTCTGTGTGAAGCAGGCGGTCTCAGGATATTTGCACTCTAGTGAAGACGCTGAAGTCTTCAGCATACAGAGGCCTTTAATTTTGCTCTATTTTCTGTCCCGTTGGCCAGTTTAAGAAGTCATTGCCAAAGACAATTAGAAGATCCCTGCCACCACCCTTCTGGACAATCCAGGTTGTCAAAGTCTCCGTTCAGCTGGTTCCAGTTATTCTTGAGGATCTGAAACCACCTGTTTCAGGATCCTAAAAGGTTCTTGAACTGAAAAGTTTAGACATAAAATAAAATAAGCTTTTAGCCCAAACGATCCCTTTTCAAACTTGTTTGTTTCAGGTGGCACACCCAGTTAACCAGGAATTTTAGAGTTTTTAAGGGAGAAGAGAACTTGAAACGAGTACTTCCCGATGTGACTCAGTGTAGGTGAAATTGAGTTACACTTGGTATTCTTTGAGGGACCTGGAGGGATGTTCCAATTCCAGACTTCCCTCAGTCATAAACGTTTTGTATTTGGCTTAAACATCGTAAAGATTGGCATGCATGTGTCTGGTATATGGGTTTCATGACTGGACCCTAACCTTTTGGATCTCAGCAGCCGACCTCTAGCCCGGGCTCTAGAGTCAGTCAGGGCGGTGGGCTCTGAGCTGCACGCTCGATTTACCGGTCAGTCTCTCTCACTGCAAGTTTGCTTCCAGGTGTCGTGAGCCAGCGTGGGCTCCAGCACATGCAATGGGATGGACGTGGGGGCTTTATCTCATTGTGACACGTTAACCTGCTCTTCCCGAAGAGTGTGTCATGTTGAAGTACCAGCAACATGCATGTTGACACCGGTGGATCGGGCAGGGAGCTCCAGGCAGCCCGACCACCTTCGTGTGACTCCTGGGGAAGAGGCAGGCAGGCCCCCGGCCTCTTCTCCGAGGCTCAGTTTAGCCGGCTTACTGCCAGCTGCTGCCGCAGTTGCGCTAAGCGTTGAGTTGCTCGTGTTTGAACCGTGTGCCGCTCCTTAATCATCCGTGTCGCCCTCCATTTCTGTGCAGATTGCAGCCCCCCTCCTGAAGAGTCCAGCCCAGGTACGTGGTTTCCGTTCAAGCCTTCTGCAGACGTCTTCTTAATATTCAGGGCGTGTTTGTAGCTAACCTGTCAAAGGTTACCTTGTACTCCCAGAGTCAGGAAAACATTTTAGGAGTTTCCTCATTGTGAGGGATGTAGCAACTTTTCTTAGGTTTGCCGAGGGGCCAGTCGGGCTGGTATTGTGGCCAGAAGCAGGCTACCACATGCGTTTTTGTCACTTTCCCGTCCTAAACCCTTTTCAGAAGTTAGTGTCCACGAGCGCATTAGGCTTCCTGAAGTGGGTGGCCTGGCTAAGAGAGGTACATGATGGGACGTGACGCCTCCTGTGATTTCACCTGAGCTTGCGAGCGTCCCATGGAGGGGGAGGCAGATAAGAGGTAGCCATCCCGATGCTGTGGCACGGTAATCACACAGCCTCCTCTCTTCTGAGCCTGGCTGCAGCCTTAGACTTCCTGTCAGGCACTGCTGTGGGCTTCGGGTGGAGTTAGCGCTAGAAGTGGCATCTTTTGGACTGCATTTGCATGTAGAAATCAGTGTTTGTGACTCTAGTTCAGGGGTCGGCAAACCACTGCTCCGAGCGAATCCCGTCCACCGCCTGCTCCTGTAAACACCGTTTTCCTGGAAATAAGTCACGCCCATTCGTTCACGTACTGTCCACGGCTGCTTTGGGGCAGTGCCGGAGTCCAGTAGTTGTGACAGAGACCCTGTGGCCTTCAAAGCCTAAAGTGTCGACTGTCTAGTCCTTTACAGAAAAACTGTGCCGACCCCTGCTCTAGTTCGTATCGAATTTCCTCGATGTGGCTTGTGGTTTTCCCAGAGGGAGCATGAGACCCCCAAGTACGATGTTGGGGGGTTTTTTTCCCCTTACACTCCAAAAAGCAGCTACCCAGTCAGCCTGAGGATTGCATCCCGCCCTCTGACTGCATGTAAATATGACAGCAGGCCGCCTGCCTTATGTCTAGGGTGCAGCCAGCTGTGATTGCGGGATTTGCCACACTATTCCCGTCAGCTCTCAGAGCATCCTCTCGCTCACACGGCCCGCTCACGGCCGTGACTCCAGAACCCCATTTGCTCATCAGCGGGTCATCTGATGGGGCGCCTCATAACCCCCCAGTTTACTTTCAGCCCCTCAGTTTCTCTCCCCAGAAACGTTAGTTTGGTCACGAGCAGGTCTCCAGCTCCGGTTCCCTGGGCCCTCCCCAGCACCTCCCCTGGCCCGGGTCTGGCTCCTTCCCACCTGCCTCTGGACTCCCAGTCCCCCCAGCTTACCTGCCGGACAGGTCGGTGCCTTCTCGCTGCGCTGTCTCCCCCGAGCCCCGTGGCGGTGACCGTCCCCAGCAGTTAAGGCCAGGAAAGGGGGTGGCGGCCTCATGACCCTGGCCCGAGGCAGCTCGGGGCTTTCCTCGGCTCTGCGAGCCCTGCAGTTTGTAGAGCCGAGGGGAGGTCTAGTGGGTTCCCGGGCAGCACTCGGGCAGCCTGGCTTGTACAGCTCTCCTCGTCTTCTGTGAGCTCTGTCACTTCCAGAAGCTTTGGTGGCCTGTCCACAGCTGATGTCAGATGGACTAAAAGGTCCCCTGCCAGGGGTTCCTTTAGCTTTTCCCACAGAGCTGTATTTAGTCTGAGTTAGAACACGCCATTTTCTCTCTCTCTCTCTCTCTCTCCCTACTTTCTCCTTTCCCTCCCCTATTAATGAGGAAAAAAAAAAAAAAATACACAAAGCAAAGCTACCTAAAGTTGCACAGTCCTGGCTTGGCCGCCCATCAGTGCATGTTGCAGGTGAGCAGTGAGGTCGGGAGCTTGCCCCACAAGGGGCATCGGCTCCAGCACGAAGGGTGCTGCTTAGGCACTGGTGTTTTTTGTTCATTGCCAGACTTTCTCGATGTAGGAGGCAGAGTAAACCCCTTCACCAACCCTAACGTCCCAGACACCTGTACTTAACTAGGTTCTGGTAGAAATCTCATCACTGTCCCTGAAATTTATTTTGTTTGGAAGTTCTGAAGTTTGGTTTCCCCTCGCGTTGACCCAAAATGTATTAATCCCCAACGACTCTTCGCTGCGTAGTCAGATGTGTGTACGAGTGGCCATTCTTTTTGTGTGTCTGGGAAGACACTTAGCCTTTCTGAGGCTTTCCTTACCCCTATTACTAGTCCTCTCTCTGTGGATTAAGTGAGAAAACAGAGAGTGAGGCACTCACAGGTGTTGATTTAAGGGCTGGTTGATGCTCTCATTGAACTCCGGAGCCATCCAGACACGCTGAGCCCTTCTCTAGGCGGACATCAGGCTCAACTCCCGCCCAGGGCCACATCTCTTCTCCAGAACAGACCCTGAGTGCTTTTTTTTAAACCATTCTTCCAATTCTACAGTTTTTTTCAGTGTCTTTTTTTTTTTTTTTTTTTGGTCTGGTTTGTTGTTTTTTCTCTAATGCAGCAAAACTAAGTCATTCTTATGTGGATTTTGTTTAAACAGAAGTAGGCAGAGTAAAAAATTGTATGCAGAGGGCTTGCTCAGTCACATAAGACCACTTGTATATTCTGATCATTTTCAGGTTAAAATGATCATGAGCTGCATAGTGATTACATATATATATTCAGGTTAAGTGGAACAGAAAGTAAAATTGGCAACACTTGCTCTAAGAGCATTTACTTCTGAGGTGAAGCGTAGTCTTAATGACTGCCTACCTTTCCCAAAACTACTTGGCTATTAAAACTTAACGCCCATTGGCCTTTTCTGACAGTTGTTGAATATAATTGACATGGATTCAACAGAGTTCTTCAAAGAAACAAAAACGTGGTCTCTGAGAATTTTAGAGGAAGAAAGACGTGGATATTATCCACAACAGTCACCCCGTTTCACCGCGAAGGGCCCCTGTGGCTGAGGGGTCAGGGGACCTGCCCACGGCTCACCCACCACTGCTCAGTGGCAGCTGGGGCCTGGGACTCACATTTTCCACTCCTCCATGCAGGGTTCTTTTCCACTGTGATTTATTTGCCAGGACCTTTTTGCTGTAGACTTTCTAAATGTAAGCCTGCTTTTTTCCACTAGAGGTAGAAATCCTTGTCCGCGTAGAGTGTGTCTGCATATACACTTAGATCATTTCCAAATTTTGAATGGCTACGTAGACTTGAAAATCCGCGTTGACCAAACACTGAGTGCAGGGAAGTCCTTTTGTAGGTTTTAGGCGTTTCTCTGAATTTGTTTCTCAGCAAAGCGTGAAGCACACAGTTGGAGAGAGCAGAACCACAGCTCCCTTCTCTCTTTTTAAGATTCTGTTTATCTGAGACGGAGCTGACCATCCTAGCAGCTGCACTGCTCACGAGGCCAGGTCCTGTCCTGGGTGGGGCGACGGCCACGGGCATCCTGTGACCCGCATGCACCCCATCCTAGGAGGGTGCCCTGCCCGGGCTGCACACCACTGCCTTCGCCGTGCTCCGGGTGGGGCACCCAGTGGTGATGATCCAGTGCCTATTTCTGGGCTTGGTGGCCTGTTAAAAAAATATAACTGATGGGGGCATGTCTTTTCTCGTCTAAATGTCTTCCAAATAGGAAGGACCGAGAAGAGCCAAAGCCAAAAATACCTTTCACTCTGTTTTTCTCCCCTGAGGTTCTATTTTTAAAAAGTTGTTTTGGTACAGGGTCAAAGTTTCCTTATATTCCAAAAACTGAAAAACCCCACTAAGCCAGGAATAGGGGGAGTCTGGCAGGAAGGTGGCGGCGGGGAAGAAAGCGCAGGAGGCGGGGACGCTGAGGGCTGCGGCTGCGTAGGCGGGGAGGGTCCTTCCGCAGTCGTGGGTGGGGCCTGCGCCCGCGGCGCAAAGGCTCGGCCAGGCTGGGTTGGCCTTGCTCCGGAAGCCCGGGGCTCTGCCTCGCCACCTGGATCAGAGAAGCCAGACAGCAGGTACCCCGCGAGGGATGGCGGTGCCGGGAGGCACTGGCCTCCGCAGACACAGTGTGTCCTTGCTGAGTCATGACTCCCAGAGCCCGCTGTCATCTTGCTCGAAAGGAACAGTCGGGGCCGTGAGTGTGTAGAGTCCCCAGAGGGGGTGTCGGTGGTCCCCGAGGAGGGCTGATGGTGCGTTTGCTGGAGAAGCTTCAGGCTAGGAGGGCAGAGAGCGGGGCTGAACTTGGCGCCACTTATGGGCCGTGCGGAGGCGGGAGGGGCAGGCGGGGTGGTAGGGCCGGTGCGGGACTGGGGGCCGGGGGCCTTCGAAGCGCCACCTTCTGAGCCGACCGCCCCTCGTGCCAGGTGAGTGGAGCGAGGCCCTGTACCCCCTGCTGACCACCCTCACGGACTGCGTGGCCATGATGAGCGACAAGGCCAAGAAGGCGATGGTCTTCCTGCTCATGCAGGACAGCGCGCCCACCATCGCCACCTTCCTGAGCCTGCAGTACCGCCGCGACGTGGTCTTCTGCCAGACGGTAGGTGAACCTGTCCCTCTCTGCCGGTGAGGAAACCAGCGTGGCGCTTTGCCCTCCCGCCTGTGGCTTTGCCCGTGTGGCCTGAGGCCTGGGTGTTGGCCTTGGAGGGAGGGGGAGGGGAGCTGCTGGATCGCAGGTGCTCAGGACAGTCCAGCTTCACACCTGCTCCCTGGGAACCTGCCCCAAGGAGCCTGGGGTCACACCGGCCCTGGTGCCACCTTTGTTCTTCCCTGCAGAGGAGTTCATTGAGGGAAGACGCGCAATCTGTGTTCTGGTTTATAAAGCAGCAGGTATTAGGCCCGCTCAGGCACAACTCTATTCCGGTGATTTCGATTTCCCTTCAGAGGAGGGAAGAGCTTAGATGAGCATCACCAGTTCTCAGGTGCAGTCATCTGATTAGCAGAGTGAACGCTGGCAGAGGCTTGGTGGGTTCTCTGCGGCTTCCTGTCCCCACGAGGCTGGGGCTGTGCACGGGGCACCCTGTTCTCCGCTCCTGCCCCTCGTCGTGAGCACCCCGCTTTCCAGCCGGTGCTGCTCTGGATCTTCGGGCATAGAGGCCTTTCCTTTCACCGTGGGGAAATCATTCTGGGCTTCCAGAAGGTTCTGGCCCAGGAGTGACCCCAAGGTCGGGTCGGAAGCTGAACCAAAACCAGACGGACCTTTGGAAGCGAGCCCTCCCGTGGCCTCTGCACTCCTGGTCCCAGCCCCCGAGGGCGAGGGGCCGCCGCAGGCAGAGCAACGCGGGTGCAGGAACCGGGGCGGGCCAGGCGCGAGGTGAGGCGGTGTCTGTTCCCTGCAGCTGACGGCGCTGATCTGTGGCTTCGTCATCAAGCTGAGGAACTGCCTGCACGACGACGGCTTCTTGCGGCAGCTCTACACCATCGGGCTGCTCGCCCAGTTTGAGAGCCTGCTGAGCACCTACGGTGAGCCGCCTGGGCTGGGCTTGGGAGAGCCTCCGTGTGTGGCCCCCTCTCGTCTCCCTGAGTGGTTTTCTGGTACACAGGTAACACGTACTGATGAAAATGTATCCAAACACCCCGATAGGTAACAAAGAACTAAAAAAAGCCCTATATAGTTACACACAGGCACACACACACACACCCGCTTGTGGCCCGTTTCTGCACCCACTAAATTATTAGAAGGAAAGTTGCTGGGTCACACAGTAGGAGTATTTTAAAAATTTGTTGGTATTTCCAAATTGTCTTATAAATGCTCTCTTCTCCTCACCTTCGTTTTCTGTTTATTTCTTCTTAGAAGGTAAAAACGGATAATTTTTTTAAAGTATTTGTTAATCTTTGGAGTTCTAAGACATTGAAGAAATATCAAAAGGTCTAAAGAATACGGAAAGATCACAACACCTAAAGAGCCGGCTTTGCCTTCTGAGGTTCCCACGTGTAGGTCCCCCACCCCTCCCTTCGCCAGGAAAGGGCCGGGAACTACAAGGCGTGGTTGCACCAGCTGCGCTTTTTAACGTGGCCATAGGACTTCAGTAGTGGGCTTTACTCACGGAGAAGTGAGGCACTTGGACAGCCTCCCCCCAACTCTCACCGCCTCGTCACTGCCGCCCTGAACTCATCGCTGTCCTTCGTGGCCACGCTGAGTCCAGGGGAGAGCGCAGGTCCCCTCTGCCTGACAGCCCTTTCCCTCTCTTGCCTCCAGGGGAGGAGCTGGCCATGCTGGAGGACATGAGTCTTGGGATCATGGACTTGAGGAACGTGACCTTCAAAGTCACTCAGGCTACTTCTAATGCATCAACCGACATGCTGCCCGTCATCACAGGAAATCGGTAGAAATGTTTTTCTGATTCTCAGAACTAGCGCAGTTTTCATCTGTGTTCATCACATGTGATGCACGTTTCATTTTTGCTTTATTCCATTGCATTCAGCTGGAAACGCTCATCCCAGCCCGCTACACTCATTTCACAGCCCTGTACAGGTCGGTGACCGGCAGCTAGGAGGTCTCCGAGCTGGGCCAGGCCGCTGTCCCGTCCTGAGGCCAGCAGGGCCTTCCTCTCCTTGCTCGCCTGTCTCGCATCTCCCTGTCGCAGGCCTGACCCTCCTCTTCTTCTGCATTTCAGGGATGGCTTTAACGTGCGGATCCCCCTGCCGGGCCCCCTGTTTGACGTCCTGCCCCGGGAGATCCAGAGCGGGATGCTGCTGCGGGTGCAGCCCGTGCTCTTCAACGTGGGCATCAACGAGCAGCAGACGCTGGCCGAAAGGTGCGTGCCGGGCCACCTCTGTGGGCCAGGGGCTGCATCCGTCGGTCGCTGAGCTGCTGGAGAGCGTGTACTTAGTCCTCTTCGGGCTCCGAGGGCCACCTGGACTTTGTTATCCCTCCTTCCTTTAAGTTCAGCCACATACCGGGCTCGTCTTTGGTGCTGGAACACAAAGATGAACCAGACGAGGTCCGTGTCCTCGAGAGACTTGGGCTGGTAGCAGAGAGAGGTGGCTGCGCGGATTAAGATGAATGCAGGGAGTAGGGGCCCTAGTGAGGTCTCAGGGGGTCTGGGAGGGCTTCCTGGAAGTGGGTTTTAAAGAGTAAGTAGGAGTTGGTTATATGAGGAGGTGGAGGAGAGACCTGGCGTCCCAGGCCAAGGAGCCTGAACAGAGGCAGGTGGGGAGAAGCCACGTGGGGCCGGAGGCTCAGGTATCAGGCAGCAGTGAGCAGGGGTGAGGACGGAGAGGCCTGGATGGCAGGCATGGAGCCACACCTTGGTCCTAAAGGCCTGTGCCTCGTGAACTCCTCCAGGGTCACCTGCCAGGCAGCAGGGAAGAGTCACGTGTGCCCACGTGTGCAAGAGTGTGTGCAGGTGTTGGAGAGGAGGAGGGGATTGGGTGTGTGTAGCTTCTAATGACCTTCTGTTGGTACGTGAAGACCTTTCCTGTCACGTCATTACATGCATGTGATCTATGTGTTTTAGAACTGAAAGATATCTGAAAGTTCTTGCTGTTAAGGACATGTGGTCTCCAGGACGACATGCCATATTCCTGTTGAGCCTCTGAGCCCAGTGGTCAGTGTCCATTGATCCCCAGGTGTAGGGTCCTCCCCACACGGTCGGAGACCTTTCAGTGGGACAGGACACCATCAGAGTCACATCTGAAGAAGGTCATCTGCCGGCCATGTGCTGGAAAGATGTGAGGGGCCAGATGTGACGAGGGGGTTGTCGGGAAGAGTCCGGGCCAGAGGCGGTGACCTGGGTCAGGCAGGGGCAGTGCAGATGGGAAGGGACAGACTAGAGAGCCGAGACGTGGTCTTCAGCGGGGCAGGTGTGAGAGGCGATAAGGAGAGGAACAGAGCAGGCCTCTAGGTGGGTGGTGAGTAGCTGGTCCTAACCGGGAGAGGGGTCATGCTGGGGGCAGTTGGAGAGCTGGCCTTAGGCTGAGGGCGCCAGCCCAGGAAGCAGAGATCCGGAAGGTGTGGCCAGAGGTGAGGTGCCCACTTGAGGGAGAGCGGGCAGTGTCGGGGCCCCAGGAGGAGGTAACATCCCCTGCGTCTGGCAGCCGCTGTTCCTGACTGCAAGAGTGGTTTCTGAAAAAGGTGTTTCTGGAAAGGTTTCTGCAAAGGGTTGAGGCCAGGCCAGATTGGAGTGAGCAGAGGGCCAGGTGGCGGAGGACAGGGCAGTGGACGGGGGACACGGGAGGCAGGGTCTGTGCTCTGCTTGCCTGTCTGCTCCTAAACAAGGCCAGCTCACCTGTGTCCCAGGGTGACCCCCGGGGAGCAGGTGCCTGGAGGAGAAAAAGGCATTTTGGGCATCAGGGGTGGTCGGGTTGCGGTGGACCCACAGGAGGGCATCCTGCCCCCCGAGGGATGACTTTGGGACTGTGAAGAGGCTGCCATGCACGGAGGTCGCTGGGCAGGAAGTGGTGGAGGGGGCGTGCGTCCAGGCCTGGAACTCCAGGGCTGCGTGTTTGATGAGCACCTGCGCCTTCCTCACGGGTGGCTTCCCTCCCAACTCCCCGCGGACCTGGCTCCCTGTGTGGTGAGGGGAGGGCTGGGGCCCTGCACTCCATCCAGCAGGAACAACTGCTCGGGTCTGGTCATCCAGCAGCAGGGCGACTTCCGATTTGAAGATGGGACTGTCCTGATTCCCCAGCCAGAGCCCCACTGCCGGCCCCACTCCCGGGCGCCTCCGGGGTGGGAAGACGGGGACCCGGGGCCGCGCGGCAGGGCTGCCCAAGGGCCTGGGTGTCTCGCAAGCATGCCTGTCACAGGTCACGCAGGGTTCCTGCTCATGAAACGTATTCAGACTTGTCACCAACACGGGAGACATGACCTTAAGCTTGGGGGGAGGAACGTGGCTTAGAATCTTGACGTGCGCCACAAGGATCGAGAGAATCGACATCGTTACCTTTAACGCGGTCACCATGGCGCTAGAGACAGCGACATTAGCCAGCTAACGGTGTCCCCCTGTGACCTCTGAAGGTTTGGCGACACGTCTTTACAAGAAGTTATCAACGTGGAGAGCTTGGTGCGGTTAAATTCCTACTTCGAGCAGTTTAAGGAGGTTTTGCCAGAGGATTGTAAGTATCTCTTCACCACGGCAGGTCCCCACCCGCTGTTTTTCGTCCCTCGAGGGGTTTGAGGTTTGCTTAGCGACCTTCTGATGCTGATGCTGACACCCCCCTGCCTCCCGCCCTGTCACCAATGTGGTCGGCTGCTTTCATGCCCGGGGTCACCGTGCAAGACACGAAGGGGCTGAGGACAGACCCTGGGGAGGGCTCGCATGGAGGCTGGGCCAGGTGGGCGCAGAGCCGAGGGGCCCCGCTGGCGTCTGAGGGGCATCTCACAGTCGCCATGTGGCGAGGCTGCAGTGGCGCGGGTGGGTGACCACGCTGCACGGCCTCGAGTGGCCGGAGGCCGGCAGGGACTGAGGGCTGGCAGGTGCGGAGGCAGGAAACATGCCTGGAGCATGGGGGATGGAAGGGTCTTAAAGGCCCGAGCGAAGGGGCTAGAAAAACAGGCCTGCGAGATGCCAGAGGATGGCAGGACTGGAGATCCTGCAGGGCCAGGTCGGGGCCCGCGAGCGAGTGGGGGGACATGGTGTGGGCACGGGAGCTCAGGCAGGAGGCCTCAGTCTCCCCATGAACTGAGGGCGTGAGCCCAGCACTGGGCTTGGTGGCCGTGAAGGAGGCTTGGGACGGGTGCTGCTGGAGCCGTCGAGGCTCTGGCACTGACCACACATCGGAATTCACTGGAGAATCTGGGAAAATCCTCTGGCCAGGGGCCCAGCTCAGAGTGTAGAGGGCGGGGCCTCGGCCTCGGGAGTTTAGAAACTCCCCGGGTGATCCCCGTGTGCTGCACCAAGCTCGAAAGTGACGACGTTTAAGAGTCAGTAAAATGCTTCTCTGAGGACTCAGCTGAAGGATCCCAGATAAGCAGGTCATCCTCGTGTTCTTCCACAGTGCTCATAGTGACCAGTGACAGATCTGTCAAGTCCTTGCACGTGCCAGGCCTTCTACACACTTGCCATGAATTATCTAACTGATCCCACAGCAGCCTTGGGAGGCAGGCTTGGTTTCATACCCATTTGACATATAGTGACACTGAGGCATGGAGGGCAGGTCCCCCAAGGAACCTGGGTCAGGCCAGGTGGCCTGTGGCCAACACCCACCTTCCGACTGCTCTGGAGGCGGGGACAGTGCCGGCTGCCCAGGCTTGGACTGAGGGGACGGGAGCGTGTGCTGGGCCAGCCCCCTGGCTAGGGCACCCTGAGACGGAAGGGCCACGCTGGGGGATCAGGAGCCTTGTGGTCAGGAAGGGGGAGACTTGTGCTCAACGTTTTGGAGGGCGGCAGTTTCCAGTGAGACATGGCCCCAGGGGTAAAGGCCCGGGAAGGGCGAGGCCTGCGGGATCAAAAGCCGGTAGCACTGCCCACGGCCCAGGACGCCGGGGGTGCCGCAGCCCGCGTGGCCCTCAGCCCGGTAGTTACGCTCGTCCGCGAGGCTGAGGAGATGGGGCCCACCAGCAAGCGCCCCCAACTCTGCTGGGGCGCCAGTGTCGCTAACTGGGCCAGAGGTCAGGTCGTGCGTCTCCTCCGGGAGGCTCTGGTTCACAGCCTCTGGGTTCCCACAGCCCCCGTCACGCGCTGAGCCCTCGGGCCCGGTCCCCGGAGCAGCGTGGTGCTGGGCACCGAGCAGCAGCGTGAAGTGGTTGGCACGGGATCCTGTGTGCGCCGGGAAGGTTGTGCGGTGGAAACGGGTGCATAGTTTCATCCCACAGTTGGTGGTGATTTGCGGATTCAGGCCCCCTGGCTGTTTTCCGTAGATGGGACCTCGAGGCTCGTCTGTTCTCCTCTGGTGGTCCTGGTGTTTGAAAATCCCAGGCTTCTGAGGTGAGGTGGTCTGACTGATCTTCCAGCTGGAGGGGTCCTGGAGCGGCCTGGACACTGTCGCGTTGGAGGAGGCTGCCCTTCCCACCTCCCCCAAGGGTGGCGGCCCCCTCAGTGTCGCCACCCCCGGCCCTAAGCATCCTCCAGCCCTGGCGGCAGTTCTGAAGACCTGATGGATCTCCCTCACTCCCTCCCGTTCTCGATGATCCGAGCTCCCCCTCCAGCCCCTCGAAAGAACTGAAAGGAGGCCAGGTGGTTGCCCTTTGCAGGTGGCAGTGAAAGTAACGGAGTGCTCACCGTGCTGGCCACCAGGCCCAGTCCCTGAACACAGGCCTCCCTTCTTGCTTCAATCACACTGAACCTCTGGCTCCGGCCGGGACTCATCCTTTGGCCGTTTCCGGCGGCGCTGGCTGCCGTGGGCTAAGTCCCCGTGGGCGGCCCCAGCTCCATGACCCCGTCTCTCTTCCAGGCCTACCTCGATCTCGGAGCCAGACGTGCCTGCCGGAGCTGCTGCGGTTCCTGGGTCAGAACGTGCACGCCAGGAAGAACAAGAACGTTGACATTCTCTGGCAAGCTGCTGAGGTGAGGGAAAAAATGTTAATAACAACAACAAATTAAAACCTCAGCCAGGAGTGAAGAGAACAGGTTTCTTCATAAGGACACAAAGAGAGTTGCTCGCGAGTTGCTTACCGTAGGGCTGCCTGAATTCCGATAAGCCTGACACAGAGTCTACCCCCTCGGACGTGGAATAACCAGGCTGGTGACAGTTGTCCCCTTCCGAAGCCCGCACAGTGATAACCAGCTAGAGCTCACGACCTGCTGCATCTTTTAATAGGTTCAAAGGGAGATCTCTGGGACCTTTGCCATCTCTTTAAACAATATTTCTAGTACACTGCTGCTCAGATCTCCTCATTTCCCCTGAAGACCTCAGATACTTTCTCACCAATTTGTTTGTGGAGTTCCTGCTCTGAGCCCGGGTATCAGAGCAGTTTCACAGCTCGTCATTCACTCAACCCTGGTGAGGGGACCTGTCCACACTGGGACTCACACACACAGTTGGAATATTATTAGTCGGGCCTAATTCACACATGGGGAGACCCGCCAGCACCCCGAAGTGGCTGATAGTCCCCCCACAAAGCCTGGAGCCTGGTGCTGCCGGCTTCCCTCTTGTGCAGGGATGCACCTGTGGCCACCCTGCTGCACCTTCCAGAACCTCATGGAGCTCTGGATCCACCATCTATGAGTGTAACTTTCTTTGACCCTGTTTTTAGTTTGGTTTATGCCACGCGTCTGGGTCATGAACTCTCCAGCCTGTGGAATTTAGTGAGCACGTCCCCGTTCACTTCATCAGTTATGGTTTTATTAATTCACTCTTCACCTAGCTTAGGGGCTGCTTAGAATCTTTAAAAAAATTGTCATCTGTTCTCACAAGATGCCCGTCTTCCTCCTGATGGTCGTGGCTGAACTTGCTTGGGTCCTTTCTGTCTTGTCCTCCTTCAGACACAGTGCTTGGGGCCACACTGCCCTCTGTGGAGCGGCATCCGTGGCCGTGGTCTCGGCTGGGGCCTCTTGGCCCGAGAAGCAGCCGCGGGGCCGTCTGCAGGGCAGCCTGCAGCTGGTGTTCTTCTGACAAGAGCAGGTCACGGAGCCCAGTGGCGTTAGGCCACGTGGTTCTTCGTGAGATACCCACGTTGTTCTCACAATGCAGCACCTCCTACGGGTCCACAGGCCCTTATCTGAAGCTCTCGTGGGCAGGTGTTAGAATTCACAGGGCTCCACATTTCAGAAAGGTGATACGGTATACAGTTGGTACCTAGGCGTGTGAAAGGGTGCACATCACCTGTGTGTAACGTGCACCTGGATGATTTCACATCCCCAGGGGATCTGGGGCAGCACCCTGGAATCAAACTCCTGAATACTGTCTTACTGAAAAGTATGAATATGTATACAAAATGGGATAAATAAAAATTGTAGATAGTTTGACATCCACTTAAGAGCTGGTCATGTTGCCAAACAAGGCTGCCACAAACTTTATACCAAAAAAAAAAAGTCTTTTGTTCTAGAGCTTTCTCGATTCGGGGACTGTGTGCCTAGGATTGCTCCCAGTGATGCAGAGCAAATGCTCCCAGGTGTCCTTCCATGGGGAGACGAGGTGCCCTGAGGCGGTCTTTTCTCAGCAGGGGGGTTGCCCTCCACGGGAGCTCCTCACTTGGGAGGGGAGGTGCGCTGGGTCCTGTACCAGGGCCCCGGGTCGAGCTGGAGGGGAGCCTGGTGGGCAGGAGGTGGCCACAGGGAAGTGGGTCTGCTGAGCTGTTCCCACCTGTGCAGACGAGGAAGCGTGTACAGACCAGTGGGTCTGTGCTGTCACTTCCAGAAAGGCCTAGAGACTTGGCGGGGGCTGGGCATCCTGGGAGCTCTCTGACCTACCCCAGGGGGTGGGCAGCAAAGGGCTGGTCCGGGCAGAGCTGGGAATGTGGCTGAGCAGACGGCGGGGCCCCCGGGAGGCAGCAGCGTCCTGTGGGAGAGGCCTGTGGGAGAGGCCTAAGTAAAGCCTGCCTTCCCGTTGGCAGGTCTGCCGCCGCCTCAATGGGGTGCGGTTCACCAGCTGCAAGAGCGCCAAGGACCGCACGGCCATGTCGGTGACACTGGAGCAGTGCCTGATCCTGCAGCACGAGCACGGCATGGCCCCGCAGGTCTTCACGCAGGCCCTGGAGTGCATGCGCAGGTGAGTCCCCCGGGCCCGGCGGCCGCGCTCTAGTTTGGCTTTGGAAAATTCCTCCACGTCTGCCGAGTCAAACTCCAGGCCCATCACATCCAGTGTCCTCTTGAGTCAGGGGGGGGAAAGAGCCGGCACTGTGTCTGAGTGGGACCGCACTGAAGCGGGCGAGCCGAGGCAGCGGGGAGGGAGGTGGTGAGCTCGGAGGCGGCCGTGTGGCTGCCCTTTGGTGCCCGGTGTGCCCCGGCCACTCATCTTGCTGTGGGTGCGACTCAGAGCCCGGGCATCCCAGCAGGCCCCGGCTGTTCCCATCCCGCGTTGTCTCTTTTCAAACCGAGGGGAGACCGAGCGTCCGCAGGCTGCGCCGGTTGGCTCCGCTTCTCCCAGTGGTGGGCTGGGTTTGCTTTCATGAGCCCAGTGTCCAGTGAGTGTTTCCTGGCAGCAGCCCCTCCCCTGTCCCCGTGCCGTGGCCACCTTGCCCTAATGATGTTCTGATTCCGAGGCAGCAGGCGTGTTTGCAAGATGAAACCTGGGACTAAAACTCTGTCCGCTGCCGAGCGATGCCTTGTTTCCGGCACTGCCGGGGAGCACCTCCCCTCACATACCAAAAGAAAGGATAAGAAACCTGCTCCTCCTGTCTTCTTCCATGTGGCCGCCAATGCTGTTCTAGTCTCGTTTCCAAGTCACTTCTACTGAGTGTTCTGTACCATTTGTCCTCTCACCAAATTCTTCAAAGCATTCAATTCTCTTATCCTTTCTGTATGTCTCTGCCGTTTCACCTTCTCACAGTCTTACACGAAAGCGATGCCTGAGCGCCTGCCTCTTGACAGTAGCGTTTTGTAGAACTGGAACCATTTGTTCCTGTTTGGTCTTTCCAAGTTCACCCAAACCTCGTGACCTCAGGGCTGCCTGTTGATGCACTTTTAGAAAGTTCACACTCTCCCTGCCTCGGCCTCAGGGAGGCGGTGGGGTCTCAGCGTCCCTGGTGCGGTCAGCTGCGAGGTGGAGGGGAGGACCGCGCTCGTGAGACGCAGGCCGCCGGCTGCAGAGAGACGAGAAAAATGGAGGGACACAGCTCTAGCTGTGGGGCAGATACTAGGATGAGGTCCGTGCCGTAGGCGCGCGTCAGGCGTACAGTTGGTACCCCTCTATCCAGTCTTGGCTTCGTGAACACATTCGATGAGAACAACAGTTTGTTCTGACTGCGTCTGAGCACAAAGGTCTGGGGCGACCAGGGAGCAGGTGGCTCCTTAGACACACGGGCGGCCCCATCTGCTGGCCTGCAGCCCGCCAAGGGGCCGTGGGCAGTTACCCACACGTGCACAGGTGAACTGGGAGGCTTACAACACACGAGCCTCGCTCACAACTTTGATCACGTGGGTTTCCTTGTAGGAAAATCAGAAAATCCACATAAGCCCCTACCCCAGTGACTCCCGCACCAGCCCATAGCCCACAGGACGATTCTCCGTATTCCTGCTACTACAAGGAACACTGCTAACATCCTGATGCATGTTCAGATACATACGTATGAGTGTGAGTGTGCTTAACCCACACATTGGTCAACTTACCCAGTCCCTGAATAGTACACAAAACATATGCACAAACAGATGCAGTTAGATGTGTAATTCTGCCCACTGTTTTAGTCTACTGTTCTCACTTAACTGTCTTGTGAGCTTTTTTTCAGGTTAATGAATGTGGGCCTTATCATGTTTAGCACACCATAATTTATCCAATTTGCTGTCCTTGAATCTTTAAGCTGTGTACAGTGTGCCAGCACTTTTAATAAGGGTGCAGTGAATACCCTTGTGTTTTCTCCTACCCACGTCTGCCCTGTTGATTCCTTAGGTTAAAGAGTGTACACCCTTGTAAGGCCTTTAATACAAATTGACAGGTTGTTCCCATACCAGTCGCACCCAGTGTCCCGGGGGCCTGCCCACCCACCCTCCGGGTAATCATCCTGCCACTGCTCTGAGCGCTTCTGAGCCTGGGAAGTCGGCCTTGCTTTCCTACATTACGGCAGGGACCCCGGGATCCTGAGTAGGGAAGGACCCTCCTCCCATGGGACGGGCATCATTCCCTTGGCCTCCCTCTGCTTCTCCGAAACCCCCATCTGTCTCCAATCATGGATGTCTTTTTAAAGTTTATTTAGGTTTTTCTGAATTTTCTAAAACCTCTGCCGTGAACATATGTTACCTTAATAATCGTTGAAGAAGTTATTCAAAACCAAAGCAAAGCTCGATGCCATCTCGCCTCTGCCGCCCTCGGGATCCTCAGAGCACCAGCCCCGGGTGCCGTGCTCGCCACCCTTGTCCACCCGACCTCATGCATTTGTTTCCATGTGACACTGTTACCCCACCCCCACCCCCACCCCCCGCCGACGTCTCTGCTTTTTGGATTATCCCGTGTGGGGAAGACGTGTGTGCTCATAGGCTGCAGGCCCCAGGTGGCTGGTCGGTAGCTGGTGTTTCTGGCTGCGGCGTGGCCAGGAGCCGCGGGGCAGCCCGGAGCCCTAAGGAGGCAGCAGGTGGTTTGGCCATGCCCTGCGGTGGTTCTCTTGCTTTCTGGCTTGCGTCTTGCCCGACGGAGGAGCAGAGCACGCAGGCAGCGGGGTAGGGCGGCTGGGGGGCAGGTGGGCTGGGGGAGGGGCGGGGCTGACACTCGGCTGTCTTGTGTCCTGGAGGCCCCGGGTGAGCACTGGCCAGTGCGGTGCTAGCAAGTGCGTGACAGCCAGCTCTCTCCAAAAACAAAAACAAAACCTGATCTGTCTGGTTTGCCAATTTCTGTGGCATAAACACTCCCGCCAGCGCCTGTTTCAGGCTGCCGAGCGACACCACAGACCAGGGAGCTGGGAAGAGATGCGCACGCTTGGCTTTTGCCGTCGGAGCCCATTCCAGCTCCCTGCTGGTGGTGCCCCTCCGTCCCCAGTGCAGGGACCGAAACACAACAGTGGGCCTTCCTAAGTAGCCCCAGTGGCCCCCGAGACTGCCCTGGCGGGGGTCGTGACCCCGTGATCAGTGCTCGTGGCATGAGAAGCGTCCCCCCGTGAGAATGGCGCATCCAGGGTCCTCCGGGAGCCTCACCTCAGCACATTTCTTCGGTAGCACCAAAGGGGGACAGACCCCCAGTTTCCAGTGAGCTGGGTTGGACTCCATTCTTGGTAGACCCCATCTCACAGAACGATGACTCGGAACGGTAGCTCACACCCTGCCGCTGTAAGGCGAGTCTGGTGAGGGCTCTGCCTGCAGTTGATACTGAAGGGAAACGGTTATCGTGTGAGTGTTTAATCAGGAGGCAGCTTTGGCGAAATAAGTTGCACCACCTGCCGCTCAGGCACCTGTGAGAAGGTCAAACGCCCCGATGGTTCTTCATGTTCAGCTTGCTCTTTGGAGTCCACGTCTGGCCGCATGTGCGAGCATGGCAGGGCAGCATGGCGTGTGCTTGGCAGCCGAGGGTGTGAACATGGAAAACCATTTAGTCGGCCTACACGTGTTTGTTTTCAGTAGATTACAGTATTTTCTTCTTATTTTCCCTTCTCTTTCTCTCCTGTTTTTCTTGTAACTGTGCTCGTTTTGTTTTGGTCCCTTTTACACCCTTTTCTGCATATCATCTTTTTCTTTGTGTTGTGGCTTCATTCCATGTTTTTTTAAATCTTATCTTTTGGTTCTCCTCTTTTTTCCCCACACTTTTGAGAAAATCCATTGCATGTATCTCTCCTTTTCCTTTATTTTCTTTCCCTTTTTCTTTTCCTTTCTCCCAACCTTCTTCCTTTTCACAGCATTGGAACACGGGAGGTAGTCACCCAGAAGAACTTGAGCGGCCTGGTGCCCATCCGAGACTTAAGACTAGACCCCAGCCTCCTCTGTTCCGTCCCTTTACTAGCTCTGAGCCCCAATTTACTGATTGCGTGGCTCTTCCTGAGCGTAGCATACCTGGTGGCCAAATTGCGTTGCAAATGAATATCGTTATGAGAAATTAACAAATCACCAAAAAAAAGTGCCAGACATGTCCAGCCACCGTGTACCCGACTGGACAGAAGGAGCGTGTCAGAGCATGGTCCGCCGAGATGTATTTCATGCCTTACAGTTTGACATTTTGTTGTTCTGAATTGTAAACACCTGCCAAATTATTTCACCAAGAGGATGTGTTCATTTAAATTCTGTAGCGTTTTCAGTGCTTGTAACATGTTCTTACGGAGCTCTGTTACTGCTTTGTTTAGCTGGCCTGGAATTACTTGTACCAAATCTCTTACCTTCTGATGTAAAACTATTTATTACCTGTATTATCTCTTGTGCCCTGTTTCCTAGAGAGAGGAATTCTGTCAGGAAAGAATTTGTATATTTGATACTATTCTTTAAATGTACTGCTAACCCTTCCTTTCCTTTTGAAGAGAAATGAAAAGTGTAGATGCTTTCTAACTGGCTCATCTAGATAAACCTATTTAATAGGACATGTACTTTCTGCTTTCATTTCAAAGCGTAGTCCCTGAAATTATAGTAGCAAACAGTTTGCAGAATTATAACATTTCCTTGCTTACGTTACTATTTCCAAGTTGGGATGACACAAAGCTGTGAGGACGGTAGCTCATTGTATCAAATCAGGCACATAAAAGTAACATATTGCATGTGACTTTAGAATTACTCTTTTAAATCTTTGTCATTAAACTGATCCAGGAACAAATGCACAGAGTAGCAAAAGGCTGTTGAAGTTATAGATACATTTATTTTTCTTGAAATAGCATTTTTCATCAAAAAAAAAAAAACCTGCTTTAATTCCAGATTCAAGTCCAGATACCTTTTCTCTCTTACAAATCAAATATGGTTAATTATGAAAAAAAATCAAAATTTACCAAAAAATAAGGTCCACTTTTGGGCAGTTGTGCCAGATGGAGGTGTGAGAGAGAAAAGGTCACTTTGGTTTCTGTTCTTATCACTCTTAATTTTAACACGGCAACGTCTGTAAAATGGGAGGATTTGTAACCTTAACATTCCTGTGTGGAAAACGGTGGCTGGACACCTCTGAAGGCAGCAGAGTAGATGACAGGGAACCCCACAGATCCTGCATGAGAAACGGGCGGTGGCTTCTCTGTTTTCCAGCTCCGATTATGTTGTGCTTCTGTTTTGGCCCCCAGCTGGCTTTCCCATATATTGCATTTTATGGAAGTGGATTTCTTTTCACCACTCTAGAAACATTGGAGTGAATTTAGAGAAGCTGGCTTTTCCAGAAACTTTACCCCCAGCCATGCACGCAAACCCAGTCCACCACAAAATCTGGCCTCTCCATTCCCTCCCCCAGACTTCCAGAACTGACTCTGGGGTTTCTCTGGTTTGGCCTCAGATCTGAGTCTGGGTTCCGGGAACTGTAGAGGCAGTTACGACTGCAGAAGCAGTGGGGGACAGAGGGCAGGTGCAGACTTTAAATTCTAAGATGAAGGGGCATCCTCCTCCCTGCTGTGTCCTAGACCCGAGCACTGGGGG
Source organism: Stenella coeruleoalba (assembly GCF_951394435.1). Lineage (NCBI taxonomy): Eukaryota > Metazoa > Chordata > Mammalia > Artiodactyla > Delphinidae > Stenella > Stenella coeruleoalba. The sequence goes on along the minus strand of NC_137159.1, from coordinate 8,501,753 downwards.
AGCCTGGGGCAGCTGAGTCCACTCTCCTCACAAGTGCAGTGTGGTCGCTCTGTCTTTTCTAGAATGAGGTGGCTGCTCTGTGGCGCAGCTCCTGACATCTGTCAGGAGGGAGTCTCTCTTCAGATGCCAAGTGACTGGTGGTGTTGAGTTGTAGCAACATGACACTAGTCACAGGTGAAGTCCTGCCAGCCTGTGACTCTTGTGGAGAGGTGTGTCCACCACTTGTCCTCCTCCACATCAAGGTGTACAAGTCGACTTTCTGAGACCATCTCGTTCCTTTATTGGAAAGAGGGCAGGCAGGGCCTACGGTTCACGTTCCATAGCTCCTAGCCTGTTCTGGGTAAAGCACTCCTGCCGCCCCCGGGGTGACACGTGCTGTGCCCGCCTCCGGGCTGGCAGAGACCATGCGCAGATGAGGGAGGCCCTTCTGACCCCACAGAGTGTCCCCTCCTCTTCCCGGGTGCCACCGCCCGCCCAGCAAATGGGGGCCGCGGCCAGCTAGACAAGCGCCCCCGCCCCCGGCACCTCCCGCGGGGCCTCACGGACATCATGGCCTGTCCCCAGCTGTCTGCCCCCGGCTGTCATGGTGCCCACCAGGCCTTCCTGTAGGCTTGGCTGCTAAGATAAGAGAAATGGATGGAAGGAGAGGGGCTAAGATTCTTGGGTTTTCTCTTCAGGGGTGGGTCAGGAGGTAGTACGTTCTAACTGCAGTCACGAGGTGAGATGGAGACAGCGCACCACGAGATCAGACGAGGCTGGGGGTGGTGGTGCTTTAGAATATCTGAGCAAGGAAGCTCAGCGTGCCTTTGAGCTGAGTTTTCATGTCGCCAAGGCCTTACGAAGTCAGGCTAAATATATATTTGAAATCTTTCCTGCTTTAGTAAGTAACAGGCAGGATGAAACAAAGATGGGAAGATGATTCAAGAAAGGGGAGTCACTGATACTTGGTGAAGGTTTTCAGGTTGCTTTTGAGCTAATGCTAGCGCTGAGGCAGTGTCAGCGCAGGTGACTAGATGTTCAGGATCACCAAGACACTCGTGTGTCCAGATGAGTTCTGAAGGGGAAGATCCCCTCCGGAAAGGAAAAACAGAGCTGTCACTAAAATTAGTTGCCACTTGGGGTTTCAATTTTAATTTTTTGTTTTAAAAAATAGATGTCCTTGAAATAATTTATCGATATAATTTAAAAAAATCATGTAGCTTTGAAATAATTAAATCCCTCTTTCTAAAAATCTATCCAAGGCCACCTCGGTGTGTACTATAGACTCCTAAAAATAATGCAGCCGTTGTGAGGGATCAAAGTATTCTGCCTTAGGACGCAGGCTGGCCCCTGCGGCAGGAAACACCAGTTACCACAGCAGGGGCTTGCCTCTCTCCACAACTCAGGCCCCAGCCCCAGGCTGGAGCTTGTCTAAACACTGGGTGATAGAGTCAGCGTGTGATCAGCCTCATTAGTCAGATTTTGTAAACTCAATCCAAATTCAAACATTTGAGGGAAAATAAGCACAATTTAAAAATAAAGTGTAATCTTGACTGTAATTTCATGTGTAGTATATATTCAGCCAGCTAAACCAGTAATCAGCCTCTTTAACATGTAAATAAAAAGGTAACGTCACAGTTCACAAATTCTTCTTCTTCGTTCCTCAAAGCAGTTTGACATTTACTACTGATAGGTAGTTTTTGAAAAGTGTGTACATTTCTTTGTAAATGGAGAAGCCATATCTGAAATAGTCCAATAATGTAAGAGCTTCCAAAGATTAAAGAAGCACCTATATAGCTTCTGCTTTAAACGGAGTATTTTTATCTGATTATTGGATGTTAGACCCACATGGTCTTTACTTACTCTAGGGCTCCCTGCTCGTATGGCCTAGGCGCTCAGTGAGGATGACACACATGTAGCTGAGGGCTTTGAGGCTCTCGTGACAAGAAAGCATATCTGAGTTACTAAATTACTTAATATAACAAGCAGGTGGATACTTTTCTAAAATACCCGAGTTTATCTTCTGAATAAAATCACTGTCTTACCAAAAATATTTTTCATGTTCTTAATAATGAGATTGTCATTTTCACTTCAAAAGGCTTGAGCAATTGCCACTGATATTTTTTTAAAATGCATGACATAATGGACTTCAGACAACTTGAAATATTTTTTTTAAATCACTGTTTCTTGGTAACTGCAAATTTTACATCTCATAAAGGGGATTTTGTACTAAATTTAATAATTAGTTGATTTAATTGCTAGTCTTAGAATAATATAAAACTATGAACTTACACTGTGCTATATAGGAAGTCATTCCTATTTAGAATCGCTTTTGCCTGTGAATCTCATGTCTATCGGAACGTTTCCCAGAGAGCTCCCCTGAGGCTCCCATTCGGGAATGTGAGGCCTGCCTGACAGCTCATCCTCCTGTTGAGCATTTGCTTTGCCCACTGGGTTGCCAATGACAACCCTTGATCAACGCAGCAGCGGAAGAGGCTGGTGGCAGGTTCTCTAGGGAGGGGCCCCTGTGGGCTCTCACTGGCTCAGTGGCACTCTTGAGAGAGGTGACCACGAGGGCAGCTCACCTGGAGAAGGTGACCTCGGTGGGGTCACTTCTTCACGACGCCCCAGCGCTGAGAGCCATGTAGCCGTCGCACAGCCCGCGGCACTGCTGTGTGCCCGGGACAGCTGTCTCCCAGGTTGAGACAGCATGTGACAGCCACCTTCTTAGCCAGATGGTTTTGCTACATGTTGAATTCTGCAAGGAAGATCAGCATTTTGAATTGCAGACGGTTAACAGCTGTTGCTAATATAGAAAAATGCAGCTTTTTAAAGGCTTTTGGTAAGAGTAGCACTTTTTCCATTTAAATTGCTATGTGACAGAACCTCTGAACCACTAGTTAGGATAGACCCCTCAGATAACCAGACACGAAATACATGAAACCATTACCTTAAAAAAAAAAAAAAAAAGGTTGTCCTCCACTTCGATACAGTGCTGCTTTTGGAAATGCAAACCTCGCAGTCCCATACAGCCTGTGTCCATCTCTGTGCTTCTTAATTGCCTTGTTCAGAAACCCGCCATCTTACGTGTGTATTGTCGTAAATGAGTCTGGCATCCATTTAAATGAATCAACCTTTCTTTTAATGCTATGAAAATAATCAGTTCATTTCATCTGAGTTTAAGTCTTTTCTTTTTTCCTTTTTTACTGCTGTCATTTCTTGTGCTTGTTTTTTCCCCAGTGAGGGTTGTCGAAGAGAAAATACAATGAAGAATGTTGGAAGTCGCAAATATGCGTTTAATTCCCTGCAGCTGAAGGCTTTCCCCAAGCATTACAGGCCTCCTGAAGGGACTTACGGAAAAGTTGAAACATGAACACACGGTTTCCTCTAATTAGCTGTTATGTAATAAATGTGGGTACCCTCTAGTGTCATATATGAATTCTTCAAGAAGACCTGAAGGATTGGTTTTTACTTTTATGTTTTTAAAACTATTTCACTAAAGAGTCTACAGAGCATGTTTTTTGCATTGGAATCCATAGCAGGTAATGTTGGGCTCACTAGTGTGGAGAGTTAACAACTGCCCATTTAAACAGCCTTCAGCCATAACCACACAGATATCAACAGTTACCTGTATGAATCAAGCCAGGTGCGTCTGAAATGCTAAGACTTTCTAAAACGCCCACTTAGGCAGCTGCACACCTCACTTATTTTTCTACTGAGTAACTCAAAATTGAGCATTGATTTACAATCTACTTTTTAAAAATCTCCATGTGAAACAGTAAATAATAGTTTAAATGATTGGATCCCGGGCAGACCACTAAATGTTAAATGTTAAGGGAAGTTTTGGGGAAAGACGCTCGCTCTGTCTCATGTGGCCAGGGCGAGTGCTTCTGGTGCATCAGCCTGCCTGTAACAGCACGGGTGGAACCAGGAGTTGAAGTAAAGGCTGATAAATCAGCCTGAGATAAGACTTATTAGAAGACAATACCTGCAAAGCCGCCTGCACAGTAGGGGCCACCCCTTCCCTTAAAGAACAGGGTGTCTGCTCGAGGGCATGAGGCCAGCCGGCTCCTGTTGCCTTATGCCCCGTGTGTAGTCCACGGCCCCAGGGCACGTCTCCCCTTCCTCCCCAGGTCAGGACCTCGCATGTGGTATTGTCTGATGCCTCTCAGTCAACAATGGGGGATTTTGCATAGAGACAGTGGAAGCCTAAATATTTTCGAAATTGGTGTCCTCTGGTGGGTTTCCCAATTTTTTGTCTTCTAGAAGACAATACAATCATGTTTGAATGTCTGATGAAAGTGTCTTTTAGGTCTGCAATATTGTTACTACTCATTCTGTTATGTAAGATGGCTGTTGAGAAAGTTGAGATATCTCCTAAAATGAGATTTTGAAAGGGATTAATGGACCATAAAACTTAGGAATTTCATAGAAAATTATGTCTGGTCATCTATTATAAGATGATGATGAGTCATCTGCACATAGCAGAGTTTTTTCTTAGTTTATATGTTTTTATCAATTGTTTTTATCATTATGTTTACATGTTATTTAAAAGGCTGTAAAAGAAATGTATGTGGCACATATTCATGATACTGATCCTAATGACTTGTGAACCCTTAGGAAGTTCCTTTACCTAAAATTCTAAATGCTATTCTTTGGGCTCCTCTAGAAATGCCACTTGGAAACACGTAACAGGCCTGGGCCTGGGGAGCTGAAGCACAGGCAAGACCACCCCTTGGCAGGGACAGAGGGTGGGCATCAGGTAAGGGTGGAACCAGGTGACCTTTCAGATCCTTTCCTCCTCAGAAGTCAGTGCACACCTGGAGCCTGCTGTCTCCTGACGCCCACTGGTGAGTGTGAACTGGTGTGGAGGGTGAGTCAGTGAGGGACCCTTGGTGCTCACCAACCCCTGCACAGCTGGGTTCACTGTGGAGGGCGGAGGTGGAGAAACGTGTCCCGCAAGCCCACTGCACAGGTGGCAGCAGGTGGTGTCAGATTCTCCTGCTGGGTCGATCCATGTGCAGAGACAGCTTCCAGTATGGCTGATTTAGTCTTTCACCTCCACCGTTTCATTTAATTTGTCATTTTCTAGTATCTATATATTTCCATCTTTACTCATTTTAACATCATTTTTTAAAACTCCCTTGTATTTTTAATGTTACTCATACAACTTTCAGATTTTTTTTTTTTTTTGGTCTGAAGAGCATTACCTGCATTTACCAAAAGGGAATATAGCAAATGTTGTCATCTGTTAGCAGTTTTGCATGTGGCACCTTTATGTGAGTATTTTCCTAATTTTGGCTTCATGTTGGATCACCATAAAAGTCGAAGACTTGGCTAATCACGTAGAAAATATTCAGGTTTCAGTATTCCACCTGAGCGCTACTCCCCCGCTCCTGTGCGGTAGTCAGTCTCACGGCGGCGCTGCACGATTACAAAGCTCGTTGAGTGGGGGCCACATTGCCCATCGTGGTGGCTGCAGGTACCCAGGTCACACGGGAGCTTTTGAGTTTTCAGTTGGAGAAGGAAGGCAGTTGTACAGGTTCCCGTAAAATAGAGGTTCCATCAAGTGCTCCTTATATAAGGCACCCATTTAAAAAGAAACGTTGAGACACTGAAAGCTCAGATGTGACGTGGATTCTGTGAAAGCGTCTGCAGCACAGTTGCCTTTGGTTTCCTTTAAAAACGTACAAATACTGTATAATAAGTTTTGTCCCTACACAATTGTATTTGCCAGGCTTAGTGCATTAAGGTACTTTTATTTATTTGTTTTGGACAGTATTAATATATATAAACATATAGTTACCGTTTTATATATTCTTAGCTCATTCAAAGCCATGTATGCTGTAAATGTGCTAGTCTTTAGAATGACAATAAACAACTAACGAGATCATTAAACCTGGTCTGCCTGATTCATTCGGATACATTAGGAGGACTGGTTCTGTGGCCGGCATCTGGCTGGACCATCTGGCTGGACTGCTGGGCATTGCATTGAGTGCTCAGTGTTTGTAAACATGAGACATTTCTGTTTTATAATCCTGTTTTCACTTAGTTGGAAGTAGAGGGCAGTGAGGTGTGGGATTCAGCTTCAGACAGATTCGGATCCCTATCCTGTTCTGCCTTTCACTGGCTGGTGACTTTGAGCAGCTTGCTTGCCCTCTCTGAGCCTCCCTCCATGTGCTGAGTATGAAGTTGCTGCTTTTGCCCTTGGGCCCAGTGCACATCAGATTTTGCGTACACGCTGTAAGAGTGAAGTTCCTCCTGTCTCCCCAGCCCTGTGGAGATGCTGCAGTTAAGCCTTCAAAGCCAAATGCTCTGGGAGCTCCTCTTCTCAAATACAGACCCCCAGGCTGGGGGGCCTGACATGGGGCTCAGAACTCTCACTCCTGTGGGGGAACCTCTGCCATATAATTACTCTCCAGTTTGGGGGTCACCCACCCCCTCCCAGGGGTATGGGATTTGACTGTACTGCGAGTGTGCCCTTCTTACTGTCTCGTTGTGGTTCCTTCTTTACGTCTTCGGTTACAGAATATCTTTTTTGGTAGGTTCTTACCTTTTCTTATCGATGGCTGTTCAGCAGTTAGTTGTGATTTTGGTGTGCTCACGAGAGGAGGTGAGCTCAAGGTCCTTCTACTCTGCCATCTTGTCCCAGGAACCGAGGAAATTTTAATCCAGGGTCATTGTGCTCTCCAGATCATCGACCATGACCCACAGTGAGTATCAGAGAAAAATCCCCTTATGCTTCCAGCAGGAGAGAGAAGGAACCACTCATGAGATCTGCGTGCTAAGTGTGGACACAGTGGGCAGTGTGAGATGATTGGCATCAAACGTTCCTGAGTGTTAGCTGCTGCTCATACCCTCCCACGTCCGTAAGTGTGGGTGGTGTCAACTCTGTGGGTTGCCTGGCCACCCGTTGTGTGACTTGCTGAAATGTCACTCCGTGAATGGTCTGATTCTTCATTATGTTGCATCTTGTGCTCGGCACACGTGCCTAGGGATCTCCCTTGGATAAATTCCTAGCAGTAGAAATGTACAACTAAAGGATAATTTCAATGTTCTAAATTTTTGAACTTTTAATACTACCAGAGTACTCCCATAAACTACCACCTGGAGCACCACCTGCCTTTCCCTTTCTCATCGGAGCTGGGACGGCACCTTGTTTCACTTCCATTCCTTTGATAACTCTGAAACTGAACATCTTTTATACTTATATTTGTGCTTCTACTTTTGTGACTTCGAGTGTACATCTTTTTCATATGACTAAGTGTTTTTAATACACAGTCTGTTCACTCTGTCACATTTTGTGGTCTTTTTAAACCTACTTGTCAGCTGTCTTTTCGTTTTGTTGATGGTAGGTAGGGGGTCTACAGAAGTGAAAAAATCTTATGTGGTGATATACACCTGTCTTTTTCTTTTTGCTGTTTGTTGTGAAATTGAGTCCCGGCTTCCCCACTGGGGTGACACAGCTGGCCCCCCACCCTTGTCCATGAGAGGGTGTCGTGCTGTGCCCTCGCTGAGGGACAGCACCGCACTTGGCACCTTGCACATGCTTGGTTTAATTCCATTTATGGTTCCTGCCTTTGCTGATACTGAGGTTACTTAAAAAATATTCACCTGTTCTTATTATTTCTAGTACGTACATGGTTTGTTTTACATTTAGAACAATTCATCGGGAATTATTTTTGGCATAAGGCACATGTTGTAGTGTTTGCTACGGTCAGCACGGCTCCCTCCTCTAAGCCAGCCCGAATGTTGCTCCTTTAAAGATATAAGCAAGGGGAGACGTTTCAGGACACTGGCCACTGTCACCGTGCACTTCCTCCTGCCCCTCCTCGATGCCATCCTGGGTTTCCGTTCCAGCCTGTTAGTGGGTGACTTGGTTCAACCTGGCTGCTTGGTTCTAGGGGCGGTGACTGCAGAGGTTCTGATTGGAAGAAGGTAAGGGGGGCTGGCGGTTGGAGTTTCCCCATTTGTAATTTTGCTGAGGACAAAAATGATCAGCTGTTCAAAGGGCCGTTACGTTTGTAACTTCCTTACAGGCTGTTCTAATGGGTCTCCCCTCTTTTTAAAAATTTTTTTATTGACGTATAGTTGATTCACAATGTTGTGTTAGTTTCTGGTATACAGCACAGTGATTCAGTCATATATATGTATACATATTCTTTTCCATTACAGATTTTTACAAGTTACTGAATATAGTTCGCTGTGGCATACAGTAGGACCTTGTTGTTTATTTTATATATAGTAATGTGTATATGTTAATCCCAAACTCCTAATTTATCCCTCTCCCCCCTTCCCCTATGATAACCATGAGTTTTCTGTGAGTCTGTTTGTTTTGTAAATAAGTTCACTTGTATCATATTGTATATTCCACACATAAGTGATATCATATATTTGTCTTTCTCTGACTTACTTCAGTCAGTATGACAACCTCTAGGTCCCTCCATGTTGCTGCAGATGGCATTAGTTCATTCTTTTTTATGGCTGAGTAGTATTCCTTTGTGTATACATGTGCCACATCTTCTTTATCCATGCCTCTGTCGATGGACACTTGGGTTGCCTCCATGTCCTGGCTATTGTGAATAGTGCTGCTGTGAACACTAGGGTGCATGTGTCCTTTTGAATTAGTATTTTCTCCAGGTACACGCCCAGGAGTGGGACTACTGGACGACGTGGTAACTCCATTTTTAGTTAAGGGACCCCCCACACCGTGTCCACAGCGCCGGGTTCCATTCCCCTGAGCCCCTTCCTGAAACAGCAAACAGCAAGTTGGAACCAGTTTTGAAGTTTTCTTGCAAGATCCTCCTCAGCCTGATGTGTTCCTATGCTGCCGTCACAAGGTGGACCTTCGGGCACAGGGCCACCCCTTAGTCACATGACAGAGCTTCTGGCACTGCCGTCTTTTCTGGCCTGGGGAGTGCCAGGAGCCTGGGCCAGTAGAAGGGCCTGGCCTCAGGTCTGGACATCCTGTTGTGCTCTGGGCGTGGGCCCTTCCAGGACCAGCACCTACGAGCAAGCCCTTGTGAAACTCTCTACTTGCAGATGGACAAACTCTTCCCTTACAAGCCTCTATGAAGAGTTGACTTTTCAGGAAGTTGTAGTGCAGGTGCTGCTCTGCAGTGTATGAAACCCTAGTCCAGAAACAAAAGGTTCCCTGGAAGGGGACAGCTCAGGGCGCCTGACCTGCCCTACATGCTCATGAGGGTTGCCCAGAGGGAGGGCAGAGCTGCCTCACAGGTACTGATTACCTTTACACTTTTAAATGTACCTTCCTCTCAAAGGCCCTTTCCAAAAGTAGAAAGTAATTAAATTTACAGTGGATAAAATCCAGTATTTGAGAACAGGAAGGAAAACAGAAATGAAAGTGAAATAGGGGTGTATGTCAACCCAAAACATTTTTCATTCCCACGAGCACGAAGCAGCACAGGCACTGGCAGGGGGAGAAGTGACAGGAGAGATGGAAACTTCTATTTAGCACACTCCATGCTCCCACAGGATTCTGGAAGCAGAACAGCACTGGCCAGAACTGACAGTCCGGCGCCTTGTTTACGCTGACCGTGGGCAGTGACACCAGCACAGCAGATGTCAGCCTACAACGTGTCTGGAAGCCGAATGTTGACTTTTAGGTGGAGGGTGCAGGTGGGTTCTGTGCCGTGCTCTGAACTGCAGCGGGGCCCTGTGAGTGGGTGTACACAGGTGCCCCCCGCCCCCAGCCGTGGCCACCAGGGAGACTGCCCCAGTCTCAAGTTACAACTCTATCCTGTGCTGCCCAGGGGAGAATGCCCCTCCCCAGTCTATGCTGAGATTTGGCAAACGGCTAATAACGTTGTCTTTTTTTTTTTTTTTTTGCGGTACATGGGCCTCTCCCGTTGCGGAGCACAGGCTCCGGACGCGCAGGCTCAGCGGCCATGGCTCACGGGCCCAGCTGCTCGGCAGCATGTGGGATCCTCCTGGACTGGGGCACGAACCCGTGTTCCCTGCATCGGCAGGCGGACTCCCAACTGCTGCACCACCAGGGAAGCCCTAACTTTGTCTTCTTTTTATTACAGTTATCACTACCCAAGCTCCGACACAGATTCCTGAGAGGGTGGGAACAGAATATCTGCACTCCAAATCCCTCCTCAGACCCCTTTTGTGCTTCACTACTTTGCAATGACTCTTCCTGCACCAGGCTTCCAGTGGGCCTTTTCAGCCAGTCCAGGCAGGTCTGCATTCAATTATAAATCTTTATGGTGCTGTCAGTCTCGGTTGTACCATTTAACAAAAAACAGCCAGGCTGGAGAGGACAGGAAGTGTGCTTGTTCCCAGAGCGAGGAAGAGCACAGCTGCATTTGGGAGATGGATGTAGCGGCATATGGCAGCTCATCACTTCCTCCCTGCTGCTCGCCCTGCCCTTGGCTTCTGTGGTTTTCCCTTCCTGGTCTCTCACTCTGCCTCTTCACTCTGATTGGCTTGTTGTCCTCCACCCACCACTAGCACTATGGTGGTCCCTAGGTTTCTGTCCATAACTTCCTTCTATCATACTTCATATGCTTTTCCTGAAATACCTTATTAGTCATTCATATAGAATAAACTACCACTCAATTGCTAATGACTACCAAATTTCCAGATCCATCTAAACATCCAACCATATCTCAGTCATTCTACTTGAGTGTCTTGATGTCTCAAACAGCATGTCAACACCAAACTCATGCATTCTTCCCCCCCCCCGCCCCCCCCCCCGCAAGCTGGCTGAGCTCTCCTCTGATAAATGACCTCACCTTCCACCCTGGGGTCACCTTCCCTCCCCTCCACATCCCATCAGCCACTAAGATCATATCTCTTCAACCCATTCCATAATTTTCATCCACACACTCACAGCCCTGGCCCACATCCACACTCCCTCTCAACTGGACCACCTCCCCGATAGCTTTCTTATTCCTCCTTCAAGGCCCGTCTCAGGCATGCCCTTTTCTATGGCGATTTCTCTCCACAAAATGAGCTGGCCCTTAAAAAAGTCCTCAATCAGCCTTGACTATATGCGTATTATATTATGCATCTCTCATTCATCACGTTACTTACCTTTTACTTTGCCCAGCATGTTACTCTGAGTTACAACAGCAAGTGCAATGCCTGTCACACAGGAGCTATTCAAAAAAGCTCACCGAATGAAAAGATTTTTTTTTGATGTTCAGATGAAATCTTATTTCAGCACTAGACTGTTGCTTTTCTCTGTATATAATCAGTTATTCTCAACACATTATAAGGAGCCAAATTCAACAGGCTCAAGGGAGAAGGCAAAGTTAATGTATAGTGTGGCAAACACCAGGACAGTGGTTTTCTCTTGGGGGTGAGCAGGCAGGTCTCTGAGGAATGTTAAGCATTACAGAGGGTTCAGACAATATTCTGTTGATCTGGATGATAGTTACATGGTGATCTACTTTATAGTTAACTGGCAACATTATAAAAACACTATATTGGGACCAACCTCACACACCAGTGGGCAGGCACAAAAATTCTGCAGGCCAAAAGGCAGTGGCACAATATATTTAAAGTGATAAAAGGGAAAAACCTACAACCAATAATCTACCCAGCAAAGCTTTCATTCTGATTGATGGAGAGATCAAAAGTTTTACAGACAAGAGCTAAAAGAGCTCCAAAAAACCAGCTTTACAAGAAATATTAAGGGAACTTCTCTAAGCAGAAAAGGCCATTACTAGAAACATGAGAATCAGGAAAGGAAAAAGCTCATTGCTAAAGATAAATATACAGTGAAGGTAGTAAATTAACCATGTACAAAGCTAGTAGAAGGTTAAAAGAAAAAAGTAAAGTCATCGACATCTTCTTTAAGCAGTTAATAGATACACAAAGCTGTAAAATGTGACATGAAAACTAGTAAGTGTTGAGGGAGGGGAGCAAAAATGCAGGGTTGTTAAAATGCGTTTCATGTTAAGAGATTAGCAACTTAAAATAATCATTATATATACATGTGTGTGTGTATATATAGAGAGAGCTATACATAAACCTCATGGTAACTACAAGCCAAAAGTCAATAATAGATGCACACGCAAAAAAGAGAACGGACTCCAAACATAACTGAAGATAGTCATCAAATCACAAGGGAAGAGAACGAAAGAAGAAAGGAACAAAAAAGAACTACAAAAACAACCCCCAATTAACAAAACAGCAATAAGTACACATCTATCAATAATTACTTTAAATGTAAATGAGCTAAATGCTCCAATCAAAAGACACAGCGTAGCTGAATGGATAGAAAAACAAGACCCGTATATATGAGGCCTACCAGACTTACTTCTGATCTAAAGACACACAGACAGAAAGGGGATAGAAAAAGGTACTCCCTGCAAATGGAAATCACAACAAAGTTGGGGTAGCAATATTAGACCCAAAACAAACAAAAAAACCCACCTTTAAAACAAAGACTATATAAAGAGACAAAGAAGGACATTATATAATGACCAAGCCATCAAGAATATGTAACAATTGTAAATATATATGCACCCCACATAGGAGTACCTAAATACATAAAGCATATACTAACAGATAAAAAGGTACAAACCACCAGTAACACAGTAATAGCAGGGGACTTTTAACACCCCACCTACATCAATGGACAGGTCATCCAGAAAGAAAATCAATAAGAAAACACTGTGGCCTTAAATGACAAATTAGACCAGATGGACTTAATATATATAGAACACTCCATCCAAGAGAAAGGAGAATGCATTCTTTTCAAGCACACATGGAACATTTTTCAGGATAGATCACATGCTAGCAATAAAGCCTCAGCATATTTAAGAAAACTGGAATCATCAAACATCTTTTTTGACCACAATGCTATCAGACTAGAAATCAACTACAAGAAACACAAACGTGGAGGCTAAACAATATGCAACTAAACAACCAATGGATCACTGAAGAAATCAAAGAGGAAATCAAAAGCTACCTGAAGACAAATGAAAAGAAAAACACAATGATCCAAAATCTATGGGACCCAGCAAAAGGAGTTCTAAGACAGAAGTTTATAGCAACAGCTTAAAAATAAAAATAAAAAAATCCCAACAAACAAAAGCCCAGGAGCAGCTGGCTTCACAGGTAAATTCTACCAAACATTTAGAGAAGAGTTAACACTTATCCTTCTCAAACTATTCCAAAATATTGTAAAGGAAGGAGTGTTTCCAAACTCATTTTAGGAGGCCAGCATCACCCTGATACCATAAGCAGACAAAGATATCACAAAAAAGAAAATTACAGGCCAATATCACTGATGAACACAGATATAAAAATCCTCAACAAAATATTAGCAAACTGAATTCAACAATACATTAAAAAGATCATACAACATGATCAACTGGAGTTAATCTCCGGGAGGCAAGGATGGTTCATTATCTGCAAATCAACCAATGTGATATATATATACCACATTAACAAACTGAAGAATAAAAATCATATAATCAAAAAACAAAACAACAAAAAATCATATGATCATGTCAATACATGCAAAAAAGCTTTTAACAAAATTCAACAACCATTTATAACTCTCCAGAAAGTGGCTATAGAGGGAACATACCTCAACATAATAAAGGCCATATATGATAAGCCCACAGCTAACATCACACTCAACAGTGAAAAGGTAAAAACATTTCCTCTAAGATCAGAAACAAGACAAGAATGCCCACTTGCCACTTTTATTCAAAATAGTGTTGGAAGTCTTAGCCACAGAAATCAGACAAGAAACAGAAATAAAAGGAGATTAAATTGGAAAGGAAGAAATAAAACTGTCCCTGCTTGCAGATGACATGATACTATACGAAGAAAATCCTAAAGACGCCACCAAAAATCTCCTAGAGTTCATCAATGAATTCAGTAAAGTTGCAGGATACAAAATTAATATACAGGAATATGTTGCATTTCTATACACTAACAATGAACTTTCAGAATGAGAAATTGGGAAAACAACCCCATTTACCACTGCATCAAAAAGAATAAAATACCTAACAATAAATCTAACTAAGGAGATCAAAGACCTTTACTCGGAAAACTGTGAGACAGTGATGAAAAAATTGAAGATGACAGATGGAACGATACACTGTACCATGTTCATGGACTGGAAGAATCAGTATTGTTAAAATGACCATACTACCCAAGGTAATCTACAGATTCAGTGGAATCCTTATCAAAATACCAATGGCATTTTTCAAAGAACCACAACAAATAATTCTAAACTTTGTATGGAAACACAAAGACCCCAAATAGCCAAAGCAATCTTTAGAAAGAAGAACAGAGCTGGAGTTATCATACTCCATGACTTTGGACTATACTACAAAGCTATAGTCATCAAACCAGTATGGTACTGGCACAAAAACAGACACATAGCACAGTGGAACAGAATAGACAGCCCAGAAATAAACCCACACACTTATGGTCAATTAACCTATGACAGAGGAGGCAAGAATATACAAATGGGGAAAAGACGGTCTCTTCAATAAGCGGTGCTAGGAAAACTGGACAGCGACATGTAAATGAAATCAGAACATTTTCTCTCACCACATACAAAAAATAAACTCAAAATGGATTAAAAACCTAAGTGTAAGACTGGAAACCATAAAAAAAAAATCCTAGAAGAAAACATAGAACACTGATAAATTGCAGCAATTTTTTAGATCTGTCTCCTAAGGCAAAGAAAACAAAAGCAAAAATAAATGGGATCTAATTAAACTTAAAAGCTTTTGTAGAGCAAAGGAAACCACTGACAGAATGAAAAGACAGCCTACTGAGAGAAAATATTTGAAAATGATATGACCAATCAGGGGTTGATATCCAAAATATATAAAGAGCTCATACAGCTCAATATCAAAAAAAAAACCCCTGATTTTAAAATGGGCAGAAAACCTGAAAAGATATTTTTCCAAAGACAACATACAGATGGCCAACAGGCATATGAAAATCACTAATATCACTAATCATCAGAGAAATGCCAATCAAAACCACAACAAGATATCACCTCACACCTGTCAAAATGGCTATCATCAAAAAGAACACCAATAACAAATGTTGGTGAGGAGGTGGAAAAAAGGGAGCCTGTGTACTCTGTTGGTGGGAATGTAAATTGGTGCAGTCACTATGGAAACAGTATGGATATTCCTCAAAAAACTAAAACTAGAACTACCGTATGAGCCAGTAATTCTGCTCCTGGGTATATAGCCAAAGAAAATGAAAACACTAATTTGAAAAGATTAATATGCCCCAATGTTCACAGCAGCATTATTTACAATAGCCAACATATGGAAGCAACCTCAACAGATATGTGGATAAAGAAGACGTGGTGTGTATATATATATATATGTACACACACACACACACATACACACTAGACTACTACTCAGCCATAAAAAAGAATGAAACTTTGCCATTTGCAACAATGTAGACAGACCTGGAGGGCATCATGCTTAGTGAAATAAGACAAAAACTATTTATCACTTATATCTGTAATCTAAAAAATAAAACGAATATAACAAAACAACCAGACTCACAGATATAACAGAGAACAAATTAGTGGTTACTAGAGGTTACTAGAGGGAAGGGGGAGGGGCAAGACATGGGTACAGGATTAAGAAGTACAAACTACTATGTATAAAACAAACTACAAAAATATATTGTACAGCACAGAAAATATAGCCAATATTTTATAACTTTAAATGGATTATAATCTAAAAAAATTTTGAATCACTGTGTTGTACACTTGAAACTAACATTGTAAATCAACTATGCCTCAATGAAAAAAACAATACCCTATGTACCTTCCTGTTATATTTAACAATAAAAATTACATGTTAATCCATCATTCAATGAAAAATCTGAAAAGAAAATTTAAAAAGCATTTCCACTTACAACAGAGTCAAAAAGAGTAAGGTAATTAGGAATAAACCTAACCACAGACACAAAAGTCTAACATACTGAAAACTACAAAAAGTTGCTGAAAAAAATTAAAGAAGACACCAATAAATGGAAAGAAATCCCATATGAATGGATTGGAAGAATTTATATTGTTAAGATGCCAATACTATCCAAAGTGTACAGATTCAACATACTCCCTGTCAAAATCCCACTGGTGTTTTTTGCAGAAATAGAAAAATCCATTCTAAAATTCACATGGAATCTCAAGGGACTGAATAGCCAAAACAATCTTGAAAAAGAAAAAAGTTGGAGGTCTAGTACTTCCTGATTTCAAAACTTAATAGAAAACGACAGTAATTAAAACAGTGTGGCAGGGCTTCCCTGGTGGCGCAGTGGTTGAGAGTCCACCTGCCGATGTAGTGGACACGGGTTCTACCCCGGTCCGGGAAGATCCCACATACTGCAGAGCAGCTGGGCCCGTGAGCCATGGCCGCTAAGCCTGCGCGTCTGGAGCCTGTGCTCCGCAACAGGAGAAAGCCACAACAGTGAGAGGCCTGTGTACTGCAAAAAACAAACAAACAAAAAACAAAACAGTGGGGGCACTGGCTTAAAGACAGACACATAGTGCAGTGGAATAAAAAGGCCAGAAATAAACCCTGGTATAGATGGGCAAATAATTTTAAACAACGCAGAAGACCATTCAATGAGGAAAGGACGATCTTCTCAGCAGTACTGGGAAAACTGGGTATCCACATGCAAAAGACTGAAATTGGACCCTTACCTTATATCAACTCAAACTGGAACAAAGACCTAAACATAAGAAGTAAAACAATACAGCTCCTAGGAGAAAACTTAGGGGAAGAGCTTTCTTGGACAGGGCAATGATTTCTTGGCTACAACACCAAAAGCACAGGCGACAAAAGTAAAAACAGATAAACTGGACTATATCAAAATTGCAAACTGTGCATCAAAAGAACACAATCAACAGAGTGAAAAGAAATGGGAGAAAACATATCCAGATCACATATGTGGTAAGAAGTTAATATCATAATATACAAAGAACATCTAGAACTTAACGAAAGAGCAAACAACACTTTTTAAAAATGGGCAAAGAACCTGAATAGATATTTCTCCAAAGAAGATCTATAAATAGTTAACAAAGACCTGAAATGATAAAATGGTGCTCAACATCAGTAGAATTGGTGGTTACCAGCGGGTGGGAGGGAGGACAGGGTAATGGGGAGTTGTTTAATTGGTAGAGAGTTTCAGTTTTGCAAGATGAGAAGAGTTCTGGTGACTGGTTGCATAACAAGCTGAATTACATAACACTATTGAACTATATACTTAAAAATGGTTAAGATGTTAAATTTTTCATTATGTACATTTTATCACAACTAAAACTTAAAAATATAGGCACTAATAAAGGTATCAGAAATTATGTTGTAAATGGATTATAGACCTACATGTCAGCTAAAACTAAACTCTCAGGTGAAAACAGGAATAAATTTCCATAAGCTTGGAAGAGGCAGTGGTTTCCTTTAGATACACCAAAAGGAAAAATTGGAATTCATCAAAATTAACAACTGCTCCAAAAGACAGCATCAAGAAAGTGAAGATAAACTACAAACTGGGAGAAAACATGTCAAAGGCCAATCGTTTGTCTTTAAAAGGAACTTGTATACCTAATATACAAAAATAAAAAACAAAAAATCACAATAAAAAGACAACTCAAATGAAAAATGGACAAAGGATCTGAATAGACACTTTTACACACATATACAAATGGCCAATAAGCACATGAAAACATGCTCAATATCATTAGCCATTAGGGAAATGCCAATCAAAATCCCAATTCAATAACACTTCATACCAAATAGAATGACTGCAATCAAAAAGATGAAAAGTATATTGAGGTGCTCCTATGTTGGGTGCATATTTATTTACAATTGTTGTATCTTTTTCTTGGACTGATCCCTTGATCATTATGTAGTGTCCTTCCTTGTTTCTTGTAACAGTCTTTATTTTAAAGTCTACTTTGTCTGATATCAGTATTGCTACTCCAGCTTTCTTCTGATTTCCATTTGCATGGAATATATTTTTCCATATCCTCACTTTCAGTCTGTATGTGTCCCTAGGTCTGAGGTAGGTCTCCTGTAGACAGCATACATATGAGTCTTGTTTTGTACCCAACACAGGAGCACATGAATATATAAGGCAAATGCTGACAGACATAAAAGGGGAAATTGACAGTAACAAGTAACAGTGGGGGACTTTAACACCCCACTTACACCAATGGACAGATTATCCAGACAGAAAATTAATTAGGAAACATAAGCCTTAAATGACACATTAGACCAGATAGACTTAATTAATATTTATAGGACATTCCATCCAAAAGCAGCAGAATACACTTTCTTCTCAAGTGCACAGGAAACATTCTCCTGGATAGATCACATGTTGAGTCACAAATCAAGCCTTGGTAAATTTTAAAAAACTGAAATCATATCAAGCATCTTTTCTAATCACATTGCTATAAGATTAGAAATCAGCTACAGGAAAAAAAAACTGTAAAAAAAACACAAACACATGGAGGCTAAACAATATGTTACTATATAACCAATGGAACACTGAAGAAATCAAAAACTACCTACAAACAACAATGTAAACATGACGATCCAAAACCTATGGGATGCAGCTAAAGCACTTCTAAGAAGGAAGTTTCAGCAATACAATCTTATTTCAAGAAACAAGAAAAATCTCAAATAACCTAACCTTATACCTGAAGCAACTACAGAAAGAAGAACAAACAAAACCCAGAGTTAGTAGAAGGAAAGAAATCATAAAGATCAGAGCAGAAATAAATGAAATGGAGACAAAGAAAACAATAGCGAAGATCAATGAAACTAAAAGCTGGTTCTTTGAGAAGATAAACAAAATTGATAAAACTTTAGGCAGACTCATCAAGAAAAAAAGGGAGAGGACTCCAATCAATAAAAATTAGAAGTGAAAAAAGTTACAGTGGACACCACAGAAATACCAAGGATAGTAAGAGACTACTACAAGCAACTACACACCAATAGAATGGACAATCTAGAAGAAATAGACAAATTCTTAGGAAGGTACAACCTTCCAAGACTGAACCTGGAATAAACAGAAAATATGAACAGACTAATCACAAGTACTGAAATTGAAACTGTGATTAAAAATCTTCCAAGAAACAAAAGTCCAGGACTATGGCTTCACAGGTGAATTCTCGTAAACATTTAGAGAAGAGTTTACACCTACCCTTCTGAAACTTCCAAAAAATTGCAGAGGAAGAAACACTCCCAAGCTCATTCTACGAGGCCAACATCACCCTGATACCAAAACCAGACAAAGCTATCACAAAAAAAGAAAATATCACTGATGAACAAAGATGCAAAAATCCTCAACAAAATACTAGCAAACCAAATCCAACAACACATTCGAAGGATGACACAACATGATCAAGTGGGATTCATCCAGGGATGCAAGGATTTTTCAATATCTGCAAATCAGTGTGATAAACCACATCAACAAATTGAAGAATAAAAACCCTATGATCACCTCAGTAGATGCAGAAAAAGCTTCTGACAAAATTCAACTCCCACTTATAATAAAAACTCTCCAAAAAGTGGGCATAGAGGGAACCTACCTCAACATAATAAAGGCCATATATGACAAACCCAGAGCGAACGTCATTCTCAATGGTGAAAAACTGAAAGCACTTCCTCTAAGATCAGGAACAAGACAAGGATGTCCACTCTTGCCACTTTTATTCAACATAGTTATGGAAGTCCTAGCCACGGCACTCAGAGAAGAAAAAGGAATCCAAATTGGAAAAGAAGAAGTAGAACTGTCACTATTTGCAGATGATATGATACTATATATAGAAAATCCTAAAGATGCTACCAGAAAACTACTAAAGCTCATCAATGAATTTGGTAAAGTTGCAGGATACAAAATTAATACACAGAAATCTCTTGCATTCCTATATATTAACAACAAAATATCAGAAAGAGAAATCGTACTATATGTGGCACATATATACAATGGAATATTACTCAGCCATAAAAAGAAACGAAATTGAGCTATTTGTAATGAGGTGGATAGACCTAGAGTCTGTCATACAGAGTGAAGTAAGTCAGAAAGAAAAAGACAAATACCGTATGCTAACACATATATATGGAATTTAAGAAAAAAAATATCATGAAGAACCTAGGGGTAAAGCAGGAATAAAGACGCAGACCTCCTAGAGAACGGACTTGAGGTTATGGGGAGGGGGAAGGGTGAGCTGTGACACGGCGAGAGAGAGTCATGGGCATATACACACTAACAAACGTAGTAAGGTAGATAGCTAGTGGGAAGCAGCCGCATGGCACAGGGATATTGGCTCGGTGCTTTGTGACAGCCTGGAGGGGTGGGATAGGGAGGGTGGGAGGGAGGGAGACGCAAGAGGGAAGACATATGGGAACATATGTTTATGTATGACTGATTCACTTTGTTATAAAGCAGAAACTAACACACCATTGTAAAGCAATTATACCCCAATAAAGATGTTAAAAAAAAAAAAAAAAAGAAAGAGAAATCAAGAAAACAATCCCATTTACCACCTCATCAAAAAGAATAAAATAACCTAGGGCTAAACCTACTTAAGGAGGCAAAAGACCTGTACTCAGAAAACTATAAGATACTGATGAAAGAAATCAAAGATGACACAAACAGATGGAGAGATAGACCATGTTCTTGGATTGGAAGCATCAATATTGTGAAAATGACTATACTACCCAAAGCAATCCACGGATTCAATGCAATCCCTATCAAATTACCAAAGGCATTTTTCACCGAATTAGAACAAGAAATTTTACAATTTGTATGGAAACACAAAAGACCCCAAGTAGCCAAAGCAATCTTGAGAAAGAAAAACTGAGCTGGAGCAATCAGGCTCCCTGACTTCAGAGTATACTACAAAGCTACAGTCATCAAAACAGTACGGTACTGGCACAAAAACAGAAATACTGATCAATGGAACAGGACAGAAAGCCCAGAGATAAACCCACACACCTGTAGTTACCTAATCTATGACAGAGGCAAGAATACACAATGGAGAAAAAACAGTCTCTTCAATAAGTGGTGCTGGGAAAACTGGACAGCTACATGTAAATGAATGAAATTAAAACACTCCCTAACACCATACACAAAAACAAACTCAAAATGGATTAAAGACCTTATAAAACTCTTAGAGGAAAACATAGGCAGAACACTCTTTGACATAAATCACAGCAAGATCTTTCTTGATCCACCTCCTCGAGTAATGAAAATAAAAAACAAACAAATGGAACCTAATGAAACTTAAAAGCTTTTGCACAGCGAAGGAAACCATCAACAAAACAAAAAGACAGTCTTCAAAATGGGAGAAAATGTTTGCAAACGAAGCAACCGACAAGGGATTAATCTCCAAAATATACAAATAGCTCATGCAGCTCAATAACAAAAAAACAAACAACTCAATCAAAAAATAGGCAGAAGATCTAAATAGACATTTCTCCAAAGAAGACATACAGATGGCTAAAAAGCACATGAAAAGATGCTCAACATCGCTAATTATTAGAGAAACGCAAATCAAAACTACAATGAGGTATCACCTGACACCAGTCCGAATGGCCATCATCAAAAAATCTACAAACGAGAAATGCCGGAGAGGCTATGGAGAAAGGGGAACCCCCCTACACTGTTGGTGGGAAGGTAAATTGGTACAGCCACTATGGAGAACAGTATGGAGGTTCCTTAAAAAATTAAAAATAGAGCTACTTTATGATCCAGCAATCCCACTCCTGGGCATATATCTGGAGAAAACCGTAATTCAAAAAGATACATGGGGCCCTCCCAATGGTTAAGAATCCGCCTGCCAATGCAGCAGACACGGGTTTGAACCACGGTCTGGGAAGATCCCACGTGATGTGGAACAACTAAGCCCGTGCACCACAGCTACTGAGTCTGCACTCTAGAGCCACAACTACTGAAACCCACATGCCTAGAGCCCTGCTCTGCAACAAGAGAAGCCACTGCAGTGAGAAGCCCGCACACCACAACGAAAAGTAGCCCCCACTCACCACAACTAGAGAAAGCCTGTGCACAGCAACGAAGAAGCAACACAGCCATAAATAAATAAACAAACAAAAAGATACAAGCACCCCAATATTCGTTACAGCACTATTTACAATAGCCAGGACATGGAAGCAACCTAGGTGTCCATCAACAGAGGAATGGATAAAGAAGGTGTGGTACATATATACAATGGAATATTACTCAGCCATAAAAAAGAACGGAATAATGCCATCTGCAGCAAGATGGATGATCCTAGAGACTGTCATACTGAGTGAAGTAGGTCAGACAGAGAAAGACAAATATTGTATGATATGCCTTATATGTGGAATCTAAGAAAAGGGTACAAATGAACTTACCTACAAAACAGAAATAAAGTTACAGATGTAGAAGTTACCTACAAAACAAATAAAGTTACAGATGTAGAAAACAAGCTTATGGTTACTAGGGGGTAAGGGAGGGAGCAGGGATAAACTGGGAGATAGGGATAGACATATACCCACTACTATATATAAAATAGATAACTAAGAAGGACCTACTGTATAGCACAGGAAACTCTACTCAATACTCTGTAATGGCATATATGGGAAAAGAATCTAAAAAAGAGTGAGTATATGTTTATGTATAACTGATTCACTTTGCTGTACACCTGAAACTAACACAACATTGTAAATCAACTATACTCCAATAAAAATTTTAAAAAATAAAATTTTTAAGAAGTTATAATAAAAAAACCCAAAAGGTGAAAAATAACAACTATTGGTGATATGGAGAAATTAAAATCCTCATACATTACTGGTGGGAATGTAAAATGATGTAGCCACTGTGGAAAAGTTTGGCAGTTTATCAGTTAAAGATGGAGTTATCATACGACACAGTAATACCGCTCTTAGGTATATAACCCAAAGAAATGAAACATGTCCGGATAAAACTCATTAATAAATGTTCATATCATTAGTCATAATAGCCCCAAAGTGCAAATAACCCAAAATTTCCTCAACTGATGAATGGATTTAAAAAATGTGGTATATCTATACTATGGTATATTATTCAGCAATAAAAAGCAATGAAGTACAGATAGATGCTACATATAGATGAAACTTGAAAACATGGTGAAAGAAGCCAGTCACAAAAGGCCACATAGTACATATTTCTGTGTTTATGAAATGTCCAGAATAAGCAAATCTACAGACACAGAAAATGTATGAGTTGTTGCCAAGAGCTGGTGGGGGGGGGGGTGGGGGGGGAGGAGGGAGTAACTGCTAATGGAGATGGGGCTTCTCTTTGGGGTGATGTAAATGCCCTGGAATTAGACAGTGGTGATGGCTTCATGACTGGGCTTCATGACTGTGACTATTAAAAAAAAAAAACACTGAAATTGTATACTTTAAGGGTGAATTTTATGGTATTTGAATTTCTTCCAATGAAGCTCTCAATAAAGCTGTGACTAAGAAAAAGATAGGGTTCTATAAAATAATTTGAGTTTCTTATCAAACTTAACTTTTAATAAAAGTTGTAGCACTTAAGCAGGTATACAAGAGGTATTGAAAAAATCTATCCTTTTCCCTTTCCCAGTGAATAGTATATACAACAGACCTCAGTGAATTTCTGCAACAAGGATCAGTGCTGATGTGGAATTCTCACAACTTTAGGTGAACCTTTAAGAAAGCAAATGAGCTACAGAATACCTTGATTGCTTTAACTCCAGTGACCTGCAGGTCTATGAAGAAGCTATGGCTCCTTCCATTATTCTTCAATACTGAAAAAAAAAAAAAACTGGAAACTTGGATTCACATCTGGCTCTACTGTATTATGTGATTGGAATAAAATTACATGATTCTAAACTTTTACAAGCATTTCATGGTTTTCAGTCTTGCCTTCTATAGTCAATACCTACTGGCTCTGAATCCTTCTTTCCTTTTAGGATAAAGCCCAGCATTCATTCAATGAGATTCTGACATGAGTTACCAAATACAGTGCATAAGACCCAGGCCTGGCCAAGATCATGGGGTCCCATCCCTTTTTCCACAGGGACTACAGGTCTAATTCAGGGGCAGGTGTTCCACAGAAGAGTCCTTTTGTAGGGTCTGATTAATGGACCCTAGAAAAGGAGGTTATCTCTCTTCTTTTTGGGTCACAGACCTTAAGGATGTGTGCTTTTGATGGCCTCATTCCCATTATGTAGAAAGGGCCAGCCTAAAAACGAGGTCAGGAGACAGAGAAAAACAGTCAAGAGATGGAGGCAAGGAGCCCTGGCAGCATAATCCCAGGCCTTGTATCCAGCTATGCCTAATGAGTGATATTCATGTTTTGAGGTTGTTACTTCAGTGATTCAGTGCAAGGGAAGCATTTCTTCTCCAAGGAATCAAACACAATTTATTTTAGAACTAAATAGTACAGACTGAATAAAAGAAAGTTTTATCCTAAACTTTCAAGATAGACATTTTCTCACCAGGCACCATGTTGATTTTAACAGTCCTGTTAGTGGCCTTCACAATATTCACGAAGGATGTACAAACTGTGTCATTTGGTTGAGAAGTCAAGTTTGAAAATAATCTTTCCATTCTCTGTGCTTCAGAACAATTCTTAAAACACATCTAGTATGTTCTTAGCTCATAACTATTCAATTAAATTTTTCTTCTAAAAATAACTTAGAGCAAGAGAAGCATTTACTTCATACATACTCATCCATTTTCTTCAGTGTTCCATGGAGGAAGAAACTGCTCCAACCGAACAGATGTAACAAAAAGTATGTTTCTTATTTTGGCTTCTCTGTTTTAATGACAGAGAAAATCCTTTGTTGTTTTCATCTTGGTTTCAACATAGTAGTATCAATATCCTTTTCTTCCCCTGAATCTTGATCTGGCATCCAACTGAAAATAAATATACAATTAAATAATATTCTGGACACCATAATTAAACACAGATTTGGTAACAGGTGTCACTATATGAGAGAAGTAAACCAGTTTCCAGCACACTCAAAAAGGCAATGGTCACAGCTCCCAAGGGGGGGGAAAAAAAGATGGCGTTAAAAACGAAAGTTCCATTTAAGGTCACAATAAGGATTTTCTTCTTGAGTCCAAATTTCATTTATCTTTTTCTCTGAAGTACACTCAATGTATGTTGTTCTTCAAACAAACTTGACTTTCTAATTAGGTTTTGTTTGGGTTAATATTCAAGTGTTTTTTAAATCTTTAAATAGTAACTGAAAAGAGGAAAGAGCCTTGAACAATGTTACTGACACTTTAGTATTAAAAGTCCTTAAATTACTACTCATAGGTCAATTCTATGTTCTTTCACTTAAGCCTCACAGTGCAGCCACTTCTTAAGGGTGGTGTGGTAGTGTGAAGGGTCCTAGTCAGTAGAGAAGGCAAAATTGCATAGACAGTCAATACCACTCCCTAGAAATTCCATAGGAAGGAATTATTTTAGAGTTAAACCCTATTAATGAGGACAACACAGCCAGTGTGAGACAGACTGCTATTTCTTCATCTGAGCACTAGATAAAGTAGCTAAGAACCACATTTTCAAAAAATAAATAAATAATCTTCAAACATGGGAATCATGATCAGGATGATGAGAAGCTTATATTAAGAGGGAACAGCCCATTCAAACTCACCATCTCACCTTCACTCTGGGTCGTACACTCACTGTTTGAAATATCAAGCAAAATTACCAGCACAATTTAAATTATTTTGTTTCAGGTTTTTGCCAAGAGTGCATAAGTTACAACAGTTAAGTGTGAGGCAACTCCACTATGCTGGAGGACTAACAGTGAGTCACAGTCTTAAGGGCTGCAAGAATCTCTAAGTCTGTTAAAAAGTTCCCTATACTGCTCTTTCTGGAGTCCAAAAGTATGAGTGAAGCTCTGCCTTGTACTGATATTTGAAATGGTCAGAAGCATGTTTACTTTTTATTCAAGATGGTTACAAATTTCTGCAGAAGGTAGATAAATTGTGGGAAATTTTTACATGTTCTGATTTCTTAAAGTTCTTTGGAGATCAAAGACTGATGTTCAGGCCACGAATTACAGGGAGTTTATTACAAATTCAATCATTACGATTAAAAAGGACAACTCATCACCTCTTACAGTAACTGTTCTTTATAACTTCTCAATTATTTAAACATGATCTGACATTCTTGGAAGATCTAAAGGCTTGCATCTTACATGGGTAACAAAACTATGTGAGAGAAGGCAAGAAAATCCTCTTTTCTTACATTAAATGACGGGAAAATATGGCAAAGAACTGTGTCACTTGAGAAAAGAAAGAGAGCATGGCTAAATTTAATCTAACTTTACACCTCCCAGGATCTGGTTAGTTAGCAAACATGCTCAAGTTCTTGTCTGGCCTCCCAGACCATAATATCCTGTACTCTCTGCTTCTCCTATCAACAAAAGGGAAGGGATCTGAGTGCTGTCCCTCAACAAACAAAAGCAGGTTAGCAAGTCCAAGTTACTGCTGTCTTTAGAGGGATGTCCATTTTTCTGATTTCGTATTTTCTTTTCACAAAGAGAAGGCTCCTGGTTTCTATTCCAAAGATCTTTGTAGATATTTGGAATCAAAGAACACTAGAGTAGAAACCATGAGATTTGTAATGTCCTCTTAGGCTGTCTTTCCACAATCCCTCACTCTACAAATTCAAACACAGACACCAACATCTTCTCCTAATCACACCAACGTGTAAGGCACAGTGCACGCACCACAGACCCCACATTATGGGTCTGTGTGTAGCTGCCAAATGACCCACATACACAGTGACCAACCTCAACTGTGCCCCATCTACACCTGCCAAGACTGAACTCTCTCTCTTTCAAAACTCCATGAAGTTTAGCTGCTGTGGTTAGCAGAACAGCAATAACGGAACAATCAGCTGTGGGTGTGCATGAATGCCACCTCACGTTAATTCACTGGGGAAGAAAAAATACATCCTTTTTTCCAAGTGATATCACTGCAACCTATTTATAATTACTAAGTCACTCACATATTTAACTCCACAGAGCTAATTTCTATCATAAGCTTTTAAAAATCGTTAGCTACTTACCACTGATCTTTTACACTCAAAAAATGAGTATTTCAAAGCTTTGCAGTTTCCTTCCTTCAGACACTGCCGAGGGGATTTTCCTTCCTATGACACATAAAACAATATAAATACCTGAAAAATTTTCTCACAAAGTACAAAATAACTGTCCTTCTGGAAATAGTTCTTTTTTAAAAAGTTAAGGAAAAGCAGAAAACAATAATATAAGAAATAATTCATAATTCATTTTGACTGTTGGTACTTAAGAAAAAAAGGATAGAATGAAAAAATATGTAAAATAATTTTGGGGCACTTTAAGGGTGCCCTTGAATTTTTGAAAACGCTGGTTTCCATGGGATACTTTTCTTTAAAATGTTTATATAAAAATCTAGAAACTGTTATCTTCACCTCCTCATGTGTAAGAAAGGGAAAGAGTAAAGGTGAAAGTAGTAACAGGGTTTCTTCAGGGTTTTTAAAACTTTCACACTCAAGAAGTCCTAAAGACAGAGAAGAAAGTAGTGTGTGTGACACAGAGAGAGAGAGGGAGAGAGGGAGGGAGAGAGAGAGAGGGAGGGAGTGGGGGGAGGGGGGAGAGAGAGGGAGGGAGAGAGAGGGAGGGAGGGAGAAGGAGGGAGAGAGAGGGTGGAAGGGGGAAGAGAGAGAGAGGGAGGGATGGGGAGAGAGGGGGAGGGGGAGGGAGGGAGAAAGAGGGGGAGGAAAGGGGGAGAGAGAGGGAGAGAGAGAGGGAGAGAGAGGGGGAGAGAGAGGGAGAGAGAGGGAGGAAGGGGGGAGGGGGAGAGAGGGAGGGAGAGAGAGAGAGGGAGGGAGTGAGGGAGAAGGAGGGACTGAGGGAGGGAGGGGGAGAGGGAAGGAGAGATGGAAAGAGGAAGGGGGAGAGAGGGAGGGAGAGAGAGAAAGTGGGGAGAGGGAGGGAGAGAGAGAGGGAGGAAGGGGGAAGAGAGAGAGAGGGAGGAAGGGGGGAGAGAGAGGGAGGGACAGAGGGAGGGAGAGATAGAGAGGGAAGGAGGGATAGGGAGGGAGAGAGAAAAAGGGAAGGGGGGAGAGAGGGAGGGAGGGAGAAGGAGAGAGAGAGGGGAGGAATGGGAGAGAGGGAGAGAGAGAGGGAGGGAGGGAGAGAGAGGGAGGGAGTGAGGGAGAAGGAGGGAGTGAGGGAGGGAGGGGAGAGGGAGGGAGAGATGGAAAGAGGAAGGGGGAGAGAGGGAGGGAGAGAGAGTGGGGAGAGGGAGGGAGAGAGAGAGGGAGGAAGGGGGAAGAGAGAGAGGGAGGAAGGGGGGAGAGAGGGAAGGAGGGGGAGGGAGGGAGAAAGAGAGGGAGAGGAAAGGGGGAGAGAGAGAGGGAGAGAGAGGGAGAGAGAGAGGGAGGAAGGGAGAGAGAGAGGGAGGAAGGGAGAGAGAGGGAGGGAGGGAGGGAGGGAGAGATAGAGAGGGAAGGAGGGATAGGGAGGGAGAGAGAAAAAGGGAAGGGGGGAGAGAGAGAGAGGGAGAAAGGGGGGAGAGAAAGAGTGGGGAGAGAGGGAGGGAGGGAGAAGGAGAGAGAGAGGGAGGGAGGGAGGGAGGGTGTGCACATGAGCGATCAGGAATGCTGTAGTGCTGAATGGGAGGGTTTGTTCTGGAAGGTAGTATCAAGTGGCTTTAAAGTCTCCAATTACAATATCGTTTTAATGCAAGCAAGTTTATCTCCAACACATCTCTGTGTTTTCCCACCCCCTACTGCCACAGTCAAGCTCTCTATTCTGAGAAGCTCACTGAGTAAGAATTTGAAGAGGAGAGTGAGATTTTAACAGAATTTATATATACTTGGAAGGGAAGATCTGCCTGGGCCCAGTGTGAAATTAACTGGTCTTTAAGCAGTGAAAGCTCATAAGAGCTTAAGAAAAATGGATTAAACCATTCCCTTTCTGCCATCAAGACAGGACAGTGCTACAAGAACACATTCACAAGGGAAGTGCTTATTTCTGACTCTTAACAAGTAAGACTAATTTAAAAATCACACTTGACAAAGTAACTGCAAAACTAGATTAAGAGCTAAAATTTAGTAGTATTTTAGTAGGTAAACATGGGATAGAAATGACTTCATTATCATATCTTCATTATCTTAAAATATTTTGAACAAATTTACTGCCATAAATTGAACACAAAGGCACTTAAATATATTGGACACAAAAGCATCTACAGAAAGTATATTTCACAACTCAAAGAAGCAAGATTAAAATTTAACCACTGCAAACTTTCTTTTTGAACCCCCTATCCTACTAATTTATCTAGTAACTAAACACTCACAAGGACTAATTTATTTTAAAATAAATTCAGAACTGTCCTACATCAGTTTAGCAGGAGGTTAAAAAGTAAATACAAGATATTCCTGTCTACACAGAGCTTCAAACAGCAGGTAGGAAAAGGTATACACATGCTAATGTTCACTGGCAGTGTGAGCAAGTCACAAAGTGGGGGAGGTAATGGGGAGGGGGGAGGGAAAGGTGCTGAGGGGGTTCCCCTTTCCCAGCACTGTAAATGCATAAAACAACATCTGGAAAAGGGAGACTGAACTTGAATTTTCTGAATCACCTGAGGTTTAACGACATTAAACTAACTTGCAATTCACAAGGGAAAAAAATCAAAACCTTACATTTTATTACTGTTAAAGAAATAATAAATAAATCATATACTGCTCATAAACTTTACCTTTATGCAGTGCTTCACGATATAAAGGAAGATCGTGAAATCTTCCAACTCGAAGTGAATTCCAATGCAAAATGAATCAAGCAATTTTGTCTGAGAGTAAAAATGACCCTGTTCCATGTTAACTTTAAACGCTCAAACAGCCCCAATTAGGTGCCCTAAAGTCTGAACAGCTTTAGTGCTGGTTCTCAACATTTCAGAAAGATGTTAATGAGGTCGGCTAGAGTACTACTTAAGTAGAAAGCTCTGGAGTAACTTAAATTTCACCTGCTCTTCATTATCAAGGATTTCCCCTCAAGCAGATTTTGATACCCCGACTCCACCACTGCAATCACTCTCCAAAACCTTTATTTTGCAAGTTGCAGTCACACTCCTAGTTTTTACTGTGAAAAAAGCTACAAGGTACCATATCTATGGCATTCCTGATCCCCAGGAATCCTGGTCACATTCCAGACTTTATGTCTGTTGGACCCTAGATTTGAATTGTCATCTACATCAGTGAATCTCAAAAGTGAACCAGAACAGAGTAGCAAGCTTCTCTGCACTATAATATTCCTCCCTCAAACTCTGTAATGAGGTTGCCCACATGAACAACATAGAGATAAAAGACTATAACTATACAAAAGACTGGGGCTTCCCTGGTGGCGCAGTGGTTGAGAGTCCGTCTGCTGATGCAGGGGACACAGGTTCGTGCCCCGGTCTGGGAAGATCCCACATGCCGCGGAGCGGCTGGGCCCGTGAGCCATGGCCGCTAAGCCTGCGCGTCCGGAACCTGTGCTCCGCAACGGGAGAGGCCACAACAGTGAGAGGTCCACGTACCTCAAAAATATAAATAAATAAATAACAAGGGGACTATAATTTCAAAAAAAAAAGACTGTAATTTATAAACTGATGCTTCCCCAAACCGTATCTGAGATGCCATCTTTTTCACAAGCTTTCAACCCATACTGCCAACTGCCTACCGGGAAGATCCATCTAGATACTACACTTAAGAGAGAAATATTACTTCATCTTCCTCCACCTCCACCCCTAATGGCAGATTGCTAATTGCCCCCTTAATATTCACTCTTCCTTTTGAGTGGGGCATATGGCTGAGCTAGATTTCCCAGCCACCTTGCAGCTGGGTATGGTCATGTGACTAAGTTCTAGCCAATGGAATATGCAGGGAACTGAAATGTAAAACTTCTGGGTTGGTCTGTAATGGAAAGTGGCTTGCCCCACTTTCCTCCCCCATGTTACTAGGCCTGATGATGTGGAAGCAAGGCAGTCTTGGACCAGGAGTGGGAGAGTAACATCCTAACTCCCATCACAGCACCTGACACCACCAATCAACAGTGCTTAGGTCCATGGAAGACAGGATCAGACTAGACCCTACTTATAGGCAAACAAGAAAGAGAATTCTCTCTTTTAAGCCACTGTTATTCTGGGTCTCTGTAATATTCGTCTGAACCTATAACCCAACTAAGACACTCCCAAGCTTATTTGCCTTCTGAGGTCAAGACTGGTGATTCCCAAACATGGCTGTATCCAAGAATCAACCTGAGACACTTTTAATTTACAAGGGAGATGGGGAGAGCAGTGGAATCTGTACTTTTAAGCTCTCCACCTCCATCTCCAGGTGATTCTGATGAAAAGTCAGCAGGTCTGGAAGCTGTTAATAGACACAAGGGAGATAACTTGTAATTGAGTTCCTTGGGCACAGTTTCAACTCCTAGGAGTCAGAATCCTAAGAAGTTTATCCAAGAGATGCCTTTTGAATCTGCTTTTTCCTTGTTTCTCTCCTTGTTTCTCTCTCTCAGCCCCACCAGAGTTTACATCCTTTTCACCATTACCCTGAGCTTCTCTGAGCCCCTACAGTTCCTTGGCTATCTCTCAGTGCAGCCCCAGAACTAAGTATTTTATGTTTAATTCCTCCCTAAAGTAAAGTCTAGCAGCTTTGCAGGTGGGTTAAAGATTGGCAAGGAGAGACTATAGCATCATCTGCCAAAAGATCAGATTAATTTCTTTATTCAAGGAGCTGAGGAATCAAAAACCTTATCATAAATGAGGTGGCCATACACAGCAGGCATATACCTCAGCAGAACTCCCCTTGGTCTTGAGTTCCTAGTGGGGAGGGGTGGGCTAGAGCTGCCAGTGACACCATCCGAGAAGGTAGGATATCCGCCTGGATTTGCATAACTCAATGTTTTGCCTCAGTATTGCCATTTTATAGTCCAGTTGAAGTGACCATTCAGGATGAATTTAACTCAATCTGTCAATGCACTTCTATTTAAGAGACTCTTTATCTGAAAACACCACGTTTTCCTAGTTGACCAAATTCAGCAACAAAAAGGCCACATGCTCAGTGGGGGAAAGCAACATCCGTACAATGTGTCCGGGTCATTACGTCTGCCTACACCTTCCGAGCTTCCCAGAGATCCAATTTCTACAGTGTGTCCCATTCATCTGTATGTCCCCTCAATCAGACCTGGCACTCAAATGTTTGCTAAATCAATCAATCACTGCAAAAAACCAATTTGGTGTTCTCCTTGCCACCAGTATTCTCTTCCACTTCCAGAGTTTCTTTCCTCAGTCCTACTCTGTGCCGGAGCTGCTCACTGTGACACCCGTCACCCATGGCAACCGTCCTCTCAAACCTTCCGGCACATTCCCCGTCCTCCAGCCCAGCAGGGCACCAGCTTCTCGTGGGCCTGCCACATCTCCATGATTCTGCACGTGTTCTTTTCAGATTCCCCCCACAAACACTACAGCCTCCACTCCTTTCCTTGATAAACTACTACTCATCCTTTAAGACTCAGAGCAAATGTTACCTCCTCCTGTGAGAAGTTTCCAAATTCTCAAGCAAAATCAGTTGCTCTCCACTGGGTGCCCGAGGCATTTTGCTCCTCTACTCATAAAACAAGTATTTACTCAATGCTTACACAGCCCTTGCCAAAAACAGTGAACCAAATGTAAAACATGAATCAGCAGAAACACCAATATAGCCTCATGGTTGATGTCCATTTTCGCGTAGTTGTCTTTTCTTTGAAATAAAGGCAACTTCCTGAAATTACATCTCCGAATGCAAAAATAATTGCACCCAACGGATTGCCCTCTCATCAGGCCTTGGTGAGCGGAAAAGGTACTTGTGCTTTGGTTGGGTTCAAGGCCAGAACCCAGGTTCCCCAGTCGACTTTGAACCTCTGCATTCACACTGGCTCCTGAGAAGACCTGGGGCTGTAGTGAGGGAAAAACAGGAGAGCAATAGCTCCCATCACAGCACGTAAAACCACAAGATCCACGGTAGGGGGAGCAAGATACAAAGTGGTGAAAATAAAGAGCTGCCTCATTTACAACTTACGCAGGAATGCACAGAACTCAACTCAGCAACACGTTCAAACCAACACAGGGTAGGCAGAGAATCTATTCAGCCACCACTGAACACAGAAAGGAGAATTTACTAGGCAATAGTGTGCCAGGTTCATGTAATTACCTCCTAATTTACTGATTCTTATTTTCTAGGGCTCAAGAAACCTTTCTTATTCTCCTTTATGCCTCCAGAACCTAGCAGAGTGGCAACACTCCGTGTTTCTCGACCCGAAATAGTTTAACCTTTACAAAAACCCAACGGGGCGGCACCGTTCTCTCCAATTTCACACCACCTGGGAAGTGAGGCTCTGACAGTGGATGCGCCCAAATTCATTAAGTTGGAGCTGCGTTCGACACCGAGGACGGCGAACTCCGAGGCACTTCTCTTGACTATCGCCGCGGCCGGCCGAGAGCCCTCCACCGGCCCCGCCTCCCCGCTTCGGGCGTAGGTCACCCGAGCGCCCGGCCGCGCTACCTGGAGCACGCAGTCCGACTGCAGCAGGCACGCGCCGAGGTCCTCCTTCAAGCCCGCGCACGCGCCGCCCTCCGGCTTGTCCTCGTAATAGCGGGGCATGACTGTGCCTTCCGCCAGCTGCTATCCAAACCCGCTCCACTCCGCGACGGCCCCGACTTGACTGAACGCCAGCGACGCCGCGGCGGGCGGAGCCGGAAGCCGCAGGCACCACTTCCGGCGGGCGCGGGGCGGACCTCGGAGCCCGGGAGGCCGAGCGCGCGGCGGAAGTGAGTCACGTGACGCGCCGCGCCGCGCCCCCAGCGCCAACGACGTTGTTGGGAGGGAAGTTGGCCCCGCGGCAGCTGGGCTCGGCAGCTGTGCGGCGGTGGCGGGTCAGTTTGGAGCCGGTGGAGGCCGCCGCGGGGCTCCAGGTGAGGCCTGCCGACCGCCCTGTCTGCGCGCGACTCGGGCTCACCCGGGGGCCGTTTCCAACGGCAACTCGCGGCCCCACGTCACCCGGCCCTGGAGTGACCGCGCCCGGGTTCGGGTGCTCGGCCTGCGGCGGGGCTGCCAGACACATTCAGTGGGGCTGGTTACAGTTGAATTTCAGATACCAGCGAAGAATGTTTTCGTATGCGTATGTCCCACGCAGTGTTTCGAACCTGCTGATATTAAAAATTACTCTTGTATCTGAGATTCAGTTCTAACTGGACGTCCTGTGTTTTTATGCAAAATCTGGCCGCCCTACCCGAGGCCCCGGGCCGGCGGGGAGCCGTAGGGCCCGGGAAGCGCCGCCGGCGTCCCGGAGGAGGCCTGGGGAGTGGAGCCAGACACTGGGCTGCCGGGGCGGGGTGTGGGGGCCGGACGGTGACCGGCGCTCCCCTGGCTTCAGACTGGTTGGACCGGAACTCCCACGCTGTCGTTCCGCTGCTGAACTAGTCAGGAAGTAAAACACTGCATTTGAGTTCTGCTTTGTTTTTGCATAACATAGTCATGAACGAGTTGCTTGCTGGTCATGCGCTGGTGGACCTGTGAGATAGGCCATTTATTTTACCTCGTCGGGAACATCGTTTCAGTTTGGCTTCAGCAAAGGCTTTCTCTTAAAGTCTTGATGGTCGAGAGCCCACATGACAGGTGGAGTTTTGAGCCAGACTGCCTGAGTGCACATTTTGGCTCCACCAGTATCACTGCTCCTGCCGGGGAGTGGGGGGAAAGGAGGAAGCTGAGGCTTGAGGGAAG
Source organism: Stenella coeruleoalba (assembly GCF_951394435.1). Taxonomy (NCBI): domain Eukaryota; kingdom Metazoa; phylum Chordata; class Mammalia; order Artiodactyla; family Delphinidae; genus Stenella; species Stenella coeruleoalba. Next base: position 8,466,995 of record NC_137159.1, on the reverse strand, counting down.
TGAAGTGTGGGGAAAACGTGGACCCTATGAAAGTGTTATTATGAAGGTTCAGAAGGCCGTGGGGTAGCCCTTGCCTGAAGTGCAGTGATCATTTCTGCAGCCTCAGAACCAACTCCATTCGCTTTTGAGCCCTGCCTCTACGCAGGGATTGGAGCCGACATGTAAGGTGACTTCTCTCATAACTCACAAGAGGGGTGCTAGTAGCTGACAGTTTCTTCGATGACTTGGAATCGAATTTTTTTTCTTCGTCCATCTAGGAAGATGTTACCGAGTACTTCAGTGAATTCCCCAGTGCAGGGGAACGGGGTATTGAGTTCCAGGGATGCGGCCAGACACACAGCTGGAGCAAAACGCTACAAATACCTGAGGAGGCTTTTTCGTTTCCGGCAGATGGACTTTGAGTTTGCTGCCTGGCAGATGCTCTACCTGTTCACTTCCCCACAGAGAGTTTATAGAAACTTTCATTACCGGAAGCAGACAAAGGATCAGTGGGCCAGAGATGACCCTGCTTTCTTGGTCCTGTTAAGTCTCTGGCTCTGTGGTAAGTGTCTGTCTGCAGGAGAGTTGAAGAATAAATGAGCGTTTCAGGTTGGGCTTGTCATTTGGAGAATCTTTTGTTATCAGCATGTTGTGGGTCACAATTTGGGGATCTCTGCAGCTGTTTTCTTCCTCTCTGAAGCCTCAGAAATCTCCTCACAGGGAAGAAGGTGGTATTCTTCCTGATTTTAAAAGTCCCAAGCAGGTGCCAGAGTCAACTGTTTCCTCAGAACTTTCAAAAGCAGAGGACAGAGTCACTCCATGTCTTTTAACTACCATGACAAATAAATTGATACCCAAATGCAAACTTACTGTGAAAAAGGACTCCCGAGGTTGGAAATTGCATTTCACCATCAGGCCAATCCAGAATGAGAGTTCTGAAAGTACCAATGTGAACTTGAGAAACTGCTTTTAGTTCAATAGGGCAGTGAAAGGGTCTGAGCCGTCTTTAGGGTGTGAGTGCTGCTGTGTTCTGAATGCTGGGGCTACCCTGGTGAACCACAGACGGATGGGGGCCTCCTCAGTAAACTTCAGATATCTCAGTGGTAGTTCTGTGTTCCAAGGTGGTCTGCATTTCTTAATCAATTACATTTAACACACCTTTGGGGTTTACATACCTGTCTCCCACACTAGAGTGGGCATCTGAAAGGCAGAGACCATGCCCTGTACCCCTAGAATCTAGCAGAGTGCCTGAATACATCTTGTAAATCTTTCTTTCAGTGTCCACTATAGGATTTGGCTTTGTGCTGGACATGGGATTTTTTGAGACGATAAAGCTGCTCCTTTGGGTTGTATTCATAGACTGTGTAGGCGTCGGCCTTCTCATATCAACCTTAATGTGGTAAGTACGGTTAACTTTGGTTCTTCAGATGCTGTGGTAGAGCCTCCATTTGCTTGCTTCAGAGAGTAGCTGATGGAAATTGAAACAAGATAGATGAACTGAAAGCATCGATTTTGGCTGCCAGGATTAATATACCTTGTCCTCCTGTGTTGGTACCTACATCAGAAAATACTCTAAGGGGATGGTCTGCTGTGTCAAAGCACAGCAAATAAGTGAATTGAAGTAATGATTGTGTCGTATTAACAAAAATTTTGATTTTGCAAAAATATTATGCAGTTAGCCAATTCTGCTTAAGCTGTCTGGATGACGGCGCAGTATTCTGCCTTTGCCAGTGGGTCACTTCTAGAGTTATAAGATGTAGAGGGTTATATTATGGAATCTTACTTTGCATCTTTGACATGAAATGAAGTACACCTGAAAAAGGATTGTTTTGGTTAAAATTTTGGTGTCTTTCTTCTGAGCCACACACATGGGTTTTATTGACTGGGTTCTCAGTCTGACTTTGTCTGGGTTTGCTGTACCAACAGTAGTATACTGAGCATAAATCTGGTGTTTGGTTTTTCAGCCTTCTCCCTGATCAGTGCTCCTGTGGGGCTGGCGGAAGGGGTGGATGTGTGGGTGAGCTCAGCAGGGGGCCGGTGGTGGTGGTGGTCGTATGTCAGAGAAAACACTGGAACCTGAGTCACAGAGAGACCTGGGTTCAAATGCCAGCTCAGCCATTTACTGTGTACTTCTTAGCTCCAGTCTTCTCTTTTGGAAGATGGAGTTGATTATCTATTTATGAGGTATTTGAAAAGATTGTGGTATGAAAAGCACTTGGCATATAGTCTGTGCTCAATAAATGGTAGCTGTTAACATTTTAAGCAAGATTCTGAGACGCTAACCTCTGATGATACCAACCTGTTATTTTGCTTTGTAATTTATGACTAGTCCAGTACAGGTCTTGTATCTGCTAGGTAGTTGGAAAATGCAATGCATCATTAACCTAAGATTCTAAAATCTGGCCTAAAAAGAATACTGCTAACCAACGTAAGTCATATTCATTATCAAGATATCCAAGGGAAACATGCTAGGTGAAAAAATTTCAATAAATAAGGCTTTCAAACAAATAGTTTGTAGCCGGCCTTCTGCCTTGAATGCACGCGATTCTGCAATCTGGAGGGTCGCAGAAGCCGGGAGTTTAGTACCTTCAGTGTGAGTCTGTATCATAGTTTGAGTTCATTGGAGAAGGACTGAGTATATTTTTGAGAACCTACATTGTGCTGTGAATCGTGTGAAGAACCAGAAATAGAACTCATGCGTGACTCCAGTCACGCCAGGGGTGCCACAGAAGCCAGCATGAGGAGGCATTTGGGCAGATGCAGTAGCTGATGCCTGGCACCAAGTGTGAAGGCAGAGGTGTGGAACAGCATGCCAGGTATGGGAGCACAGGGGGCACTGCATGGCTGCGGAGGAGATGGGAGTAGAGAAGTTGGCCCTAAATGCAATTTAGAGAAAAGAACTGGACTTCAGCTCGTAGGCTGCATGTGGGAGTAGGAGGGAGGGGGAGCGGTGGGGAGCTTGGAGGCTTTGAAGTCAGAAATGCAATCCGGTTCACACTTCAGGAAAGATCCTCTCTATGGCAGTGGAGACGGAGGAGCTGGAGAGAGTGGCTAGGCTGGATACAGTCGTGGGGTCTGCACTGGAGCAGAGGAGGCCCGGGCTGCTGCGGTGTCACAGAAGTAGATGAGGGGAGGGAAGAGCAGGACCCGGGGCCTCTGGGATGGCCTGGGAGTTTGGGGCTCAGCAGTCAGTGGCCAGTGCAAGTGAAGCATTCCATGTTGGACATGTTGAGTTCAGGAGGCTTGTTGATAGTGAAGTGAAGGTTCATTGACCCCTGGGGTAGGTGACTAGGAAGCTGCAACAGTCTGGCCGAGATGAAGACATGACTGGCATTATTAATACGGAGGTGGGAGAGGAGCACGACAGCTGTCTCTGAGCTCTCTCAGAAGGCGTGTCCATGTTCTAGAGGTGAGACTCGGAAGGAGGCCGGAAGCCTGGAAAGCAGCCATTCAGGGGCTAAGCAGAGAGGTAGGGGCAGTAGCAGGACCCCAGCGTGGGCACTTGAGTAGTGGGCTAGATGCTTATTCCATTCATTTTAATGGCACAGGTTCTCAGCTCGAATGGAAGGTGTCCTGGTGAGCTCGTTTGCTCGATCAGAGCACTGTTGTCTTGCTGCTTTCAGGTAGCTGAGTACAGGACTGCTTTATTAGTACTGTAACACCTTCTCCCTCTTGTTTCTTTCTTTTTTCTATTTTTATTTCCACTAGACGTAGCATTTTCTTAACGGTATCCTCAAAATGAAATCACATGTGGAAGAGTCCATTGAATTTCCACAGCTGTGTTTATAATACAATGATCTTTATTGTTCTTTTCCTTTGACAATCTGTCTTTCTGTTACCTGGATGTCTGTCTTCTCGTTCGTTCGTCATTTAACGGAACGATTAGGCCACGCTGTGGAACAGAGACACCAGCTGAGTGATTGTTCCTGTGGCTGGAGACACCGTTGGCCCCTCTCTCCTTACTGGTTCCTCCTGACTCCCTGACCTTTCCACGGGGGAGACCCAGGTCCTAGGCCTTGGACCTGTTCTCTGTGTTCACTCTTTGGGTGATCGCATTTGGGTTCGTGGCTTTTAATATCATCTACACACTGATGAGGTTATATCCGCAGTTTGGACCTCTCCTGTAAACTCTAGACCTTCTCTACCTCTTACTCCAGGCTGACAGGCATCCCCACCTCGCACCTCAGTCTTCCGTTTGTTTAAGGCCAGAATCTCTCAGTCGTCCTTGACTGATCTTTTTTTTTTGTACCCTAGCACTCAAGTCTAGCACTAGTCTACCTAGTGCATCTAGTCCTATCGGCTCTGCCTTCCAGCGGTAATATATCCCCATGTCAGCACCTCCGCTGCTGCCACCCTGTTCATCTCCTGCTCGCAGCAGCCTCCCATCTGCCTCTCTGCTTCCACTCTTGTCCCCAGAGTCTGTTCTCAGACCGGCAGCCAGAGGAACCCTGTCAGTACAGTAAGTCGGACGTTCTTAGAACTCCACAGTGACTTCTTATTCCACCAAGAGTAAAAGCCCAAAGGTCTGACAGTGGCCACAGGCTCTGTAAGGTCCGGCTCCCGTTTGTTTTCGGATTCCATTTCCTGTGTATCTGCTCACTTGTCCCAGGCACTCTGTGCCCCTCCCCCATTCCTCAAGCCTGCGGGGCCCTCTGCCACCTCCCTGTACCCCCCCCCACCTCTGTGCTTGGACTCCCCTCTGCCTGGAATGCTCTGCCCCGGGGGATTCCCATCACTGCCCTTGGGACTTTACCCAGATGTCGCTCTCTCATGACCATCATCATATGTAACATTTCAACTTTGTATTCTCTGTCTTTCTGTACTGCTGTTTTTCTCTATGGGACCATCTGACAGCTATTTGTATTGTTGTCAGACTACTCCCCCGAGATTGAAGGCAGAAATTTGTTTTGTTTACCGCTGTATCTCCAAATGTCTGGAATAAAGCTTGGGACATAGAAGGTAGTTGGTAAATATTCATAATTAATTTTATTGTACTATGAAATGAATGTTAACTTTTCAGGTTTATCTCTAACAAGTATTTAGTGAAACGGCAGAGCAGAGACTATGATGTGGAGTGGGGCTATGCCTTCGATGTGCATCTGAACGCTTTTTACCCTCTCCTCGTCATTCTGCATTTTATCCAGCTTTTTTTCATCAACCGTAAGTAGCAGTTACTTCTCAACATATTATCAAAAAGTCTTCATTGTACCCACTGAAAAGAGATTCATTGTATGTGTCTCTTCCGCAGATGTCATCCTAACGGACACATTTATTGGATATTTAGTTGGAAATACCTTATGGTTGGTTGCAGTTGGCTACTACATCTACGTAACTTTCCTAGGATACAGTGGTAAGTAATTGCGTTTTTTGGTTGATTGACAACACAACAGGGAGGGGAAAAGTTGCAACAGTAATACAGTTAGCTTACTTTCATGGAGCTCTTACAGGCACTGTCCCAGGTGTTTTAGGAATTCTCCCATTTAATCTTTACAGATACATGGTACAGCTTTACTTGTCCCCATTTTTCAAATGAGGAAACAGGCACAGAGAGATTAAGTAACTTACCCATGGTCACACAGCTAGCAGGTGGCATAGCTGGTATATAACAAATTTTATAATTTCAAGGAACCATGTTAAACCATATTGATGCTGTCCAAGTTACTGGCAGGAAACCCACTCAGTTTCCTCTTCCTTTTCTCCGAGGCTTTTGGGTTCTGGGTTACCGGCAGTCAGAGTGAGGAAAGGGTTGGGTCCAAGGTGTGAGCATGTTTAAAACCTTTGCCTCATTTTCTGTTTTATGATTGTGGGCTGGGGGAGCTTTGAAATACTCTTTATTTTGTAAATATCTGTGTTTAAAATAGATGAACCCTGCTCACAATTCATATACTGTACCCCAGCCACAGTACACAAAGTTCACCCGTCACAGGGAGATCGTGGGGCTCAGGAGCAGGGGAGCGCCCAGGGGTGCAGAGGTGGTTATGCGTCAACGGCAGCAGTGCCTGCTCAGCAGTCTGGGCCTAAGGCCAGGTGCCAGGCCACCTGCTGGAGTGGGGAAGCTTAGGGATGAGAGGTTCTGTAGATAATCACAGAAGATCGGGCCCAGCTTCTGCTGAGCTCAGGACGTTTGTGAATTCATCGTTACATCGTGCTGTTGATTCATTTTTCATAGTATCAATGAGAACCATATTGACATTATTCTTCATGTATGTTAAGAAACAATCACTACTAAATAGAGTTAGATTAAATCTAGAGACCTTACTTATGATTTGTTAGCATTATATTCTTAGCCCTTCCTTTCTTGTCACTCTAGATGATCAGGCTCTTACTGTAAATACAAGCCACTTGTACTCACATGTGACTGGCTCCAATGGTGAGAGCTTCCCACGCTTGTCCCCTTGGCTTTGCCAGGAACCACTGAAACGCCCCTGCCACCCACATTGTAATACCTTGTTTGGGGCATTGGGAGTCCTTTCTCTAGTTCAGGGGAAATGTTTGTGACATGTTATGTTTAGGCTTCTAATGAATTTTCACGCTTTGAGAAAGTTTTAAAATGTCATTGGCACACTGCCACATTATGGTTTCTCAAAGTGGATTTTGCATCACTCTCCTGGTAACTCCCTATGATTTAGAAGATTCCTTGAGCACAGCTCAGTTTCAGTTTGAGGACTACTTGTATGAGAAATATTTAGGTTAGAATGCATGGGGTAGGGACCCACTAACCAAGCCATGAGCAAGAAACAAACACGGATATCTGAGGGTGGATTTTATATGTGAGAGTTTCAGTTCTTTCCTAAAGTCTGGGATACTAGTTGAGATCTCACCTTCTCAAAGTGGACGTGTAATGCTTTCCCCCGCTGGGAAGTCGCAGACAGCTGAGAGTTGGGTTTTTTCCTATAACATCCTCCATCGCTGTTGGTACGTTAGGATGGGAGGCTTCTGAAGCATCACAGGTTTAAATTCACCACCGCGTCCATTAATATTGGCGATGTTTGACCCTCCTAACCTCAGGCCTGGATTTGCTTCTCATTCAGCCTCTGTGCTGAGAAACCTCTGCTCGGTTTCTTCACAGCCATGAATGAGAAGGAAATAACACAGAGTAGTAGTAATATTGCTCTGGCTGCAATACAGCATCGTCAGTAAGATGCTTCAGTAAGATTCACAGTATGTGTTGCCTGCTCGGCCCGTCGTGCTGTGGGGGAAGCCGTCTTCCAGAACGCTCATTTACTAGTCCTTTACTTTTCCCACCAACGCATGTGGGTTTGCTTCTTTTCCAGCACTGCCGTTTCTGAAAAACACAGTGATTCTTCTTTACCCGTTTGCACCTCTCATCCTGCTCTATGGACTGTCACTAGCGCTGGGCTGGAACTTCACCCACACACTGTGCTCCTTCTACAAGTACAGAGTGAAGTGAAACAGGGAGCCTCTTACATCTTAGGTGCGTCAACAGTATTGGTGAGGTGGTGATTTCTTGTGAAACTTGTAAATAAACTATCATTGTAGATATCTTAAAGGTGTAAAGTTTGCAAATTTGAAGAAATATATATGCTAACACCGTTATCTAGTACATTCCTTAAAACTAATTAAATGTACATTTCTATAATAAATATTTTTTAAACTAAAGCATGTATTTTATTCTGCACAGAGAATATATGCAAAGTACTAAGGGCATGCGGAAAAGAGCAAGGTAAAACTTTTTAATATGAATTATTTTTGAAAGTATCCATTTGGAGAATATGGTAATAATGTTTCCCCTTCTCCCCTCCCCCACTGTTACTGACAAGGTACAAAGTCCAGCCCCATTTCTAATGGCTGCATTTTAAACTTTTATATAAGTCACAGGATCCTAGTGTAACCTTCAAAAGCCTCTACTTGTAATTCAAATAGGAATCACTGTACTACAGGCTCCAAATATCATTAACAGCCATTGTTCATGCAAAAAAAAAAAAAAAAAAATTACCCAACAAACAAAATACAGTAGATCGAAGAGGTCCCCGGAGGCTACTCTTACTCTAGAGACTGTATAGTAGCATACTCAGGGTCTGCGTGAACACCTGCATGACACTGATAATCACAGTCTTAACACCAGTCTGCTTTTCTTTTTTAAAAGACTTTCCAAAACCACATATCAAATCCACGCCTGTTTTCTAACTGAAAACAGTACCAGTAAACTATTATTATATCAGTGTTAAGCAAAACTAATAATAAAAAAAGCTTGGTACCCATGAAGTTTTTACCTGTTTATTTATATTAGGAGTCTTGAATTCAACATGGCTTTTTAAACTTCTTTATCTCAAATACACATGAACGGTTGTGGCACAGAGAAACAGTGATGAAAGGCACAGTCAACAGGACCAGTTATCAGGTTTTCAGTTATAGCAGCAAATTTGAAAATAAATAATCTGCCTTTAAAAATCCAACAGGTACCTAAAATATTACTACAGAGATTACCCATTCAACCAATGGAGACACTGTAAGGAAAATATGTACAATACATTTACGGAGAAAAAACATCTAGTTCAACCTGGTAAAGCAGTTCCTCAGGCAGATTCTCCCAGGAGTGCTTCCAGAAACACCCCAATTACAAAGACAGCCTTTCCAAACAAAGTTTGTTCTCAAGGAGAAATGCTTCAGTTTTTCATTCCATAAATGAAACAGTTGTTACAGTTTAATCAGCTGATTTCTAAATCTGTCTTAGAAAATGTGACTGTCTACACTGAAATGAAAGTATCAACTGTGCTGGCAGTGCATCTTACAGTACTGTCGATATCCACCATTTTTAAGGCTCAGAGACTGTGTCTTCAAAAGGTATTTTCACCCAATTTCAGCCAACACTGAGTATTTCAAATAAATAATGGAATGCTAATCAAACTAAAATACCAAACCTTTGATTCCAGGGCAGTTTGCTAATTACTAACACCATGAAGCCACTAGGAGCAAGTGACATATTAAACAGCTTCCCTAGTGTCCAAGAGTACTGAATGTTCCCCACAACACACAATCCTTAGTTTAGAACAATTTTAGCACCACTCTTCCTAACATTTTTCTGCACAAAGTGTTTCCCATTCAACATTCAGTTCACGTTTTTGAACGACATCTAAATTCTCAACTCACACATAACCGGAGTGCCAGCTCTTTCTTGTTTGTTCCTCTGGAAATGCTCTAGCCAGTGCCCAAACAGGTGAAGCACATGTTTCAGGTAAGAAGAGAAGAGTTTCTATATAAGCATTGATGATATGGGTATATATATGTATATATATAACAAATCTTTTGTTGTTGTTTTTTAGTAATACTGTAGTAGTGGTCTCTTCAGCACTGTAGGTTCACATGCATTGAAGAAAAGTAAGCATGTTAGTTATCATGGCATATTATCTGTTAAGATTAATAATTTACAACTATCAGACTAAATTTCATACACTATAAACACTGCTACATAGCTTTGAAAAGTTTCCTTTTCTTTAAAGAGATCAGATGTCAAAGTTCTCTTAGGACCTCAGATATGATTATGACTCAAATTTCTGACCTTTCGATAATGTTAGCCTCTCATTTTCTTTCTTTTAGCTCAACTTTTCTTACATCAAGGCTATAGCAATATAGTAAAAGAAGCACAAAAAGTAATGGACAAACCAAAATTAAACTTCATTAGCAATTAATGGCTTGGAAGCAGAGAAGCGTTTTGAAAAGTATTCCCTAAGTACAAAAATTTGGTCAGCACGTATAGGATTTGATCTGTGCTTAGACTATAAATTTTGGTTTAAAAAAAAAAAAAGTCCTTCAATACAGAGTAGATTATTTGGTCTCTACATAAAAGCATAAATATTTTTTTTCTCTTAATGTCTTACTTAAAATATCACTGTTCCTCATTCTTCAATAACTGACAGGCTCAGAGCAGCCTAAATCAACATAAAGTGACACCTATTCCAGGAAAAAGATTCCTTACTCACTGGATCCTGCTCCTGCAATCTCATGCTAGCGGTTCCTTCATGAAACGCTACAAAGGTGCTGCAAGTTTTTGCCAACAACCTGCCAAAGAGGATTAACTGAGGTCTCTGGGAGAGAATCCCAGATGAGGCCTGTGTATATGATCTGCTAGTGCAAGACTTTATTCATAAGTTTATCAAGAAATACCCAACATACCAGAGGGGATCAAGTAGGAAGCCTTCTCCGCTTCACCTCTTTTAAAATCGTATTCATTTTCTATTGCTGCATAAAATCACGGCAAATTTAAAAGCGTAAAACAACACCCATTTATTATCTCACAGCTCTGTAGGCCAGAAGTCCAGGCAGGCAGGACTGAGCTCTCTGCTTAGAGATTCACATGGCTGGAATCCGGTGTTGGCGGGGCTGAGCTCTTAGCTGCTGGAGGAGAGTCCACCTGCACACTCCTTCCGGCTGGTGGCTGAGTTCAGTTCCTGTGGCTGCAGGACTGCAGTTTCCATTCTCTTGGCTGTCAGCTGGGGCCTCTCAGCTTAAGACCATCTGCATCCCTTCTCATGCGGCCACCTCCATCTTAAACCAGCCATGGTGCCACAAGTCCTGCTTTGAATCTGACTTCTGCTGACAGCCTGAGAAAACTCTGCTTTTAAAGCGCTCGCCTGATTAGATTAGCTGTCCCCAGATAATCTCCTTTTTTGCTGTACAACGTAATTATGGATCATACTCACAGGTTCCACACATACTCAAAGGGTTAGGATATACAAAGTCATTGGGCAGGGGGGTCATCCATGGAATTCTGGCTGCTACAAACATTCACTGCTATTAATTAGAGCAATCTCTCCAAACATGCTGTTTCCATATAACCACACTTGTCTTTGAGGACAGCACTGTTGGAAGACAACTTTTTTCATTATTATGACATATTTAAAAAGAAGCCTCCATAGCGTTGTTGAAGTTTTCAAAATAACATCTTCTAATTATTTACTAATGCAATTGACTTAAAAAGCTTGTTCAAAGACATCTCCAGCAGCCGAATTAACCTTCACGCACATGTCTATAGGCTGTGTGCTAAATCCATGTGCGTTCACACTTCCCAAAGCTTGTCAATCACACGAGTTTTTGGAACCTCATCCTCAAGTTGTCACTCGTTTTGGACTACATAGTAGGGACAGTGAATGCTGTAAAGAACGCAGGAGACTTAAAGAACTTAGAAACTGGATCTTAGAATCCTGGAATTAGGTCCTCAACCTTCTCTTCTCACCCGAAATACTCATCATCATTTGCACTACGATATATTCTGCATGTCTGCTTTTAGCCTCATGATGGGAATTCATTATTCTGGATTCTAAAATGTTCATATTAGCACTCTTGACACACTGCTGTGCTACAGAATTTTCTGTGATGATGGAGATGTTCTATATCTGTGCTGTTTAACCCAGTGGCCACTAGCCATAGGGAGCTAGTGTGACTGAGAAGCTGAATGTTTTATTAATTTAAACTTAAATAGCCACCCTGTGTCCAGTAGCTACTGTGGAGGACAGTGCAGCTCCAGAGACATCATGCCATATACATATGTAAAAATAAAATTAGTCCCGCCATTTGTACTTTTCCCCACTCACTCTGGGTAAAAGTGGTTCAGTGTCCACTCAAGGTCAAGTATGTACCTTCTCTCGTTCCAGGTCCCCTCATCTTCTGTCCCAATACTTTAGTCCCTAACATGACTCTTAAGGGCAACCACTATAATCGCTTGCTTGAGGCAAGGCTGGGTGCTTCTAATTGTCTAGTGGCAACTGGGGGAAAGGAGAGCGCAGCTAACACGAGGGTCCGTGAGCACCTGTGCAGCAGAGGAAGCTAGGAAGCATGACTTACAGGCTTGCCTGCAGGAGCTTGACATTTGGCCAGAGTGATTACGTGTATGTGCACACACACTCGCCACAAGCAAAGTAGACAGCTGAGTGTGTGTGTGAGTGTGTGGCAAGGACAGTAGGTAAAGAGAGTTAAGAAGAAGAGGAGTGTGGGCTGGAACAGTTGGTCCCCTTCCCCAGACGCTGCCTGGGCACCTGCCACGTGTCAGGCACTGTTCTGGGCTCAACGAGGCACTGGTAACAAATCCATGGGGAGGAAGGAGTGCACAGGAGAGTCCTTGAAAGATGGATAAGATTTGGCTGAAAGTCTTCTCAGGAACAGGAGGGATGAGCTAAGCCTGGGAGGGGAGACTGAGCACAAAAACAGGACAAAGCTGGCTGGGTAAGTAAGGCTCAGTCTCAAGACTGAGACACCCAATGGCCAGGAGCTGCAATTACTGTCACCTCCCTAGACTCAGAGCGTGGCCTTTCTTCCTCAAATCAGAGTTAGCTACTTGGGAAGCAGGGAAACAAGGGGATTCCTCCAGATTTTTACCTCCTGATACTTATTTGTTACAGCAGTAATTTAGTATGTGAAGCTGGTGCCACAATTTTGTAATGAAAGGTTTATGCTTTTGCAGTGACATTTCCCTGTTAGGCGCTGGGCCAAGGAGATTTGGGAAGGAAATAAAACGTAAATTAAAGAAAATAAAAAGTAAAATTTAAAAACCTCAATAAAAATTTTTAACTGGACTCGGACATAAAGAAATCATTGTTGGCAACATGTAACTTTTTAATCAAGAGACGTAACTAAGAATTATTCAAATACGGAGTAATGGAAATAATTGTACCCTATCAGTGTTTCCCAACCTTTTTCACTGCATAACCCTGCACAGAAAACAAGGCTGTCTGGAAGCTGTTTGTTCAGCCTTCTGGGTAACCAGGTGACGCTCCTCCAGGCTAAAGGCAACCAGCTAGAACCTCCAGCTGCCAGAGGCCTCAGCCACTGGCTACTCTGAAAGCTCAAGAGATTCAAGCTCTGCACACCTGTAACTGCCTGCAACCCACCTGCGGACACCAGGCTGGTTGCGAACTGATGTTGATAATTCATAATTTTGTAAAAGTAAAAGACTTTTGTAAAGATCACCGATTGCTAAGGCTGATAATATTTTTGTTTATAGTAGTGATATCATGTGGAATTTGCATGTTTAAGAGCAATAAATACTCTTCAGATGTGAATTTACTTACAAGTTCATAATGCAATAGAATAATTTTGGAAAAACATACAACTGTTACAATACCTTTCACCAAAAAGCCAACATTACAATTTTGTTTTTCTTTAAAATTAAACCAATTATGACTCATACAATAGCATTACCTAGAAAACATTTTGTCAGAACTCACGGAGTGCAGATATAAAAGCATCACGGAAAGAGAAAAGGCCTCTAATTCATGGATTAAAGACAAAGATTAAAAGAGAAGAGTTTGTCATTTTACATATCAAAGGAAATGTAATGACTTCAGTCTATGATAATTTGGGTTGAATGCATCACCCCTGCACATTAAAATTTATCAGACTGATTTTTTGTGACTACACACCATACACAGTATAGTAAAATAACCCTCAAAAAGGACATTGGTCTTTAAAATCTTGGCTTTAAGGAATGACAAATGCCTTTGAAAATATTTTGTTCAGAATCACTGTGATTATAAAAGTACTTCAGTTAGGAAATCAATCTAGAATCATTCTTAAATGGCAGTGCATTTGAAAAATGGCATTAACTTGTAACGTTTGCATTTCCAAAGAAAAATATAGAAAGAACTTAAAAAAGCAAGGTAACTGGTTTTCAAAAAAAGTATTGATTCAAAAATTTACTGCACAAAAATATGTACTTCTTAAGTGTTTCTAATAAATTAACTCCGTAGCATTTTATGTATATTTGTGTGTGTGTGTGTGTATATATATATATATATATATAATCCCTGATAATCTATAAAAGAGGGTCTATAATATTAAAATAAATGAACTTCAAAAGTACCCCCTTCATAAAATGTATTTAACATTAATTTTTCTCAAATTTTAAGGAATGTAACAATATGTACAACTCTTATGTATTAGTATAATACCAAAATAGTACAAGTCATATTAACAGGCTGTCATAACTGTAAAATGTCTGCGTCAAGTTAAAACTGGAGGACAGCTTAGGTTCGAATGAATACAATTATCCATGGAAGATTCATTTTCCAAGTGGAAATGACAATCATCTTATCTACAGTAGATTTCACAAGAGGTAGAATTCAAGTTACCAAAAAACGGTACATGCTCAGCCATCTTTAATCAACAAATTCACAGGGAAAAAATGTGTTGGTTTCTTAGGAGATAGTCAGTTTGTGACTTTTTTAATATGAATCTGAAATACAAGATAGTGAACAGCATGAAATGGCAGTTTTCAATTCCAAAAAGGTCTTAATTATGAAATCCAAATGCTGTAAAAAATGTAGAATCTAAGCAGTTTCACTGATTTAATATATTGTCTTACCTCATTAAGAATGGCCCAAACAGCAGAATTCTGAATAACTGAAAGTCGGAATGCTGAGATGGGGTTTAGGTTGGGATCCACCATTCCTTCTGCAACACCATTCTCAAATTTCCCTTCAAAGTAAAAATCAACACTCATTGGGTAGACTGAAACAAGCACACATAAATTTTCACTGACTTAAAGCAGGGAAGGAAAACACCAAAATATTTCTAGTGGATGTTTTTACACAAAGAGCATGGGTGAAATTTTTCCTTCTTTCTACCTTTATTCAACTTTTAAACGTTTCATGAAGTAGTATATGCTTAAAAACATTAGAAGCAACCTATTTAAAGAGGCAGAACTATATATTTTCTTATTGCAAATTAAAAAAAAAACATATATTTGTTCTTACATCAACTAACACACAAGTTTTTAGCAAAATGTGACTTACAAACCTTACAAAATATACTCTGTACCATTTTTCAGTCTGATCACTTTGAGGATTAAGTCAATAGTAACAAATTTCAGTGCTTTAATTAGACTCACAACTGTTGGCCTTGAGCAGTTTCCAAGGTCACATCTAGATGGAATTAAAAGGTGATACCTCCTCAAGGCAGTTCCAACATAAAACTCCATTATAAATGATAAGCTCAAGAAGCTCTCCTGTAAGGATAAGGACCAAGAAGTTCTATAGAAGAGGACATGCTCAGTACTCAATTTTTCTTGCTGTGAGGAAACAGCAAGAAAACAAAAATGCTACTGAAAAAGTGACAGGAAAATGGTCTGTTCTGAGCCACACTGCTCTAAGCCAGGGATAGGCAAACTTCCTAAAAAGGGCAGATAGTAAATATTTGGGGATTTGTGGGTCAAGAGGGCATCTGAGAATATCATCCAGGTACTTGTGTAGAAAAAGAGAAAACTAATTTTCACAAAATTTTTATTGATGAAATTCAAAATGTAATAACAACTAAGTTTTTTTTTTCCTGCTAATACTAAGGAGCATGTAATTCCTTATGGGGGGATAATACTTAAATTAACTGGTATTCAAAGTTACTGTTCCTTATCATCAAAATCGATTGCAAATGTTCATCTGTTAATGTGGATCTATAATGAGATTTGATGTATTTTATCCTGAATGCTTCCTTTCACACAGCCTAGATACTGCAAATATTGTTATTAATCCACAAGCACATGATTTTAATGGAGCATGTCCATGACTTGGAAGGTATCTGCATAAAATTCTATTAGATTCTTCTCTTTGATAATCTGCCTCATCATTACATTGCACATGAATCACTTTCAATCAAAGGTTGGGGGAAGCTCCTCAATTAGCTTGATATTATTACTTGCAGTTCAAATAACGTTAATAGTCATCAAAGTGACCTGAATGCAATATAAGTTTTGCACATAAGCACTGCTTTGTCTTGTACTTTTAGGTTGAATTAAGAAACATTATCAAGTCTGAAGCAAAAACTAATTCTCAAAGAGATAATAGTGGTTGAGGGCAGTTCTCACTTGGAAAATTTTCAATCTTATTTCAGAGCTAAAACAAAACAAAACCAAAAAAAAAAAAACCACAATAAAATTTTATCACTGCTAAGCCCCAGAACTGCTGTGTGGCAGGGCAAGTCAGGATATTCAGTTCTTATTTCTGACAAAAATTCACAGAACTGATGTTGATGAAGTCAATGAGAGTAAGTAAAGTTCACTGGCAACACTACTGGTTCAATAAATTAATGATACACGACAGACTCAAATACTCTCTGTAAAGCACCTGCTGATGAATAATAACATAACCATAGGCTTTAAACACCTTACATTGTTGCAAGCTTTGTAAATCTGTCCATCTAAGCCTTCTTCTCCTCCACACATATTTTCACCACCATTCATTGTAAAACATCCTAGCAGATCCCACTTCAGTTTGTATGAACTTTGTGTTTTCTCAACTGGTTTGAAAACATTCTTGCCTGTACTTGTTCTCTACAGACTATTCACAGAGACCAATTCTTCAGTCACTTCAAACCTGGCATTGACTCCAAATAACAACTAGGCAGTATCAGTAATATCTGTCAACTCACCAAGAGCCAAGGAAAACTGCTCAAATAATTTGCATTGCTTTTTGACTACTGATATTGTTCCCGAAGTCCCCAACTCCTCAAGCAATAGTTATTGCTGAAAGCCTGATGGTCCGAAATGAGTTTATTTTCTGGGCACACATATCTGCTGTAGTTAAACATTTAATTAACTCATCATTGGTAAATGGTTTTCTTGCTTGGCTAACACATGAGCCAGTTTGAAACAAACTTTGGTTACAGTGTCATTTGACTCTTTTATTTTTGTGAAGAAATTCTCAGTGATGAGATATCATATTTTAAATCTTCTAATTTTTCTGACCATTGCTTTCCTGTGAGTTGGGGATATTGTTGTGAGCGCTTAGTAGTGGTAACGTACTCTTTAGCACAGCTCTTGTGTCACTGCATCATAACCACATAACCTACCATCTAATTTTGTAAAACAACCCATATTCCACTGTGTTAAAAAGCACAACATTCAAAGTCCACTTTTCTCTTCCTGTTTTGACATGAAGGGTAATCACTGGTAATTTTTTTTTAAATGTCACAGTAGAGTTATGTGTGTGGCACTTTAAACACTGTCAAATTATAATGCATCAAAGCTATTTGTAGTGCACTAAGCAGCAATTCAAAGCACTGAGAGCACCACCGCCATCTCTTTTGCAACTGCTCACTTATCTCTGCTGTTGTAGCATAAAAGCACACAGACAACACGTAAACAAATGAGCATAGCTGTGTTAAAGAAACTCTATTCATGGACACTGAAATTTGAATATTTTCTAGTTTTTACATGTCACAATATATTACTATTCTTTTTATTTTTTCAATCATTTAAAAATGAAAATAATGAAAAAAATTTCTACATTCTTCACTCACAGGCTATTAGAAAACAAGCAGTGGGCCACATTTGGCCCATGGGCTGTCGTTAGCTAACCATTAAATTATGTGTCAATTCTAGAGTCTTAAAATATATTGACTAGGCTCATAGTAAGATAAGATACATTCAAATTGAAAAACCATACTGGAGAAAGTTCATTTTCATTTGTACAGGAAATATTCAACTTATGAACTGCCAAAGTAATGTTTTTATTTTAAAAATTAATACTTATTTCATAAAAGTATGTCCTTATTTGGTGCTAGACTGGGGTAGGGAATGTATGCTACAAAAACAGTATAATTTAATATTGAGTTAGGAAGGGAATTCAGGGCTGAATAATGCTGTGGAACTTGAAACATTTTAACTTATAATGTATCTGAATCTATCACCTGATGAGCTCATTTAATTAGAAAAATAATTAGCAAATTATATAACTGGCCTCATTAAAAGACTCTCGCCCAGCAATTTTATGCTGCAGATATACTCTCACATGTGCAAAAAGCATATATAGACTGCAGCAAAAACTGTGAACAATCTAAGTGCCCATGATTAGGAGACTGGCTAATTTAATTACAATATGCTAATACAAGGGAATATTAGGCAGCCCATTAAAAGACTGAAGAAACAATAGAAAGAATGAAGTAAAGTTGTAGATAATGCAGTTGTGACTTACTTCCATTCCTAAGAATACATTGTAGAGAAACTCTCATACATGTGCCTACGTGTTCAGGCCAGCAAAAAGATGGAAACACACTTTATGACCAAACAGAACAGACAGCAATATATTCATCCATGGAGATCAATACAGCAATGAAAATGAATAAGCCATGGATACACACATCCACATGGTTGAATATCACAATGGTGAGAGAAAAAAGCAAACTGTAGACTACAGAATGTCATCATTCATATCAAATTTCAAAACAAGCAAAATAAGACTGCATTATTCAGGGATATATCACACATATGTAGTGAAAGCATATATGGAAATGGTAACCACAAAATTTAGGATAGTAGTTACCCTTGGGTGGGTGGGGAAAGAGGATAATTAGGGAAGAGCAACTGAACTGGCAAATCTTAAGCGGCATACACTGATATTCATTACATTATTAGTTGTTTCTTTTTGTGCATCTGAAATATTTACAATTTTTAAAAAATGTTCATCTTCCATACGCACATATGTATTTTGTTCAGTGAAAAAACAAGATGTAGAACAAGGTTGTAGAGTGTGTTACCATCTATGTGTGATTGTGTGTTTTCGAAGAATATACTAAAATATTTTTATTTATGAGTAGATACTTCTAGAAGAATACAAATCATTATAGCAATTGCCTCTGGGAAGCACCGGGTAGGAGGGGAAAGAAGAGGGAAGGAGACAAGTTTACCCTCTTAAATTTGTATTTGGTACCATGTACATGTATTAACTTTCCAAACAACAAATTTAACTTTTGTCCTTAACCCAATGGTCTGGTAGGTAAGCATTAAAAGATAAAAAAGAAGGGGAAAATGAAGGAGGAAATGACTAAAGAGTGACTGGAATCCCCAAACCCTGGCATTAGGAGGGACTTCCAAGGTCATGCCCTCCGTGGACGCCCTTCTGCTACCCAGACGGTGGTCCATTCCTTCTTCCAGTGTTTCTCTGTGAAAGGCTCTTCTTCTGCTGTCTCATAATTTTAACCTACTAATAAATGTGGTATTTCTTTCACAGGACTGTCCTTAGTTACCATCCCGCCAACCCCACCTTCACCCATCAGGTCTCTGCTAACTGCCAGCTGGGTGTCTACTGTTTCCAACAATGCCTTTGGGCATAAGTTGCTGCACAGTCTGATCCTATTGAACCCAGGCCCCTTTGTAGCACCAGCCTTTGCGGCTTGTCCCACCCAAGAGGGCTCTTATTAGCTACCTCTTTCTCTGGTTCTCTCTGTCAAACTTCTGGATGCGCTACAGTTTAGCTTGAATGTAGCTACCAGTCTCCTCCTAACTGTTTACCACCAAAATCTCCATCATGTTCCACAGCGCCCTTGGGCTTGAACTTCCCCAAGTTCTGTTTCAAGTAAGGCAGTCCCCTTAGGGTGCGCTACAGAGCTCTCTGATGGCCTGCCTCTCCCCTGGAGAAAATCTCTGCACCACTGCTCAGGACCCCTGGCAGGGACAGCAGCCCACCTCCCAGCTAAAGTGACACCCCTGCTTTACAAGCAGAGCACTGGGTTGTAGCAGTAGCCCTTCGTGTCCTGGCTGACCTCTCCCAGTGTGCGGGGACCAGTGGGCTGGGGGAGGTGATCAGGGCCAAGGACTCTCACCCTGCCGTCCCTGCAGCAAAGGTTCGCCCGATGAATGGAAGTTAGGTGGAGGAAAGGAGCCTCAGATCTCTAAGCTGCTCATGTCTGGAACAGAGCTTCTGCAACAGGGAGCTGGGGAGGTGACAGATGCTGGTGGCCTGCCCTTTCTGGTGAGATACCGCAGCCCTGGAGTGGGGGCTGGTGGGAGAGGGAGTCCGTATTTTTGGCTGGACATGCAGAGTAGAGCTTCTGAGTCACTGAGCTTGGCCAGCGTGGGTAATGAGCGAGTCAGGGCTCCAATGCCACAGACTCTTAATGCTGTTACTGAGATTCAGACTTTACGAGTTAATGTTTCTCTATTTGCTGTACTTTTCTAAAAAACTACCTTTCACCAGTTATGGTTGTCTCACTAGAAAAAGGTCTGCAGAGCCCCTCACACACCATTCAGCTAAAGCATACTTCTTAAGGGAGCAGAATTTTTTATATGAACTTGAAAAACAATCAGCTGCTTTTGTTTCTGATGCACACTTTTGTTACACAGGGTCCTAGGTCTGATCACCCATCAGTTCTCTTCCAGTTCTAAATATGTATGAGTTGATGTTTTAGATGGTCATTATCTTCAAATTACTGCAATCATATAAATGTCTCTATTTCCTATGCTACTTTCATAACCTAGAACACAACATTCTCAGAAATTTAATAACTCATAGGTAATAGGGTTAATAAATGTCTCACATACACAGCTAATCTTATGAACATTTCTAGGGTGGGCTAAAATATAACCCAAATATGAAAATAATTAAACTCATCTATCCACTAAGCTATATAGAAATTAGTCAGGGTGATTGTACAAGCCTTGTAGCAAACACTGAATGACATTCACTGAACGTAAAACTGCTTGAGAGGGTTCTAAGCATGCCTCTGTCCTGTATACCTACAATATGAATTGCCCAATAATCTCTTCTGCCTGCCACTAGGAAAAGTATTAATTTAAGTGAAAAGAAAATATATAATCATCCACTGAGTTGATGTCCATCAAAGGACAGGTCCTACGTTAATCACAGGAGTGCTTGAGCAACAAAGCCCCCTCCCCCTTCCACAGTGAGCGCACAGAACTGAGCTACGAAACGTGATTACACAGAAGAGGTGCATGCACTGTGGTAGGAAGAGCCAAGGAGAGCTTGTTAATAAAGGATGAGAAAGTATTCATCAGGAGGAGAAATACCAATCCATCGTTTCAGGTGGGGAAAGTGGACAGAGACACGGCTGGGAGCACAGGGCATTAGAGGAACACATCTCAGGACTGGAGAGATGAAGCATAAGAGGAAAGTAACAAGATACGGAAGTGGGTGGGAGCTAAGGAATCTGATCACAGAAGGTCATTAAGGTATTTCAGCCAGGTTAATACAGCATTTAGGTTTTGGCAAGGGAGCTACAGTGGCTCGGTGGACTGGCTGGGAAACAGAGGCAGAGTATCGCTGCAGTAGGGTGAATGCACATTCAGACACAAATAGACATTTTATGCTAATGGACAGTGAAGCTGGGTGCGGGGTTTCAGAGTGTCTCCCAAGGTTAGACTCAGGCAGCTAGATGAATCGTGACAGCACAAACCATGGTGACCAATGACGAAATAAATGTCCATATTACAGACGCTCCAGGTAGATGGCTACGTGGCCCCCACGTAGTTTGTCAGCTGGCATCTCAGTACAGATCTAAAGCTCAGGGGGGAGGCAGGGCTAAAGGCTCAGATTCTGGCGTACGGCTATTGCTGGGATCATGAGAGCAGTCAGCTAAGATCATCCAGTACGAGACTGCAGGAGGCAGCTTGAAGGCGGATTATCTACCAGTGACGACAGTGAAGCAGCAGATGCAGAGAGAAAGAGGAACCAGGAAATGAACCTTTGATCTGAAACCCTAGCTGGGTCAAGATAATAATAAAAGTATGTACTAGAACACAGAGAGCAAAGAAAAGAGTACACTGGTATTTATAATCCTGAAGCTGCTTAATATCTGAAAAGAACTTAAAATTACTTCAGGACTAAGTCCAAAAAAGTAAAGGACATTTTACTAGTTTCAAGTAGGTATTACCTATTCTGAAATAACCGTCTCCTAATCGTTTGTCTTTGGTTTCTTTGCTGATTTCCAAACCTTCACTCTAAAATAGAACAAAAACATCTTATAAACAATTACTTCTATTTAAAACAAATCTAGGTTATTAATACATCTTAATAAATATAAAAGTGGCATCTGTGGCACAGCTATCTCTGAAAAGAGAAAATGCCATGTCAGTCTTGAACCTTAAAAGGTTTATCAATCAGTATAAGTGCTCCATCTGAATCTGTATATAATATACTGTTGGCTAGAAATTTTTAATTTTAATTAATTTCCAGTTTAAATCAATTTAATAGAAAGCTGTTTTCTATTAAAAATATACAGAAGTAAAGAACTGTGTGTTACCTTGAAAGAAATTAAGCATTCCTTAGAGACCAATAAATTAACTTTCTACATTATTCAACAGGCATTAAAACTGCATGGTATTTTGGGACTCAAAATACAAACAGCAAGTAAACATTAAAGTAAAGTAATGATTCATTTATTTTCCCAGTACAAATGTCCAAGTTACTTTCCAACAGGAAACAAAATAAAGGCTCTTTCTATGAAGGCAAACGGGACAATATACCAGGTGTTCCATATTGCCAAAAGAAGTTGGTATTACTCACCACTAAGGTCCTGCCATCATGAGAATTTCTTAAACAGGAAGAGCCTCAAATCAGGTCTATTAATATTAGTTCTCAAGGAAAATTTAGGAGAAAAAATAGTCATACCTTCAAAGGCAAAACTTCTACAGTTGTGTTGAGCAGAATATCCCCTGGATGTTCCTGGTTGCCACTATGGAACAAATAACTAAAAAGACAAACATAAAAATATAGTCAGACTATCCTCCACAAAGGTTCAGAAGGGGGCCTTACCTCAGAATAAGGTTGACGACACTCAAGTCTGTAGTGACTGCACATCATATGTCCTGAGCAGTTGCAGGGAAATTAAAACCTAAGGGGGATGCAATAGCTCCTCTATCAGAGGGGCATGTTTGCTGCATAACAATGATGTACTTGACAAAAAAAAAAAAGATGACAGTGTTTTGTTGCTGTTGATGCAGCCATTAAAATGCTTGTGAATCACTTGTGACAGAGTATATTGGATAATATATGATATAAAATTACATGTAGACCACGATCTCAAAGTAGAAAGTGCACACAGTTACCAAGAAAATAAAAGTGTCAATATGGTCATAATGGTATCCTTGGGGTTATGATTTTTTCCCTCATTCTTCACACCTTAAAATTTTTGTATAATGAACACATACGTATGTTACACAGAGAATTTTTTTCCTAACACTTCACTTCTGTATTAATAAATACAACTTCTGCTTTTTCCCCTCTCAGCAAATAAGTTATGGTGAAAATCAAATGATCCCTTTTCTCTGTCCTAGGAAGGGTGGGTCTGTGCATGGACTCCAAGAAAATTCACATATACTGTCACTTTAGAAGAATTGTGTTTCGCTAGAAAAGTGCCCTCAGTAGGGGCATTAAGAGGTTTATTGTAAATATATTTGTTGTTACTAAGTTTGATCTCGAATATATGAGCTCTTTAGTAGATTCTTTGATGGAATTATTTTTATTTCCTAAAAATAAACCCATAAATGTGGTTTGAGGCTATTCTTGTTGAGGTGACAGAAGAGTGCTATTTCTAATTCTATGAGGACTCAAGTGTGGTGAACAATACCTCACAGAGCAGAATTCCACTACATAGTATAAAAATGAACATTAAATAACAACAAAACCAATATTATATACTCATATAAGTGCAAAATATTACTCAAAAGTATTCTAATATGTCTTGCCAGTGATCTTCCCATTGGTTATAACGTTTTTACACTTAAATTCCTCTTTAGAATCAGTTTAGAATCAGTTTAGAGTAAAAGAAAATTAATAGCATTACATATAGCTATGCATTGTTTTTGACCACCTTAAACAGAATTATTCCAAATTATTTTTGGCAGATTCTAAAAACCAAATGGCCTTCAAAGGAGAAGACATAACATCACATTCTGGGGATTACATGGAAGTATGCCACAGACAGTCTGGGGAACATACCCAAAACTGAGGAAAGATGGAAGGAATTGTGACTGTTAAGTAAAAAATGGGGAGAAAAAGTCCCAAATTTTGTCAAGTGAACAGAAATGCTGAAACACATAAAAGGGTTTTAAATGCTTCCATGGTGTACTAAAGGCACTTGCACTTCCAGCACTTGCAGAAGCACTGAATAGGAATAGTCATAGTCTGTCAAATTTATCATTTCAACCAAACTGCTGGGCCATCCACTAGCTCGCAGCCAAATCTTAAGGGATATTCTAGGATAAGGACGTGAAAACTAATTTGGGATTCTGAGGGAGAGTTCTACATAAAAGTATTAAAAATCTATACTAAATATACATTCAGAAATACCAACAGAATTTATCAAACATACTAAATGCTGGTATTATATCTGTAAGCAACATACCCATACTGTCACTGAGTTACACAAAATGTATTTTATAATCCAACATTTAGGACTCATTGACTGCTCACACGTGTGATATACACCAAAAATTCCATCATAGATCACATTATGAATGAGAGGTCTGAATTGTAAGACCAAATTATATTTCAATAATGACCTACCTTTCCACATTGACTGGCTTGTCAAATTTAAACAGGATGTAGTCTCCAGCTACTGGAGTTATAGCCCAGAAGAAATCCTCCCCCATATAAGTTTTCTCCAGTGTATGTCCTTGGTAGACCTTAAGAGAAGTAGATACCTCTGCAGGGGGGTTTACATGGATCTTAAGAAGTAATGGTTTCATGTAATCTTTATCCTAGGAGGAAAGACATATTAACAACATACGGCTCATTTATACTTCAGAAGAACAAGGATTATACAGTAGATAACAAATTGTCTGTGCATGAGAAAAATAAAATTAAATCACCAACCGTGAGTTTCTGAATTTTTCCTGTTAGTGAAGAATGCAGACCAACATGTTGGAAAAGAGAAGGTCTGAAGCGAATCCGCAGATTTGCTTTCTGTCGATCACAATGTTTCTAAATATTAAACGGGAATGTTAGTGTTACATTATAAAGTGAAATCTTGTCCTCCTCTGAAAGATGAGAAGCCCTTCAGAAGGGTAAATATTGAAAAGAAAATCCAGCTTCATCTCATAATTTCAAGTCGTGTTTCTTTAGGGTCCTCTTTGAGGCATTAATAGATTTGCTACCTACTTGATAAACAGACACGATGCGGAAATTAAAAATAAGCACTTCCAAGGGAAGAGTTAAGGATTTAATTTCAACTACCTTTCAAAATAGGTCAATATAGATTTGACTTTTAATGTTAAAATGCACAAACTCTAGAGGTTTGGTTCAAATACACAAAATACCTTTAATTGGATAATATAATGAAGAATTTGCAGATAAGAAAAAGCACATTTTGTTGCATGAAAGCAATCTGAAAATGTGAGCCAGCAAGTGGACTACAAGCAAGGACACAACATCAAAACAGACAAATCGGGATTCCCCGGTGGCGCAGTGGTTGGGAGTCCGCCTGCCGATGCAGGGGACGTGGGTTCGTGCCCCGGTCCAGGAAGATCCCACATGCCGCGGAGCGGCTGCGCCCGTGAGCCATGGCCGCTGAGCCTGCGCGTCCGGAGTCTGTGCTCCGCAACGGGAGAGGCCACAGCGGTGAGAGGCCTGCGTACCACAAAAAAAAAACCAGACAAATCCAACTCAGCACAGTTGGGAGACACCTATGTTTCACCTCTAAGTGCCCCATGGCCTATACTTTCGATTATAACCTGCTCTCGTGTGATCATGGCGTGTGGGACCTACAGCCCTGGCAGGACTCGCATGCATTCGTTAGCTCAGTGCTTCAGGACAGCCATGGCTACCTTGTCATGCTTTTATAAACCCTTTCCATTTTCAATGACTTGTATAAGTTTTGGACCCAGAACATACTGAAAAAGACAAATGTATAAGACATTTCCACTTTGAAAGACCTCCAATTATTTCCTGGATGTTAAAATGCCTAATTTTTCTCAAGAGGTTTACTTCATTAGCATTACTGCTAACAGGAGAGTAGAGGTGAAATTGTATATTTTATTTACACAAATAAAACACTCAAGTGGAAGGAGAGGGAAGGTAAGGGAGGGAGAGGACAGGGGAGGAGCGAGGAGAGGGGAGGTGGGACGGTGGAGGCGAGAGAGGATGAGAAGCAGCAGTGCCTGAGACCGAGCCCGCCACTCAACACACAGGCAACAAATGACACATTCGGGCCCGAAGAATCAAAGCAGGTCCATAAACCTTTGGAAGAATGTGTGAATGCTTTTTTTTTTTTTAAAGTAACATTGGTTTATAACATTATATAAGTTTCAAATACACATTATACTTCTACTTCTGTATACACTACAGTGTTCTCACCACCAAGTCAGTTTCCATCCATCACCATACAGTTGACCCCCTTTACCCATTTCACCCCGCCACTCAACCCCTGCCCCGTCCCGTCTGGTAACCACTACTCTGTTCTTGTAACTACGTGTTTGTTTTTGCTTGGTACTATTGGTGGGAATGTAAACTGGTACAGCCACTGTGGAAAACAGTATGGAGATTCCTCAGAAAACTAGGAAGTACCATATGACCCATCAATCCCACTTCTGGGTATTTATCCAAGGAACACGAAAACACTAATCAGAAAAGACACATGCACCCCTATGTTCATCACATTATTTACAATAGCCACGATATGGAAACAACCTAAGTGCCCATCAATGGATGAATGGATAAAGGTGTGCTGTGTACACGTACACACACACACACACACACACACACACACAGAGAAATACTACTCAAACATAAAAAAGATGAAATCTTTCCATTTGCAACAACATGGATGAAGCTTGAGGGTATTATGCTCAGTGAAATAAGTGTGAATGGAAGGGTCTCCTAGACCACTGTCAAAGGGATGTGATTCTAGAGCCAGCAAGTATGTGGTGACAGCTTCCGTGACATCCTAGTGGAAGCAGCTGAAAAATTACAGGCCACAGAAAGACGGGTGGAAGAATGTATCTTCATGGTTTTAATTTTTACTTTCAGAGATTTTCACCTCACAAGCTCACTTAAGAACCTAACCACCATATTAGATAAAACTGCACAGGACCAATTAAAGGCAAGTGTGTTGTACAAATGTAAAGATGACATGAATTGTTCTGTGTCCTACAATAAAAATTCCTGTAAATCACAAAGAAAATACAGGTAAGGGCTTACATCATAAAAATGAGTTGATCGAATCCATTTATATGTTCAGTCATTTTTGGAAAGCTGGTACTCTGCTATTTCGCTACACACCGTGATTTGCTCTAAGAAAGTGGTTATTTTTAAAAGAGAGAGAAAGCAATAGCTTACAGACACCTGAAGAGGGTGTCCTAAAAGCTAACTGGCAGATAGGATGATCAAACTGTTCTAGGGAATATAAGGTCATGAAATCAAATTAAATGTTTATTTGTGAGAATAAGTCAACACTATAATGACATATGCTTATAATAAAGATTTCCTTGTTATTACATGTCAAAGTGACTCATTCATTTTTAAGAATGTGTATTCATATTTTATTTATGCTTACAGCCAATAATTTAAAAAATTTTTCCTGAGATACAGTTCAAATTAGACAAGAAAAACATATTAATTTACTTTCTACAATAAGATTTCAATGGAGATAACTTAATATTTGAATAGTCCAAGCAAAAATCATTGTTTACTGACTTACCCTGTCACCAACATCCCAAAGGTCAGCATATCAGCATGAACATTGGCTTCTTACAAGTAACACAATACAAAAAAGGTACACTTTTGACTTGTCATTGTTTTGGTATAAAATATGACCTCCATTCTATTCCTTATATCCAGGTGTGCTGGGGTCCGATATTGTCCCCAAAGTATTTGAAAAAAGAAAGCTGACAGAGGATGTGAAGTAAACCAAAACAACTCCCCCCTGACACAGGACAGATATGGCCAACAGCAAGGAAACACCAGAGCCTCAAGACACAATAAACATTCCTCAGCAATTTAAAGAAAGGTGTGCTTCACTGACTTAAAAGTCCCTCCAGAACAGGAACTTCTTGTAGTTCTAGAAAGAAGGCAAGCACTTACACTGGTAAGTGGAAACACTGTTTTCTTTCAGCTACCAATTTCAGCTACCAATTCGTTTACAACATCTGGTTCCCTAAGAGTCATCACTTTCACTAAAAACATAAAAGAAGCCTCTTCTACCCGCATAAGAAATTAACTTACTGCATCTTTTTCAGGGTTGCAGACTTTCACCCACAGAATATGGTCCAAGAGCCAATCAATGGGTTTCTCCTTATAGAACATAAATATGAATTCCACAATCAGAGTGAGGTCTGGCGCTTGAAACATTTTACCTGAAAAGATATTCCCAATCAGTAACTGTAATAAAGAAGCCAAGCAACAAAACAGCTTAAATGAGTGAAATCCGTACAACAAATACACGAAAGCTTGTGCTTTCAACCATAAATCATTATCAATAATTTCCCCACCTGTCTTCTCAAAAGCAAACTTGCTTTAGCTAAGTTTAGTTGTCACCTGAGTATAAACAGAAGTAGGTACTGAACTCCTAACTTTCTCCATTATAAAGTCTATCATACAACTACTAGCTCAAAGGATTCAAGAAGCAAGCTGGAGATTTTTCCTTCATGTCTTATTAAAATTCTTCCCATAAAAAAGGAACTTAAGAGGTTTAAGTTAAAAAAAAAAAAATTTAACTAAATCAATACAAGCAAAAACAAGGACTCCTGATTTTGTCTTCACTGAAACCTTCACAAATAAAGATGTTTTTTGAGTCTTAAATTAAGTTTTGAGATAAATGATCAACAAGATCAAAGCCCCAGCCTCTAATACTTACAGATTTAAAGCATTAGAGGCAGCGAAATGTTACTCTCTGGGGTGTTTTTTAAGACCTATAAATTTCCTTCAACCTTCAACTTTAAACATATTCTCTTTAGTCGGATACTTTAGGAATTTTAATGAAAAAAAACTTTAAAAATAAGTACCCTTACTAGTCCCTGAAAGCAATACATGAATACAAACTAATGACTGAACAAGAACTTCATGTACTATGTCAAATACCAGGAATTCCTATTAGAAAACCACTAGTGCAGGACTCTTCTTAAAAGAACCCCAATCTTGCAAAAGCTCTGGGCTTTAAAACAGGAACTCGAAGTGTCCGAGAAGGAACCAGACATGCTCCCCAGCACAGTGATTGGCTCTCTGTGGACATGAAAAGCCAGCAGGGCTGCCTTGCAGAACTCCAGAGTAAATATTACCATCTTAGAACTCTCCAAATACTATTTTGGGTTGACTTTCAACATTTTATACACAGAAGTTTACCGAAATTAAATTTTCTCAAAAGCAATCCATTTCCAGAGGAAAAAAGACAACTTTAAGGTAAAAAAAAAAATAGTCTAAGATTCTAAGTCCCAGTTATTTCTGAAAAGTAAATAAATCTAAAACTTTTCTTACCAATGAAGCCCAGCTGGGAGAACTCAAGTATCATCCATTCCTCAGAAGAAAGTTGAAGTGCAAAATTTTTTATGGTGTTAAAGTAATTCTGCTTGACAATAATATCATCTTCAAGCTAAAGAAAGTTGAACAATCATATTAATAAATCGGAAAGAGAAGAAAGATTTAAAGAGAACATTCTTTACTATGGAAAAACTCAAGCACACTTTTATAATGACAATCAAGGAAACAATGGTCAAAAATGATGAAAATATAAAAATTAATTTTAGGACTTTCCTAGCAGTCCAGTGGTTAAGACTCCACGCTCCCAATGCAGGGGGCACGGGTTCCATCCCTGGTCAGGGAAGATCCCACATGCCACGTGGTGTGGCCAAAAAATACATAATAATAATAATGATAAAATAAAAAGGAAAAATTATAAAAAATAACTAAAATAAAAATAAATTTTATTAAAAGAAAGCAAGGAAAATAAAATGGCAGATGCACATAGCAAGTCAACAAAACCACTCCCTTACCAGGGGAAATAACAAAACCACTCCATGAATTACTCCTTTTGGTCCTTCTATGGCTCCCAACATGATTTCACACTTTCCTGTTTTCTTTTCAAAGGAAAAGAATTTTATAGGCCTTTTAATTTTTTCTTTTTTTTTTTTTTTTTTTTGCTTTTTACATAATACATGTAACAAGTCAAAAAAAAAAAAAAAAAGCTAGCAGCTCTCCTCTGCCCTCCACCCTGCTAGTAGAAGTGACCAATGTTCAAGGTTGGGTGTGCACCCGCTGGACACCTTCAATATGGGCATACAGCACAGGTAGACCCATACCTACCTTAAGGTTCCCACCACCTTTACATTTTTATTAAAAAGGGATCACATCATGAAACCGGCTTTTTTCTCTTAATATATCATGAATATCTTTCCAGGTTAAAGAGTATATATTTAAAGCATTCTCTCTAGCAGATTCATACTATTCCCTGGGATTGATGGACAAATCATTCACCTGCTCACAGGCAGACACCCAGGTTGTTTCTCATTCTTTGTCAATGCAAACAATGCTTACACTTCATATCAGTGCTATTCATTTCTGTAGGATGGGTTCCTAAAAGTTCTCTTTTTATATTTTAAAAGGTATCTTCAAAATACTTAAGAACCTGTAGCAACTCAGAGCGCCAGTTAACCCCATGTGCTCTGCCATCACCACGTGTGTTACTGGAATGTTTACCAGTTCAACAGGGAGTTGACAGAGACCAGAGATCAAGAGTATCTGCAAAGACTTCCTCCCCAAATCTCCTTTCATAAAATTTTAAAGTCATAAGATGATTTTTTTACATATATACATTATTTTTTAATATTCTTTTCCATTGATGATTTTAATATCATAAGAAAACTCTTCCTTTTTTTTTTTTTTTTGCGGTACATGGGCCTCTCACTGTTGTGGCCTCTCCCGTTGCAGAGCACAGGCTCCGGACGCACAGGCCCAGCGGCCACGGCTCACAGGCCCAGCCGCTCCGCGGCATGTGGGATCCTCCCAGACCCGGGCACGAACCCGTGTCCCCTGCATCGGCTGGCAGACTCTCAACCACTGCACCACCAGGGAAGCCCCTTCCTTTTCTTAATGACACATTATCATTTCTAGTTATCTGCAAGTAATTTTCACTTGTTTTAGTATTTAGATTTTTTCATGTGTTTAAGTCCTATAAGCTTTCTTCCTATCTGTGAAGCAACAGTAGCAATATTTGGAAAGGTATGATTTTGACTCACCCAATATCTACTGAGCTTTGATTATGTTCCAGACACAGTACTAAACCCTGGGAACCCACCAGTGAACAGAAAAGACAAGTTTTACACCCTCAGAGCTTGTAGGGAAGCCAGAGGGAAAACCAGACAAAGCACAAAGCCCCGCTGGCACCTAACCTTGCTTTCCCAAAGAAGAGATGCCCACACTCACACGCAAACATTGGCCGTGGACGCCCAAAGGAAAGATGACCCCCAATACCAGGTACTTCCAAGCTTTTCCAATAAGTAGATTAAAAAACAAGCTTGGAATAGAGATGCAGACGTAGGGAACACACGTGTGGACATGGGGGGAGAGCGAGGGGGGGATGAATTGGAGATTGGGATTGACATATACACCATGTGTAAAACAGATAGCTAGTGGGAACCTGCTATATAGCGCAGGGAGCTCAGTTCGGTGCTCCGTGGTGACCTAGATGGGTGGGATGGGGGAGTGTGGGAGGGAAGTCCAAGAGGGAGGGAATATATGTACACATATAGTTGATTCACTTCGTTGTATAGCAGAAATTAACACAACATTGTAAAGCAACTATACCCCAATTTAAAAAACAAAAACAAGCTTGGGACTGATTTAAATATACAGACGTGTAGGTGAAATAATTAAATGCCTACTTAAAATTTAGTGCACTAAATTTGGTTACCACCAAAAATTTACATTTTTTTATATTAAATTAGAAAAATTGCTTTCTTCCACTCTCACACCTCATCAAACAACTTCACTTTTTAAGAAACTTTTAAAGATAACTGTAGATTCATATGCAGCTATAAAAAATAATACAGAGACCCAACATACCCCCAATATATATCCTCCAATATAATTACAGCACAATATCACTACCAGGAAATTGACTCTGATACAATTCAACCACATTATTCAAATTTCACCAGTTTTACATGCACTCAGTTGTGTGTAGTTGTGTGTCTGTGTGTTTAGCTCCATGCAATCTTAACACGTGTACATGTGCAAGAGCACTAGTAGGGCTAGGACACAGATCGGTTCCATCACAGGGACTCTCATGCTACCCTTTACATCCTCAGCCACCTCCCTCCTCTCCCCCCTTCCTAGCCTCTGGTAACCAAGAGTGTTCTCCCTCTCCATAATTTTGTCATTTCAAGAATGCTATATAGGGACCTCCCTGTTGGCACAGTGGTTAGGAATCCGCCTGCCAATACAGGGGACACAGGTTCGATCCCTGGTCCAGGAACATCCCACATGCCGCGCAGCAACTAAGCCCACACATCACAACTACTGAGCCTGTGCTCTAGAGCCCGCAAGCCACAACTACTGAGCCCTCATGCCACAACTACTGAAGCCCACGCACCTAGAGCCCGTGCTCCGCAACAAGAGAAGCCACTGCAATGAGAAGCCCGTGCACTGCAATGAAGAGTAGCCCCTGCTCGCCGTAACTAGAGAAAACCCGCACGCAGCAACAAAGACCCAACACAGCCAAAATAAATAAATAAATAAAATTAATTAATTTAAAAAAAAGTCTTGGGTAGGATACACCCCCAACATATGCAATCTTGAAGTCATGTCCCTGGGATAATTATGGAGTCTGGATTACAATACTTTGTACATCACAATGAACTCACTGAGAGAATTCTATACATTATGTAAAGACCTGAAGGTAAAGCAACTCCCTCTTTTCTGAGGCATAATTTTTGGGCAAATAGGGTAATTTTAAGAATGTTCAGTGGATCCATATATGAAAGACCTGAAAAGCTGGTGGCAATCTTAATGACCAACAATAAGATCATCGTGATAGCTGAACAATGGTACTTCAAGAAGCAATTAAAAATTATACCAATCTATAATTACTGGCATATAAAGGTGTCTGCAGTATGTTAAATGACAGCAAAACAGGCTTTAAGACAGTATGCACAGTACACTCCTGTTATAAAAAGGGTTGTATTAAATGAGTTAGTATGTGAAAAACATAAATTTTAAAGAACAATGCCTGACACATGGTAAGTATGCAATAAATGTTAGTTCATAGCAGCTGTTATTGTTATAATACATCATATATTGACCCTGCTTAGGGGAAGTTTTCCTTACCATCCTCTTCCTTAACCCCCATCCTTTTCTCAATTTTTAAATATTAACTTTTCCTACACTCCCCCCAAAAGCTTTAAGGTTCCATTAATTCTTCCCTTGGAGGAAAATTGGAAACAAATTTTAAAAGTGATATAGGTACACTTTTTAATTCTCTCTATAAAGTTCTTGACCATAATGTAAATATTTATATACTGGCCCTAGAACAAAGAGCGAGGTTCAACTACCATAATATTTGGTATACATTAAAATAAAATGCTATGAAATTATTATCTTAAAACTAAAATCAGACTTCTCTAATGTATTTAGAAGAAATGTACTACCTATATCTAGGATATTGTGTTTTTTAATATGCACAGCTGTTGCATCCTGTTATAGACAATGTTGCACTCTATCATCATTTCCATTTTCCATCCTGTGAACCAAGGAAGGGTTCACGCACACTTGAATGCAGCTGGCTCGAGGTACAATGTCAAAGGAGACAAAGTCTGCCCTCAAGAAGTCCACCTTCCCATGTGATGTCAGCCTCTTTTCTTCCTTCTCTCCCTCCCCAGCCCCTGCCAACAGCTGCTTAATCATGTCCTTCCTGTTCAGGGACCAGGGCTGCTTCTTGCCACTCTCATCCAAACATCCACCCAGGAAAGGATCTAATAAACTTTTTATACTGGAAAAAAACACAATTGACCGGCTTCGTGTGCCATATACCTCTCAGGGGTATTTGCATTTTGAACAAGGGATAAAGACGTTTGGTTAAAGAAGTGAAATTCCAGTGGTGAAATTTAAGCTTAAAGGTTTGAAAGAAATAAGAGCTTCCTAGAATTATTTAAGTTGTTGCCTACCTGGCTAACTTAAAACCCTTATCATGATGGACTTACTGTTTTAGCCATGCTGCTAAAAGTTGCACCATTAGAACTAAATGTCAACTTTATTATCTTCAGTACAAATGAAAATGTATTGAAGTGCACAAAACAACTATTTACCATAAGACCACCAAAATAATTATGAGCTAAACCAGCGAGTGGAACTGCAGAGCCCATGTTCTCAGTGATGTGATCAACCCTTCTGCTCTGGCATACTGTTATGATCTTATACATTTTAGAGGGTTTATGCTTTCAAAACTTCGTTTTAATGAAAATATACCCTTCATATTACTTTTCCTTTAAAAGTGTGAAAAAAAACCAAACACACACTTACCTGGATGTAATATGTGCCCTTTTCCTGAGCATACATCATTAGAAAACAATAATCGAGGTTTTGCTTTGTTCTCCATCTGAAATAAAAATTTTCAAAAAAAGTTAGGGACTTCCCTGGTGGCGCAGTGGTTAAGAATCCACCTGCCAATGCAGGGGACACGGATTTTATCCTTGGCCCGGGAAGATCCCATATGCAGCTGAGCAACTAAGCCTGTGTGCCACAACTACTGAGCCTGCGCTCTAGAGCCCGAGAGCCACAACTACTGAGCCTGCGTGCCATAACTACTGAGGCCCACACGCCTAGAGCCCGTGCTCCGCAACAAGAGAAGCCAGTGCAATGAGAAGATCGCGCACCGCAATGAAGAGTAGCCCCCGCTCGCCACAACTAGAGAAAGTCTGTGCGCAGCAACGAAGACCCAACGCAGCCAAAAAAAAAATAAAAATAAGTTAGGAATCAGACTCAAAGTTAGCAAAATAAGGTTAGATGTATACTATTTTATAATATATAAAATATTTTATAATATATACACATGCAATATATACATCACATATTGTATACATGATATTATATATATACCCAATGTATAGTTATGTATTAGAAAGATAGGTAGATAGATAAATAGATGGATGGATATCACACATACAGGATATATCCACTTAGGAGAGAGTGAATGAGAATTCACTCTTCTCTAATGAAGTCTTTATCGAAATATATTCTCAAAAACACTAATCCTCAAGGTGTCCTGAGGAAAAAAGGAGTCTAATGTCAAGTAAGTTTGGGAAGAACACATATTCCTCTTCTAGAGACGTATTAGTAATATTAGAGGCATTTAAACATTCAGCAGTAAATACATTTGTTGAAAAAAAGTTTTTAATCCAATATTTTCCAAATTTTCTTGACCACAGCCCCCTTTTCCAGTAATATCTTAATGTCTCTAGGAACTAGTGCTTCACATACAGGTAAAAATGCTTTAAAAACCCAAAACATCATATTAAAATTTACAATATTAGGTCCTTTTGGTGAATTCTTGGCAGGCTACAGAAACACACTGACCAATGTGAAAAAGAGAAGTGGTTTTTCTAAAAGCCAGTTTTAAAAAAAAAGCACACAATAAAATAAAAGCTTTGAACCACTAAGTAAACTTCTCCAGAAAATACCTTACAAGCTGATATGAATTTATTGAGTCTATCCAGAGTTTTTTTCAAACAAATTCGATCCTAAATTTTTAAAATAACATTATATTTATTGAGAGATAATTAACCAATTATAGGGACAAATCTGTTTTTGTGACAAATTAACAACTCAAGAAATACAATAAATCTCTTCCCAACACAGTGTTTTTGTCCCTTTTTCTGGTTATAGGCAATCCCAAAATAATGCCAATATCTCTTAGCTTACTTTGTCTTTAACAACAACACAAGGAAAGTTTTCCTTTCAATTTTAGAGATTCAGAGATAAATAAATTCAATTGACTAATGATTTTATTGCAATACAATTCTGCACAAGAGTATTACTGTTTTTATCACTTTCATTGGATCTGTTTTCATTTATGTTACATACAGACATGAGATTTCTATCTGGACTAAGTTTTGAGTTATACTGAATATACTCTTAAGAAAAGTTATAACAACACAGAGCAGCACGGTCATAAAATTCATTAGGTTTGCCAAATTCAACCTCTCACCAGAAACTCCACAGAATTTCCAATAAAATAATCAAAAAGTCATTAGCTCTCAACTAATCAGCTCAACCCTAAAATGAGTTAAGCTTCGATAAACAAGGATGACATTTATTACCTATTATACTCACAAGGGTGCACAGGCTTACCTTATTCTTTCTTTAGAATCTCCAAATGTCTCCTTTAAGTTTGTCAAGTCAGGATAATAGCTTTCAGGAGGTGATATTATTTCCACCAAGCCAGAACTGATTTCTTTAGAAAATCTATCATGAGAAAGGTTGGCTGAGTTATTTAAGTTCTGTGGGATTTTATATCTTAACGATCAACTTATATGTATAACATAAAAATACATTTAAAAAAATCTCTGGTTTTAGCATATTGATAGACAAAGGTAGAGGCACATTATCTTAAACAAGGACCTTTGCTTCTCTTTTGTCTTTCCTTTTAAAGTAAAAGATATGTCTTTTGGGGGCAACAAGAGATACATTTCAATGAAGAAACCCATATCAGGACTAATTTCATGATACTGCTCTTAAAACTACAAAGGCAATATTATAAAAACTAATGGTATCTGCAACTTACTAAGCTGTCCATCTGTTATCTGCTATGCGCCCCACTCACAATAAACTGTTAATAAACCTTTGTAGATTTTTAGACATAGTTTAGCACTGAGGTTTGAAACTGCTACCTGACTAGCTGTCCTGACAGCAGAAATTTTTTTTCTTGCTAAACAGAGAGTGAAAGATTTAAGTGATCTCATATGACTCTCTATTCACTGTCTTCAAGATTAAAGATTGTTGTTTGGTAGTGTTACATATATATGACATTCAAGTCTTTTCCAAAATGAAATACACCAATGTATCCCATCAGATAACTTGATATATATACACATACTTTATGATAATATAAAAGACCAATGATAGGTGGTCCAGTGAACACTGAACTCCACAGAAAAAATGAACTGCAAAAGAAGGTGTTTTCTTTTAGCAAAAAGCCAAGAGATAATAGTAAATAGAATATTTTCATTTCCATAATTAAGAAGAACTTACTCTTTCTCCAGGTTGGCTACAACACCATTTACATAATCAATATCTGTCTGGGAGAGAAAAAAACAATTATACCAACATTCATGTTTTTATATTTTTACCTTTATATTTTATTTAACTTTTAATTCTGAACTCAAAATTAAATAAATGATTAAAACATTCATTGAAAACATGAAATTTTCAGACAACTTATGGGATTTGCACTTCTGTATTCTACTGTATTGCACTGCTATATATCGCTGAGTACTAACCAATACAATAAACAGATTCTTAAGTTTTTATTGTTTTCAATTGTCTATGTTCAACTCAGTAGAAAAAAGTGAGCACAGAAACTATTTCTACTTCTTCTGCAACAGCAAAACTGTAAGTAGTGAATAAATAACAGATGCAGAACGCTATAGGGAAAGATTTTTCCACTTGGAATCATAAAACCAAGGTTCCAGATTTGCCTCTCTAGCTTCTGGCCTGTACAATCTAAAGAAAGTCACTCTCTGAGCCTCAGTTTCCTATCCTATTTAAAGAAAAAGGTGGGGGGAGGTTTGGGAGGAAATAATACCTCAGACACTATGACATTACATGATAAAGCTACGTAATAAAAAGCAGTGTTATTCTGTATTATTGTTATTATTTTATTATTAAGCTGATAATGAGAACCCAAGTCAAGAGTACTTTAATCAGTCAGAAAAAAACGTTTATCAAACCTGTGAGCTTCTGAATTATATATACAAGTAGAGAGCCAATACTCCCGATCAATTTTAACTACAGTGACAACTTAAAATGCTCAACTGTTAGAAAGAATCAACGATATCTCTAGTACAATCTATGTTATAAAGACTGCGAAAACACTTCATACTTGAGGAAGATAAGCTTTACCTTTTTGGTTTGTTTTAACACTGGAAATTACAAAACTACTGAATTATAAAAAGTTGTTTTAGAGGAGGCTTTTTGGAAAAGTATTTTAACTTTAATTTCTGTTAATTGAAAGTAATTCCTATTTTAATCGTTAAAGATGTAGGAGTGAGACAACTTATTAAGACCATATCCTTCAAACTCTTAAAGAACTATGGAAACACAACTAGCACACAGCTCAAAACCCTCCGTCCTTCCCCTACGTAAACCCACACACATCCTACCATTCATCAGGCTATGATTTTAGAGAACATAATCAAGTCTGGTTTATATAACCTTTAATGAGTTTAGTAATACCTGAAATTCAATTTGATAAGCATTTATTGAGAGCCAGTGATTTGCCTAGCCAAGGAAACAAGAACAGATGAACAAGTCCAGCTCCCTGTAAGCTATCCAAGAGGGCGGCCAAGAAGAATTATGTGAACATAGATCTATTATGTAATGTATAATAAAATTTATGAAATGCAAAGTGATCCATATCTAAAACTACACATAATCCTTATGTTGCATGTTAACTGACGCAACTAGCAAAGGATTCACTTAAGCGACGGTAACTGGTGTCACCATTATATACCAGAAGCGATCCTACCTGCTATCAGCCAAGGGAGTGGTTGTGGGGCTCCTCTGAAGAAAGTAAACATGTAACTGGCCTGGAAACACACAGCCAGGCCAGTCTTCGTCCCCATTCAGGCCTCTACTTGCCTCTCTCCAACTATTAAATGTTGGCCATAAGACAGGAAGTCTCTGAGATGTTGGGGGCTTCACTGCTTTAAATTAAAAGAACGCTTTTTTCCTGAAATCTTTTTTAAAGGTCTGTGGAGACTTTTTAAAAGGTACTATTTTTGTTTTTACTCCCATTTCTCTAGGAGGTGGGTCAAAAAGGATCTTGCTATGATTTATGTCCTAGAGTGTTCTGCCTATGTTTTCCTCTAAGAGTTTGATAGTGTCTGGCCTTAAATTTAGGTCTTTAATCCATTTTGAGTTTATCTTTGTGTATGGTGTTAGGGAGTGTTCTAATTTCATTCTTTTACATGTAGCTGTCCAGTTTTCCCAGCACCACAAAAATAAAAAAAATGGGACCTAATGAAACTTAAAAGCTTTTGCACAGCAAAGGAAACCATAAACAAGACGAAAAGACAACCCTCAGGAGAAAATATTTGCAAATGAAGCAACTGACAAAGGATTAATCTCCAAAATATACAAGCAGCTCATGCAGCTCAATATAAAAACAAACAAACAACCCAATCCAAAAATGGGCAGAAGACCTAAACAGACAATTCTCCAAAGAAGATATACAGATTGCCAACAAACACATGAAAGGATGCTCAACATCACTAATCATTAGAGAAATGCAAATCAAAACTACAATGAGATATCACCTCACACCAGTCAGAATGGCCATCATCAAAAAATCTACAAACAATCTATGTCAGAGAGGGTGTGGAGAAAAGGGAAGCTCTTGCACTATTGATGGGAATGTAAATTGATACAGCCACTGTGGAGAACAGTATGGAGGTTCCTTAAAAAACTAAAAATAGAGCTACCATATGAGCCAGCAATCCCAGTCCTGGGCATATACCCTGAGAAAACCATAATTCAAAAAGAGTCATGTACCACAATGTTCACTGCAGCTCTATTTACAATAGCCAGGACATGGAAGCAACCTAAGTGTACACTGACAGATGAATGGATAAAGAAGATGTACACATATATACAATGGAATATAACTCAGCAATAAAAAGAAATGAAATTGAGTTATTTGTAGTGAGGTGGGTGGACCTAGAGTCTGTCATACAGAGTAAAGTATGTCAGAAAGAGAAAAACAAATACCGTATGCTAACACATATATATGGAATCTAAAAAAAAAAAGTTCTGAAGAACCTAGGGGCAGGATAGGAATAAAGACACAGACATAGAGAATGGACTTGAGGACATGGGGAGGGGGAAGTGTAAGCTGGGACGAAGTGAGAGAGTGGCATGGTCATATATACACTACCAAATGTAAAACAGATAGCTAGTGGGAAGCAGCCGCATAGCACAGGGAGATCAGCTCGGTGCTTTGTGACCACCTAGAGGGGGTGGGATAGGGAGGGTGGGAGATGCAAGAGGGAAGAGATATGGGGATATATGTATATGTATAACTGATTCACTTCATTATAAAGCAGAAACTAACACACCATTGTAAAGCAGTTATACTCCAATAACGATGTTAAAAAAAAAAGGTAATATTGTCTTCCAATTCTGAGAACATATTTGTGAATATATAAATGAGATATGTATATTCTTAGGGTATGTGAGTGATAATGATTGGGACAGGTGGGAAAAAGAGTAGACATACATAGCAAAAGAAGAAAGAGTATTCCCCCCAACCCCCGGAGAAAGCGTCTTCTTCATGGTTAAGTAAAATTAAATTTTTTTAATTAAAACTAAAGGATTTATTAATACATAGTTCAACATGGATGAACCTTGAAAACACTGTGCTAAGTGAAAGAAGCCAGTCACAAAGGACCACACATTTTATAACTGCACTTATATAAAATGTCCAGTATTTTAAAAATACCTATAGAGACAGAAAGTAGATTAGTGGTTGTCTAGGGCTGGAGGGAGAGCAGTATTAATGGGTAATGCCACAAATATTTACTTGGTGTCTACACCGTAATTGGGGATATTTATATCCGTATCATATCCATATCATCAAGCTCTGAGTTTAGATTAGCAAATAAAATAGACAAGATCTCTGCCTTGTGAAATTTAAAATTTGTGGAAGATGCAGTCCATAAAGAAAACCAAAATTATATATATATATATGTATTTATAACTGAATATTTATTAAGTGCTATATAACTAGTATGCAATAATAGAGAAAAGGAAGCAACCTATTTAAACAGGATAGTCAAAGAAAGTCTGAAGATTTGACATCTGAGCCCAAATCTGATACATATTGCCATTCAAATCGACAAAAATAAACAGAAAATACTAAAAGGAATATTGTAAATTAATTGATATGTTAATTAGGGCTTTGCCTCTGCCCTTAGACAGGATATGTGCAAGATAATACGCTGGAATAGATCATAGCGTAGAATTTTCTATTTTGTGTATATTTTAGGGGGTATAATATGCTATTATTATACACATGTACAGACTGGGGGGTGCTGCTCAATGCAATGCTGAGCAGGAAAGCTGGGCTTGCACTGCTGTACTGGAAAATACAAGCCCTGGTGAGACAGGAAGGTTGAATTAACCAAACAGGCCACCAAGTGGTCACTGGAAATAGGCCATAAAAATAAGGATGGGGCTCCCCTGGTGGCGCAGTGGTTGAGAGTCCGCCTGCCGATGCAGGGGACATGGGTTTGTGCCCCTGTCCGGGAAGATCCCACATGCCGCGGAGCGGCTGGGACCGTGAGCCATGGCCGCTGAGCCTGCGCGTCCGGAGCCTGTACTCCGCAACGGGAGAGGCCACAACAGTGAGAGGTCTGTGTACCGCAAATAATAATAATAATAATAAGGATGATATCCACCACCTTTGCTGGTTATCTTCTAAATAAACTCTGATGGCTTTATATCACTCGGTTGATAACTCTGTTCCAAGTCTTCCCTATCCTTGTTCCTAGGGGCTAAATTTTCTTCTAGTTATGGGTCACTTTTTTGGGGGCTCCTTGGCATACTGGCTAACAATAACAATTTTTTATTTGATACTGGACATTACAAATGGACACCGCTGAGTGTCTTGATTTTGCTTTCTTCTTTTAGAAAGCGCTGAGCTTTATCCCAGCAGACAGTTATTTGTGGGTCAGTTGATCCTTAAAGGTCTCTAAGCTTTGCTGGGGTGGGTTGAGAATAACCACTTCAAGGATGACCACTTCCTTTGGCGTCTCTACTGAACGCCCTGGGTTATCACCAGGGGCTTACCGTTCTGGCTGGTCAACCTCATCCTACATGAGCAAAGGGATATGGTCAGGTTACAGCTC
This sequence comes from Stenella coeruleoalba, assembly GCF_951394435.1. Lineage (NCBI taxonomy): Eukaryota > Metazoa > Chordata > Mammalia > Artiodactyla > Delphinidae > Stenella > Stenella coeruleoalba. The sequence goes on along the minus strand of NC_137159.1, from coordinate 8,425,231 downwards.
CCTGATCATCCTTTTTCCAAACCTGTGGAGCTTCACCCTGTGTATGTGGGTCCCCACGCAACAAAGACTCAAAGGCACCATCATTTTCTGTTCAGCGTCTCTGTTCTGAAACTCTGTTCTGCAATTGCTAGCTGCTCTCTTCGGGATTCCCCTTCCTGCAACGTGATCTGGAAATATCTCCAGGCAGAAAGTTGGGACAATCGTGGTGCTCATTTCTCTCTCTCAGGGAATCACATCCTGCACAGCCTGCTGTCCACTGTCTGAGAACAACTAGATGGTATATTTTGTCTAGCTTTTTAATTGCTTATAGCACGAAGGTAAGTCCAGTCCTTATTAACTCCATCATGGCCGGAAGCAGACGTCATTTTTTTTTTTTTTTTTTTTGCGGTACACGGGCCTCTCACTGTTGTGGCCTCTCCCGTTGCGGAGCACAGCCTCCGGATGCACAGGCTCAGCGGCCATGGCTCACGGGCCCAGCCGCTCCGCGGCATGTGGGATCTTCCCGGACCGGGGCACGAACCCATGTCCCCTGCATCGGCAGGCGGACTCTCAGCCACTGCGCCACCAGGGAAGCCCGAGGGGTCATTTTTATGTAATAAAGAACCAATGAGAATTCCAGAAAGAGAATGTGTACAAGCGACAAATCAAAAGGACTAAAATGACAGGCCTGTGCCAGAATGGAGCTGGCAGCTCATAATAAATTTTGTTTCCCTAGGGGTCCAAGGAAAAGCTATTCCTATAACCTAGTGCTTGGTTTAAGGTTCTTTAAATTCAGTGCAGATGTACGAACTAAGGCTAACAAATACCACAGTTAGCTTGTAGTTTCTAAAATAGTCAAGCTGTTCAAAGATAAAAGTAAGAAAGCAGAAGTGAAAAGGACACACAAGTGAAAAAAAGAAACCTACTGCTTCATTTTCAATATATCTCTCATAGCCTTTCTTCCTTTCCTTCTCCTAACAGTCAGCTGATGCTACAGCAACTGTTCTCAAACTTTTGTGATCAGAACCCATTCAGTTCAAAATATGTTCCTAGTTTGATGACTTCTCACCACCTCCAAGCCTAGCCTGGATTATTACAAGTTTTCTAAGTAGCCTCCTCGCTTCTGCCCTTTCCAAAGCAGCCACTGTGATCCTTTTAAAAGATGGGTTATACCAAAAATGCATAACTGCAATCTAATCATGAGAAAACATCAGACAGACCTAAATTGAGACATTCTACACAATAACTGACTAGTACTCATGAAAAGTCTCCGAGTTCATGAAACACAAGAAAAGACTGAGGAGCTGTCAAAGATAGGAGGAAATTGGACTTCCCGGGTGGCACAACGGTTAATGCAGGGGACACGGGTTTGAACCGTGGTCTGGGAAGATCCCACATGCCGCGGAGGAACTAAGCCTGTGCGCCACAACTACTGAGCCTGCGCTCTAGAGCCCACGAGCTACAATGAGCTACAACTACTGAGCCCACGTGCCGGAACTACTGAAGTCCGCGCGCCTAGAGCCTATGCTCCGCAACAAGAGAAGCCACCGCAATGAGAAGCCCGCGCACCGCAACAAAGAGTAGCCCCCGCTCACCACAACTAGAGAAAGCCCGTGCGCAGCAACGAAGACCCGACACAGCCAAAAGTAAATAAATAAATATTTTTTAAAAAAGGAGGAAATTAAGGAATCAGAACAACTAAATGTGGTGTGATATTTTGGATTGTACACTGGAACAGACGACCTTAGGTGGAAAAACGTGGAATGTGAATAATGTCTACAGTTTGGCTAATAGTATTATATCAATGTTCATTCCCTGGTCTTGATTATTTGGCTACATAAGTTGTTAACATTAGAGCAGTGAAGGGAATACTCTGTATTACTTCTGCAACTTTTCTGTAAATCTAAGTTATTTCAAAATAAAGTTTTTTAAAGTGCCTTCAAAGAAAAAAAAACGTTAAGTCAAGTGTCTTCTCTACTTGAAACCCTCAAATGGCTTTCCAGATTAGCAGTTCACAAGACAGACCCACTCCCTGTTTTCATAAAGTCAAATTTTATTGGAACACAACCCCATCCTTTCATTTACGTCGTGTTTCCGGTGTGTTCGGGGCTACTACAGCAGAGCTGAACAGTTGCAGCAGAGACTGTGTGGCCTGCAAAGCCTAAAATATTTGTCATGTGGCCCTTTACAAAAACACTTGGCCACAGTTTCCTGACTGAGGGTAAAAGCGAAGTTCTCACGATGGCCTGTAGTGTGCTCAGTGATCTGGCCCAACCTGCTCCTCCTCTGCCGACCTCCTGCTGCTAAGCCCCTCACCTCTTCTGCTCCAGCCACACAGGCGTCTCCTTGCTGTTTCACAAAATGTGCCCAGCAATGCTCTCACGTGAGGGCCTTGGCATGTGCTGTTCGTCTGCTTGGACTGTGCAACTCTTGCACCCTTCAGGTCTTTGCCCAAATGTCCTGACCACTCTGATAAACCATCCCTTGGCAACCCTGTACTCCCCCTCTTATGTACTCTGATTTATTCTCCATAGCGTTCTCTACCATCTAACACATCATACATTTGTTTTTTATCTGTCCTTCTCTACAATGTAAGCTTCATGGGGTAGAGGCTTTTATTAGATGATATGGCTAACACCGCTGCGTCAGTAAATATTTGTTGAATTACAAGCAAGTTTTATAAGACATTATATATACATATACATATATATGTGTATATATGTGTGTATATATATATATACACTTTCTTCCTGACTGCCATTTCTGTGATTCATAACCAATGCATAAGTAAACATCTTAAAATCTACCTTCTAAAAAAATTACAGGCCAAAAATACTACTGAAGCACCAAGACAGTCATCTGTGATTTAAAATCAAGAATAGAAACAACTAATAACTAGACAGATCATCAGCAAGTCTGCAGAAGACTTGAACAACACTATCAACCAACTTGGCCTAACAGGCATCTATAAAACACTCCTCTCGACAACAGCAGAATCCATTCTTTTTAAACGACACGGAACCTCATCGGGGTAGACCATACACAAGTCCATAAATACGTATTTATAAATTTAAAAGGTCTGAAATCATGCAAAGTTTATTCTCGGACTACAATGGAGCTGAATTAGAAATCAAACAAGAGGAGGAAGTTTGGGAAATACACAAATAGATAAAAATTAAACAACACATTTCTAAATAAACCATGAGTAAAAGAAGTAATTACAAGGGGATTTAGAAATTATTTTGATCTGAATGAAAATCAAAACTTGACATATCAAAATGTACGGGAAGCAGCTAAACTGGTACTCAGAAGGGAGAGTTAGAGCTCTAAACTGCCTATATTAGGAAAAGAAACTCTCTAACCAATAATCCGAGTGTTCACCTTAAAAATATAGAAAAAGAAAAGTAAACCAAACTAAGAGTAAGCAAAAGGAAGGAAATAGTAAAGAGTGGAAATGAATGACATAGGAAAATAGAGGAATGATAAACAAGGTCCTACCATATACCACAGGAAACTATATTTAATATTCTCAGATAAACCATAATGGAAAAACATATGAAAAAATGTGTATATATATATATATATATATATATATATATATATATATAAAACTGAGTCACTTTGCTGTACAGCAGTAGTTAACACATTGTAATTCAACTACAGTTCAATAAAAAAAATTAAATAAATAATGAAAAATAGAGAAATGATAAAGTTAATAAAACTAGAAGTTGGTTCTTTTTTTTTTTTTCTTTTTTTGAGGTACGCGGGCCTCTCACTGCCGTGGCCCCTTCCGTTGTGGAGCACAGGCTCCGGACGCGCAGGCTCAGCGGCCATGGCTCACGGGCCCAGCCGCTCCGCAGCATGTGGGATCCTCCCAGACCGGGGCACAAACCCGTGTCCCCTGCATCGGCAGGCGGACTCTCAACCACTGTGTCACCAGGGAAGCCCTAGAAGTTGGTTCTTTGACAAGATCCAAAAAAAAATGATAATCAACTGAATAGCATCACCAGAAGTTTTTCTACTGTACCTGATGGCCAGCCAGCTGGAGCTGAAAGACCTAAAAGATCTCACTGGGGGAGCGAGTGGGGAAGAGAAAGAAAGGAAAATGGCGGTAGGGGTAGGAAGAATGAAGACAGGAGACTGCTGTCTAGCAAATTAACCTTGAGGAACTATTGGACTCTCAGCCATGTGCATATATAGCTAATAAATATTTTTTTCAAAAGGAAAGACAAGGGTACAGAAATAAATATTCCTGTGTAATGCCAGACTACAAGTTAAGGGCACAAGCCACCGTCTAATGGATTTTTTAAAGATTTCTAATATCCTTCAGTACCTTCCTCACTTTAGTTCAACGAGTAAAAGAATACCTAGAATGAAATCTGTTCTTTTGCCTCTATTAAGGAAGATGACAAAAAGGTAAGTATGAACGTTTGAGAAAACGTAAGTACAGAGAGGGCGACTGTTTCTGAGGCTACTGTACTTCTCAGGGGCTTTGGGGTGGAAAAAAGTTCCAAAGCATTCAGGTAACTAACCCCTGGCGGAAAGCACCACTAAAGGGTCTAACCAGAAAAGACTAAACCACTCATACAGAGTTCACCCAGGAACACAGCACTGACATTACACACAATCACCAATGAGAAACAGTTACAAAACTGCAAACTCCATTTTCAGTAAGACCAAAATTAATAACCAAAATTCTCAAACTCAAAAGGAATCCAGTTTGGTTCCAATAACCCGAGGTCATGTGCAGAACCGTGCAGAGTAGTTATAGTTGCAGGAAGCAGCCCGACTTTGTAGCAGCTACAAAGACATGGTCTGATCAAGGAAAAAAAACAAAACACATACACACAGTTAGTCTGGAACACTACTCTGTCCCTCCTTCAATGATGATTCATAAAAAAGGAACCAACACAGCAACTACAGAAAAACATAAGAAAAAAAGGAGAGCTTCAACAAAACCTATGAACAAAAACAACAAAAGCTACACTTGACAGCAACAAAATAGGTGAGAAATTGTGACCAAATATTTCCTCAGTAATTGAAAAGAAAAAACACCCCATTGAAGCAGTTGCTGTGGTGAAGCAATTCCAGAGAGCAGAAATGATTGTAATAATTTTAAAATATACATGGAAATGCAAACGATCTAAAATATCTAAAGCAATCTTGAAAAGAACAAAGTTGGAGGACTTAATCCTACCCGTCTTCAATACTTCAAAGCTACAGTAATCAAGATACTGAGGAATTTGCATAAGGATCAATGCACAGATTAATGGAACAGAACAGAAAAAAGACCCACACTTATAGGGTCACTGGATTTTCAACAAAAGCACCAAAGCAATCCAATGGGGAAAGGAAAGTGTTTCAATAACTGGTTATGGGAGAAAATGACATCTATATAAAAAACAGTGAACTTTAACATGACCAAAAATTAACTTGAGATAGATCACAGACCTAATGCACAAGTTAAAACATGAAGCTTTCAGAGAAGTATGATTTGGGGGTAAGCAAGGGTTTCTCAGGTCATGGAGAGCAAGAGTCATAAAAGGCAATATTGACAAATTAGACTTCATCAAAATTAAAAACTTCTGCTCGCCAAGACAAGGCAAAAACATGAATAGACTTCCACAGATTGGGAGAAAATATTCACAAATCACGTATTTGACAAAAGAATGGTATCCAGTATACACAAAGAACTCTGAAAAACTCAATACCACCACCACACAATTTTTTTAAATGGGCAGAGTTTTGAAGACATTTTACAATAGAAAATAAAATGGATTAATGATGGATAGAGATGCGATAAATGAAAGTACTAAAACATTGGTAGAATCTAGGTAGGATGTAAACAGGTATTTACTGTAAAATTCTTTCGATTTTGTTGTATGTCTTAAAAGTTTCATAATAAAAAATACCATTCAAAAGTCCTTTCTTGAACTTCAAGAAGACTTGACTCCATACTTAAAGAACATATCCTGTGCCGGGGAAAAATGATCTACAATGGTTAAAATCAAGACATAGTATACCAAAATTACTAGGCTTTAAAGATAAAAAAAGAATCTTTTGGGCAACCAAGCAAAATATGGATTTCTTACAGCAAAAAATAAGAAAGATGGAAGGTCATCTGGCTAGCTTCAGCAATAGCACTATACCATTCCCCCATCCTCTGGGAAAAAAAAGGGGGGGGGGAAAGAAAGAAAGAAAGGAAACGAAATGTAACTGACGGTTTCTATACCCAAGCAAATATAAAGAGGCAGAAGATAATTTTTTTTTGCGGTACGCGGGCCTCTCACTGTTGTGGCCTCTCTCGTTGCGGAGCACAGGCTACGGACGCGCAGGCTCAGCGGCCATGGCTCACGGGCCCAGCCGCTCCGCGGCATGTGGGATCTTCCCGGACCGGGGCACGAACCCGTGTCCCCTGCATCGGCAGGCGGACTCTCAACCACTGCGCCACCAGGGAGGCCCCATCAACATAATCTAGGTGTTACGGTTTAGGCAAAATTCTGACTGAAACCACTTCAAAAACTCATTTCGTCTCTTTCTTTCACTTCGAATAGTATTTAGCCATCTACCCCTATGCCTCCATGTTGATTGCCTGTGGCAGTTATCTAGCAATTCAGGTATTTCTGAAGATACAACCTGTATCGGTCAGGATCTCCGTTGCAACGGACAGAAACTGATTCACGCAGAAGAGTCAGAAAAGCAATTTACTGGAAAATGATTGGTTAGAACTTATAGAACCTCCAGTTAGGCTGAGGAAGCAGGCTAGGAAGGTGGCAGAAATAACCCCGGACCACAGCCAAAAATCAGAGAAGGCTCCTAATGCCACAGCCTGCAAAGCCCTCACCATCAGTCCTCGATGCTCTGGACACTGCCCCTGTGGCCCCTGGAGACGACACCACCACCAGTATCACCAGAATGGACTGTCCACAACCCCTGCTTCCTTAGAAAATATATTTCTACTGGCGTACAGAAATATAAACTGATCCTGTATCCAGCCACCTTGATAAACTTCCCTATTATTTCTAACAATCTGTCTGTTTTAGAGGGGGTTTCTGTGTCATCTGAAAACAGTGAAGCTCCATTCAAAGTCCAGGAAAGGAATACCCACATGGCTGAGCCCAGGTCACATGCCTGAAAACTGGGTGAGCAAATATCTGGCATTTTTAGCTTCCACAGTGAGAGGAAGACACTCCTTCCCACCAAGCTTCATAAAATGGGGAATTCTCCAGCTATAAGAATGGGACAGAACAAACAATTTTTGGTAAAATTCAGAGAACACTGTAGGAAAACATTCTATCAGAAATGATCATGACAGAAATAATAAAAATAATTATATAAAATAAGAAGAAACATTATAAATTAATAATCAAACATATAACATAAAAAATAAGGAGGCATACAGACAACCAAGGATCATTAGGATACAAAAATAATCGTTACATTCTAAGTAAAAGTAAACACAAGAATGATACAATCTTAAAATGTGAACACCACACTTGGATTATCCCATGGATCCTGCAGAGCAGGTGGAATTCATTCCTCTCCATTCCTCCTGCAATTCCAGAATACAGTCAGTGAACTTTAAATAATGCATCAACAGCCAACTGTTGAAAACCTTGAATGTTCTGTAAATGTCTCATCATAGAAGACCAGTGGACCCCTAAAGGAAAAGTCATCAGAGAGGAGCGAAGAACTAGAAACACAGCAAATAATTACTTTTCTGTCTCTCTCCTCTCCTCCCTGAGGGTAATCTTATGGTTCTCCCTTCAAAGGAAAAAAAAAAAAATACAAAGAACAGAAACTCAAACAAGAATGAAGAGACTATGACCTCCTTTACTGTCTATGTGTATTCTTGTCCAGTTTTTTCATTCTTAATTTTCTCCTCACATGTTAAAGTGGACCTGAGGTAATTCATACTTTTATAAAAGCTGAAAATATTTGCAAAAGATAAATTACTTTGGCCTATTTACTCTAGATGAATTTCAAGTGGGAGAGTGGGGAGAGTTTCATAAAAGGGATGAGCTGGGGCCCGAAGGAGGAATAAGAAAGACAAAGGAAGAGGCAATGTTTCGGGCTGAGGAATAACACAAACAGAACTGAGAACATCCAAGGTCTATTCAATGAGCTGAGAGCAGAATGACTACAGCCCGGACCTACTAACACTATGATGTAAAGAGCATTTAATAAACAGATGGGAAACCTGGAAGAGAAGCAGTTTGGGGAAACCAGACTAATTTAGTTATGGACAGATTAAGAGTTGCCCATGAAATACTTCAAATAATGTTATCAAGTAGGCAGTTAGAAATAAGAGACTCGGGAAGAGGCTAGAGATCTAGATTAGGAACCATCCCACACGTAGATCACCGTCAAAGCCGCAGAACAGGCACTTGGGACTAGTGTTAAATGAGCCCCAAGCTACCAGACACTTAGGTGAAAACTCCTGATCAAACGTAGAACCAAATGTGGTGAGTAATAATTTCAGATTGCCTAAAGGCAATGCAGTGAATTCTGTAAACTAATTCTTCTGTTCAGAATAGATTTTCTTTCAAATATTGAAATTCTATATAGACACATATACAAACACTGCAGTTCAGGAGAGGAGTCCTCCGAGATCAGAACACTGCTGACCCCTGGGCCACATTTTCAGTTTACAGCGTCTCTCCGTGCACAATCTCACTGCATCTCCCTGCAGCAGTGCTGAGCTCACAAGGCTCAATGGCACTGTTCTCCTTTTAGACATGAACAAACTGAGGCTGAAAGAGAAAACGACCTGCTCAAGTGGCAGAATCCAGACCCTGAACACTGGTCCTGTGACTCCAAACCCAGCGTTATTACATCTGAGTGATCAGAGAAACGGATACAGCAAGAGGGTCTTGAATCTTCACGCAGCTCATCTCTGTCTATAGGCTGAATACTATTTTTCAAGTGCATAAGGAGGATTTTTCATTTTGTAGTTTTTAAATTTTAAGGCTTTTTTTCTTATAAAAATCAATACACACTCATTGCAAAAAAGTTGTAATTTTACAAAACTGTATGGTATCTCCCCCAAATCTCAACTCTCAAGGTATCTGCTACGAATAGTTTCGAGGCTATTCCACAAGACCATTTTCTCTATTTATTTTATCAATGCACATTAGGAGCTGTATAAATGTGTCATGTGCTGGAATATATTTACATACTTGCAAATGTTTCCACCGGATCGATTTTTAGAAGGAGAATGTTGGGTCACAGAGGAAACTTACATTTTAACAGCTATTGCCAAACTGCTTTCCAAAGAGGCGGTACCAATTTCTACTGACATACAATATGTGACTGACAAATCTGATTACTTAAAATGTAAAATTTCTACAACAAACAAAAAACATCATAAACGAAGTTCATGAAAAAAACAAACTGAACAAAAGAGTTAATTAAAGAATTAATGTCAAAGAGTTAATTCCTCTCATATATGAAATTTCTTACAAATAAAAAATTACAAATTAAAAAAATGAGCAAAGCCTATAAAAATAAGTATAAAAATAAGTATAAAATAAAAATAAAAAAATTAAATAAAAGTATAAATACAAATGGTCAAAATATATATAAACCAACATTTAATCCCATTCAGTAAACAAATCCAAATTAAACAAAAGCAATGTATTATTTTTACCCATCAAATTGGCCAAAATAAATTTAAAGACTAATACATCTTGCAGAGCATGGGGACAGGGAACCAAGCTCTCTCGCAGACTGCTGGAAAAAGGATATTAATGGCTCAGCTTCTGCAGAGCGTCTTGCCCAGGTGTGAACATTTAATGTATGTGGACTCTACCCAGCAATTCCACTTTTAGGAATTGATCCCGCATCAGTAACCAGACAAGTGCACAACCATTTATTTACAGTAATGTTCAATACAATGCTGAAAAGAATAGCAAAAGTGTGGAAACAGTCTCAGTTGGTCTGTCGATCAGAAATTAAATAAAGTATGATAAAACCATACAATGGAATGTAATCTAGCCATAACAATGATGGTGTGATGACTATTCACTTTACCATGGGAAAATGTCCATGATATTAAGCAATATACAGAACAACTCCATTTATATATATGTATACAGCCATAGGAAAAATTTCTTAAGATATATATATTCAGAATATATAAGATATATATATTTCAGAATATATTTCAGAATATATATATTTCAGAAAATATATATATTTCAGAATATTTCAGAATTTCAGATATAGTAGCTATATCTACATGGAGGAATTACAGGTAATTTTTCAATATGCATTTCTGTAATTGTTTTGAACAATATACACGTGTTTACTTTTTATATTAAAGAAGACACAAGAACATTTTCATAAAAAAAAAAAAAAACAGGAAACACTGAAAAGTTGGGAATCAGTGGGCCAGAACCAGATGAGATTATAAATCTTCTCACATTCCAAAATTCTATATAATAATTAAGGAAATATTTACTCTAGGGTGCTTTTTCATCATTAAAAAAAACCTCCTCAAGATTTATTCTTTCCCCATATCTTTTGAGGAGACTAAAATATAAGCAATATAATAATTATAATTAACATGATATTTGACTTTTAAAATTATAATGTGGCTGCATCTTGGGAGTACAGAGAAGGGGTAGAGAGAATAAAGAGATGATAAAACCCCAGCCTACACTAAACCTTTCTCAGGTTTCAAAACTCCCAAAGAACATCAATGCAAGTCTCCAAATTCAGGTCCTAGAGCCAGAAATGGGGACTCACTGTTCATAAAGATCTATGAATATAATATTATCCTATTAACAGGATATTACCATTCCTGGATTGTAACTGCACAAGAGAAGTTAAGGCAAACACAAGTTAAACTTACATTTAACTAGCAGATGGAATATACTACCTAAGCTTTACTCATCACATTTTATAAAAAAGGTTTATAAAAGCATTATTCAAAATATGGTTTCAACTCTTACAGATTATATGTGGTAAAAAAAGAGCAACAATTAAATAATTACCTCTCCTATGAAGACAACTATAACACAGTCCAGCTTCTCTTCAGGATACAGATTATCAATAAGGGAATGAAGAGTTTCTATGAGGTAAGATTTAACTTCTCTCTTCACTGTGGGAACTCCCATTACTATTGAAACTGAAACAAAATAATGATAGTAATTATATTAAAAGATTTTGCAAAGACAATGCAGAAAAACACCACTGTTTTACAAGTATTATACCCTCTCAAATTGAAATAATTGGAGGATCAAAATATACTACATTGAAAGAAAGAAAAATAATCAAAGAATGTGGGGCACACCTATTATACAGTAATTCTTTTCCATATGGCTTCTCCATAAGAAAGGAAATAATGTCAAAGAACTGATAAAGATGAAAGACATTAAACCACACATTAAGAATGAACGATGGTAAAGTATAAACAACAGATTTTATTATACAACTAAAACTTAGAAACATTAAACACATCTTAAAAATTAAAGTCTCACATGTCATATATAAGATGTCTTAAGGAGGACACAATATCACTTCTGTGGTTTTCTTCCCAAATTCATAACCTCAATCTAACCATGAAGAAATGTCAGACAAATCCAAATTAAGGGGACACTCCCCAAAGATCAGGAAAGACAGAGAAAGGATGAGGAACTGTCCCCAACTGGAGAAGACTAAGGGGACATGACAATTACATGAAATATGGGATCCTGAGTCAGATCCTGGAACAGATTAAATAATAATGATAATAAAATGACAAACTCTAAGATCTAAGGTTAACAGCATAGCATCAATGTTAATTTCTTGGTTTTGATCATTGTATAATAGCTATATAAGGTGTGAACATTTACGGAAACTGGGTGAGGTATATGGAAACTGTGTACTATTCATGCAACTTTTTTTAAGTCTAAAATTACAGTCAGTTCTACTATAATGCTTGTTTTGAAATGCAAATTGTTCCTACATGATTAATACATTAGAAAACAATTTGAGCATGAAGTCAATTTCACATTTGCTTTTATGCAATTTCTCCCCTGGGACAAACACTCACTAGGTGAACACAGAAAATGGTACCCATTTGAACTGAGTCCAGAATACTGAACCAAGCCATGTAGAAATACCCAAAATGCACAGCTGCCTCAGTTCACTGCATGCTGTGAACCACAGCTATCTACACCTGGTGTTACAACTTTCTGGCAGATTTCAGTCAATCCGCTTTGTACCACTTCACAAAAAGCTTCCAAGCTGCAGTCCTTCTGAAGCCCACTTTAACAAGCAAACCTCAAGTCTTTTTCAAGGTAGAATACCATATTTATTGTATTTATGCATTTCTCCATCATTTAATACGTGCAAAATTGTGCCACTGCTTTTATTAGCTTATCTTTTCTTTATGCGTAACTGACAAAGCTTTTGAGTGTTGTGATCTCAACACTCAAAAATGTGACCATTTTTCTCCTTTTATTGCACAATTTTGCATAGCACAGTAATATTCAGGAACACATATGTTATATTAGAGTACTTCAGTTAGTTTTTAAATGTAATATCTTTAAACGTTTTAGGGACTTCCCTGGTGGTACAGTGGTTGAGACTCCGTGCTTCCACTGCACGAGGCACGGGTTCAATCCCTGGTCGGGGAACTAAGATCCCGCAAGCTGCGCAGCGTGGCCAAAAAATTTAAAAAAGAAAAACATAAAATAAAAAAGTCTTAGTATCCTAAGTGTTACAGATCAGTAGAGAAGTATTTTGCAAAAGTTAAAATTAAGCCTTAATTATGTAACAGTTTATTGGAGATACTACAAAACACTTAGAGGTCATAGAATTCTAAAGTCAGAAGGAAGTGTAAAGATCATGGATCCATGATTCTACCACCATGATTCTGCAGTTCTAAGGTCCAAATAGCTTAAGGGAGTCCCCCAAGTTTCCATACCACACTCCTCTCTTCCATTTTGGGATGAAAAGTTTCCAAGGGCTCAAAAAAAAGATTTACTATATTTGTTCTGAACATGTGCATTGAACACTTATTAAATGCAAGGCATTATTTTAGGTGTTAGGAATATAACAGCATAGATAAGGTCCCTGCCGTCATGGGACCTTTCTTACATTCTACAAGAGGGAAAAAGATAAATAATTTTAGAGGGTGATATGTAGTATATGAATTAAAACATGGCAATATTAGAAAGAGTGGGGGGGGGGGAAGAGGAAGTACCTCTACAGACAGTGTAGTCATGGAAAGACTCTCTGATATCAACTGAGCTGGTACTTAATGATGAGAAAGAGAAGAGAAAGAAGATGAGGAAACAGCTAGGCGCTGAAGAGAGGATGATCTGAACAGTCAAGCAACAGCAAGAATAGAATGTCTCTAAAGCAGAATCAGCCTAGATTCAGAGGAATTAGTTAGGAATCTGATCACATAGACCCTTAAATTTAGTTTTAATTCTGAGGGCAAGAGAAAGGCACTGTAAGGTTGTAAGCAGGGGAGTGACAACATCCGATTTGTAATTTTAAAAGATTAACAAATTTTATGGAGAAGAGACATAAAAGTGTTAACAAGTATAAAAGTATTTTGGAGAGATCAGTTAGGAAGTTACTGCAGTAATTTAAGGAAAAGATGTGGTTTGAATTAGGATGTTTGAAGTTGGAGATGAGTGAACAGATCTGGGATCCACTGTGGAGACCCTCACCAATGGGGCTTATGGCTGGCAGAGATAAGGGAAGGGGAGGGTCGAGGATGACCTGAGTAAGTGGACATGGGACCTTCTACTGAGAATGACACACCTGAGGTGGAAAGGGCTCCCAATCAAGATTTCTGTTTTGACCATGTTACTCTGAGATGCCTAGAGACAGGATGAGTAACCCCGGAAGCAAATTTCCATATACTTTAATCTACCTCAGAATTTTAAAATATTTAGAATATACATTAAAAGAGTATAAACTATGCTATGAAGCATTTCTAGGAAATGTTAATGCATATGAAGTTCAAAAACTTTGTTCACAGAAAAAGCAAAATCCATGCTGACTCTAGTTTATGCAAAGAAAAATGGCATAAAGTAATAATGCAAATTCTCTCTTCCCTACCAGTCTTAAGTTGTCCTGTTTCTGTTTTAAGTTTAGATGGCATGTTTAGAGAAGAAGCCACTTCTCCCAAATAGACTGTTTTGGAGCTGAAATTTAAATTCTTTAGTTTAAACCAAGGCACTCAAGGACTCCAAAAGCACTAAAAAGGAAAGTACTAATTTCGGCTAAATCTACAGAATTAGAGTATCCATGCTAGGGGTAATGCACAAAATACCACAAAAAAAGACAGCTTTTCCTGCCTTCTGGGCATGTTGTAAGGTCCCCTCAGGTTGCGGAGCTGGGGGGAGGGGATGTGACTAGTAACAGGGCTTCCCTGGTGGCGCAGTGGTTGAGAGTCCTCCGGCCGATGCAGGGGACGCGGGTTCATGCCCCGGTCCGGGAAGATCCCACATGCCGCGGAGCGGCTGGGCCCGTGAGCCATGGCCGCTGAGCCTGCGCGTCCGGAGCCAGTGCTCCGCAACGGGAGAGGCCACGACAGTGAGAGGCCCGCGTACCGCAAAAAAAATAAAAATAAAAAAAATAAATAAATTAAAAAAAAAAACTGTTTCAGCTTAGTAAGAATGTTAACCACTGAAAAGCTGGTTGACCAAGATTATATTATATTTATGATGGATAAAGTCATAAACAAATGGGCTAGAATAAGCATCTTCAAAAAAGAAAGAGAATGTCACATTCATAAAATAAGAAGAGCTGACTATAAAAGAACTTACTAGAGACCTTGGAAGTTTTAAATAACTTTAAAAATACTTCTACTTCCTTTTCATTTGCTTCTTATTCATGAGGAAATAGTCTAAACCAAAAAATGCATGAAATGGCAAAGGCAACTTACCCAAATAGTGATTATTAAAGGAAGAGACACACTATCAACTTCAGAAATAATTAATGATCAATGTTCTAAAGAACATAATTTAGAACATACTACATCTTATTAGTCTTTGTAATCCAGTATGTACTGTAAAAATATTTCTTGAATCAATAAAGACATAGAAGAATGAGTTAGTCTGAATATAATTTAAGAAGTATCATCTCCATAGGAAAAGTGTATAATTTTAAATGATTCATAAAATAGAAAGATGGCAGAACTAAAAAATGATGAATGTGAAAACTCAGAATATCGAAAACCAGTAAGATACCTAAGAATCCTATTGAATCAAATGCAGATTGAATCAGCTTTTTAAAAACATTATCATAAAGATTCATTTCAATACCTAAGAAGTAATGATTTTGTCATTTGTTAAAGACTTAGGAGCAAAATAATATTTGTCTCTACATCCTAAAATCTACAAAGAAAAGATTAACAAAGTTCAAAGTGGAGAAATAAAAAGTATAAAAGAATCATATATAAGTCCCACAAGGAAAACTCAAGAAGCCCTGGTGACTCTAACAAGAGGAGAAAAAAAATGCCATAGATTATCTTTTAGGTATTTTGGGAAAAAGATGCAAACCAAATTATTTCTATTACTGCATGAAAGGTTAAACATAAGTGACTATATACTTCTATTTCTGTAAGAAAAGTAGGGGCAGACATATGAAAAACTTTCTTGACATGACTGTAAGAGCTATTAATGTTGAAATAACACAACAGGGAAGACATATGGGAACATATGTTTATGTATGACTGATTCACTTTGTTATAAAGCAGAAACTAACACACCATTGTAAAGCAATTATACCCCAATAAAGATGTTAAAAAAAAAAAAAAGATACAAGAAAAAAAGTTATTTCTTTACCTCTCAAATTTTTAAAATAGAAATGTTTCAAAAGTTTAAACATTGTTTTGCCTGGAGATAGGGCTTGAACTACATGTCTCATAATCCTTTTCAGCTCTATTACTCTGGTCTTTGGAGAAAAATATCTAACTCCCTTCAACATGGAGTTTAGAATGACTCCTAAGTTACTATGCACAGATCAAGAACTTTTTATTCTTTAACCTGCCTTTTTTTTAAATTAATTAATTTTAAACATCTTTATTGGACTATAATTGCTTTACAATGTTGTGTTAGTTTCTGCTGTATAACAAAGTGAATCAACTATATGCGTACATATATCCCCATATCCCCTCCCTCTTGCGTCTCCTGCCCACCCTCCCTATCCCACCCCTCTAGGTGGTCCCAAAGCACCAAACTGATCTCCTTGCACTATGCAGCTCCTTCCCACTAGCTAGCTATTTTACATTTCGTTGTGTATATATGTCAATGCTACTCTCTCACTTCGTCCTAGCTTACCCTTTCCCCTCCACGACTCCTCAAGTCCATTTTCTATGTCTGCATCTTTATTTCTCTCCTGCCCCTAGGTTCATCAGAACCGTTTATTTTCGTTGCTTTTTTTTTTTTTTTAGATTCCATATATATGTGTTAGCATACGGTATTTGCTTTTCTCTTTCTGACTTACTTCACTCTGTATGACAGACTCTAGGTCCATCCACCTCACTACAAATAACTCAATTTCATTTCTTTTTATGTCTGAGTAATGTTCCATTGTATATATGTGCCACATCTTCTTTATCCATTCATCTGTCGATGGACACCTAGGTTGCTTCCACGTCCAGGCTATTATAAATAGTGCGGCAATGAACATTGTGTTTCATGACTCTTTTTCAATTATGGTTTTCTCAGGGTATATGCCTAATAGTGTGATTGCTGGGTCATATGGTAGTTCCATTTTTAGTTTTTTAAGGAACCTCCATACTGTTCTCCATAGTGGCTGTATCAATTTACATTCCCCCCCCAACAGTGCAAGACGGTTCCCTTTTCTCCACACCCTCTTCAGCATTTATTGTTTGTAGAATTTTTGATGATGGCCATTCTGACCAGTGTGAGCAATTTTTGATGATGGCCATTCTGACCAGTGTGAGCATTTATTGTTTGTAGAATTTTTGATGATGGCCATTCTGATACCTCATTGTGGTTTTGATATGGTTTTCTCTAATGATTAGTGATGTTGAGCATCTTTTCATGTGTTTGTTGGCAATCTGTATATCTTCCTTGGAGAAATGTCTATTTAGGTTTTCTGCCCATTTTTGATTGGACTGTTTGTTTTTCTGAGATTGAGCTGCATGAGCTGCTTGTGTATTTTGGAGATTAATCCTTTGTCAGTTGGTTTGTTTGCAAATATTTTCTCCCATTCTGAGGGTTGTCTTTCTGTCTTGTCTATGGTTTCCTTTGCTGTGCAAAAGCTTTTAAAAAGTTTCATTAGGTCCCATTTGTATATTTTTGTTTTTATTTCCATTTCTCTAGGAGGTGGGTCAAAAAGGATTTTGCTGTGATTTACGTCATAGAGGGTTCTGCCTAGGTTTTCCTCTAAGAGTTTGATAGTGCCTGGCCTTACATTTAGGTCTTTAATCCATTTTGAGTTTATTTTTGTGTATGGTGTTAGGAAATGTGATAATTTCATTCTTTTACATGCAACTGTCCAGTTTTCCCAGCACCACTTACTGAATAGGTTGTCTTTTTGCCATCATATTCTCTTGCTTCCTTTATCAAAGATAAGGTGACCATATGTGCATGGGTTTATCTCTGGGCTTTCTATCCTATTCCATTGATCTATATTTCTGTTTTTGTGCCAGTACCATACTGTCTTGATTACTGTAGCTTTGTAGTATAGTCTGAAGTCCAGGAGCCTGATTCCTCCAGCTCCGTTTTTCTTTCTCAAGATTGCTTTGGCTATTTGGGGTCTTTTGTGTTTCCATACAAACTGTGAAATTTTTTGTTCAAATTCTGTGAAAAATGCCATTGGTAGTTTGATAGGGATTGCATTGAATCTGTAGATTGCTTTGGGTAATAGAGTAATTAATAGAGTCATTTTCACAATGCTGATGCTTCCAATCCGAGGACATGGTATATCTCTCCATCTGTTTGTACCATTTTTCATTTCTTTCATCAGTGTCTTATAGTTTTCTGCATACAGGTCTTTTGTCTCCTTAGGTAGATTTATTCCTAGGTATTTTATTCTTTTTGTTGCAATGGTAAATGGGAATATTTCCTTAATTTATCTTTCAGATTTTTCATCAATCGTGTATAGGAATGCAAGAGATTTCTGTGCATTAATTTTGTATCCTGCTACTCTACCAAGTTCACTGATTAGCTCTAGTAGTTTTCTGGTAGCATCTTTAGGATTCTCTATGTATAGTCTCATGTCATCTGCAAACAGTGACAGTTTTACTTCTTCTTTTCCAATTTGGATGCCTTTAATTTCTTTTTCTTCCCTGACTGCTGTGGCTAAAACTTCCAAAACTATGTTGAAAAATAGTGGTGAGACTGGGCAACCTTGTCTTGTTCCTGATCTTAGAGGAAATGCTTTCAGTGTTTCACCATTGAGAACGATGATGGCTGTGGGTTTGTCATATATGACCTTTATTATGTTGAGGAAAGATCCCTCTGTGCCTACTTTACAGAGAGTTTTTATCATAAATGGGTGTTAAATTTTGTCAGAAGCTTTTTCTACATCTATTGAGATGATCATATGGTTTTTATCCTTCAGTTTGTTAATATGGTGTATCACATGGATTGATTTGCATATACTGAAGAATCCTTGCATTCCTGGGATAAATCCCACTTGATCATGGTGTATGATCCTTTTAGTGTGCTGTTGGATTCTGTTTGCTAGTATTTTGTTGAGGATTTGTGCATCTATGTTCATCAGTGATATTGGCCTGTAGTTTTCTTTTTTTGTGACATCTCTGTATGCTTTTGGTATCAGGGTGATGATGGCCTCATAGAATGAGTTTGGGAGTGTTACTCCCTCTGCTGTATTTTGGAAGAGTTGGAGAAGGATAGATGTTAGCTCTCCTAGAAATGTTTGATAGAATTCTCCTGTGAAGCCATCTGGTCCCGGGCTTTTGTTTGTTGGAAGATTTTTAATCCCAGTTTCAGTTTCAGTTCAGACTTGTGACTGGTCTCTTTATATTTTCTATTTCTTCCTGGTTCAGTCTCAGAAGGCTGTGCTTTTTTAAGAATTTGTCCATTTCTCCCAGGTTGTCTATTTTATTGGCATAGAGTTGCTTGTAGTAATCTCACACGATCCTTTGTATTTCTGCAGTGTCAGCTGTTACTTCTACTTTTTCATTTCTTATTCTGTTGGTTTGAGTCTTCTTTTTTTCTTGATGAGTCTGGCTAATGGTTTATCAATTTTGTTTATCTTCTCAAAGAACCAGCTTTTAGCTTTATTGATCTTTACTATTGTTTCCTTCATTTCTTTTTCATTTATTTCTGATCTGATTTTTATGATTTCTTTCCTTCTGCTAACTTTGGGGGTTTTTTGTTCTTCTTTTCTAATTGCTTTAGGTATAAGGTTAGGTTGTTTATTTGATATTTTTCTTGTTTCTTGCGGTAGGATTGTATTGCTATAAACTTCCCTCTTAGAACTGCTCTTGTCACATCCCACAGGTTTTCAGTCGTCGTGTTTTCATTGCCATTTGTTTCTAGGTATTGTTTGATTTCTTCTTTGATTTCTTCAGTGATCTCTTGGTTGTTTAGTAGTGTATTGTTTAGCCTCCATGTGTTTGTATACTTTACAGTTTTTTTCCTCTAATTGATATCTACTCTCATAGAACTGTGGTTGTAAAAGATACTTGATAACAATTTCAATTTGCTTCAATTTATCAAGGCTTGACTTGTGACCCAAGATGTGGTCTATCCTGGAGAATGTTCCATGAGCACAGCCTGAGAAGAAAGTGTATTCTCTTGTTTTGGGATGGAATGTTCTATAAATATCAATTAAGTCCATCTTGTTTAATGTGTCATTTAAAGCTTATGTTTCCTTATTTATTTTCATTTTGGATGATCTGTCCATTGGTGAAAGTGGGGTGTTAAACTCCCCTACTATGACTGTGTTCCTGTAGATCCCCTCTTTTATGGCTGTTAGCATTTGCCTTATGTATTGAGGTGCTCCTATATTGGGTACATAAATATTTAAAATGGTTATATATTTTTCTTGGATTGATCCCTTGATTATTATTTAGTGTCCTTCTTTGTCTCTTGTAACAGTCTTTATTTTAAGTCTATTTTGTCTGATATGAGAATTGCTACTCCAGCTTTCTTTTGATTTCCATTTGCATGGAATATCTTTTTCCATCCCCTCACTTTCAGTCTGTATGTGTCCCTAGGTCTGAAGTGGGTCTCTTGTATACAGCACATACATGGGTCTTGTTTTTGTATCCATTCAGCCAGTCTATGTCTTTTGGCTGGAGCATTTAATCCATTTACATTTAAGATAATTATCGATATGTATGTTCCTACTACCATTTTCTTCATTGTTTTGGGTTTGTTTTTGTAGGTCCTTTTCTTCTCTTGTGTTTCCCACTTAGAGAAGTTCCTTTAGCATTTGTTGTAGAGCTGGTTTGGTCGTGGTGAATTCTCTTAGCTTTTGCTTGCCTGTAAAGGTTTTAATTTCTCTGTCAAAGCTGAATGAGATCCTTGCTGGGTATTGGTTGTAGGTTTTTCCCTTTCATCACTTTAAATATGTCCTGTCACTCCCTTCTGGCTTGCAGAGTTTCTGCTGAAAGATCAGCTGTTAACCTTATGGGGATTCCCTTGTATGTTATTTGTTGTTTTTCCCTTGCTTCTTTTAATATTTTTTCTTTGTATTTAATTTTTGATAGTTTGAATAGTATGTGTCTCAGTGTGTTTCTCTTTGGGCTTATCCTGTATGGGACTCTGTGCTTCCTGGACTTGATAGACTATTTCCATTCCCATGTTTGACTATAATCTCTTCAAATATTTTCTCAGACCCTTTCTTTTTCTCTTCTTCTGGGGCCCCTGTAATTCGAATGTTGGTGCATTTAATGTTGTCTCAGAGGACTCTGAGACTGTCCTCAATTCTTTTCAGTCTTTTTTCTTTATTCTGCTCCCTGGAAGTTATTTCCACCATTTTATCTTCCAGGTCACTTATCCATTCTTCTGCCTCAGTTATTCTGCTATTGATTCCTTCTACAGTATTTTTCATTTCAGTTATTTTGTTCATCACTGTTTCTTTGCTCTTTAGTTCTTCTAGATCCTTGTTAAATGTTTCTTGTATTTTCTCCATTCTGTTTTCAAGATTTGGGGTCATCTTTACTGTCATTATTCTGAATTCTTTTTCAGGTAGGTTGTGTATTTCGTCTTCATTTATTTAGTCTTGTAGGTTTTTACCTTGCTCCTTCATCTGTAACATATTTTTTCTCGTTTCTTTTTTTTTTTTTTTTTTGATGGGTGAGGCTATATTCCTATCTTACTTGTTGTTTGGCCTGAGGTGTCCAGCACCGGAGTTTGCAGGCAGTTGGATAGAGCCAGGTCTTGGTGCTGAGATTAGAACCTCCAGGAGGCCTCACTCTGATTAATATTCCCTGGGGTCTGAGGTTCTCTGTTAGTCCAGCAGTTAGGAATTGGAGCTCCCACCACAGGAACTCTGGCCTGGGAACCAAGATCCCACAAGCTGCATGATGTGGCAAAAAAAAAGAAAAAAGAAAGAAAGAAAGAAAAAAGGAGCAGTACAATATCAAAGAATAAAAAACAAAATAAAATTAGAAAAATATATTAGGAAAAATAAAAATATAATTGAAACAACTGCAACAAGGTAAAATAAAACCACAACAGAAAAAAGAAAAAAAAGGGGGTGAACAAGACAAAAGGAGAGAACTATAACAAAGTATAAGGAATAAAATAAAATTAGAAAAATAAAAGATTAGGAAAAATAAGAATATAAATTAATCAACAAGGTAAAACAGAACCCCAATCTAAAAGAGGAAAAAAGGGAAAAAAAAAAAAAAAAAAAAAAGCCTTGGCTATGGGGGCGGAGTTTAGGCAGGGGTGGAACTTAGGCAGCAGCAGGGTTTAGGGTGGGGGGGAACAAGGCGGCTGGGGGTGAGCATGGGGCGGGTCCTAGGCTCAAGACACACAGCCAGAAAAGGCCTTGGGGGCGGGGCCTAGGCAGGGTGACATTCAAGCGTGGGGCGGGGCCTCTGCTTAGGACCTGCATGGAAGGAGAGAGGCAGCATGTCTAAAGGAGGGCCTCTGGAGTGCGGAGTTCCAGAGTTTGGAGGTAAGGCCCTGAGTGAGGGTGTGTGGGTGGGATTTAGGCCCAGCGCGATGCAGGGGGGTCCTCTGAGTGTAGAGGTGGGGGTGTAGGGTCAGGGCTTGGGCTCGGCATGGCAAGAGGGAGGCTCCAAGGGTAGAGGATTAGGCCCAGAAGCCCAACAGGCTCCCCGGTGCCTGAGTGGACAGGGAAAGCGCTGCCCGCGTCCCTTTTGTTCCTCCACGCCCCTCCCCCACCATCTCCCCCAGGGTCTCCCCCGTCACCACTGGACCCCTAACCGTGGGTGGGTCCCGCTGGGTGTAGGAACTCCTCCCCTCTCCCACCCAGAGGTCCGGCCTTTATTTTTGCTCCCCTTCCCTCCCTCCCACTCCCTCAGGACCCGTGTGGCTGGAGGGGGCCTTGGCGGGCAGAGGACCAGTCCTGGGATCTCAGCAGGCTCCCAGGGGCCCAAGTGGGCAGGGGAAACCTGGCCACGCTCCCTTTTGATCCTCTGCTCTCCCAGTGGTTCCCCAATTTCCCGCTTTGGCATGGGATCCCTTCCCCTCCCCCAGCCACTCCTCAGGGACGCCAGTCCTGTCCCGCCTCCACTTCTCCTCCCCCTTCACTCCCCCCACGCCCCACATCCTTCCCCATCACTGGGGGGGTTCCTCCCGCCCCTTAGGTGTCTGTGGTCCCCCACTGGTGCCTGGTAGGTGCCCTAGTTGTGCAGAGATGTGAATTCTGCATCCTCCTAGCCCGCCATCTTGACTCCCGACTTGCCTGACTTATAAGGGTCAACATAATACTCCAAGACATAATTAAGACCAGCAGTGCAAATACAATAGGAAAGAAAACAAACATACCTCCTGTTCTTCCATTACCAATCTGCACAACAGGTTGAAGGCTTCCTTCATTTTGTAATAAATGAGGCAAATGATAATAAATACTTGGCACTTGAAGAGATTTTTTGCTTGTTAACTCCCTCAAGAGCTTTAGGGTACCATCTGAAATACAGAAGTATAATCAATCCACGGTAATACCTCACTTATAGAAGTTGCTGACGTTACAAAGATAGTGGTAAAAATTTATGAGAACTAAAAGAATTTTCTATCCTAATTTCATACTTTGGTCAATGATATTTCCATGGACACTTAGGCAACCAGAGTCTCACAGAGTCATGATGATGAGAACAGTCTGAATGAAGCTAAAAAGGTCAGCCAGAGTACCACGAGAAGACAGAATGTGAACCACTCACCTTTATAATGTGTCAGAACTCAAGCCCTGGGGGACAGACTGTAAACACGCTATCCACTCATGAAAATGTAATAATAATAAGTACAACGACCACCAGTAACTTTCACTTTTTTATGCTATTATATTTGACCAAAATTTCACATGGAAGATTTTTTTTTTAGTTCAAGTACACTAATTTAAACAGCACAAGTTGAGAATGTTTGGTACAGTTCATAACTTTCAAATCGTTTTTCAGTTTTTATGAGAGGAACCAATGAACCATTTAATATAATAGAAAATAAAACCTTGATAGGATAATCAATATTGTTTTACAATTCCATTGAACTAGAACTTAACCTTTTAAATAAGGAAGCTAGCAGTAAGGACTTGCAGTCTCAATAACAATTTTATACAGAGCAATATGAAAATTCCCTTAAAATACTCTGAATATTCAGAACCGAAAGTTCACAAAAGAAACGAA
The DNA here is from genome assembly GCF_951394435.1 of Stenella coeruleoalba. Lineage (NCBI taxonomy): Eukaryota > Metazoa > Chordata > Mammalia > Artiodactyla > Delphinidae > Stenella > Stenella coeruleoalba. The sequence continues at coordinate 8,401,488 of NC_137159.1, read as the reverse complement.
ACTATCACACATGAAATTAAAGTTTAACCTCATGTAAAGGCAACAACTACAAATTACAAGACAACAATATCTACCCATCAAATTAAGTTAGCAGATTAAACAGTAATATTAAATTGTGGTGATAATGTGATAAATGTTTCAGCTATTAAGAACAGCATCAAAACCCTTAAAACATTCCTGCCCTATTATTCAGTAATTTCCCTTTTAGGAATGTAACTTCTATGCAATCAATAAATATTTAGTGAATTATCGGTTTTGTTCCAGCCACTGTGGCACGTGGTTGGAAATCAACAGTCATCAAAACACAGATTCTGTTTTTAACAAAGTCATAATCTAATGAAAATAACTTAAGGCCTACCATAAAAGTAATCGATTTATATACAGAGATGTTCTTCACAGAGTTATAAATTGGGGGACAAAAACAACCCAGAAAAATCCTATTTGCCTATTTGTAGAAAAATATTTAATATAGTATATGATTAGCTGATATATATGTCATCAAAAATGGTATTTTAAAAGAATATTCAATGCCATAGTAAAATGCTAATAGCATAATTTCAAGAGCAAAGGTAAGGCCATAAAACACACAATTACACTTTTGAAGAAAAATATGCATGGAAAAAAGACTAGAAGAAAACAAAGAATGTTAACCATTCCATAATTTTAAATGTTACTGTGCCATAATACAAATTTTATAATCAGGAGGGGAAGAAAGGGGCATGAATCTCTAAAAATAAGGTACGGTAGTGAATCTCAAGATGAGAGGAATTAATGGTGAAAGATTATAACATAATGCTAAATGAAAAAGTATACTATCCTTGGAAGATTATGTAGATTTGGAGTCAACTGATTATATACATATATCGATTTAGTCATTAGAATAAGAATAGGATAGAAACAGAAGATGCTTGATACTCATTTCACTCAGACCAGAATTTCTCAGAGAGGGAACAGGTCAGGTACCCCCAAAAGTACCCATTATAAAACTATATCTTTTTATTTCTTATAAGTCATATCTGAGAGCACTAATTGCTTCAAATAGCTCAAAGGTTCCCCAGAGTCCATCTGAAGTCCACACAAGTCACAACAGAAATATGCATAAACACCAAGTTAAATTTTAGTCTCATTCTAAATGTTTTTTTTAAAAGATGCTGGTTCTTCACTATTGGCAGTGAAATTTATACAACTGAAACTTAATATTACTCTCTTTAAATCAAATTTAGCAATTAATAAACTTGTTTTATAATTAACCACAATAGAAAAAGTTTTGTATGGTGATTTTTCTCTCTGTAGAGGGTAACAAATGTTGCGACTCTAGACAACTTTCAAAGAGAGTATTTCACATGACCCGTTGAAAATGTAATCTTTTCATAAAACCAAAAATATCGTCTGTACCTGAAAATTTATTCACCGCATCCTTACTTCTGTTTGTTTCTGCTCCTACACGCTTGAACTGCTGTACAATGGCATTGAGTTCGGAAGACCGCTGAGAGATTCTGTGTTCAGCTATTCGGAGCCGTTCTTTTAAAGCAAGAAATTCTCGTTGATAAGCAATCAGTTTTTCTAGAAGCAAAACCAAAAGTTATTAGTATATTTCTTTAAAAAAAAACCCACTATAATCGAAACAGAATTGTAACATTAGGGATTTTAAAGTTGCATTTTTCAGAAACAGATATTCATTAACGAATTCACTGAGACAGAATTGAAAATAAAAAAGAGCCCCAACTAACAAAGTGGTGGCAAAGCCACCACTAACTTAGTGCTATTAATATCTGTAAGAATATGGGCGCTTTCTAATTAGCACTTCAGAAAGTTAAAGATAGGGAGAAATAGACAAGGTTTTTGGAATTATCACTTCAAGCATAATACCAAGATCATTTCTCAAAAGGTACAAACAACTATAAAGACCCTATTTGTATGAAGATAGAGATGAAGCATTGAAACTAATGATAATATATCTAATAATATAATGAATATAACATATTTTATAGCGTAACCACTCATTTCCATAGGCTGTTTCCTCTGTACTTCCTATTCTGCAAAAATTTCCCTAGGCCAGACTTTGGTCAAATTCCTGATCCCTAACAACTCAATCAGGTAGATGTTAAGATGACCCTAAAAGTCAATTATTTGAATTTAAGAGAATCACAGGTCAGGAAAGCCTGGTCTGGGAAATAAAAGTGGATTGTATGAGGATAAACGTAGGCACTGAAGCAACAGTATGAGACAGCTCAGATACAAAGTACACAGTGAGAAGAGACCCCAAGACAGAACTGGACACCAAAATCTAAGAGAGGCAGAAAAGAAACCATGCATTTATCTTGATCAGCAGCACCGGAAGGGAGCTGAGGCTGGTAAATGGTCTGAGCAATTTCCACAACCTCATTAAACTAAGAAAAATCAGAACAACCATTTCAGCTTCTCTATCAAGCTAGATAATCTAAGGCTACTATTCTGACATCTGAACAAAACAAACCTTGGAAAGACTCTTTAATTTATATTGTAATCTCTGCTTTACTCAATCAAGGATGGAATCGTTCTGTACAAAACAGAATTAAGAAATATAAATCTGCCTGTCTCATAAAACTAGCCTTAAAAATAGTCAATTATATTATTCTTTGGCCCTTACATAAAGGACCACAGAGTAAGTACCTCTGAAGAATTCTGTGGCAGGGAAGAAAGCCTCCCCTGCTTAACTGTCATAGTTCCCTGTATTGAACAATGTATTAATAAGCAGTTCTAGTTTCCATAATTTGCTGGCTTTAGGAGGAAAGGAAGGGAGGGGGGTTGTGATTAGGAAAGGGCATACAGGGGAGCCTCAGGGTGCCAACAAGGTTCTATTTATTGACCTGGTTCCTGGTTAAATAAAATTCATTACTATACACCCATGGTTTAGGCACTTTCCCATATGTGTTAACTGACAATGGAAGAAATGTTAAAAAGATACTATTCACAAACACAAAACTACAAACAATTATACTATAACAATTTTAACAAGAGGCACACGAGAGTTATGTGATAAAAACTGTAAGCCTTTTCCTGGAGCCTGTAATGGAAGAAAAAAATGAAGTCATTTATTAATCCCAATCTTGCAAAAAAAAAAATAGATAAATCCTACCCTAAACTAATAATAAATGCAACACTTTTTAAAACATCAACGAAAATTTTTTGGAACTTGAATTTTGACATGTGATTCTAAAATTCATGTAAAAAACAATGTTTTTAAAAGGTCAAAAAAATCTAGAAATAATAATAGGTAACTTGCTCTGAAATCAGAACATACTATATAAGGCTATAGAAATGAAAACCATGTTAAATGCCAAGTCTAAATAGTAGGGCCCATCACGCCAAGCAGATTGTGTCCAAAATGAGCATGAGTGAACTGTCCTGTGATTTCTTCCCCCTTTACCTCTTACCACTCACATGGTGCCAGGATAGTGAATTCTAGACCTCTGTCACTAAAAAAGAATTAGAACCCTGTGGGAAAATAACTTTAAGATGAACCTGGAGCATTCTTGTGTCAAATAAGAAAATGTTATTTTATTTTACTTTATTTTAACATCTTTATTGGAGTATAATTGCTTTACCATGGTGTGTTAGTTTCTGCTGGATAACAAAGTGAATCAGCTATATGCATACATATATCCCCATATCCCCTCCTTCTTGCATCTCCCTCCCGCCTTCCATGCCCCACCCCTCTACGTGGTCACAAAGCACCGAGCTCATCTCCCTGCGCTATGCAGCTGCTTCCCACTAGCTATCTTACATTTGGTAGTGTATATATGTCAGTGCTGCTCTCTCACTTCATCCCAGCTTACCCTTCTCCCTCCCCATGTCCTTAAGTCCATTCTCTACGTCTCTGTCTTTATTTCTGCCCTGCCCTTAGGTTAATCAGAACCTTTTTTTTTTCTTAGATTCCATATATATGTGTAGCATACAATATTTGTTTTTCTCTTTCTGACTTACTTCACTCTGGATGACAGACTCTGTGCCCATCCACCTCACAACAAATAACTCAATTTCGTTTCTTTTTATGGCTAATATTCCATTGTATGTATGATCTTCCTTATCCACTCACCTGTCGATAAACACTTAGGCTGCTTCCATGTCCTGCCTATTGTAAATAGTGCTGCAATGAACGTTGTGGTACATGACTCTTTTTAAATTATGGTTTTCTCAGGGTATATGCCCAGTAGTGAGATTGCTGGGTCATATGGTAGTTCTACTTTTAGTTCTTTAAGGAACCTTCATACTGTTCTCCATAGAGGCTGTATCAATTTACATTCCCACCAGCAGTGCAGGAGGGTTCCTTTTCTCCACACCCTCTCCAGCATTTACTGTTTGTAGATTGTCTGATGATGGCCATTCTGACCGCTGTGAGGTGATATCTCACTGTAGTTTTGATTTGCATTTCTCTAATGATTGGTGATGTTGAGCATCTTTTCATGTGTTTGTTGGCAGTCTGTATATCTTCTTTGGAGAAATGTCTATTTCAGTCTTCTGCCCATTTTTGGATTGGGTTGTTTCCTTTTTTGAGATTGAGCTGCATGAGCTGCTTCTATATTTCGGACATTAATCGTTTGTCAGTTGCTTCGTTTGCAAATATTTTCTCGCATTCTGAGAGTGGTCTTTTCATTTTGTTTATGGTTTCCTTTGCTGTGCAAAAGCTTTTAAGTTTCATTAGGTCCCATTTGTTTATTTTTGTTTTTATTTCCATTTCTCTAGGAGGTGGGTCAAAAAGGATCTTGCTGTGATTTATGTCATAGAGTGTTCTGCCTGTATTTTCCTCTAAGAGTTTGATAGTGTCTGGCGTTACATTTGGTCTTTAATCCATTCGGAGTTTATTTTTGTGTATGGTGTTAGGAAGTGTTCTAATTTCATTCTTTTACATGCAACTGTCCAGCTTTCCCAGCACCACTTACTGAAGAGGCTGCCTTTTCTCCACTGTATACTCTTGTCCCCTTTAGCAAAAATAAGGTGACCATATGTGTGTGGGGTTCTCTCTGGGCTTTCTATGCTATTCCATTGATCTATATTTCTGTTTTTGTGCCAGTACCATACTGTCTTGATTACTGTAGCTTTGTAGTATAGTCTGAAGTCTGGGAACCTGATTCTTCCAGCTCAGTTTTTCTTTTTTAGATTGCTTTGGCTATCGGCGTCAATTGTGTTTCCATATAAATTGTGATTTTTTGTTGTTCTAGTTCTGTGAAAAATGCCCGTGCTAGTTTGATGGGGATTGCATTGAATCTGTAGATTGCTTTGGGTAGTATAGTCATTTTCACAATGTTGATGCTTACAATGCGAGGACATGGTATATCTCTCCATCTGTTTGTATCATCTTTCATTTCTTTCATCAGTGTCTTATAGTTTTCTGCATACAGGACTTTTGTCTCCTTAGGTAGGTTTATTCCTAGGTATTCCATCCTTTTTGCTGCAATGGTAAATGGGAGTGTTTCCTGAATTTCTCTTTCAGATTTTTGATCATTTGTGTATAGGAATGCAAGAGATTTCTGTGCATTAATTTTGTATCCTGCCAGTCTACCAAATTCACTGATTAGTTCTAGTAGTAGTTTTCTGGTAGCATCTTTAGGCTTCTCTATGTATAGTAACATATTATCTGCAAACAGTGAGAGTTTTACTTCTCTTCTGATTTGGATGCCTTTAATTTCTTTTTCTTCCCTGATTCCTGTGGCTAGCTAAAACTTCCAAAACTGTGTTGAATAACAGTGGTGAGAGTGGGCAACCTTGTCTTGTTCCTTATCTTAGAGGAAATGCTTTCAGTTTTTCACCATTGAGAACAATGTTGGCTGTGGGTTTGTCATACATGGCTTTTATTATGTTGAGTTAGGTTCCCTCTATGCCTACTTTCTGGAGAGTTTTTATCATAAATGGGTGTTGAATTTTCTCGAAAGCTTGTTCTGCATCTATTGAGTTTATCATATAGTTTTTATCCTTCAATTTGTTAATATGGTGTAGCAAATTGACTGATTTCATACATTGAAGAATCCTTGCATTCTTGAGATAAACCACACTTGATCATGGTGTATGATCCTTTTAATGTGCTGTTGGATTCTATTTGCTAGTATTTTGTTGAGGATTTTTGTATCTATGTGCATCAATGATGTTAGCCTGTAGTTTTCTTTTTTTGTGACATCTCTATGTGGTTTTGGTATCAGGGTGATGATGGCCTCATAGAATGAGTTTGGGAGTGTTACTCCCTCTGCTATATTTTGGAAGAGTTTCAGAAGGGTAGGTGTTATTAGCTCTTCTCTAAATGTTTGATAGAATTCTCCTGTGGAGCCATCTAGTCCTGGGCTTTTGTTTGTTGGAAGATTTTTAATCCCAGTTTCAGTTTCAGTGCTTGTGACTGGTCTCTTTATATTTTTTATTTCTTCCTGGTTCAGTCTCGGAAGGCTGTGCGTTTCTAAGAATTTGTCCATTTCTTCCAGGTTGTCCATTTTATTGGCATAGAGTTGCTTATAGTAATCTCCCATGATCCTTTATATTTCTGCAGTATCAATTGTTACTTCTCCTTTTTCATTTGTAATTCATTTGTAATTTGATCTGAGTCTTCTCCCTTTTTCTCCTTGAGGAGTCTGGCTAATGGTTTATCAAGTGTGTTTATCTTCTCAAAGAACCAGCGTTTAGTTTTATTGATCTTTGTTACTAATTTCTTCATTTCTTTTTCATTTATTTCTGATCTGATCTTTAAGATTTCTTTCCTTCTGCTAACTTTGGGGTTTTTTTGTTGTTCTTCTTTCTGTAATTGCTTTAGGTGCAAAGTTAAGCTGTTTATTTGATATTTTTCTTGTTTCTTGAGGTAGGACTGTATTGCTATAAACTTCCCTCTTAGAACTGTTTTTGCTGCATCCCATAGGTTTTGGGTCATCGTGTTTTCATTGTCATTTGTTTCTAGGTATTTTTTGATTTCCTCTTTGATTTCTTCAGTGATCTCTTGGTTATTTAGTAGCGTATTGTTTAGCCTCCATGTGTTTGTATTTTCTAGGTTTTTTTTTCCTGTAATTGATATCTAGCCTTATAGCATTGTGGTTTGAAAAGATACTTGATACGATTTTCAATTTTCTTAAATTTACCAAGGCTTGATTTGTGACCCAAGATATGGTCTATCCTGTAGAATGTTCCATGAGCACTTGAGAAAAAAGTTTATTCTGTTGTTTTGGGATGGAATGTCCTATAAATATCAATTAAGTCTATCTTGTTTAATGTATCATTTAAATCTTGTGTTTCCTTATTTGTTTTCATTTTGGATGATCTGTCCATTGGTGAAAGTGGGGTGTTAAACTCCCCTACTATGATTGTGTTACAGTCGATTTCTCCTTTTATGGTTGTTAGGATTTGCCTTATGTACTGAGGTGCTCCTATGTTGTGTGCATAAATATTTATAATTATTAAATCTTCTTGGATTGATCCCTTGATCATTATGTAGTGTCCCTCTTTGTTTCTTGTAACAGTCTTTATTTTAAAGTCTAAGAAAATGTTATTTTTAAAAAAGGACATAGATTGCAATTTTAAAAAATTAAATTTAAAAAAATAATAAAAGGGAGAAGTTCAAGATGGCAGAAGAGTAAGACGTGGACATCACCTTCGTCCCCACAAATACATCAGAAATACATCTACATGTGGAACAACTCTTACAGAACACCTACTGAATGCTTGCAGAAGACCTCAGACCTCCCTAAAGGCAAGGAACTCCCCACATACCTGGGTAGGGCAAAGAAAAAAGAAAAAACACAGACAAAATAATAGGGACAGGATCTGCACCCCTGGGAGGGAGCTTGAAGGAGGAAAATTTCCCCACCCTAGGAAGCCCCTTCACTGTTGGAGACAGTGGGTGGCAGGGGGAAGCTTTGGAGCCACAGAGGACAGCACAGCAACAGGGATGCAGACGGCAAAGCGGAGAGATTTCCACACAGAGGATCGATGCCAACCAGCACTCACCAGCCTGAGAGGCTTGTCTGCTCATCCGCCTGGGCAGGTGGGGGCTGGGAGCTGAGGCTCGGGCTTCAGAGGTCAGATCCCCAGGGAAAGGACTGGGGCTGGCTGCATGAACACAGCCTTAAGTGGGCTAATGTGCCACAGCTATCAGGGAGGGAGTCTGGGAAAAAGTCTGGAACTGCCTAAGAGGCAAGAGACCATTGTTTCGGGGTGTGCGAGGAGAGGGGATTCAGAGCACCGCCTAAACGAACTCCAGAGATGGGCGTGAGCCGTGGCTATCAGCACAGACACCAGAAACGGGCATGAAATGCTAAGGCTGCCGCTGCAGCCACCAAGAAGCATGCGTGCAAGCACAGGTCCCTATCCACACCTCCCCTCCTGGGAGCCTGTGCAGCCTGCCAATGCCGGGGTCCCGTGATCCAGAGACAACTTCCCAGAACACACGGCGCACCTCAGGCTGTTGAAACGTCATGCTGACCTCTGCTGCTGCAGGCTGGCCCAGCATTCCATACCCCTCCCTCTCCCCAGCCTGAGTGAGCCAGAGCCCCCTAATCAGCTGCTACTTTAATCCCATCCTCTTTGGACGGGAACAGACGCCCTCAGGAGACCTACACACAGAGGCGGGGCCAAATCCAAAGCTGAACCCCGGGAGCTGTGCGCACAAAGAAGAGAAAGGGAACTCTCCCCCAGCAGCCTCAGAAGCAGCGGATTAAAGCTCCACAATCAACTTGATGTACCCTGCATCTGTGGAATACCTGAATACACAACGAATCATCCCAAAATTGAGGCAGTGGACTTTGGGAGCAACAATATATATTTTTTATTCCTTTTTCTCTTTCTGTGAATGTGTATTTGTATGCTTCTTTGTGCGATTTTGTCTGTATAGCTTTGCTGTTACCATTTGTCGTAGGGTTCTGTCTATACGGTTTTTTTTAGTATACTTTTTAGTGCTTGTAATCATTGGTGGATTTGTTTTCTGGTTTAGTTGCTCTCTTCTTTCTCTCTTTCTTTTACTTTTTCCTTTTTTATTACTTTTCAATTTCATTTTTAATAATTATTTTTTATTTTAATAAATTTACTTTTTCTTTCTTTCTTTCTTTTTTTCTCCCTTTTCTTCTGAGCCGTGTGGCGACAGGGTCTTGGTGCTCCGGCCAGGTGTCAGGCCTGTGCCTCTGAGGTGGGAGAGCCAAGTTCAGAACATTGGTCCACCAGAGAGCTCCCAGCTACACATAATATCAAACAGCAAAAGCTCTCCCAGAGACGTCCATCTCAACGCAAAGACCCAGCTCCACTCAATGACCAGCAAGCTACAGTGCTGCACACCCTATGACAAACAACTAGCAAGACAGGAACACAACCGCACGCATTAGCAGAGAGGCTGCCTAAAATCATAATAAGGTCACAGACACCCCAAAACACACCACTGGACACGGACCTGACCACCAGAAAGACAAGATCCAGCCCCATCGACCAGAACACAGGCACTAGTCCCCTACACCAGGAAGCCTACACAACCCACTGAACCAGCCTTAGACACTGAGGTCAGACAACAAAAACAACGGGAACTACGAACGTGCAGCCTGTGAAAAGGAGACCCAAAACACAGTGAGTTAAGCAAAATGAGAAGACAGAGAAACACACAGCAGATGAAGGAGCAAGGTAAAAACCCACCAGACCTAACAAATGAAGAAGAAATAGGCAGTCTACCTGAAAAAGAATTCAGAATAATGATAGTAAAGATGATCCAAAATCTTGGAAGTAGAATAGAGAAAATACAAGAAACGTTTAACAAGGACATAGAAAAACTAAAGAGCAAACAAACAATGATGAACAACACAATATATGAAATTAAATATTCTCTAGAAGGAATCAATAGAATAACTGAGGCAGAAAAACGGATAAGTGACCTAGAAGATAAAATAGTGGAAATAACTACTGCAGAGCAGAATAAAGAAAAAAGACTGAAAAGAATTGAGGACAGTCTCAGAGACCTCTGCGACAATATTAAACGCACCAACATTCGAATTATTGGGGTTCCAGAAGAAGAGGAGAAAAAGAAAGGGATGAGAAAATATTTGAAGACATTATAGGTGAAACCTTCCCTAATATGGGAAAGGAAATAGTTAATCAAGTCCAGGAAGTACAGAGAGTCCCATACAGGATAAATCTAAGGAGAAACATGCCAAGACACATATTAATCAAACTATCAAAAATTAAATAAAGAAAAAATATTAAAAGAAGGGAAAAATAACATACAAGGGGAACCCCATAAGGTTAACAGCTGATCTTTCAGCAGAAACTCTGCAAGCCAGAAGGGAATGGCAGGACATATTTAAAGTGCTGAAAGGGAAGAACCTACAACCCAGATTACTCTACCCAGCAAGGATCTCATTCAGCTTTGACAGAGAAATTAAAAACTTTACAGACAAGCAAAAGCTAAGAGAATTCACCACCACCAAACCAGCTCTACAACAAACGCTAAAGGAACTTCTCTAAGTGGGAAACACAAGAGAAGAAAAGGACCTACAAAAACAAACCCAAAACAATGAAGAAAATGGTAGTAGGACCATACATATTGATACTTACCTTAAATGTAAATGGATTAAATGCTCCAACCAAAAGACATAGACTGGGTGATTGGATACAAAAATAAGACCCATGTATGTGCTGTATACAAGAGACCCACTTCAGGGCTTCCCTGGTGGCGCAGTGGTTGAGAGTCCACCTGCCGATGCAGGGGACGTGGGTTCGTGCCCCGGTCCGGGAGGATCCCACATGCCACAGAGCGGCTGGGACCGTGAGCCATGGCCACTGGCCCTGCGCATCCGGAGCCTGTGCTCCGCGGTGGGAGAGGCCGCAGCAGTGAGAGGCCTGCGTACCGCAAAAAAAAAAAAAAGGAGAGACCCACTTCAGACCTAGAGACACGTACAGACTGAAAGTGAGGGGATGGAAAAAGATATTCCATGCAAATGGAAATCAAAAGAAAGCTGGAGTAGCAATTCTCATATCAGACAAAATAGATATTAAAATAAAGACTATTACAAGAGACAAAGAAGGACACTAAATAATAATCAAGGGATCAATCCAAGAAAAATATATAACCATTTTAAATATTTATGCACCCAACAAAGGAGCACCTCAATACATAAGGCAAATACTAACAGGCATAAAAGGGGAAATCTACAGTAACACAATCATAGTAGGGGACTTTAACACCCCACTTTCACCAATGGACAGATCATCCAAAATGAAAATAAATAAGGAAACACAAGTTTTAAATGATACATTAAACAAGATGGACTTAATTGATATTTGTTAGGACATTCCATCCAAAATGGAATGATACATTAAACAAGATGGACTTAATTGATAATTGATAGGACATTCCATCCAAAAACAACAGAATACACATTTTTCTCAAGTGCTCATGGAACATTCTCCAGGATAGAGCATATACTGGGTCACAAATCAAGCCTTGGTAAATTTAAGAAAATTGAAATCATATCAAATATCTTTTCTGACCACAACGCTATGAAACTACATATCAATTACAGGAAAAAATCTGTAAAAAATACAAACACATGGAGGCTAAACAATACACTACTAAATAACCAAGAGATCACTGAAGAAATCAAAGAAGAAATCAAAAAATACCTAGAAACAAATGACAATGAAAACACGACGACCCAAAACCTACGGGATGCAGCAAAAGCAGTTCTAAGAGGGAAGTTTATAGCGGTACAATCCTACCGCAAGAAACAAGAAAAATATCAAATAAACAACCTAACCTTATACCTAAAGCAATTAGAGAACGAAGAACAAAAAAAACCCACAATTAGCAGAAGGTAAAAAATCATAAAGATCAGATCAGAAATAAATGAAAAAGAAATGAAGGAAACAGTAGAAAAAAATCAATAAAACTAAAAGCTGTTTCTTTGAGAACATAAACAAACTTGATAAACCATTAGCCAGACTCATCACGAAAAAAGGAGAAGACTCAAATCAACAGAATTAGAAATGAAAAAGAAGTAACGACTGACACTGCAGAAATACAAAGGATCATGAGAGATTACTACAAGCAATTCTATGCCAATAAAATGGACAACCTGGAAGAAATGGACAAATTCTTAGAAAAGCACAACCTTCCAAGACTGAACCAAGAAGAAACAGAAAATATAAACAGACCAATCATAAACACTGAAATTGAGACTGTGATTAAAAATCTTCCAACAAACAAAAGCCCAGGACCAGATAGCTTCACAGGCGAATTCTAACAAACAGCTAGAGAATAGCTAACACCTGTCCTTCTCAAACTCTTCCAAAATATAGCAGAAGGAGGAACACTCCCAAACTCATTCTATGAGGCCATCACCACCCTGATTCCAAAACCTGAGAAAGATGTCACAAAAAAGAAAACTACAGGCCGATATCACAGATGAACATAGATGCAAAAAAACCTCAACAAAATACTAGCAAACAGAATCCAACAGCGCATTAAAAGGATCATACACCATCATCAATGGGGTTTATCCCAGGAATGCAAGGATTCTTCGATATACGCCAATCAACCAATGTGGTACACCATATTAACAAACTGAAGGATAAAAACCATATCATCATCTCAATAGATGCAGAAAAAGCTTCTGAAAAAATTCAACACCGATTTATGATAAAAACCCTCCAGAAAGTAGGCATAGAGGCAACTTTTCTCAACATAATAAAGGCCATATATGACAAACCCAGAGCCTACATCCTTCTCAATGGTGAAAAATTGAAACCATTTCCACTAAGATCAGGAACAAGACAAGGTTGCCCAGTCTCATCACTATTTTTCAACATAGTTTTGGAAGTTTTAGCCACAGCAATCAGAGAAGAAAAAGAAATAAAAGGAATCCAAATCACAAAAGAAGAAGTAAAGCTGTCACTGTTTGCAGATGACATGATACTATACATAGAGAATCCTAAAGACACTAACAGAAAACTACTAGAGCTAATCAATGAATTTGGCAGAGTAGCTGGAAAGAAAAGTAATGCATAGAAATCTCTTGCATTGCTATACATTAATGATGAAAAATCTGAAAGAAAGGAAACACTCCCATTTATCATTGCAACAAAAAGAATAAAATACCTAGGAATAAGCCTACCTGGGGAGACAAAAGACCTGTATGCAGAAAACTATAAGACACTGATGAAAGAAATGAAAGATGATACAAACAGATGGAGAGATATACCATATTCTTGGATTGGAAGAATCAATACTGTGAAAATGACTATACTACCCAAAGCAATCTACAGATTCAATGCAATCCCTATGAAACTACCAATGGCATTTTTCACAGAACTAGAACAAAAAATTTCACAATTTGTAAGGAAACACAATAGACTCCGAATAGCCAAAGCAATCTTGAGAAAGAAAAACAGAGCTAGAAGAATCAGGCTCCCTGATCTGACTATACTACAGAGCTACAGTAACCAAGACAGTATGGTACTGGCACAAAAACAGAAATATAGATCAATGGAACAGGATAAAAAGCCCAGAGATAAACCCACGTACATATGGTCACCTTATTTTTGATAAAGGAGGCAAGAGTATACAATAGAGAAAAGACAGCCTCTTCAATAAGTGTTGCTGGGAAAATTGGACAGCTACTTGTAAAAGAATGAAATCAGGACACTCCCTAACACCATACCCAAAAATAAACTCAAAATGGATTAAAGACCAAATGTAAGGCCAGACACTATCAAACTCTTAGAGGAAAACATAGGCAGAACACTCTATGACATAAATCACAGCAAGATCCTTTTTGACCCACCTTCTAGAGAAATGGAAATAAAAATAAACAAAGGGGACCTAATGAAATTTCAAAGCTTTTGCACAGCAAAGGAAACCATAAACAAGACAAAAAGACAACCCTCAAAATGGGAGAAAATATTTGCAAATGAAGCAACTGACAAAGGATTAATCTCCAAAACATACAAGCAGCTCATGCAGCTCAATATAAAAAAATCAAACAACCCAACCCAAAAATGGGCAGAAAACCTAAATAGACATTTCTCCAAGGAAGATATACAGATTGCCAACAAACACATGAAAAGATGCTCAACATCACTAATCATTAGAGAAATGCAAATCTAAACTACAAAGAGGTATCACCTCACACCAGTCAGAATGGCCATCGTCAAAAAATCTACAAACAATAAATGCTGGAGAGGGCGTGGAGAAAAGGGAACCCTCTTGCACTGTTGGTGGGAATGTAAATTGATACAGCCACTATGGAGAACAGTATGAAGGTTCCTTAAAGAACTAAAAATAGAACTACCATATGACCCAGCAAACCCACTACTGGGCATATACCCTGAGAAAACCATAATTCAAAAACAGTCATGTACCACAATGTTCACTGCAGCTCTATTTACAATAGCCAGGACATGGAAGCAACCTAAGTGTCCACTGACAGATGAATGGATAAAGAAGATGTGGCAAATATATACAATGGGATATTACTTAGCCATATAAAGAAATGAAATTGAGTTATTTGTAGTGAGGTGGATGGACCTAGAGTCTGTCATAGAGTGAAGTTAGAAAGAGAAAAACAAATACCGTATGCTAACACATACATATGGAATGTAAAAAAAAAAAAGTTCTGAAGAAACTCAGGGCAGGACAGGAATAAAGACACAGACGTAGAGAATGGACTTGAGGACATGGGGAGGGGGAAGTGTTAGCTGGGACGAAGTGAGAGCGTGGCATGGACTTATATACACTACCAAATGTAAAATAGCTAGTGGGAAGCAGCCACATAGCACAGAGACATCAGCTCAGTGCTTTGTGACCACCTAGAGGGGTGGGATAGGGAGGGTGGGAGGGAGACGCAAGAGGGAGGAGATATGGGGATATAGGTATATGTATAGCTGATTCAAGCAGAAAGTAACAAACCATTGTAAAGCAATTATACTCCAATAAAGATGTTAAAAATAAATAAATAAAAATAAATTCCTTGAGGACAGAAGTCAAAAAAAAAATAATAAGATAGGACATATCATAAGGGCACAGGAAGCCACTTGAGGTGCTCCCCCTGGCTAAATTCACTGCAATTTAAGTACCAAAACAAATACTGATGGTAATGAATTATAACTTATTAAATAAAGTAAGAATCTGTGAGTCCATATTAATAAATAACAACTAACAGATGACAGAAAAGTGTTTCTTACAGTGGAATGCCAGCTTATAAATGATGAAAGAAGGACGAATGTTAGAAAATCACCCCTTTGCAACTGTCCAAGCAATAACTGAGTCAGGCAAAAATCAAAAACGGATTCTAGAGAAAGACGAATGCTGTATGACATCACCTATATGTGGAATCTAAAAAATACAGCAAATTAGTGAATATAACAAAAAAGAAGCAGACTCACACGTACAGTGAACAGACTAGTGGTTACCAGTGGGGAAAGGGAAGAGGGGAAGAGCCAGACAGGGGACGGGGAGTGGGAGGTAGAAACTACTGGGTATAGGATAGATTCCAGAATGTACTGTACAACATGGCGAATATAGCCAATATTTTATAATAATTGTAAATGAGAAGTAACTTTTAAAAATTGTGTCAATTTTTTTAAAAATTTTTAATCAAAAAAAAAAAAAAGGATGCCAAAACCGGTAGGTGAAAGCTTAATGAGGAACAGGATATGTGTATCATCTCAAAGTATCTTCCCACAAAGTAGCCATTCATTTACAAAAGGAAAAACGCTACCTTTATCTTGGAGAAACCTGGCAGATATCATGTTAATCACATGATCAAAGTTCACATCAGCAGTAACGGACCAGACATCACGTACCCTCTGCCATGATGCACGGAGGACACACCTCATTTATGTGGTATTCTTGCCAAAAATGCATCATCTGAACCTAATCTCAAGGAAACATCAGACACATCCAAAGTGAGCAACAATGCACAAAACAAAAAGCTTCTGCTATAAAAAATGTCAAGGTCATCGAAGACAGAGGCTTAGGAACTGCCCCAGACAACAGACTGAAGGGGACGAGACAACTACATACAAACTACAATCCTGGATGGGATACTGGACCAGAAAGAAAAAAACGCTATAAAGAACGTTATTAGAACAAAGTAACAGAAGATAGACAACAGAGTATGTAACATTGTGCCAAAGAGTACGCCAAAGAGCATGTAACACTGTACCAATGATACATTTCCTAAATTTGACACCTGAACTGTTGTAATGTAAGAGAATTCCCTGTTGTTGGAAATAAAATTATTTAGGAGTAAAAAGGCACAATTTCTGTAATTTACTCTCAAATGGTCCTGAAAAGAAACTAATATCTATAGATACATAAAAAGATGATAGAGGCAAAAAGTTCACAGTACGTGAAATGCATAGAGAAGTTGTTTGTACCGTCCTTATAACTCTGCATTTCTTCATTTGAAACTTTTTTAAAAATTAAGTTTTTAAGAAGTAAGCAGGAGGAGGGGATGGCATACAGGTTCAGTCTTTTAGCAGCTCTTGAGTGGTGGGAGAGCTATG
This sequence comes from Stenella coeruleoalba, assembly GCF_951394435.1. Taxonomy (NCBI): domain Eukaryota; kingdom Metazoa; phylum Chordata; class Mammalia; order Artiodactyla; family Delphinidae; genus Stenella; species Stenella coeruleoalba. Next base: position 8,384,994 of record NC_137159.1, on the reverse strand, counting down.
GATCTGGGCGTAGCCTCTGCCCTACATGCATTTTCTTGGTACTTTTGGGAACCATCTTCCCAAAGGCCAGCCTCACCAAGTAAGGAGAGTAGCCAGTAGCAGTGGACAAATACTCCCACTCCGAATTCCAAACTGCCCCCCTGCTTTGAGGTGAACTGGCCATGCTTTTGAAAAGATCCCTGGGGCCCACGGACCGCTGGATAAAGTCACACGTATTTTCTTTCAGGTCCAGATGTGACTAGTGCTCTCACTGCAGAGCCCACAGCTGTGAAAGGGCTCAGCATGAGGTCACTTCCCATCTCGCTCGCATCCATCCTTTGCTTCTAACACCACCCTTCCGTATTAAAAGTGTTCTCTCCTGGGAGTTTGGGGTTAGCAGATGCAAACTATTATATACAAAATGGATAAACAACAAGGTCCTACTGTATAGCACACGAACTCTATTCAGTATCCTGTAAGAAACCATAATGGAAAAGAATGTGAAAAAAGAATATTTATATGTGTAATATATATGTGTAAAACTGAATCACTTTGCTGGATACCTGAAACTAACACATTGTAAACCAACTATACTTCAACAAAATACATTTTAAAACATAATAAAAAAATAAAAGTGTTGTCTCCATGACATCAGAGCAAGTCCACACTCTACCTAGAAAGCCAAGACTATGCAGTAAAGCTCTCAGCTAGTCCTGCTAGGAATTCCACGGGACACTGTTGGCTCTTCTAAGCAGAAAGCAGTTACACATGGTCTTTCTACAACCCTCCCTTGCAGCGTATCCTCCACAGTCCACACAAACATAGCGTTACTAGTGACCTCTAGAATTTTCTCCATTCATATTTCCCATAGTACTACCTTGCTCTCTTGGGGAGAGTGGCTTACCAGCTCTCAGAAAAAGTTCAAACCGTAACATAATAGACAAAATCCTCCTTCAAATTAGTGATATGTGTTTGACAATTTCCTGTTTTCAACATTAGTATCAAAATTCTTATTTTTGCATTTCTCTGAATCATTTCAATCAGTTTCTGTGCAGGAACCTAGCAGGAACCCAAGAGGAAACTTTCACACTCATCTTACTGGAAGTCCCTGGTTTTGTTTACCATTTTGTTTTTACTGAAGATTGAATCTAACTTTTTTTAATTGTAGAAAAGCACATACCCAGATTAGACAAATCTAAGTACAAATCACATTCTGTGAACCTAAGAATCTGAAACAGAAAATTTCTAAAGAAACCACTTTAATTCCTTCAAATCAAGTAATCAAGTCAGTTTTCCAGTGAAAAGGGTACCTTTAGGCTTTCAAAGAATTACTGGTTGAACCATATGAAACTGCTTATATTTGACCACTTTTGACAAAAAATAGCAATTTCAGATAGTTCAGCAAATTAAATAAGTCTTAGATTCAACAATGTAATTTAAAAATCTATAAATAGTATAGATGAAAAATTAACATAAAGATGCACAAATAACTAACCTGATACATAAAAACAGAACAGAAAAGTTCATTTTTCAAATAGTACCTTGTTATTAGCAAGACTCGGAGGTTACTACTTAATTCTATGAGCTAACATTTAAAAATGGGCTTTTTATGTTGAAATTAAAATTATCAAAAATTAAACCCACTTTTAAATAATTTAATTTTAATATTTATTAAATCATAAAATTCTGGCACTGGAAAGAATGTTGACAAGTCATCTGCATTCCTCTGTTCTTTAGTACTACCCTCAACTACTTCATACAGATAAAATTTTTTGAAAAATATGAAAAACTCCCTGAGTAACAGATTCCAAAACTTACCAAGTTGTATACTTCAGGAAGTCACTGACTGAAAACATTTTATTTCACATTCACCATTCTTATACAACCATTTTTAAATAGAAAGGAGAAGGCTTAACGTGAAATTATGGACAATTTAATACTTACAAATATCTTACAGAAAAAATTAAAGAACTGGATTCAGAAGGTAGTTTAGGAGAGCTAAAGCCTAGAAAAACCAAAAGACAGGAGTCCAAATGAAATAGGTTAAAAGACCAGAATTTGAAAAGACAATTCTAATGAGCTAAAAACGGTTAGCTAAAAGTTACAAACAAGACTGGGTCTCTCGTTTCTTTAACTTTATTGTGCATAAGAACCACCAGGAAGAGCTTGTTAAAACACAAAATTCTGGACCCTATCTCCAAAGATGCTGATTCCACAGGTCTGACATGGGGCCTGAGAATTTCTAACAAGCTCCAAGGTGATGCTGGGCCACTGAGTGAGTAGCTCTAAGGGAGAGTATACTGTCCTCAATGTAGGTCTAGTCTCTAGCAGCCTGGAAATCTATGCTGTTCTGCTCTCCTTTGGACTAGATGTTAAGAACTCCAGGGACAGGAGGGGTTCATCAAAAATTTCAGGTCCATAATCCTCAAGATAACACTTGGGGCAGAGAGGGTTTCAAAATATCCAGTGGACACCTATTTCCAAGGTGTCTTTTAAGAGTTACAGGAATTAACAAGATCAATCCCTATTTTTGGAGTATTTCAGTCAGGACCCACGGATTATGAAAAGACCTGTACTCTTCTAAACTCAAAAGGGAAAATGGGGCTCATAGATATACAGAATCATATATTTTATTTACATTAAAACAAAGAATATAATTCTATTTGTTTCTTTACATAATGTTTTCACTATGCTTACAAAACAGGACCCTAAGTAGTGAATATCAGATACGCTATGGTTGAAAAGTTTTCTGGAACATGATCACTATTTCTGAGTTGTCCCATAAGTAATATAATCATTAATGCTGTCATTCCAAATAAACTTCTAGGGAGAGGTTTAATAAGTAAATCCATCCACTGACCTTATAAAGCACAAAACCTTAAGATATAAAATGATGCTGCATATACCTGTAACACACACTTCCTTAGAAATATTTTCTCCATCTAAATAGTTGCAATCATTTTCCTTGATTTCCCTTGAAGACAGGGTAATCTATTTTTAGTAATTTTATCATTAAGTCCCAAATTCTATTACCATTGTGAAATGAGAGGAAAAAACAATAATTTGCATAACCTAGGATAATGTTCATTAAAGTAAACTTAGCCATAACAACACTTTTTTACTTCTAAAAAATATAAAATTATGATTTTATGCAATCTGGGTTTTTGAAATTCAACAAGCCATAAGGAGCTTGGAGTAAAAATCACCAAATGGTTATAAACTACTTTTCCTTAAGTACTTAAATTTATTGGCAGACATTTTCTATAAAGGTGTTGATTTGTTCCCAAAAGAAAAAAAAAATTTGTATTCTAAAAGATACAATGGTATTTATGTTTCTATGAAGAATCCCTCAAGACAGAGCATTTTATTCTTCATTAGAATCATCTTTACTTAAAAAGGATACTGGGGCTTCCCTGGTGGCGCAGTGGTTGAGAGTCTGCCTGCCGATGCGGGGGACACAGGTTCGTGCCCCGGTCCGGGAAGATCCCACATGCCGTGGAGCAGCTGGGCCCATGAGCCATGGCCGCTGAGCCTGCGCATCTGGAGCCTGTGCTCTGCAACGGGAGAGGCCACAACAGTGAGAGGCCCGTGTACCGCAAAAAAAAAAAAAAAAAAAAAGAAGGATACTGGTAATTAATCAATTCTACACTGTGGACTAGCTCTGCCAATGAAGGTGGTGTCCTCTTACTGTATCTCCCTAGCTGGACATGGTTACTCCTTTTATGACTAATTTCGCGATTTCTTCTTCCCTCTCCTCACTTTCCTCTTTTCCTTATTTTCCACGTTTCTCCCGTCATATACTTCTGCAAAACCCTTTTCAAATTCTTCTTCTGTGTTTCGTTCTGGACTTTTCATTTTCAACCACATGCTTCACATCTCTCACTTCTTTCCTTCTTTCATATTCAGTCTCCCCCATCCACCTCACAATATCCCCATCTTCTCTGTTGTCTATGTTTCAAATTACCGAGGACATTTTTTCTTTTGTTTTTAATTTATGGCTGTGTTGAGTCTTCATTGCTACATGCAGGCTTTCTTTATTTGCATCGAGCGGGGGCTACTCTTCATGGCGGTGCGCGGGCCTCTCACTGCAGTGGCTTCTCTTGTTGTGGAGCACGGGCTCTAGGCACGCGGGCTTCAATATTTGTGGCACGTGGGCTCTAGAGCGCAGGCTCAGTAGTTGTGGCACACAGGCTTAGCTGCTCCACAGCATGTGGCATCTTCCCGGACCGGGGCTTGAACCTGTGTCCCCTGCATTGGCAAGCAGATTCTTAACAACTGCACCACCAAAGAAGCCCCTACTGAGGACTTTATTCTCTGACTGATGTAAACAGTCTACCTGCCTGGAGACCCTAACTTTGTAGTTTTTTGTAACCTTCAATGAAAACAATTGGAAATTTAGGATTTTTGCTTCTTGTACCCATAATGGCAAAGAAAGGAAACTGCGAGAGGAAAATATTTCATAATTATTAAGATGAACCAGGAAATGAATGTGGAGAGACAGTATCAGTCTGAACTCTAATAATGTTGGTAAAATTGATCATAAAAGTGAAATCTCAGACTATGAGTCTTCAGATGACAATATCCTAAATGAGTTTTCTCAGGTTCAAGATCAGGACTTCCAATTACAGAACAAAACAGAGTAGACACACTTCTCCCTATTCTTCGTGCTAAGTACAATGAAAACCCTGGACGTTACATATTAACCAAACATACAGAAAACTCTGAACAGTAAAGAGAAGAAGGCAGACAGAGAGATCCCTGTCCCAAGAAATGACAAGACAGTGAGTTCCCTGAGTTTTCTTTTTGCTTCATATATTCCAGACTGGGTATTAGAGAAGCCAGCATTCTAAAAACACCAATAGGAACACACAAAAATGCCCCAAGAAAAGCCCTCTTTGTCTAGCCAAAGCACTAAGGATGAGTGACCTAGCAAGACAGAAAAATTTTATACAATAATTGCTCTATTCTAGCCAAAGACCATGGAAACCATGGTCCCACTTCCACCCCATTGGCAAAAGCCAAGCAAGGAGTCTAGACTTCCACTCCTGCCTAACTATAACAAGGACACACACACACACACACACACACACACACTGGGGTGGTATCAGAGAAGAGTGAGGGTCAGGACTTTCACTATTGCAGCAGTAATGAGCAGTAAGGTGAGGTGTCAGTGGAGGCTACATGAAAAGTAGTAACAGGGCACCTCCCCCACTGCCAGCCAGAGTGGCATCAGAAGAGGCCAAGTGAGGAGCCTGGACTTCTATCCTCACCTGGTGGTAGCGAGGTAACATTCCCCTTTCCCCTCCCAGGATGGTATCAGAAAGGGTCAGCTAAGACAGACAAACTAAATAAGACCCAGATTCTCATAATACCCAAAATGTCCTGGATACAACTGAAGTCACTTATTATACTAAGAACCAGGAAAATCTCAAGTAGAATGAGAAAAGGCAGTCAATATATGCCAACATCAAGATGACACAGATGTTGGAATTATCTGATAAGGATCTTAAAGTAGCCGTCATAGAAGTGCTTCAACGGGCAAACTAAACAAATGGAAAAAATGGAAACCCTAAGCGTTAACTAGAAGATATAAATGATAAAAACAAATGAAAATTTTACAACAGAAAATACAATAGTTGAAACAAAAAACTTAATGGATGAGCTCAATAGCAGAATGGAGAGGACCCAATATCAGTGAATCTTGTGAAAAATAATCAAAATAACCCAATCTGAACAACAAAGAGAAAACAGACTGGAAAAAAAAAATTAACAGAGCCTCATAAACCTTTGGAACTAAATCAAAAGATCTAAAATCTTACATTCCTGTCATCAGAGCCTCAGAAGAAAAGAGAGGGCAGGGTGAAAAAAGTATTAGAAGAAATGATGGCAGGAGAAATGATGGCGAATTTCAATTCCCAAATTTGGCAAGACATAAACCTCCATAAAGATTCAAGAAGCTGAGAAAATCCCAAACAGGATAAACCCGAAGAAACCCATGCCAAAAAAAAACACAAGTAAATGTCAAAAAACTAGAGACAAAGAAAAAGTCTTGAAAGCAGCCAGAGAGAAATGACACATTACCCATTAGGAAAAAAAATAATTTGGATAATGGCAGATTTCTCATCAAAAACCATGACAGTCAGAAGGAAGTGGCACTACATTTTTCAAGCACAGATCTTCCTGGACTTTTAATGGAATTACATTCCAATAAATCTATTGTAAGTTGAAAATATCATAAGCAGAAAATGTATTTAATACACCTCACCTACTGAACATCATAGCTTAGTCTAGCCTACCTTGAGGATGCTCAGAACACTTACATTAGCCTACAGTTGGGCAAAGTCATCTAACACAAAGCCTATTTTATAATAAAGTATTGAGTATTTCATGTAATTTGTTGAATACTGTACTGAAAGTGAAAAACAGAATGTTTGTATGGGTACAGCATGGTAGTAGGTGTAACGACTGTTTACGCTCGTGATGGCGTGGCTGACTGGGAGCTGCAGCTCACTGCTCTGCCACTGCCCAGCATCACAAGAAGGTATTATACCACACAGTCCTAGCCTGGGAAAAGTTCAAAATTCAAAGCACGGTTTCTACTGAATGTGTATAGCTTTTGCACCATCGTAACGTCATTAGGTAGAACCATCATTAGGCAAAACCATCATAAGTTGGGGACTGTACTGAAAAAAATATATATCAACCCCAGATTCCATATCTGGCAAAATTATCCTTAAGGAATGAAGGGGAAATCAAGATATTCTCAGACACTAGTGGAATTTGTCATCAGCAAACCTACCCTAACATGATGGCTAGAGGAAGTTCTTGAAACAGAAAGGAAATGATAAAAAGAAGGAATCTTGGAACATCAAGAAGGAAGAAGGAACTAAAAGAGCAAAAATATGGGTAAACACAATAGACATTCCTTCTCTTTTCTGAGTTTTCTTAATCATGTTTGATGATTGAACCAAAACATATAACACATCTGATTTGGTTCTCAATGTGGAAGAAACAGTTAAAACAATTATAAACTGGTGAGGGAAAAAGAGCTTTTAAAAGGGAAAAGGTTTCTATATTTCACTGAAACTGATAAAATGCCCATGGCAGTAGACTATGATAAGTTATGTGTGTGTATTATAATACCTAGAGCAACAACTAAAATATCTATACAAAAGGATACCTCAAAAACACTATGAATTTAATAGTGGAATTTTAAAAAATGTTCAAGTAACCCATAAGAAGTCAGGAAAAAGATGACAAAAACAAAAAATAGAGGGAACATAGAGTGAACAAAAATAAAATGACAGACTTTATTAAACCTAACATCACTAATCACATTAAATGTAAATAGTCTAAATGTACCAATTAAAAGAGATTGGTAAAGTGGAGTAAAATACATGATCCCATTATATGCTGTCCACAAGACTGACATCCATAGCATGGAATCTTATTCAGCAATAAAAAGGAACAAACTATTGAAACAGCCAACAACTTGCATGGACCTCAATTATGCTGGGTGAAAAATGTCACTTTCGTCTGGTCACATACTATATGATTCCATTTATATAACAGTTCAAAAATGACAAAGTTACAGTGATAGGTAACAGATAGTGGTTGCCAAGAGACAGGGATGGTGAGGGATGGAAGAGCAGGCGTGACAATAAAGGGGTGGCACAAAGGGAGAGCTTTGTGGTGATAAAATTGTTGTTCATCTTGTTAGGGGTGGTGGTTACAAGAATCTGCACGTGTGATAATACAGCATACAATTATACACACCCATGGTATCAATGTCAACTTCCTGATTTTAACATCGTACATTATATATACATAACTTATCACAACAAGTAACCATTGGGGGAACAGGATAGAAAGCCCAGAGAGAGCCCCACGCACATATGGTCACCTTATTTTTGCTAAAGGGGACAAGAGTATACAGTGGAGAAAAGGCAGCCTCTTCAGTAAGCGGTGCTGGGAAAGCTGGACAGTTGCATGTAAAAGAATGAAATTAGAACACTTCCTAATACCATACACAAAAATAAACTCCGAATGGATTAAAAACCAAATGTAACGCCAGACACTATCAAACTCTTAGAGGAAAATATAGGCAGAACACTCTATGACATAAATCACAGCAAGATCCTTTTTGACCCACCTCCTAGAGAAATGGAAATAAAAACAAAAATAAACAAATGGGACCTAATGAAACTTAAAAGCTTTTGCACAGCAAGGGAAACCATAAACAAGACGAAAAGACAACCCTCAGAATGGGAGAAAATATTTGCAAATGAAGCAACTGACAAAGGATTAATCTCCAAAATTTACAAACAGCTCATGCAGCTCAATATCAAAAAAACAAACAACCCAACCCAAAAAGAAGACCTAAACAGACATTTCTCCAAAGAAGATATACAGATTGCCAACAAACACATGAAAGAATGCTCAACATCATTAATCATTAGAGAAATGCAAATCAAAACTACAATGAGATATCATCTCACACCAGTCAGAATGGCCATCATCAAAAAATCTAGAAACAACAAATGCTGGGGAGGGTGTGGAGAAAAGGGAACCCTCTTGCACTCTTGGTGGGAATGTAAATTGATACAGCCACTGTGGAGAACAGTATGGAGGTTCCTTAAAAAACTACAAATAGAACTACCATATGACCCAGCAATCCCACTACTGGGCATATACCCTGAGAAAACCATAATTCAAAAAGAGTCATGTACCAAAATGTTCATTGCAGCTCTATTTACAATAGCCTGGAGATGGAAACAACTTGAGTGTCCATCATCGGATGAATGGATAAAAAAGATGTGGCACATATATACAATGGAATATTACTCAGCCATAAAAAGAAACGAAATTGAGTTATTTGTAGTGAGGTGGATGGATCTAGAGTCTGCCATACAGAGTGAAGTAAGTCAGAACAAGAAAAACAAATACCGTATGCTAACACACATATATGGAATCTAAAAAAAAAAAAAAGGTCATGAAGAACCTAGGGGCAAGATGGGGATAAAGACCCAGACATAGAGAATGAACTTGAGGATATGGGGAGGAGGAAGGGGAAGCTGGGACAAAGTGAGAGAGTGGCATGGACATATATACACTACCAAATGTAAAATAGATAGCTAGTGGGAAGCAGCTGCATAGCACAGGTAGATCAGCTCCGTGCTTTGTGACCACCTAGAGGGGTAGGATAGGGAGGGTGGGAGGGAGGGAGACGCAAGAGGGAAGAGATACGGGGATATATGTATAACTGATTCACTCTGTTATAAAGCAGAAACTAACACACCATTGTAAAGCAGTTATACTCCAATAAAGATGTTAAAAAACAAAACAAACAAAAAAAAGAAGTAACCACTGGGGGAAAATGGGTGAAAGTTACATTGTATCTCTCTGTATTATCTTTGCAGCTTCCCATAATTCCATAATTCTTTTAAATAGTTTTTAAAAAGCAAAACAAAAAAGAACTGATGATTCTTTAAACAAGCAAAACAAGAATCAATGAATGAATAATCATTTCTAAAGACAAAATGGAAACAGCATTTTCATCAAGTTAGTCATTTAACTGGAAGGACCTCATCACAATGAACCATAAGAACCCAGAACATCCTGTTTTGCTAAAAGGATGGGTAACAATATTCCTTTGTCTATGATGTATTTGTGCAACAGGATATACTGGATAGGTTCATAAGCAGACAAACGATAAAGGCTTGCGTGCATACAAAAGTGATTAGAAAGAGAGGATTCAGAAATGATAAAACTTCATTGGATTGATCATTCTAAATTTAATAATGAAAATGTTTTGCAATCAAGGAGCAAAGAAGATGGCTATCCTCTCTTCAACAAAATTATGAACTACAAACGTTTTCAAAAGTTTTGCGTTTTGATGATAGAGGTGCAGAAGAACTAGAAGTAATGATGAACTAGAACCCATTAGACATGTATTTGAAATCTGGAATTAGAATTTACAAGAAGGATGTGTCCCAGGTTCACGCACGACAGTTAGTGAACAGTTAGTTGTATTCAAAGGACGTTGCCCATTTCAGTTAATATACCTACCAAACCAGAAATACGAGGATAAATATTTGTCTTTGCTATGTTTAACTTCTTGTTAAAATTTACAATAGAGTTGTTTTTCACTGTCTCTTTATTCTTATTTCTGTATTAGTTATAAAATCACTTACAATAAAAATAAATAAAAGGCGTTCACTGGACCCAGACAGTAAACACTGATGTCTATTTTTCCTGGTATAACGAGGGCTTTTAGACTGAGTTTAGGAAAACGAACACTTCCTTCCATCCACAGTTCACCTTTCCACACTACCTAGAGAAAACCTCAATGGGTAGGGGTTCTAGTCTTCAGAATCATGCTGCATAAGATAGAAAGGAACAGTGAGTTCACCAAACATCTCATGATTCAGTCCACTCTAATAGTTCCTACAAGGTCATCTACACGGTTAAGCCAATGCGACATCTCCTTTATGTGGTGAGGTAAGGGGGACGGAGAGGATGGCCCTCCTCATAGAGACAGCAGAGGCTACAGTTACTATGAAAAATACACACATCCTTGGGCCCTACCCACACACCCTTCTGAATGTTGAAGCTGTTCATGCACCCTGAAAATTTCATCACAAGGTAATTGCTTACCTTGGTGCTCACCTATCCTCTCTTGTTCACACAGATGCCACTGTAAGCCCTCATTTTAATCCCACACCTGGATCAGAACATAACTGTTCTCCATGCCATCCTGCATCCCCTCTATTCCCTGGACTATCACATAGCTTACTTTCTAAACTGGAAACCCTTAAATGGCTCCCTGCTTAACTCTCCAGTGTTATCTCTTAATATTGCCCAGGATCATGTCTTGCTTCAACATTCCCATACTGCTTGGAGCTCTCCAAACACACTAAGAAGTTTTATCCCTCATAGCTCAGGCAGTCTGCTTATCAGAGTCATCCTTATCTTTCTTCATTTGATAAAATTCCATTCATCCTTCAAAATACTCTTTGGTTGTCTTCCCTTTGAAGCTCTCTCTCTGACGTCTGTCCTGTCTCCTCTTTATCTTATACTTTATCTTAATGACACTCCCATTTTGCATCTACTGCACTGCACTATAATGACATACGTGTCTCCTTTTCCCTTCTAAAGTGTGAGTTCCATGATAGCAGGTGTGCCAGAAATTCCCGAGACCACACCCAGCTTCAGTGATTCACTAGGATATAGGGGACTCAGTATACAGTTATCAGCAAAGAGAAAAGACACATGGGTGTAAGTCTGGAGGAAACCAGGTACAAACTTCCAAGTCTTCTCCCAGTGGAGTGGTCCAGGACACACCTAATTCCTCCAGCGATGAGTTATGACAACACATGCAAAGTGCTGTCACCAGAGAAGCTCCTTAGAGACTCAGCGCCCACGGATGTCACTGGGAGCTGGTCATGCAGACAGCCTCTGCCTAGCACATACCAAAATTCCAGACCAAACAGCTTGTACAAATAGTTTAGGCACAGTAAGCCTCTGTCATGTGGGGAAAGTTTTATGTCAGTGTTTACCAGCCAAGTTCCCAGAAGCCAGCCAAGGGCCAACCTTGCAAGCAGACCTTTCTAACGATAAGCAATCTCAGATCTGTTGTTAACTCTTTTCTTTACAGCAGGAATCCTGTTTAGGTATGTTCCTCTAACTGCCCATGCCTTGTAGAATGCCAGGTAATTAGTAGTGATGCCAGTGAACTAAGGCAAATCCTATTAAAAAAAAAACTCGTAAGAAACTGATCAATGATGTGTAGGAAATTTGTCATAGTTAAGATTAAGCTAAAGATGCTAATTATACAATGGAATATTATGGACCCACTAAAAATCAGGACATGGGAAACATCTGTGGTATATTAAGCAAAAATGTACATTATACAACATGCACAATATGTCAATTACGTTTTATTTATATTTAATACAGTAGTTCTCAAACTTTTTGGTCTCAGAACCCCTTCACAATTAAAGGACCCTAAAGACCTTTTATTTATGTGAATTATAACCCATTACGTGTTAGCATAAAAAACACATTTTATCAAAAATAACTTTATTTTCTAAAACAAAACATTTAATAGAGTGAAATTTGCTGGCTTAGTAAAATGTCTGGCTTAATAATACGGCTGAAGCCTCAAATCTGGTTCGCTTATTTCTTACAAGAGTGAAAAAGGGAAATAACCAAGTAACATATCAGTATTATTATAAAAACAGTCTTAACTTTATGAACCTCCCAAAAGGGTCTCAGGAATCCTCACGGATCCTTGGACCAAACTTTGAGAACCACTAGTCCAGAAAAATGAAAGAAAATAACCAAAACTGTTAACATTGCTCTAACTGCTAGATGCCATTGATTAGCACTTTAAGATTTCCATGCATTTACATTTTATTAAGTAAAACTAATCTACTAATCTTTTTTTTATGCTATTGTTTTCCACTACTGGTTAAAGGGTCCAGTGCACCTTTATCCATGTACTTCATTAAATAATGGAGTCTAGGGCTGTGCAATTACTCATATACCTAACATCTGACTGGCAGTATTTCTAAAGCAGCACAGAAAATTCAGTTAGCTAATGTTCTCAATTTTGTCTCCGCTAATGTGTCAGCCATGAATAATACCCTTTCAGAGTTAAGAATACATCAAGCATAGATTCCAGACACTCTCTGAGCAGAGCACATGGACTGCTTAAGAAGCTTTCCAACCTGGAAAAATTAGATTAGGAAACTGTTTTAGGAAATGGATGCTGGCCAACCAAGCTGAACATGAAATAATACCAGAGCAAGTCCAAGGGCCAAATCTACCAACTTTAATATATAAAACAAGAGAGGCTGCTGGCCAACTTGGCAGAAAATAGGTTTATACCGTAGCCCCTCTTTAGGTACTATATTAAAATTAGGCCTTTATTTATAAAACCTCAGATATTAAAGACCGTTTTCTTTTAGAAATTCAATATGGTAAAAACTTTGCTATGCTATGATTTTGTGTGTATGTATTTAGAGCTTGAAGAATCCTAGGTGTTCTGGCTCTCAACGCTGGCTGAGTATCCGAATCTCCTGAGGGAACATTTTAAAACTGCTCAGGGAACTTCTAAGGACTGGCCTAAAAGTTTGAGGAGGCCCACAAATCCTTCCTCTGAAAAGCAACTATAAAGCTGGACAAAAGACGGGAAAAAAAAAACCCCACCATTTCAGTGCTCTGGAAATCAACCAAAGACATACAGCAAACTGAGAAGTGTAATTCATGAAAACAGCTGCACTTCGGGTAAGAACAGGGTAGTCTGTGACTTTCTTGCCAGTAGCTGCCCTCTTGCCTCCCCAGCTCCACCATTTCAGACATTCAACAAGGCAGAGACAGGCCTTGACACCAGCAGATTCTCGGAGGGGGCTCATTTGATTTGGAGCGTTGCTGGGCAAAGTGCGAGGCAAACGCACAGGCAGGGCCGTCAGCTGTGTGAGCCTGAGGACGCTGTTCTGTTTGGGGTGAGCAATGGACTTGGGCATTGCAGACTAGCCAGAGACTTAACAGGGAGTTCCAGAGACTCAGACAGCTACAGGGGCTTAAAAGGCTCTTCACATCTCCCAGGTTGACTGGGAGCTACGAGCATGCACAGCAGAGACCAGAGAGGGCCCAGGCCACCCACAGATGCCCGGCCGACAGAACCCAAGCCCTCACAAAGAGGAACCGAACGAGGCCAGAGGAGAGGAAAGCCTCAGGTACGACTGCTCCACTGTCCACATGCATCACCAGCAGGGAAGGGAGCCTTACTGCTCCAAGGGCTTAACTACAACCTCTGAACAACCTGTGGCTGAGCACGATGCTGTGCAGACACAGGTGCAACCCCTCGAGGAAACCAGGCTTAAAAATAAAAACAAACCAAACCAAAGTGTAGGGCATCAGTAGTCACACACTGTGGGAGAGACAGACTCCAGAGATTCAGTCAAGTTCCCAAACAAATGAGCCAACAAAACCACTACCACAACTTCAAGGGTAAAAAGTAAGAATCTAGAGTTGACATCACTATACTATCTAAAATATATAGTAGTCAACACAAATTTACAAGACATGCGAAGAAAAAAGAAAGTGACCCGTACTCCAGGGGAAAAAAATTTAGTCAATGGCAATGTCTCTGAGCGTTCCCAATTGTTGGATTTAGGAGATGAAGATTTCAAAACAGCTACTATCAAAGAATTAAATAAAACCACATTTGACGAATTAAAGGACACTGTGATGAAACTGATGCAATGAATATAAATTATAAATTTATAAACTATAAAACAAAATGGAAAGTCTAGAGCTGAACAGTAACTAAAATGAAAAATTCACGGGGCTCAACAGCAGATTTCTGGTGGCAAAAGAATCAGTGAACTTGAAGTTAGAGGAGTAGAAATTATCCAATCTGAAGAAAAGAAAGAAAAAAAGATTGAAGAAAACGGAACAGAGCCTTAGAGTGTAAGCTATCACCAACTACACCCAGAGGGAGAGGAGAGAGAAAATATGTGGAAAAAATCAATGGCTTTCCACAGACTAGGAATAGAGAGGAACTTCCTCAACTTGATCAGAACGTCTACAAAAAACCTACAGCTAACACTGCACTTAACGGTGAGACACTAGATGCTTTCCCACTAAGATCAGGAAAAAGGCAAAGATGTCTGCTCTCACCACTCCTATCCAACATCATACTGAAATAAAACAGGAAAAGGAAATTAAAATTACATATACAGATCGAGAAGAAAGAAAGGAAACTGTCTTTGTTTGCAAATAACAACTGTCTATGTAGAAAATCCCAAAGGTCAATAAAAAAAACTCCTGGAACTAATAAGTGGTTACAGAGAGGTTTCAAGATACAAGGTTAATATACAGAAACCAACTGCTTTCTTATATACCAGCAACAACTGGAATTTAAAATTGAGAATACAATACCATGTACATTAGCACTCCCCAAAATAAAATACTTAGGTGTAAACCTAACAAAATATGTCCAAGATCTATATACAGAAAACTACAAAACTCTGCTGAAAGAAATCAAAGAAGATCTAAACAGGTATTTCATGATGTCAGTTCTCCCCAACTTAAACCACTGGGAAAAAAAAAAATCAATAAAGCCAAAAGTTAGTTCTTTTCAAAAAATCCTCCCAAAGAAAAAAACCCAGGCTCAGATGGTAATGAATGCATGGTTGGTTCAACATCATAAATCAATTAATATACCATATTAATAGAATAAAGGATTAAAAAACATGATTTTCAATAGATGCATTAAAAAGCATTTGACAAAATGCAACTCGTTTATGATTTTAAAAGCTCTATAATTCACATCATATACTTAATGGGAACAAAGCAAGGATGTCCACTCATGTCATTTTTATTTGATGTTACACTGGAGTTTCTAGCCAGTACAATAAAGAAAAAGGAGGGGGGGATGGGGAGGAAGGAAGGGAGAGGAGGAAAGGGAGAAAGAGAAAGAGGAAGATAAAATACATTTTAAAGGTTTCTAAAGGGGTAGAGGGAACAGGTATTATACAAGAATATGGAACTGAATAGCCACACTGGCTGCTAGAAGACAGTGAAAGCATTTCTTAAAAATTCAGAGGAAACATAATTTTCAACTTAAAATTCTTTACCCAGCCATTAGTGAACTGTGAAACTAGGATTTTTTTTTTGAAGATTTTTTTGATGTGGACCATTTTTAAAGTCTTCATTGAATTTGTTATAATATTGCTTCTGTTTTATGTTTTGGTTTGTTGGTCACAAGGCATGTGGGATCTTAGCTCTCTGACCAGCGATCATACCTGCAGCCCCTACATTGGAAGGCAAAGTCTTAAGCACTGGACTTCCAGGGAAGTCCCAAAACTAGGATTTTAAAATATTCAAACATGTACCTATTCAGGAAGCTGCTAGAGAACATGCAAAGGAAAAAAGCCAAGAAAGAGAAAAACTTGGGATCTGGAAAACACTCCCAAGAGGGAGACAAAGGGAACTCCTGGGGGTAATGGCAACTGCAGACCCAGAAGACAGCTCTGCAGAGGCCTAGAGTGTGACCAGTCCAGACTGGAGAAGGACACAGAGCTTCAGGAAGGAAACAGCTGGGAAGAAAATAAAACTGATAAGTTACCTGGTGTATGAAAGCATTTGGAGAGAACTACTAATAGACATATGGCATAGAGAACAAACCGGAATAAAACAGGCATGCAGAAAATTATACCAGAATGAGAACTGCTAATACCAGGGAAACAAAAAGTTGTACAATAAAGGAAAGGTACAAGTACAATACTTGGCTCAGAAGTAAGATGTATTCACTCAATCCAAATAATGTAAATATGGAGTCATGATTTAGCTAAAAATTGTGATGTCACTATTATATTGGAAGAATGAGAAGGAAAGAGGGAATAAGAGCTAAATTTTCATCTACAAGAGGAAGTCCATAGGGCTTCCCTGGTGGCGCAGTGGTTGGGAGTCCGCCTGCCAATGCAGGGGACATCGGGTTCGTGACCCCGTCCGGGAAGATCCCACATGCCGCGGAGCGGCTGCACCCATGAGCCATGGCCGCTGAGCCTGCGCGTCCGGAGCCTGTGCTCCGCAACAGGAGAGGCCACAATGGTGAGAGGCCCGCGTACCGGGAAAAAAAAAAAAAAAAAAGAGGAAGTCCATAGATGATGTCTAAAAGTGAAAACAAAATCAAGGAAGAGTAGTATACATACGCACATATAATTTATAAATATGGAAATGCCAAAAAGAACAGCCAAAAGAACTGAATATAGCTCGTTTGGGGACAGGAGACCAGGAGAGTACAAAGAGATGAAGCTGGATGTTATCCTTTCAATATCACCTTTCAGTGTTATCAAAAAACTTTTTCTAACTAGGAGCATATTTCACTTTAATAAAAATTTTTACTTAAGTTAAAAGCACACAACACATAAACATACAGCAGTAATACTGCTTTAACTGAAGCGCCTAGGAAACAGAACTCGAAGACCCACTCTGCTTCACAGGGGGACCAGAAGCAACAAACATGAAAGAGTCATCATGGTGGAATTCAGGGGGAACTGAGCGCACTGGGAAGAGGAGAGTAAAGAGGTACCAAGAGGTCACGGCTGGGAGACGCTGCTAGGAGGCCGAGGGCACTTCTGTACTGAGTTCTGAGATCAGGTCACGAGTTGACACACCGGCAGGGAGGTGACGTGAGGGTCAAAGGGACAGCTAGAGATTGTCGGACTGCTGAGTCATTTAAGCCAGAACCTATGGAACAGATAAAGCTGTGGCAAAGAGCATTAGGAGAGGAACATCCTCAAGAGTAAAGAAGGCCAACAATTTTCGGTTAATATTAAGTATTCGGATGGTGATAAAAGATGAAGATGAGCTAGATCCTGGAGACCCCTGAGATGTCAGGATGAGAAACTTAATAACTGTACATAAAATCGGTCTGTCCTCACCTTACACAACCTCTCAGCGTCATTCCGTACGACTGACAACTTTCCTCCATCTGCAAACACTTCCCTCACGTGATTCTTCTCGTCCATTCCCATGACTCTCAGTTTCCTCAATATGCCACCAACATGCACATTTCTACCTCTGGCCTGAGCACCTCATGTTTATCACAGAACTCACGACATCATCTCTACCATACTCCCGACACCTCCTTCCTCTCACTATGCTTCACCCACACTGATTCTTCCTTATGCTCTTTCAACATGCCTTTTGAAAGAGCTCACCCTTGACTTCTGTACTTCCTGTTTCTACTTCTGGCCCTACTTCTCTGGCTTCTTTGCCCTACTCCTCTGGCTTCTTATCACTTAGGCCTCCATTCAACTTCACCTCCTCCGAGAGGCCTTCTCTGACCACCTGTACCTAAACAGCCCTCATTCCCCCTTCTGTCACTGCCCATCGCATTAGCGTGTTTTACTGTCAATATTCATTAAATCATCTAGGCTGTTCAGTTGCTCAGCTATTACTGTGTAATCTCCCTCCCCAGTGAAGATGTGGATAAACAGGCTCTATGACAGCAAGGATGTCGCCTACCTTGTTGACCACTATACTGCCAGTGCCTCGTGGAACAGTTCCTTGTACATGCTCAATAAGCATAAGGTGAATGAATAAATTAACTGAGCTGAAGAGAGAAAAAGGAGCAATCTGAAGAAAGCTACTTACAAACCAAAGAGCACCGTGGCAATAAAGCACCAATATCCTATCACTGGGGTTAGTACATTTCCTTCAAGATAGAATTCATCACCGAGCAGTGTAAGCAGTAAGACTCACGGGGCGGGGCGGGGGGGCTGGCCTTGTTCAAATACTCCCCTATAGTTTGCATATTAACTTCTGGCCAGTTTATCAAAAGAACACAAGAGGCATAGTCCACACGCAGGAAGGAACTTCCCTTAAAGAAGGTGACAGGGGGATGTCCGCAGTGTCCTATTTCTACCTTATCTCTTAGTTTTCTGATAAGGAAACCCAAGTTATCTTTACTCTTTCATCCAATCAGGTCAGAAAGGGCAATGCTTATTTCCCTAGAGAAGAGGGTTGATTAACCTTCTAGATCACAATCAACACACTAAAAGGTAACTTCCTTTCATTACTGCTTCAGCGGAAGCCTGCCACCGCCTAGGGAACGATTTCCCCCTCCTCCCTGTTTACACTTCCTTCTTAAGGAATTCATTGCAGCGATGGGCTGGTTCCACTTGGTGTTTGATTAGTGCCCTGGATCACACACTCTCAGGAACACAGGCTCATGATTCTGATCGCTGAGAGCTTCACTTCCCATCACAACTAAATCAGTTTCCCTGTTCCGTCCTTACATGGCCAGTCATTTTCTACCATTGTCCTTCCCTTCTTTAATAGGCTGACTACAAACTTACCTTTGCTTAGGGACAGTTCCAGTTTACAACTGTTATCCCAGCCTAACTGTTACTAGTAACAATAATTGTTCTCTAGTGCCCCAGTCTGGACAATATATGATCACCCTAACTGTTGAGGAAATAAATGATGTCCATTAAAAATATTATCTATAGGGCTTCCCTGGTGGTGCAGTGGTTGAGAGTCTGCCTGCTGATGCAGGGGACACGGGTTCGTGCCCTGGTCCGGGAAGATCCCACATGCCGCAGAGCGGCTGGGCCCGTGAGCCATGGCCACTGAGCCTGCGCACCCAGAGCCTGTGCTCCGCAATGGGAGAGGCCGCAGCAGTGAGAGGCCCGCATGCCGCAAAAAAAAAAAAAAAAAAAAAAAAGTGGCCATAGAGTGACAACTGCGAAAATGATGAGGTAGGGACCTCCAGGATGTGGAGGAACCTCAGAAACACTGAAATGATGTGATTAAAAAAAAAAAAAAGACAAGGGACTTCCCTGGTGGCACAGTGGTTAAGAATCTGCCTGCCAATGCAGGGGACACAGATTCCAGCTCTGGTCCAGGAAGATGCTGCTGAGCAACTAAGCCCATGCACCACAACTACTGAGCCTGTGCTCTAGAGCTCATGAGCCACAACTACTGAAGCCTGTGCACCCAGAGCTCGTGCTCAGCAACAAAGAGAAGCCACCGCAATGGGAAGCCCGCGCACCACATCAAAAAGTGGCCCCCGCTCTCTGCAGCTAGAGAAAGCCTGTGTGCAGTAACAAAGACCCAAAGCAGCCAAAAATAAATAAATAAATAAATATTTTTTTTAAAAAAGACAAGATGTTGTTATACATGTAGAATACTTGCATAGTACTGTTGTAACAGAGCACAATATGATTTAAATGCTTTAAAACACAAAAAACGATACATACATGTACATACATACAGTTTCTGGATACTTATATACATAAATCAATGTATAAAAAGTGGACTAGAAGAGCACACAGACATGATATGGTTTGCCTCAGTCAAGGTAGGGGGCAGAGATGAAAAATGGGTGAAAGATTTTAGGGAAATCTGCCATGCTTCATTTATTAAAAATGAAAAGACTGGAAGTAAATATGAAAATCTAGGAGGAATACTTCTATATTATTCATTATATTTTTCTGTATACTTTGAAATTTTAAAAAATGGCGTCGGGCAGGGTGGGGACACGGTCTTTGTGCTTTAAAACGCTCATTGTCTAGACTCAATCCTAGTTCATTTTTGCTGGCTGCCAGCAATCACTGCTTCTTTTTATAAATATTCATGCTCTCAAACTACGCAACTAATGTCTGTCCCCAAACATCAAGCTCTGTAATTTACATATCCTTCTTTTCGTCCTTAGGGGGAAAAAAACCCACAAAACAAAAAAACCGTTTGCCTACACATTGCCTTCAAGCACTTCACCCAATCTTTAAAATTCCTCCATGACATTAACAGTGAAATGAGAGGCAAAAAGAAAAACAAAAACCAAAAACCCAAACCCGAAACAAACAAAGCCAGAAAGCTAAAGTGACTTTTCCAAAATCCAAGCACAAGCTCTAAGAGAACCAAGATCTCTAGGATCTTATTTTCCCCCAATGATAATACTGCCATTATTCCTCAGGAAAAGAAAACTATCAACAGCATCTTAAGAGTTTAATAACCTCTACATTCACCTTGCCTTTCACTTCTAAAAAGGAATCAAGTCCAACTCTGCCAGAGCAAGGCTGGTCATGTGTAGTCTCTGGAGTTCTTTCTGGACCTTCTCCACGACTTAATCCAAATATTTAAACATCTGTTAGAAGTCAAAAATTTCACACATTCCATGATACACCTGACCTTCATTATAACTCACTCACTGAAAATGGTTCCAAAGTAACTTAAGTTCCACACTGGAAACCTGTATTTTCTAACTACCCATAAATTTTTTTTGCCAGCTGCCTTAGGTTGACCTTAGTCATCTCTGTTATAGACCAAAATATGGAAGTCAAGACTATGACATCCTCCTCTGTGATTTACTCAATGTCAAGGTTCTTTGAGTTCACACACTGACAATAAAGAGCCTGCTTTTTAGGTCCATAATAAAAGGAAACATACTAAATTTGATATAGTCATTAATTACGTGCTTTATTTTAATCAAAAGCCTCTAGATTTATGTGTCCTCCTCTGCATCAGAGCAATAAACCTAAACTCTGAAAGTTTAAGATTCTGTGTAATTATATCTGGGGAAAAGAAAAGGTTATATCCACCTTAAACTATGGCAACATGTTGCTAGAAAGACACTTTAACGGTTGTTACTCTGTGACAAAACAAAATCCCACCAGCATCACTCTCGTCAACACACATTTCTTCCAGAAATATCAGCAACCAATAACACAGACACTTCAATTTAAAGGGAATTTTGCAACAGATTATTTGCATGACCTAAGTATCCTTTAACTAATGGCAGGGTGAACTGACTTGTTAATCTAAAAAGAATCAAATTGAACTGGATTTTTTTCCTCTAAATTTCTTAAAAATGGAAACCTCAGGGGCTTCCCTGGTGGCGCAGTGGTTGCGAGTCCGCCTGCCGATGCAGGGGACGCGGGTTCGTGCCCCGGTCCGGGAAGATCCCACACGCTGCGGAGCGGCTGGGCCCGTGAGCCATGGCCGCTGAGCCTGCGCGTCCGGAGCCTGTGCTCCGCAACGGGAGAGGCCACAGCAGAGAGAGGCCCGCGTACCGCAAAAAAAAAAAAAAAAGGAAACCTCATACTTAAAAAAATTGCAAAATAAATGAATAGGGCTAGAACATGACTAAATACTATCAAAGAAAATACTGTTTTAGAAAAAGTATATGAAGAAGCCACATTCGGTGACCAACAAAATGGGACTTCCAGAAGCCCCTCTATGGAAACCCTGTTTTCTACTGCAGTGGGCAGTCTGCTTCAGATAGTCCAAGCCAGGGCATCAGACACACCTGGGCATCAGACACACCTGGGCTTAGACCTTGCACTCTATCGTTCTCCAGTCAGGTAACAGAGTGGGATGAAGTAATTTACTAATTGCCTTAGTGTCTTCAAACAGGGATTTAATACTCATCTATTTCCCTAGAGCTGTTGTGAGGACTGAATGAGACCACCAAATGGTATTCTTTACCATCCCCAAATACCAACCCTATGCTTATCTTCTTTGAAACTACAGGCGTATTTCTCCTGAAACAGCAGCAGTATACAGTAATAACAGAGGTCTAACCAGTCTTATTATCTCTCTGAAAAATTGTCTGTAAACTAATAGAACCTTACCACTGACTGAAAGTGAAATGGGGAAAAATAGGAACAGATAAAAGATTCGAAGGAATGCTGCAGAGTTACAGAAGAGACAACTTGAGCTAAATTCAAATTAGGAGAGGCAACAAAAAAAAACCTTTACAACACAAATCTTGAAGGTCAGGTTTTTAAACTTAACCTCCACTGATTTAATGAAAGAACAACATGGTACCAGGGAAAACTCTATCATGGCTGCAAGGCACCAGACATCCAGTTTAGGAACATTACATTTCCTGGAACATTTTTCTCCTTTTTCCATAACTCACACACAGGATTTGTGAAGAAATTTTTTTAAAAAAATTTTTTTAGTACTTTGAAATAGCAATCAAGGTGCCAACAGAAGTTTCTCTACACTGAAGCCTGCCAGTACTAACAAAGAGGTAAATTCAAGCAACATCTGCCCATTTGCCACCATGTGAAGAAAGAGAGAAACCTGTAGGCAAACTTTTCCTATCCCACTTCACATTCTCCTTTAAGTAACAAGTCCCAGGCTGCCCAGTCGCCCTACAAAACTGCAATCATATTGGAATGCCTCTTTAGAGAGCTGGAGCTCATCAACACAGGACAAAGTCTTAGTGATCAATAAAACCTCATAAAGAAAGGAAAGTAGGGTACAGCACCATGATGGGTTAAATTGGAAAAACCAACCAATGACCATTTCCTAAGAACAACAGCAACGCTTGTCCATCATGGAATCTCACAGGCACCAAAATTTTGGTCTCTAATATAATTCCTACCGAAAGGAACTAGGACTCTTAAGGCATAACTAATTCCACATCTTCTGATGGGGGGAAAAAAATAAGGACATGTCTGCAAGCATGGTAATAGAATTAAGAAAGCAAGGATGCTTCCAAAGATGTCAGGGAGAGTTCTAAAGAGATAAAGACAATAGCCTTTTTAAAAGGACCTCCTGTAGACAAGTTGTGACAATGTGGACACTGGAAGAAAAAAAATTATATTAAGTGGATATAAATGTATTTTGGAAATACTACTAAAAAGAGGAAAATATTCGGAGAAAGGTTGGAATGCAAAAAAAAGAGGTAAAGTATATGGGTACTTTTTTGTTAATTTCAGTAAGTAGAAGACTGTCAATATAATTGAGTGTTTGTTTCCTCTAATAAGCATGTCTCCTTATAAAGTATAGATATCTGTGTATACCAAGAAATGGGGGGGTAGTTCTGTGTAAGCCCAAGAGTTTTCGAACAAAGTAAGAAGTATTACAAGAATGGGGGGAGGGGGCGATGATCAGAACAATGGTCTCACAAAGAAACTGAGTAAGAAAAGAATGATCTGTCCTAAAATGATCACAGTCCTAGACTAGACCCCACATTTCAGAGGAAGAAAACTCTAGGTGGTCTTCTAATGAGAAGATGCTAATAAAGTATGCTTAAGTTAATATCTCTACCAGGAGACTGTATGTATGTATACACTGAGATTGAGCAAATAATTACTATATTGGGATACTAACAGCCATGTTTTTTACGGAGACAGGGAAATGTCTAGACTAGACTAGAATGAACACTATAGCACTGGATTAAAATCAGAGGGACCAGTATGAACTCATGGTGGTTTTTCTTTTTAATATATACAGATGGATATAGAACTAGATAACAGATGTGTGTATAAACACACACACTTCCTTGCACTGTCCACTGAGAGGGACAAGAAGTGCTGATACCACACAGAAATTAGTCCATTAAGACTCCATTCTTGGGCTTCCCTGGTGGCGCAGTGGTTGAGAATCTGCCTGCTAATGCAGGGGACACAGGTTCGAGCCCTGGTCTGGGAGGATCCCACATGCCACGGAGCAACTAGGCCCGTGAGCCACAACTGCTGAGCCACAACTTCTGAAGCCTGTGCTCTGCAACAAGAGAGACCACGATAGTGAGAGGCCCGCGCACTGCGATGAAGAGTGGCCCCCGCTTGCCGCAACTAGAGAAAGCCCTCGCACAGAAATGAAGACACAACACAGTCATAAACAAATAAATTTAAAAAAAGAATAACAACCCAAGCCAAGCTGTAGGATTTACTAAAAAAAAAAAAAAAAAAAAAAGACTCCATTCTTCAAGGAGCTAAAGGCTCCTGTTACCTGTGAAGCTATCTGGTCCTGTTCTTTGGGAGTTTTTTTAAATTACTGATTTAATTTCATTACTGGTAATCAGTCTGCTCAGATTTTCTATTTCTTCCTGATTCAGTCTTGGAACACTGTATGTTTCTAGGAATTTATCCATTATTTCTAGGTTGTCCAATTTGCTGACATACAAATTTTCATAGTAATCTCTTATATTTTGTATTTCTGCGGTATCAGTTGTAACTTCTCTTTCATTTTTCATTTCATTTATTTGGGCCCTCTCTTATTCTTGATGAGTCTGGCTAAAGGTTTAACAATTTTGTTTATCTTTTCAAAGGACCAGTTCTTAGTTTCATTGATCTTTTCCATTGCTTTTTTCATCTCTACTTCATTTATTTCCACTCTTATTATTTCCTTACTTGTACTAACTTTGGGCTTTGTTCCCCTTTTTCTAGTTCCTTTACGTGTAAGGTTAGATTGTTTGGGACTTCTATCATTTCTCAAGGTAAGCCTGTACTGCTATATACTTCCCTCTTAGAAGTGCCTTGGCTGTGTCCCATAAATCTTGGAATGCTGTGTTTCTATCTTCATTTGTCTCAAAGTATACTTTTATTCCCTCTTTTATTTCTTCAATGACCCATTACATATTTACAGCATGTTGTTTAGACTCCACATATTTGTTATTTTTCCAGTTTTTATTTCTTGTAGTTGATTTCTAGTCTCATATGCAGTGGTCAGAAAAGATGCTTAATATGATTTCAATCTTCCTAAATTTACTGAGACGTTTTTTGTGGCCTAGCATGGGATCTGTCCTGCAGAATATTACAAGCACACTTGAACGGAATGTGTGTTCTGCTCTTTTGCGGTTGAAAGTCCTATATATATTTATTCAGTCCATCTGGTCTAATGTGCCATTTAATGCCAGTGTTTCCTTATTGATTCTCTGTCTGGATGATCTATCCATTGATGTAAGTGGAGTGTTAAAGTTCCCTACTATTGTATTACTGTCAATTTCTCCCTTTATGTCTGTTAATATTTGCTTTATGTATTTAGGTGCTCCTATGTTGGGTACATACATGTTTACAAGTGTTATATCTTCTTGTTGGATTGATCCCCTTATCATTATGTGACGTCCTTCTTTGCTCTAGTTACAGTCTTTGTTTTAAAGTTTAATTTAAGTATGCTTAAATAAAAAGCTGTCCCAGCTTTCTTCCTATTTCCATTTACATGGAATACCTTTTTCCATCCCCTCACTTTCAGTCTATGTGTGTCTTTAGATCTAAAGTGAGTCTCTTAATAGGCAGTGTATACATGAGTCTTGCCTTTGTATCTATTCAGCCACCCTACGTCTTTTGGATGAAATGTGTAGTCCATTTACATTTAAAGAAATTACTGACAGGTATGTACTTACTGCCATTTTGTTAATTTTTTTCCCTGGTTATTTTTATTGGTCTTCTCTGTTCCTCTCTTCTTCTCTTGCTCTCTTCCCTTCTGATTTGACTACTTTCTTCAATATTATGTTTGTATTCCTTCCTCTTTATTTTTAGTGTCTATTATCAGGTTTTGGTTTGTAGTTACCATGAGGTTCTTCTATAACAACATATGTATACAGCTATCTATTTTAAGTTGATGGTCATTTAAGTTTGAGCACGTTCTAAAAGCACTACATTTTTGTGCCACCCCCTCATTTCATGCTTTTGATGCCATCTTTAACATATTTTTATTTTGTGTATCCCTTAATTATTGTGTGTGTATATGTGTATTTATTAATTTTTATTTATAGTTATATGATTTTACTAGTTTTGTCTTTTAACCTTCATACTAGGTATATAGGTGGTTGATCCAACTACGCTTACTGTATTTTTGCCTTAGAATATATAAAGAACTCTTACAACTTAATAGTTAAAAAATTCTTTTTAAATAGGCAAAGAACCTAAATAGACATTTTTTCCAAAGAAGATATACAAATGGCTAATAAGTACATAAAAAGATGCTAAACATTATTAGAAATACAAATAAAAAGCACAATGATATACTACTTCACTACTACCAGGATGAGTGGAATCAAAAAGCCAGATAATACGTGTCATCAAGAATGCAAAGAAACGGTAACCTTCATACCCTGCTGGAAGAAACGCTAATGGTCCAGCTACTTTGGAAAACGGTCTGGCAGCTCCTCAGATGATTAGATACAGAGTTACCACATGACCTGGCAATTCCACTCCTCGGTAAATAACCAAGAGAAAAGAAAACACATGTCCACACAGAAACGTACATGAGTGTTAGATGTCCCTAAGGACAGGCATCTAAGATTGCTTGCTTGGTGTTGCCCAGTTTCTGGATTGTGCCTGACCAAACTAGGAAGTCCATTAGGAGAACCCTCCCCCCACTCCCCCCCACACACAAGTAAGACATGTAATTACCCTTGTCCCACTCTCACACCTGCTTACAACTTTCCCAACCTGTGCTTTCCACACAGTTGGAATTCTGCCTAATTTTTATGTGAGAATCCTGCATACCCTGCAGAAACCTGTACCCTGGACTGAACTCCAGCTTTCCTGGTTGGGTTCCTGACATCCTCCTCAACGTACGCCAATCCCATGGACCAGCTCATGTATTCTTCCAAGTAGTAAATGAAGACCTATAACAAATGTGATAGGAACTGCACTGGGATGACCAGCTAAACCCTGGGACAGCCCTGGAAGCACAATGAGCATCTCGTAATTCCAAAGCCCGAAGGCCCTACACCCTTGCAGCAAGCTCATGGATGCACAGCAGCCTCCTCCACCTGACATGCCTCCTGTCCCCTTTTCTGCCTGGTCTCTGCTCTTCTGGGCAGGAGACCAATAGCTAGGAGCATAATCTCTGAACCAGCTTTACTGAGTTTAAGCTTCACTCTTCCCCTTAATGTATGATCTTGACAAGTTCCTCTACCACTCTGCCTTGGTTTCCTCATGCATAGAAAGGAGGTAATAATACCTCCCGAGGTCATTTTGAGGATTAAATGAGACAACATGTAACACATAATATGCTTATGACAGGACAACCGCAGCACTCTGTTACCGCTTCTATCTTAGCCTATCTGACGGTGTCACATTTTTTTACTTGCATCTTCCCCCACTGGTCCTTGAGCTTCCCAAAGGTGTGAAGTGTCTTCTTCCTTTTCGTATTCACAGCATATAACACAGTGCTAGGCACAGGACAGGTACATGAAAGGGACCAATGAATGAGTGAAAAATAAAAATTATGAGTCCAGAAACATCGGTGATTACAGAAACCATGCTTTCAATATAAAAAGCAGAGCACGTGGTTTATGAGTATATAAGAATTAAACATCTGAAATGAGGCTGGCTCTGGAAAATCCAGGCTGACTGCCAGAATGATCTAGAAAGAATCCGAATGCTCAGCGGTCAGAGTGGTTACATAAACGCTGGCATTAAAGCACAGGGGGTTTTACAGAAGCACGACGGGAGACCTCTGCTGATACCTGAAAGAGTCCGGACAAAACACTAAGCAGAAAAAACAGAACAGAAAAGTATGCACAGAAGGACTACAGACTGTTCGAAGAGTGAAAATCAAAGAGATGAGGCTTTTTGTGTGTATCCCTAATACTACAAGGTGAAAAGATCGTTATATGTTTTGAAATTAATTTTGATTCTAAAGACCACTTAACACACAAAAAAATAATGCTTATAATAGCTTTACATATGGAACAAGATAAAAGGAATGGAGATTCCAAAAGTTTTAATCCTTTAAATAAGACACAGTAAAAAGGGTCAAGTTTCTGTTACTATAACTCTCTGAATAGATAAGTTTCCTGATAAGAAAAAAATCCATATACTCTTCTTAGGGTCATTTACTCTTATTTCCTAAGTAGACTTTTAAGGCCAGTCATCTGTTCTGTTCACGTCAGGGACAAGCAATAGTTTGATTAACTACTCAAAGTTCTTCTTAAGTAAGTCTTCTCCTTTTGGTACGATTAAAAAATGAAATCTAAAATGTATATATTTGTCTGCAAAGAAGAAAGGTCTTCAGCAAGTATTTCATTCATTTTCCCCAAACAGTTCCTTCCGAAATTAGAGTCCAACTCAGAGAAAAAGAGAAAAACAATACCAATACTATACTTGCTCAAAGCGCAGAACACGTTTTCCCACTTATATCAACTTATTTCATATATACACATATACTCACACAGATATATACATATCAATACACACACCAGAGAAAAGTTAAGTCGTGAACACATCTTTTCAGTTACTTTCATACAAGTCAATAAAATAATGCCAGCAACACCACCTTCCAATAACCAGGTGACAACTACTAGTCTACCTTGACTCTCACAAACTAAATACAATACTCACCTCCATTCTTCTTGCCATCAATATTCCCTAGATTAACATAAGGAAAGGAGACAGGTAAAAAGGAGGGGTAGGAATTGCCTGTAAACATTTCCTCTTCAAAAAAAGCAAAGAAATGCATTAGCCCTGAATATACTTCCAATCACTAAACAGACAACCTTCCTTAGAAACACAGTTGGACAGTCTGAACAAAATTAATCTTTAAACTTTTAAAATTTTCACATCAGAATTTCTCCTCACTTACTTCAAAAATACTCTTGCCTGAAGAGCAATCTGTCAACACATGCTGGTTAAATCATTAACTACACAGCACCAAATCAGTCCTATGATCAGCATGTAAATTTCATGAAGGCACCGATTGTCCTTTGAAGCGTTTTATACAACATCCGGTACAAGGAAGCTTATTAAACATTTATGACGTTTAATAATAAAAAATAAAATGCCCAAACAGAAGTCTTTGTTATTCGACTTGGCTGCCATTTATAATATAAACCACTGATGAGCATGTCTCTCCAAGTGCAATTACAAGAAATCAAAACCAAAACAAACCCCATTCAAATGAGAAAGTCTGTCTCCTCCATCCAAGAATACTGCCTCATTTTTGTGTCAGAAAGAAACTGGCAGGCCGCCAGCAGATAGCATGCAACATGCAGCTTGTAGGGGCATTCAACTCAAGCATCTACGCACCGTTGACAAAGTGAAACACCTACTACATGCCATGCACATTTTTGGAGATGTTTTCCTTACCTTTCCCATTTTGCCACGTAGTATACCAAGATAAAGTAAGGAACGACGTGATAAATGCTAAAACAGTGGCTACAGTTCCATTTCGGAGCCTCATCTCATTTCACCATCACACTGGTTCATATGTTTAGGATGATAACCAAGACTGTTTTCTTTTTATCCTGAAGTCAGGTGAAGCCAGGACTCCTGGCTCTGGGCCAATCAAAACAATCAATAGGAGAAGTTCATTGCAGACGCTGCGCGGAAGCAGCCTGGCGGCCACGCCACCCACAATTACTATTCAGGACTGTCTGCACGGTCTTCATAGGTGGATGCTGCAGGCTTCTTTCTTCCTATTCGGGGGGAAGAGAGAAAGAAAAACTTGCTCAGTGATGCAAAATATTAGTTTCTTCATTTATCAGTCACTGTTATAAACAGATTTTTGGCTGGGCTAAACTGTATCTGTAAAGACTTCCATATCCAAATGACATTTAATACACTAGAATGATATGGTTCTTCTCCAGGGAAAAAAGCTTCCAACTGTACTCCCTCCTCATTGGTTTTGTTTTGCCTGTGGAAACAGTTATGGTTACTTATTTAAAGGGGGAAGTGGTGGGGCTCATTAAATAGTAAGCCACAGATTCCAAGCTGAGAACTCTAATGATCACACAATGGTTCCTGAGTAACATCATCTTCACTCTCTGCGATCCTCCTGTTGCACAATAACAGTTAATGTTTTAAATTTTTTAAAGAAAACTGACAGACTACAACCTACGAGGGTCAGAAGCCCTAGGTCCTAGATCCAGCTCCATTACTGCTTGCGGGACTTCAGGCATGTCACTTATCTTGGCTTTGTGGTTCATCCATAACATGAGAAAACTACCTGTCCTGGACCCTCCTGTTCTCATAAATAATAAAAAGGTTACAGTTATGATTGCTATCGATCATCATTGTAAAATAAATGTCATTTTTCCAACGATTAACCTACTCCCCGGGTGTAAACTGGGACTATTTCAGCATTTAGAAAATGCAGCAATCCAACCAGGATACCATAGGACCCAGGACTAATCACTTAGCATTGCTTTAACTCAGGAAACCTGGAGATCACCTCCCATCTAGCAAAGCTGAAAAAAATCTGGAGATCACCTCCCACCTAGCAAAGTTCAGAAAACAGAATGAAATCATGTCCTGAGAAGTACTTAAGTATAGTCACCTAGCACCTAATAGGTTCTCAATAAATGTTAACTGTATTAAAAAATAAAACCGAATCAAAAACCTGCAGCCAGTCACTGGTTCAGGCGGCTCTGTGCACAGCCGGTCTCATTCCCTCAGGGCATATCAGGCACGGCAAGATGTGCATTGATTCCTGCTGGCCACGGGGGGACCATGAGATGCACTTGGCAATCCACTAAGTGACAGTCCAGTGGGGTGAGTTAATGCACCTCCAAAAAGGCCTGGGAAGCCCAAGGGACAATTCCCTATGGCGAAGAGGGCAGCTGATTAAAGCGGCCATTTGTAGGCAATTCAGAAACTACCATCTCAGCTGGTTTGTAAAAGTGATGTTGCTAGAAACCTCCACTAGTGAAAAAAGATATCACTAGGGCACAGGATTAACAGTAAGAACGATAGACACTACAACTCATTGAGGGTTTTCTATGTGTCCCTCACACGTTCTAAATCTTCAATCTTCAACTCCCGTGAGGCAGGCATTGCCTATCTTACACACAAAAAAATGAACCCAGAGACAGAACCCTAATTTGCATGACTCCAAAGTCCAAGTCCTCATCTCCCACCCTTTGCCTCTCAAACTAGGCCACCTGCACCGGGGCCCCTAGAAGCGCCAGGGATATTCCAAGTCTCAGGTTACACCAGAGAATCATCCCGGGGTGTTACCTTTACCCAACAGATTAAGTGTGAATTTAAAAAAATAATTATACTCTACAACCAGTATGGATCTATTATAGAATAAACTGCAAAATTCACAGGAAATTTCAAAGTTTCAACTTAAAACTTGAAACGAATTTCTCACTTCCTGTACCCTGGACTAGGCCCTCCCCCGCCCACACTCACACCCAGGCAGCCTGTTAATCCTCCTTGGCCAGCAGCTCTGTGGTATAATATTCTAGAAGCACTGAACTCCCCTCTCCTTACTCTCCGCAAACAAAGAACTCCAAAGATATTCTCACGTTCAAGTTATGATAATTTTCTAAAACCAAAGTTATTCACCTTCTAACATATCCATGTCAACAGTCTTCATGGTGAAATTCTAGAATTTCAACTCATTTCCATAAAGTGCCTAATATATTGTCTTATATCAATAAGCACTCGATAATGAATTCTGATTATAAAAAGAGAAGGGATAACTCAGTGAATTATGTAACTTGGAATTTTAGTCCTGTTGCGGCATCATATAAAAATTCATGTAACTTTCTGTTGCTATATCCTTAGCCCTACCTTACTTCAAGAAGGATTCTGTCCTTTGGTAAAAGAACTAAAAGTATACAGGTTATTAGGGTAGACATTCAGTCAATAATCACGGGGAAGCAGAGAAGCAGAGAATCAGAAAATAGAGGATATTTTGAAACATAGTTTTATTAAATACAAATAAATCCCATAAAATTCAGTATAAATGGGTAGAGAGACAAGTAAAAGTGAATGACCGCTATAATCCAAGTAGACTATAGATACAGTATTGGTAACGGGAAAAACATAAGGAATATTAAATATTGGATCCAGGAAGTAATTAAGCTCTGGTTTGAAGAAAATACTTATAATGAACTCTGCCAACAAATAAGACCTGAAATTCTGCAAGAGAAATACAAGAGCATTTTACTCAGGAAGAATGCCATCATCCATTTTTAATTAGGGTTTCCACACTAATGAAGTTTAACTGCACAGAACAAGAGTAAAACCAATGACCCCCATGCTCTCAAAACAGGAGAGGTGAGGCTGGACAGCCAAGAGCCCTTTGGATTGACTGACTACCTAAAGCAAGAGAAGAAGTAACACATATTTTTCATCACTGTCCACATCTGTAAAAATTTCAATCTAACACCTTGTCACTCTCTGTGACTATCACTTAACACATCTGAATTCTTAACAACAAAAAAGGCAGTGGCTTAAGTTACTGGTCATCTTCTGCATCCTGACAAAGCTGTATGGAACTTTCAACTCCAGATCTCACACTGAAAAATCTGTTTTATTAACAGTCCTTTAAGGGCTGCAGTCCTTTATGTTATTATTAGATACATAACCTTTGTTGGATTTTAAAGTGTTCTCTGAAATAGTCAATATGTTCTATGGCTGAAAACACTTAACATATGGCTTAATTACCATCCCACAGACAGGACAGAGATGCCTGAAGGAAAGGCACCATCATGAAATCCGTGATGTAAGCCCTACAACTTTATACACCGCAATCATGTTAAAATTCATTGGTTTTACGTTTATAAAAGGATTTCTATTTTTCGTCAATACAGCTTACATAATTTCATCGTCCTGTGCGTTTTCAGATTTACACGTGTGGGCTAAAGAAACCTTTGTTAGGATAACCTGTTAATGGAACTTTTTTTAAAAAAACATTCAGAAAAAGAAACATAAACCACTAAACGCATATTATTCACTTCTAAATTTAGGTTCTAAATTCGAACGAACGACGTTGTCATTCTATTTTATCAGAAGTCGTCCGACAGCAAAAGCACAACAGCAAAATATATGGAAAGCACTGAAAACATGCACTGCGCCTGCTTATATTTCGCAATTCGGATTGTAAGCAATGAACGGGCTCCAGAGAAACACACGCTGCGAGAAATAAAAAGCGGGCGCGCGAGTGGTCTGACTGCCAGCTCATAAAACACGCCTTCCCGCTGTCACCGGGTACACTCAGTGGAATCACCTGGCCCCAACCCGAGGGTCCCACTTGCAGCTTCCTCGTTAAGGCGGAACTGAGGCCTGGGGATGGGGGTGCGCTTGCACAGAGGACCAGCGGGTCTTGACTTTGTAGGAAAATTCGCCAGGACTGTGTACGCTTCGCCGACCCGGCAGCAGCCCCAGACCCTGCGCCCGGGCCGCCTCGCCCCCGCCGCACCTGCCCCGCGGCCCCGGGACGCCGCCGACTCCGGGACAGGCGTGCGCCCTGGGGCAGCAGGTCCTGCGGGCAACTCTCTCTCCCCTCTGCATCCCCAAACCCCCACTTTCCTCCACTTTGCCCCAAAGGCGACAAGCCCCGCCGCGCCTAGGAGCGCCGAGAACGCACCAGGCGCCCGGCCGGTCACCCCGAGAGCGCTCAGCGCCCCGGGGCTGCGGCGGCGGCGGAGCGGGGCTGACGGCGAACCCCGGGCGGCCCGGCCCGCTCCCCGCCCCGAGGCCCGGTCCGCCCGCGCCCCGAGCCGGCCCCGCAGCAGCCGGAGGCGCAAGAGCTCCAGGCCGGGCCGCGGCGCAGGCTGCTCCGTTACCAGCAGGTGGATCTCCCGCGACCCGGGGCCGCCCCTCAATCCCGCGCCCTCCGCGCAGCCGCCCTGCACACCACCTCGAAGCTGCCCGCGCGCCGCCACCGCCGCCGCCGCCTCGAGCCCCTCAACCGCCGCCGGCGCTCCCAGTCCTGCCGCGGCCGCCGCGGAGGCTGCTGTGGCCGCCGCCGCTGCTGCCGGGCGCCCCGCCTCCCCGCGCGGCTCCGCCCCGCTGCTGGAGCGCTGCGGCCCCCGCGCCCGGCCCCGCCCGCGACCCCGCCAGCCATTGGCCACCGGTGCTGCGCGCCGTCCACCGGGCGCCCCCGCGCGGCCGAGCCTCCCGCCAGAGGCCCGCCCGGCTGTCATTTAGGGGCGCCGTCTCGCAGCCTGTATCATTCTCGTGAGATCTCCCCCGCTTCATTTACCGTCCCCGCGGGGTCTGGAGCGGCGTCCGGGTCTCCGGTCCCGGCCTCTGAGCGCTCGGTGTCGCCCGGCCGCCACATCTGGCTTTAATCCTCCCGGGCGTGTGCGCGGAGGCCGTTCAGGCTGCCAACAAAAGGCCCCGGGGAGCCCCCAGCCTCCGCCTGGGGCGCGACCCGACCACCCGGGGTGCCCCGGCCCTAGCCCCTACCCCCAGCTGGGGTCCCGTCCCCGCCATCCTGCCAGGGAGGCATTCCCAGTGACAGGTCCCGGGGCGGCTCCCGACCTAATCCAGCAAGAGCTTCTGAGGCCCCGCGCGTCCAGGCACCTCACCGATGTCTCTGGCTCTCGCGACATCCCCAGCGATAGGCATCGTTATCCCCAGTTTACCGACGAGGAGACCAGAACTTAGGGAGAAGGACTTGCTTAAGCGACTGGGAAGAAGATAATATAAATTAGGATTTAAATGCAGATCGTTTGAGTGCTAAAGCCTCTGATTTTTTCCACTACACCACGCTGTCCTGCCCCTTTCTCCTGAGCCACATGTCCTAATCTATCACCATTTCATAAAGTTGGAGGTTAACTTCGGAAGCAAATAGATAATCATCTATAGAAAGCCCAAGTGGTCTGCCCCAGTTTTTCTTAGTATCTTGTATGTACCGTGACTTGGGTTAGTAACTGGCCTGAGGGCCAGATTTCCTGTAATCTATGACAAAGACATTTCCTATTAGCAAACTGGCAACAATTTCATGACCAGATGTAAGTAATAAAGGCTGAAACCACTCTCGGATAAAACCTTTGATACATTGTTTGATACACCTTGCCTGAAATATCTCTTGGGAATGGAAAGCCCTAGGCCTTGCTCTAGAATGCTCAATGACAGGCAAGCAATTTCCTTGCAGATGAAGAAAGCACTACCATTTGACAAAGCCCCATCCACAAGACTGGACAAAAAAACCAAATAGCCCAGGTAGCTCCTATCTGCATTCTACAGAGGAAGAAATTGGAGGCCCTGAAAGGTTAATAGTACAAACAGTAGTACCATACAAACTGATACAAATAGTAATGTAGGCACTAGTAAATGATGGAAGCACAATTCAAACCCAGGTCAGTTTGACTCCAGAGCCCCTCCACCATTCCTGTACCTCTCTGCTTACACCTTCAGCAACTGACAAAATGTTAAGTGGATGAATATTAAAAAGATGTGTTTCTCTCCACTTTCTCCATATTTTCTCTCTCAGTGAGGGAAGGAAATGAAAGCATTCACAAACATTCTATAAGCAGAGGCATATGTCAGAGAGAAAGGAAAGCTGCAAAGGACAAGCTTCAACTACAGACTCAATGGGCTTATTCAGGATAGATGGCAGAATTCCCCCTGGAAGAGGGTTAGTGGCGAACCCACAGCAGAAGACAAAAAGCAGGAAAGACAGAACTGCCTTCCTTAGGGGGCCTTTTTGATCGTTTGTTGCTACTCCATCTGGCAGCAGAAGGACAGGTTTTGGAAGAAATCTGGTGATACAGTTAAACTTGTCACAAACCAATCACGTTTTAGCTCTGGAAAGCCTGGATTTCAGTTTGTTGTCCTAAGAAGTCAGAATGGCATGCGATATATGCCAAGGTATGGGTTAGAACGGATTGATCATTCACCCTCACTTTGCAGAGCACACGATCCTGGATTTGCTGACTATGTCTGTGGAATTTGTTTGATAAACAATTAAAGGGGTTCCTAACCCCACTGAGTCCAGTCTAGTTCTTTTTCCCTTTTTTATCTTTTCCGCGATGATTCTCTAGCTCCGTTATTCTGCATCTTCTCTTTTTGCCTTATCCTGGCCTTTAAGTTCACACAGTCAGTGGAAACTTGGGAGGGACTTAGGCTAGAAGTTCTGCCTGTAACTTCACCACTCTATGTTCCGTCTCCAACAAAACTGTGATGTGGTGGCTGTTCTTTCCACAGATGTTTCTGGAGTGCCTAAGATGGGCAGAGGCAGCTGGTGCCTACCCAGGGGTGCTCACCGACTAGTGGGAGAGGTGGGTAAGGAAGTAGACCACAGACAGCACCATAAACTCAAGCTACCAGGACAGAAGATAGGATGGACCCTCAATCAGATTCTCAGGGTGGAGAGGCTTCCTGGAAGTGACATCTGACCTAAAAACAGAGTACACACAGGAAGCTAATCTTTTCCTTTTATCACTCTGATGGGGAGTAGTTGTTGGTGGGGACCACTGCCTGCAGCAATCAACTTCTAAGAAATCAAACACATGATCTTTAGTTCTTTTCTGTTCCTGTCCCCTCCATGCACCAACCATCAAACTTGCATCATTTATGAGTATTGTTAAATGTCGTGATTCTGGTTTCTTGGCTACTGGCTCAAATGGGATCTTTTTTTCTATTGTAAAGGCTTCAAGAGGAATCACATCACATCACATTCCTGCTTTTTTTTTTTTACCCTCCCATTTTACTTGATAAATGGTGTGTTCTATCCCTTTAGTCTAGAAGTTAGAGGGGAACTTGGACCAGGGTGGGCAGTAAGAGCGTATTAACTCTTTGTTAACCACAGAGTGTTTCAGACACAGGTACACAGTATTTCTGTTGTATAATCAGACAGGGCACATGAGGTCCAAGAAATTAATGGGAGAATTCAAATAGAACCAACCACCACATTTAATATTGAGCTCTAGGTAGACATTAAGGTTTATACCGATGAAGGATAGCAGAGAGCTAAATTATTTTAATTTTTCATTTTTACACTCTCTCTCCACACCTTCACCCATCTCTTTGTGAAAGAACCCCTGAAAGATGCCTTTCTTATTCGTTCACATTCACACTGTCGGGGTAGGTGTACCTATCAGGTTATTCAGACAAAAGCCAGGCTGTGTGGCTACATGATTACGGAATTATAAGCCCTTACCATACTGAAGTGTTGTGGCCAGTGGTGTTTATATATGTATATAAGATACTGCAAAAATTTTTCAAGAGAATCCAACCATCTTACTGGGAACAGGCGCCCTCGGCAATGCCACATGGCAGGAAGTTTAGGAGGCTTGGAGGGATCACTCTGCCCTACTAAGTGCCTTAGCCACACCATTAAAGCTGACTCACTGGTTTTATTCTATTTGATGTATACTCCAAAGGCATGATGGAAGAGAATTTTGTGCTGGAGAATTTCAGAGCCTTGGCTACTTTTTTCTTTTCTTTTTCTTCCTCTGTGAATTTGGTACTTGGAAAAGATGCTGGATCAACAGCCCTGCATCTGAAATCCATCCATGCATGAAACCACTTTGAGCCGCTCAACTATGCTACTTCATCAATACATTTCAAACAGGATAAAAACCTTTACTCAAATAATATACCCAGGACCATGATTGCCAAATATCAGGCCATTGGACTTCTGGGTATCAGGACAACATAATCTCTGTCATCTTTTTCATAGACCTAGTGTTTCTGTACCCTTTTTGATAGCAACTGAACACAACTCTACCAGTATGTGTCTGTATTGGCCATGGACCAGAAGGAAGGAAGGAAAGAAAGAAAGAGAAAAAGAGAGAGAGAGGGAGGGAGGGAAGAAGGAAGGAAGGAAGGAAGGAAGGAAGGAAGGAAGGAAAGAAAGAAAGAAAGAAAGAAAGAAAGAAAGAAAGAAAGAAAGAAAGAAAGAAAGAAAGAAAGAAAGAAAAAGAAAGAAAGAAGAAAGAAGAAAGAAAGAAAGAAAGAGAGAGAGGAAGGAAGGAAGGAAGGAAAGAAGGAAGGAAGGAAAGAAGGAAGAGAGATAGAGAAAGGAAGGAAGGAAGGGAGGGAGGAAGAAAGGAAGAAAGAGAAAGGAAGAAAGGGAGAAAAAAGCAGGAGGGAGGAGAGAAAAAGGGGAGGGAGGGAAGGGAAGGGAAGGAAGGAAACTATGCTAGGTATTTTGGACGGAGGGAATATTATACAGGAGATTGCTTGCAAAGGTGTTGGAAGGGCTGAAGGAAGAAAGAAGGGGCATGAAGAACAAAGAGGATGCAGGATGGATACCT
Source organism: Stenella coeruleoalba (assembly GCF_951394435.1). NCBI lineage: Eukaryota > Metazoa > Chordata > Mammalia > Artiodactyla > Delphinidae > Stenella > Stenella coeruleoalba. Next base: position 8,346,812 of record NC_137159.1, on the reverse strand, counting down.
GAGGATCAGAGACTGCTAGTGCCCCTGGGTGGACACCTGGAGCTTGCATCTGCTGATGCACTACTGGAGAACTGTTGCTATTGGTCTGGAACCCTGTAAAGATGCTGCCTTAGCCTGGGCATCTGGAGACAGGAATCACCCCACCCCCCACTGTTTTTGCAACTGTTGCCAACAACTTCCAGAAGCAGGAAGCTTCTCTCCTTCCTCTGCCTTCTAATCTCCAACCATTGCCTCCTAAGGGCAGATATTAACAGAAAGCCAGTTCCAGGAAGCCAAGCAACTGCAGCCAGCTCACTCCCAGACCTGGCATCACACAGCAGAGGATAGAAAGGCAACAGCATGGGAGGCTCAAGACAATGCCTAAGTAACCAAATCAGCGTCAGAATAAAAAACCACTTCAGGCATTCTTTAAAGAGAAACCGGAGCTTGTCCTGGAAACGAGAGGGAATGGAGCCTGGCAGATCTCTCTGCTCCAGTGGGACTAACACAAACCGTAGAAAACACCTTTCTCGTTCACATCACTCTTAAGAGAGACTTGTTCACATGTCTCGTGGCAGCCATCACGATGCTGTCGCTAGTAAGGAGAGACTTTTCTATCAAACACTGATGCTGTATGGAGCCCTTAGGTGATCAGCAGTTTAGAAGACACGGAATTGAAAACGTGGTCTTAACCCTCAAGGATTTCACAGTCTGGTTGGAGGAACACCCAAGACCCTCCTCATCTCATGCCTGCTTGCCACTAGAGCCACCTTCTAGCCTCTGCCCCTCAAGCCAAGACATGCCGTCCTGAACCGGTCCCTGCCAGCCACCAAATGGTACATCCTGTTGCCTCTGGCAACTCACTCCCCAGCCCCACCCCACCGTCCTCTTTGGCTAACATTCTTCAAGATTCAGCTTGATGCCGCCTCCCAGGAAGCCTTCCCTCTCCCGCAAGACTGGGAGAGGGACGCGTGGTACTCTGTTCCTACTCCTACCAGTGGATTTATCACACTGTAGCATCGCCCTGAGTTTCCAAGCTGGTGTTAGTTAGAGGAAGGGCAAGCTTCAGTGCCTCTCAGTCTTTGGAGTGGTTGGGTCAGATCTGGGGCAGCTGGAACCTTCCAGCTACAAGCAGGCTGGGGGCCCATGATGAATATTGTTTTCTCTGTGTTTTATTTAGTGAAAAGAAAAGCTGGGCAGCAGCGATATAATCGTCTGCTGACTTATCTGCCTCATTCGTTCAGCTGTTACACTGTTTGAGGTCAGGGACCACCTTATTCATCACTGTAGGGCAGGCACATGGGAGCCACTGCCAGCATTCTTTGACAGAATGAAGGAGGACTCTGTGGAAGAGGACACACTTTCTCTGAGCCTTGAAGAACGGGTGTAGGATTTGGGCAGATGTAGGGGGGAAGGAAATAAGCATTACAAGAGAAGGAGCAGTGCACACACAAAGAGCGCAGTGCACCAGCATTCATGGCACCTGGGCAGGGGGAGTAAACAGAGGCATCATGGGAAACAAGGCAGGTTATGAAAACTGTACCCAGTCTCAGGCTTTGGTAAGAGGAAAACACTGAAGATTGCTGGATAAAAAAGCAACACTGTAACAAAAATCCTCCAGGCTAGAGGTGTCCTCAGGTCATTGACCCCTGCTAGAAAGTTGCTGTGATATTTTTACCTGAGTGAAAAAACAATGTGTCTTATGACCATCCAACAAATATTTGCAGGGCTGCTACTGTATGCCCCATCTACACACCTCCACTGGAGGCTTTTTGTAAATATTTGCTCATTGCTTTGGTTTTGCTTCCTACTTTAAATTTCACACTGGCCTAGGATCAAAATCACAAAGCTTAAGACAAGATGAGGAGGGTAAAGGGTAGGCAGTTCTCTTCCGTCAATGGACATTCTAATTAGTGTCTCAGATACAACTGAAAATGCCCTATCGCTTCAGAAATGAACAGGAGTGACAGCTGAGGTGAATCTTCAGGGAAAAGAATCTTCCAGAACTCTGAACACTCCATTCAATAGCCTTGCTCAAGTCAGCTTCTATGGAAAGCGTTTGGGAAGGTAGAAATGGTACAAGAAATCAAGAACATCCTCTGAATAGAAAATCTTGGTGCGCAGAATTGTCAGTAAAACCTTCCAAGACAATCTCCACAGAATGCTTTGTAAAATTAACTTTGTCAAAGTTCTCTAAAATGGGGGCTTCCCTGGTGGCGCAGTGGTTGAGAGTCCGCCTGCCAATGCAGGGGACACGGGTTCGTGCCCCGGTCCGGGAAGATCCCACATGCCGTGGAGTGGCTGGGCCCGTGAGCCATGGCTGCTGAGCCTGCGCGTCCGGAGCCTGTGCTCCGCAACGGGAGAGGCCACAGCAGTGAGAGGCCTGCATACCGCAAAAAAAAAAAAAAAAAAAAAAAATTCTCTAAAACGTTTTTGGACAGCAATATGCTTTGTGAACTTAAAAGTGCTTATTGAGGGGACACATTGTAAGAGTGACCTGCCTCTGTTTTGGCATGGGAAGGCATGTCTTATCCCAGAGGTAAGGGAGAAGTCAGCAAGTTCTTCCCAGGCTAGGGGGCAAGAGAACAATTTTAAAAGAACTGCAAAAAACCTGAACGTGGTTGAGTACAAACACAGAGGCCTCCTTCTAGAGGAACTCAGGTCTTGTGCCAGCTGGGTTCCTGTTCCTTTTTGGGGGACCCCTAGGCCTGGTTCACAGCCTTGAGCCATCTTCCTTTCCCTAGATGTAGACTTCTTTCACCAGCTGAATAGTTGACCCCTCCTTTCATCACTGAGAACCTCCTGTTCTCATTGGTTTTTCTCCTAAAGACACCATATTATCTAAAAAGCTTTCACACACCAAACCAGCTAAATGTACTGAGTAATCATTTTCCTATTATTAATCAAGTGATACATAGGTAGACAGATAGAAAATCAAAAGTTCTTCTTCACAACAGTGAGATGTCCTAGCTGTTTTACAGACGATCCCAGGATATAGGGCCCTGACACTTGGACCTGCCCTGTAGGGGTGATTTAAACAGGACTGAGACCAAGGGAACTCATCAGATCTCATCTTTGAAGGTCTTTGAAACAAGGACATACAGTCTCCTTCAGTGTCAGGACAGAAGCAGAAAGACAGGGGATGGAGTAGGCAGAAGCCCTGAGCAAAAAGGTAGAAGAAGCCAAAAGACAGAAAGTAAAGAGAAGTGAGAGGCTTCCCTGGTGGCTCAGAGGTTGAGAGTCCACCTGCCGATGCAGGGGACGTGGGTTCGTGCCCCGGTCCGCAAAGATCCCACATGTCGCAGAGCGGCTGGGCCCATGAGCCATGGCCGCTGAGCCTGCGCATCCGGAGCCTGTGCTCTGCAACGGGAGAGGCCACAGCGGTGAGAAGCCCGCGTACCAAAAAAAAAAAAAAAGAGAGAAGTGAGTCCACAAAAGGGTAAGAGCAGCAGGTCGGGGAGGAGCAGAGACTAAGCAGCTGAATGAGGCCGGGGCTGCAGCTGCCTTTGGGGCCGAGCTGCTGTGGGAGGATAGCAGTGCCTACTACTGGCAGGACAGGGACAGAAATACTTGAACTTGTCCAGGAGGCTGTGGGTTTGTGTTCCTTTTCTTCTCAAAACTTCCCATCACATGACTCTGCACAAAGGGTAGAGGAGAGGGGTCAGGAATTTGGGGAAGGCAGCCAGATCTTCAGAAATAGGACTTGATTGTTATTGTTGTTGTTTTTTAATTTTGGGGGCCACACCCTGCGACATGTGGGAATCCTAGTTCCCCAACCAGGGATGGAACCCGTGCCCCCTGCAGTGGAAGTGCAGAGTCTTTACTGCTGGACCACCAGGGAAGTCCCCAGGGCTTGACTGTTTTCGTGAAGGACCCTGAGCTCTTACAAGATGACATGTGCACATTCAAATGCGAAACCTAAACCATTCTGAAATGTTTTAGGCTTTTTAGACCATCCACGGCGCTTATTATGCACTCCATAATTCCACACCCTGTCACTCATTAGTTGAAAAAAGTATGTAGTTATACTTATTTTCAGTTTAAAACTTGAATTTAATACAATTGAGCATGGATTGAAGGGGTAGGGAGACCAAGAAGCCAAACCTCATCAAGGTGGCTGGAGACCCAAAAAGGTAAAGCTTCCATCAATGTGTGACTTATGCATATACACATCCTAAAACCATCTTAGAGAGGACAAAAATGACCTATTTCTTTTTTTTTTTTTTGCGGTACGCGGGCCTCTCACTGTTGTGGCCTCTCCCGTTGCGGAGCACAGCCTCCGGACACGCAGGCTCAGCAGCCATGGCTCACAGGCCCAACCGCTCCGCGGCATGTGGGATCTTCCCGGAGCGGGGCACGAACCCGCGTCCCCTGCATCGGCAGGCGGACTCTCAACCACTGCGCCACCAGGGAAGCCCCAAAAATGACGTATTTCTAATAATGATGATCATAATTTCTCTATTCCATTCATTTTCCCCAAACCCAGAACATAAGATCACACAGATAAATCCTCTTGTATTTCAGCATTTATTAGAACTCCCTGCGGGATATCTTTTTTTAACAGTTTTCTAATTTTCCAACCTGAATCCTATCTCACTGGCCACATTTATGTTGCCATTCAGCAACAACAGAGAGGCAAGGAGGGTGATATTCAGAAGTATTGGGGAGTGGGACCCTGACACTTCTAGCAGGACGTGGCACTGTGGGCTTATAATGAAAAAAATCTCAGAACCGCTCCCCGCTAATGGAAAAATAAATTGGAATTGTATTGGGAAAGTCCCCAAAAGAACTTGCCTCAAATGAGAATTGAGTCTTTATTAGAAAAATCTGATAAAGAGGGGGAAAAAAATCCTTCCAATCATCTAATGGTCCTTATAATTCATCGTTTCATTGCCTTCCTATAAGGGGACATTACATTTTAGTGTCTTTCAAATGTTATTGTAATTGTGAAAGTACCTTCTGCCCAGCAACCTGAAATAATTTCTCCTTTCAAGTGAAAGCTTCAACCTTGTAGTGAAAGTACATCCCAATTTCTTCATATTCCAAGCATTAGGGGAAAAGTCATCATCTTGGCCTCTGCAGAGAAGAACAAATATTTAGGAAGCTTCTTCCTCATGAATTTTAGCATTTGCCATAGTTCCTATTTGACAACGTATCGTATTTCTTTCCTGTTCGACAAATATTTGCTGAGTGCTTACCATGCTCTGGCACCAAACACCATGTGGCACAGACAATTGAACTCAGCTCTTCAGTCTGTCTGGAGTGAGGGGGTATAGCAGGAAATGAGGTTGCACAGAAAGATTGGGGTTTGGGGTCCGTTTTTTTTTTTCTGTAGGGGCAGTGGGTGCCGGGGGATTTGGCACTAGCATAAGGAGTTTGGACTTTATTCAGTAGATAATGTGAAGTCATCGGATGTTTTTGAGAATGGGCGTTCAGAGCTAAGGGTCAGGAGATCCTCCTGGTGGCAGCCAGTACAGTGGGTGGTAGCGGAGGGAGGGTGGGTCCTCCGAGCGAGAGCTAATCAGTTCCAATTTAGGGTTGCTGCAGGGACAGGTGAGAGAAGGAGGGCAAAAGAGGCACTGAGTTTTGTTTTTTTGTTTTGTTTGGCCACGCCGCGTAGCATACAGGATCTTAGTTCCCCGACCAGGGATCGAACCGTGCCCCCTGCCGTGGAAGCACAGAGTCCTAACCATTGGACCGCCAGGGAGGTCCCGAGGCATGGAGATTTTGAGGCCACTGATGGGGCTGATGGCAGCTTTCCAAACCAAAGCAGAGATCACAGGGAAGGAGATGTTTAGGAGGAAAATGACTTCAACTTTGACCCTACTGAAATGGAGCTGTTAAGAGACACAGAGGTGTTGCTCTTTCACAGGAACGAGACATGGATGTTAGAATTTAAGAGAAAGATCAGGTAACACCAGCAAGACGGAGAGGGATGAGGGGTGAGTAGAAACCATTGGGTTTCCCAGCTAGGTCACTGGCCGCCTTCACAAGGGACATTTCAGAGGAGCAGCATCAGGAAAGGCTCCATGGCCATTTGCCAAGGATGAGTGGGTGGTAAGGAAGTGAAGACAGCTTGGGCTGTGCTTTGCAGGGTGGCGTGAAGTCATCCTGGTTTTGTTTCTAAGATCAGAAATATTTGAAAAGCCAGAAAAAGGAGATCTAAATGATAAATCAGGATCGCCCCCATCACTGGCCACCTCCTACTCAGCATGCCCTTTTGGATTTACCAGCTTAGTATTCTGAACCATCCCCTAGGCCTCTGCTATTTTTCTATAATTGCAAATAAGAAAGAAATTGTAGTAAATATAGCTAGCATTCCCAGAACATTCACACTCTGCCAGGCATCCCATGAAGAGATGTATACATATTAATTTAATCCTAACAATGACCCTAAAAGGTTGGGATTCTCATTTTACCTCTTTACACAGGAGGAAACCGAGGCAAGAAACATTAAACAAGTTGCCTAAATTCACAAAACGAGGAAGTAGCTGAGCTAGGAGTCAGCCCGGGCAACCTGCAGGTGTCTGTGCCCTTGATCATGACGCTGCCCTGCCCCAACCATTGCAAAGGTATTAAAGGAGTCCTAGGAATTTTGCAGAAACTAAACACCATCGTAGAAAGCTTTCAAACATTCATTCTATTTGTGGACTGGCTCATTTTAGAGAGTGACACAGCCTAGGTTCCACATCACTTGTTTCAGGGCAAACGGTTATGTAGGCGAGCTGAAAAATCTGCCAATATCATAAACCCAGTACTGGGGACTCTTGGAGCTAGGAGGGACCCTATCCCCTCTGGTCAAGTGCTTACTTGTACATAAAAAGAAACCACCAGCCAGAGCAACAAAACGTCTTGGCCAAGGTTATATCACCAGCTAAAGGCCGACTAAGACTGGAACTCAATATTCTGAGTATTTCCACTGCATGCAAAGGAGCTGGAGTGAGGGAGACAGGGGAGAGGTGTACGGCGAGAGAGGAGGAAGCAGCAGGGCGAGGCTGCACCCCAGAACCCAGCTCAAGGTCAGGGTGAGTGGCACTGACCTGTCCACAGGCTGCAGCCCACCTCAGGCCTTTTTCTGAGTTTGCATGATCCTTTCAGCCATTTGGTCTGACTCATTTTCTTTCTCTCTCCCTAACCCCCCATCCCAGTCCCACTCCGACCCCCTACCACAGGGTCCCACACTCTACGCCCAGACGAAAGTGTAGATTAGGCCCCTGGCCCACGAGTGTTTAAAGAATGTCTTTAAATAAGTTAATTGACGATACATACATGCACCCCTGTGTTCATAGCAGAACAATTCACAGTAGCCAGTAGCCAAGACATGGAAGCAACCTAAGTGTCCATCGGCTGATGAATGGATAAAGAAGATGGGATACATTTATATAGCGGAACACTACTCAGCCATAAAAAAGAATGAAATAGGGCTTCCCTGGTGGCGCAGTGGTTGAGAGTCCACCTGCCAATGCAGGGGACACGGGTTCGCGCCCCGGTCCGGGAGGATCCCACATGCCGCGAAGTGGCTGGGCCCGTGAGCCATGGCTGCTGGGCCTGCGCATCCAGAGTCTGTGCTCCGCAACGGGAGAGGCCACGGCGGTGAGAGGCCCGCGTACTGCAAAAAAAAAAAAAAAAAAAAAGAATGAAATAATGCCATTTGCAGCAACGTGGATGGACCTAGAGATTATCATACGAAGTGAAGCAAGCCAGACAAAGATAAATACCATATGATATCACTTATATGTGGAATCTAAAATATGATACAAATGAACTTGTTTACAAAACAGAAACAGACTCACATAGAAGACAAACTGATGGTAACCAAAGGGTAAAGGGGGATATCGATAAATTAGAAGTTTGGGATTGACATATACACACTACTGTATGTAAAACAGATAAATAACGAGGGCCCACTGTATGGCACAGGGAACTATATTCAATATCTTGTAATAAACCATAATGGGAGGGAATATGAAAAACAGTATATATATTGTACACCAAAACCTAACACAACATTGTAAATCAACTATACCTCAATAAAAAATTAGTTAATTGATCCATATAAGTGAACAATTAGAGGAGAATCATGCACAGGAAAAGTACTGATAGTCCGTGGATCTCGCCTTGATCCACTAGGGAAGCAAGAAAATAACCTCAGCAGAACCCTCTAGGATCCTACAGAAAAAAACCCGTGGTCGTACCAAAACACATGACTTGAACTATGTAGTGTTGGTCCTGGCCCTTTTTAGGATTTGTCCACTTCTTTTCAACATTGAGGCTCCCAGCGTCTGAGCTGCAGATGGTAACTTTCACCTTCCAACGGCATTTCATCCTGCTGCCAACAGGGATGCAGTAATATGGAAACACTAAATGAGTGTCTCTTGCAAAAACAACTTTCCACCAAAAACCTTACTGTGCAAACACGGCTGTTCCCTAAATGGCCCTACACATAGGCCGAGAAAAAAAAGCACATTTTGCAAAATAACGGCCTCTCCCAAAACTGTTACAGTTTTTTGGATGGTGTTACATCTCATAAGCGGGAGAGGGAGAAGTTATTACTATCCAAAGATCATCTTTTGCATTCAGCTTAGGGATGCGTTGCATTTTGAGGCCCCTCTACTTGTATGATTAAATTAAATGACTTAAGGAAAATACAAAACTACCTACTTTTCACACCAAATGTGACTAATTTCCAGCTTAAATTTGAGACTATGCAGAACAGGCCCTTATTTATATGGGTTTGATTTTAGGGACACTGGGGTGACCCCAGATAAAAATACTTTTCTTGGTGATTCTCTGCTGCCCAAATATTAGTACTTTGTTATGACTTACCACTCAGTTTAAGGATTTTCCCTTTGTTGATTACCTTGATCTTGGTAATCATCCTATAATGTATATCTATATATCAAATCATCATGCTATACATTTTAAATATGTACAATTATATCTGTCAATTATTCCTTCAATACATTTTTTTTTTCAAGTGAATGATCCTGGCAAGGAGGCTGCATTACACCAAGACTGACACAGGCCTGTGGACCCAGACAGGCATGGAAACAAGTGACAAGAGCCAGGGTGAGAACATTTCCAGCTCGGTCACAATTTTGAATGACAGCTGATCTCAGCTGCTGATGCAGGGAGGCCAGAGGGAGCGGTGGGGTCCGGGCGAACTGGAGAGCACACAGCTGTCTGAAGGGGAAGCCACTGCACAACTCCTTGCCAATTGTTGCCTCCTGGTGACGGAAGCCCAGATCCACCTTTTCCCAAGAAACTGAAATTCTGATTCTCATGTTAATTATCCTATTTTAAAATAGCAGGAGAACCAAACACAACACACTTTCTAGCCATATCTGGCTTGTGGACCTTGGCTTCCAACCTCTGGGAAACCCCCTTAGCCATCATTGTCCTAATGTGAACCAATGGGTGTGGCTCTTAGACTTAGTTTGACTCCCAGGGTTTCCATTCAGTATATGCCTTTTTTTTTTTTAAGGATTATTTTTATTTATTTTTAAAATTTATTTATTTATTGGCTGCGTTGGGTCTTTGTTGCTGCGCTTGGGGGCTACTCTTCGTTGAGGTGCACAGGCTTCTCACTGTGGTGGCTTCTCTTTGTTGTAGAGCACAGGCTCTAGGCATGCAGGTTTCAGTAGTTGCAGCACGCAGGCTCAGTAGTTGTGGCGCACACACTTAGTTGCTCCACGGCATGTGAGATCTTACCGGACCAGGGTTCGAACCCGTGTCTCCTGCATTGGCAGGCAGATTCTTAACCACTGCGCCACCAGGGAGGGCCCCAGTACATGTCTTATATATGAATTTGTGGTATATATTTTAATAATGTACACGTTGCATATTAGAATATATGTTATATATTATATTAATCTAGTAATTAGGCCACGCCTAGTCATCAGGTATACTTAACTCTTGCAAGCCCAGTTTCCACATCTGTAAATTGAACAGGACATGGGCCACCCTGCAGGGATGTGTATGGATTTATTGCACACATTCTTTTCCATTGTGTTGAATACTCTGGGGGAAGGTACCTGACACTGGGGCTTCCTAGGTTTGATATTTTGTCAAAACACCTGTCCTTCAAGCCAGAGGAAGGCGGAGGAGAATGGGATCAGAGGACGGGTAGACGTGGGGCAAGCCTGGAGCAGCCACAGGAGGGAACGCTGACAACTGGACACATTTTCTCATCCTCAGCTCTCCTCTTCTCATGACTAGCTGAGCCTCTGTGAATGCTGGTGTGATACAGCATCCTCTCCAGGAGCGTTCAACACTGGACAAAGGGCGAGGAGAAAGTGCTGTGGCAGGAAGGGGCTAGGGAAGCCACACCTCAGCAGGCAGTGGCCCAGCCAGCGGGGGGTGGCGGCTTCTCCCCCTGCTTGGCAGCCTCAGCCAGTACAGCCCTCCAGTACCCCTGAAGTTGGCCCTAGTCCAGACCCATCCAGATGCTGTGGTGATCACACTACATTCAGTGTAATAAAAGCAGGTTATAGGACTTCCCTGGTGGCGCAGTGGTTGAGAGTCCGCCTGCCAATGCAGGGGACGCGGGTTCGTGCCCCAGTCCGGGAGGGTCCCACATGCCGTGGAGCAGCTGGGCCCGTGAGCCAAGGCCGCTGAGCCTGCGCGTCCGGAGCCTGTGCTCCACAACGGGAGAGGCCACAACAGTGAGAGGCCCGCGTACCGCAAAAAAAAAAAAAAGCAGGTTATAGTCAATGTGGAAAATACAATTCTAACTTTGTAAAAAGAAAGAGCATATATATGTACACAAGTCAGGAAACCATCCTGTGTGGAATATACCAAAATGTGGATGGGAGAGTTCTACTTTTATCTTTGTCCTTGCCAAGTGGACAATTTTTCCCAGGACCCACAAACTCTCAAATCTGACAGGTCTTCCCAGTCTGATTTCTAGACCCTCTCAGCAGCATTCAGCTCTGCCAGGCCCTTCCTGAAATTCCCTCTGCTCTGCTCTGCTCTGCACAGCATGTCACTATTCTGTGCCGCTCCTTGTTTTGAGCCTGCCGCCCCTTCTTCGTTGCCTCTTGGACTTTATGCCTTCCTCCTGCCCTGTCATGTCAAGGGACCCAAGGTCCAGTCCTCAGCCCTCGGCCCCTCCATCCCCCTCCTCCTGTGCGTTCTCCCCCTTTCTACCAGCGCACCCCTCCGTCTCCGCTTCTGCCCCCAGCAGACCTCTTGGTGAGCCGGCCCCCCGACTCGGGCTCGCTGGCTGCATCTTCACCTGACTGTCCCCCCACTGCAGACCAGCCAGCACAGAACGAACCCAGAGTGGGCTCTCAGAACATTGGGCTCTTACAAACTGGTTCCTGTCCTTTTCCCTTCTCAAACCAAGCTCATCACCTTTCTCCAAAATACATCTTCTCCTCCCACACCTCTGTCTGGGCTCTCGCTCCCAGGAGCTGAGGCTGGACTCTCAGACTCAGCCTTTGCTCCGCTCCGTCTCCCCTGCACTTGGACTCCGCTGCCCACTCCTGACCTGTCCGCCTTTCATAAACCGTGCAGGCGTTTTGATCTCATTTCTCCTGCCTCCTCATTAGGACCAGCCCTGCTGACCTCAGCCTCTGACAAAGTGTTACAGAAACGCCTGCGATCAACTGTAAACATAAACAGGGGATAACTTCAGGCTTTGTGAGGGATTGAAACCAAGAACTAGAACCGAAAACCAGGGTGCATCCAGCAATGAGAAGTTAGTCTTTAGCAGAGAGAAGGACTGGGGAGCGGTGGGCGCGTGGGGCGCACCATCTGCTATAAAGGATAAGCTTCAAACTCCTCAGCCTGGCACTCAAACCTGCCCCGGGTCTGCAGCTTCCTGTTTACCAACATGAACTCATGATACTTTCCCTCAAAAACACCACGAGCATTCCTGCCTCTCCTTCCTCACACTATTCAGAAAAATATGATTTTAAATCATAAGGTGTGTTAAAAAAAGAGACAGCAGGCCCAAAATGGAGTCCCTTGTGCTAAACCCCACGTCAGCAAACTGAGACTTACTACCTAACCTAGCTGCAGTCTCACCCCTCCCCCACCGGTGAAAGGTAACCTTTAACCAGTCCACCTGGAATTACCTGCTCAGCACTGGTGAGGTCATTCCCCCTATAGGCCCTCTGGTCCCCTTAGGAGGGAGACCTTACCTGAAACAATGCATTCTTTGATAATGATTTCTTTTTTCCTCCCACCCCCTTTCTACCTTTGAAAACCTTTCCCTTTCCAGAGTTTGACAGAGCTCCTTCCTATTGTCGAATGGGATGCTGCCCGATTTATGAATTATTTAATAAATCAAATTTGATCTTTAAATTTACTCAGTTGAACTACTGTTCTTTAACAGATTTGGTGGCAGTAGCGGGACCAAAGAAGATTTCCCACAGCTTTGGGGACAGCGAGAAACACAGGCAAGAAACACATCCCTTCTGGGTTTGCTGTCTCCTCTCACTGTTTCTGAGGCCGTGGGTAAGCTCCCTCTCACTTCTGAGCTCTGCTCTCTTTGCACTGAGCTACCCATCTAACTGGCTTTCCAGTGCGGAGCTTAGCAGGTCCGAAGGAGCCGGCAGAGGGTCTCATCCGGGACCCGAGTCCCTAGGCTTGGTTCAGTCTGCAGTTCCCCAGGTGTTTGGAATCCGTTTCCCCAGTTCTAGCCCACATACTGGAGTCTACCGGGTTAGTCCACACTGGGAATTGCTGGTGATGTGCATGGCCTTCTCTTGGCCAGGCTGTAGTAACGTCTCATGGTTACTGCTGGTGTGTTAAGGTGCACATGTTTGTCTCGTTTTATGTAGATAAAGGCTATTATTAACAGTGATCTCAGAGGCCAAAAAGCTGCAAAAATTGGTGGGCACAGATCAAACACTTAAAAGCTGTTGGGGAGCTCGACACCAAACCCAAAGACACCTGCGTTAGGATAAACTGGTCACGGAACAGCTCAGATTGACACCAGGTCACTTGCCAACCTCAAGAAAGTGTGTGTGCAAACCCAGGCACACTGTAAAACACCACACCATCCCCCAGCCAGTGGCACATCCCTTTCAGGTATTAGTTTGGCTCCGAATAACCCAAAGACTTAGTTAACGGGATCCTCAAGCGTCCCGCCTCTGGCACTCCTGCTGATTTTATGTCTAAAAACTATGGCCCCAGGAGCTGGAAATAGTTTACAAAAATGGCTCCAAACTTACTAAAGACAACCTAAAATTTTGTGTCCTGAGAACTGGGCTTGGTAACTGTCAGGTTGGGGGCCCAGAAATATAGCCGGACAGAAATGTGGGTTGCACCCCATTTGTGGCTAAGGGTCCTACCAAGCTGCTATCAGCTCTCCGGGGAAGTACAACGGCCATCCTGAGGAGCGTTCCAATTAGGTGAGATCATTTAAGAAGTGCATTTGAGGGCTTCCCTGGTAGCGCAGTGGTTGAGAGTCCGCCTGCCGATGCAGGGAACACGGGTTCATGCCCCGGTCTGGGAGGATCCCACATGCCGCGGAGCGGCTGGGACCGTGAGCCGTGGCCGCTGAGCCTGCGCGTCTGGAGCCTGTGCTCCGCAACGGGAGAGGCCACAACAGTGAGAGGCCCGCGTACCGCAAAAAAAAAAAAAAAAAAAAGAGGTACCTAAAATGAAAGACTCTAGGACTGAAGTAACTCCTATTGTTCCCTGCTATCCTTTAGTTTAGCACTCATTCTAGTAAAACTGGTCTATACTGCCTTTCCACTGGAAAGAGACTGTTTAAACAGTTACCTTTAAAATAATACCACCTGGGGCTTCCCCGGTGGTGCAGTGGTTGAGAGTCCGCCTGCCGATGCAGGCGACGCGGGTTCGTGCCCCGGTCCGGGAAGATCCCACATGCCACGGAGCTGCTGAGCCCGTGAGCCATGGCCACTGAGCCTGCGCATCTGGAGGCTGTGCTCCACAACGGGAGAGGCCACAACAGTGAGAGACCTGCGTACTGCAAAAAAAAAAAAAAAAAAAAAAAACCACCTGAAGTTACATACCATCCTCTTCATCTTTTACTCCTTGGTCAAAGGCCAAATCAAGGGCCATAGTTAAAAAATTTCTTAAAGCCAGGCAGGACCCATAAAAGTTTTTGTAAATGGATTACTTCCTGGGATGAATGGATAGATAAGAAGAAAAGTAACATAAGATGGGAGGCAGGCCACTGGTTTGACTGAACTCAGAGCCTGATACGGATTTTTGTTTTTAGGCCTTTTTCCCTAAGCTAAAATAAAACAGTGTACCCAGAGGCAAAGAAGCATAGTGGGGATAATGTAATTGGATTGGTAGATCATTTATGGTGTCATTTAAGTTACAGTCCAATTCCTTGAGGAATTAGAAGCAACCATCTTGCAAATCTGTACAAAACCAGAAATGCAACTCCAGAAGCAATTCACAGCCCACTTATCTTTCCCAGTCCCCAAACCTCATCTATTCTCCTCAAAGTGCTTGTAGATATTATAAAAGATCAGGATATTAGAAACAAAATTGTCCTGTACTTAAGAAAAAGATGAAAAATGTTAACTATAATTATCCTAGATTTCTGACAACAGACATATATATCCCAAAACCCTGAGGAAAAGACTTGCATTCTTTCGCTGTTCCTTGAAGTTGTAAATCTTATCATGTCTTTGAAATGTAAACACAGTCCACTCTCTCCGGAGACTGAAGGAAAAATAAAAAGGGAAAGAGGCATTTTAAAAATACAAACTGCTATAAAGGCTCCCTTACCACATCCTCCGTAAGATTACTTATCCAGGGCAAATACAAATCTTAAAAGTCTCCTACACAAATAGTAAAACGCATTAGCCATCTGAGTGGATAAAGTTAACTTATTCCAACTATGATTTATAAGCCAGTGAGTTTTTTATTGTTATACTTGATTCGTGGCTAAAATTTTTGAACGAGAGTTATAAGATCTCTGTGTTTATATGTTTATGATGTACGTTTTAGATATGGTATTTCTCTACTTCTGAATGGTGTTACTAAAATTACTTTGTAAAAGAGCTCTATTTAATTGGCTTAAACAAACAAGCACCTATATAAATCTACTATTCATAAAAATTTTCAAAAACATAATAGAAACAAATCCAAATATTTTTCAAGTTCACACGATCTAAGATGATTTTCAGTAAATAAAAGCTAGTTTAAATTTGTTAGTTTAATACAGACATGTCTGGAATTATCAGCATAAGTATAATAATTTTATTCTACCTAGGTTTACTAAAAGTCAAATAAGCTCATGTTATCTCTGTTATAAAATTTGTCAGGAAAAAATATGCATAACTTGAAATGATGGCTAACTGCTTTAATGTCTCATGAAATTTTCATGAGTAAGTATGCTTGCTAGGAACAAATAAATAGGCATAGGTAAGATAAAAGTTTTTAGACGAATTTTTAGAACTCTTTAGCAGTAATTATTTTATATGTCTACTTAAACAGTTTCCCAAATCTCTTGGGTAACTTACACCCTTAGAGTTTTCCTAAGGCAAATTAAATGATGGAAATGCATTGAATACCTAGATTATTTCCAAGTAAGATAAAGTAATGAAATATTAATTACTGGACACAGGTTTATCCATTTTTGGCTTCCTTTTATAGAAGAATTAAAGACATGGGTTAATTAGTAAGCATGTTCCATAAAAATTGTACTATGAAGAGACACATATTTGTAGAAATTATAAAAAGTATTTACAAATTTGCCAAGCCACAGAATGCTAAGGTAAAAGTTCACAATTGTTTACTTCTTTATTTTCACTAGAAATTAAGGTTTCTGAGGGTTTAAAAAAATCCAAGGTATGTGGTTAAAGTTACTAGAAATAATAAGGGAAACAACTCTGTATGCAAAGAAAGTAGAATATGTTTTTGGCCAAGAGAAGGTATAAAATATGGAGATGTGTTTTTGTTAAGGAAAATGAAAATAATTTTGTCCTAAAATAAAGCAGGTTATTTCAGAATGGGAAGGAAGAAAATGAAGGAAAAACTATGGACATAGAAAGTTGAGAAGAGAGAGAGGGTGGGGGGCGGAGAGGAAATCCTGTGTGGTCAAGTTGTCTAAAAATTGAATTGCTATTACAAGGGTTTTAAAAATAAACTTTAATATCAGTAGTGTATTTATATAAAGCTAAAACTTAATTTTCTTTCATTTGCTAAAATGATAAATGTTTCTTGGACCATTCATCGACTCTTGATAAGAGATTATGAAAGGTTTTTCTTCACCTTTTAGGTAGTTTACTTGGAAAACAAAGACTTTGTGTCTTACCAACTGTCTTCATCGGGTCTTTGATTAATTAAGAAAACTGAGTCTTCTCCATATTAAAAGAGCTAAGTTTTGCTCACAACTATATAATTTTCTGCATTTGCCTTTGAAACCTTTTATTGTCTTTTGGTTAAGTAGCTAATTAAGTGTTGTTTCATAATGATCTGTGAACCTATTTAGTCAAAAGTCCAAATCTGTTTTTATAATTTTGACAAAACTCCCCAAATTCAAATTCTAAATGAAGTCTTTTTTGACCTGGAGGTAATCTTGGGATTTTCCAGATGGACCCTGGAACATCTCCAAAGATTTGTTCTCTCTTTTTATAAAAAGAAAGATACTAAACCGATTAGGCTTATTTTATTTGTTAAATTACATGGGAAGCACTGTCAAATAAGTGATGCTGAACATTCTTAGATTATATCTGTGTGAATATGTGTTATTAATATAAGCATTCCAGAAATTATATGAAACTCCTAAAATTCTGATATGTCCTGGTATAATGCTATCAGTCATAATTCTAGATATTATCTTAAAATGTTGTGTGTCACAGAAATAACAAAATTTCCTTATCAATTCCATTATAATGAACATTCATCAAATCTTTAACAATGGTCATTTTTAAAAAGTCTTTTGTCATTTTCAAAGATCTATTGTTTTACTCTGATGCAAAAGTGTTCCTACAAAAGCGCTTCATCTTCAAGGAGATTCATGGAAAGGACTTTTGACAACGACAGGTTTCTCATAAATTTAAGATCATAAAACTGAACTGGGTAAGAATTTCTGGAACTAATAGACAGACTGGATTCAAGCAGAACAAAAACTGGCAACATGGAACCGAATGAATTGAGGAGGATGAGTATAACTTTTATGACCTTTTGTTTTAAAACATTGCTGGTTCCTTAATGTTTTGCTTTTCCATGTTTAAGGAAACTTTTTCTCTCAAGCTGTCTATGACTTACAACAATTTGATAAAATATACCTTTGTAAGCAAAGATGAAACACTCTCCTTTCTCCCTCCCTGATCCCTTCAGAATTTGGAAGCTCTTAAGTATCCTTTTCATGGCAACACAGTTAGTTATTTGCATAAATCAATAAAAATTATTCTCCTTGTAACAGGACACAATTGGAAATGTTGGCTATATTACCAAGGCTTCTCCTGCATTGTCATATTTGAGAAAAATACACATAGATATGACCAGATAGCTTGAAGGAACTAAGATTGACCTTATGGAGCCAACAGGATGCCTTGGAAAAATCGACCCATCCGTTGCTTACGAGGTTCCAGCAAAGCAGCCATAAAGAGAACTTATATGGCCAATAAGCTATTCCTGCCACACTTATGTAAATACTCAGGCCAAGTCTAATGCAAACAAACAAATTAGTTTTACCATGATTATCTTTGATAAAGAAATGGGAATAATTGTAGAGGGAAAAATTATGTTTGCACCTTTGTCTACATTAGACTCTAGGCCTGTTAATTGTCTTTGAAGTTTTGTTATATAGCTGTACATTGGACTGGATCTTAAATTATACTTTCTTCAAATATCTAGCTAGGACTCTCCAAACTAACTTTTCTAATCTTCTCCCACTCTTCTGATTTGGAATCAGTAAGAACAAAGATGGCCTTTGACTTTCCTTGGAAGAGACTATACCAGGTCCGCCTCATCCCCAGATGGCAGACAAACTTCAGGGATTTGAACCCTAGATACACATCTTACAGCCGAAGAAGGCTCCACCTGACATCTGTCTCGTGCCGACCCTGGAGACCTGCAAATCACATTGATGAGGAAGAGAAACAGCTGGCAGGGACGCACACTGCTTCTTCCCAAGATGCCGGACCAAGACTTCACACTTTAACTAAACACGAAACCCTTTCTTCTTGTCTTTCTTCCCTTTACTCTGGCATCGGCCTAGAAAGATTACACCATAACCCGTATTGCCAGTGATGGGGGGGTAACCAACGGAATTTAGAACTTTTTTTTTTTTTTTTCGGTACGCGGGCCTCTCACTGTTGTGGCCTCTCCCGTTGCGGAGCACAGGCTCCGGATGCGCAGGCTCAGCGGCCATGGCTCACGGGCCCAGCCGCTCTGCGGCATGTGGGATCTTCCCGGACCGGGGCACGAACCCGTGTCCCCTGTATCGGCAGGCGGATTCTCAACCACTGCGCCACCAGGGAAGCCCCAAAGAATTCTTAAACAAAATATAAAAAGTACTAACCATAAAAGAAATAATCAAAGGGTTTCTCTTTTCATTTTACTTTCATTAAAATCAAAAACTTCTGTTCACCAAAAGACATTAGGAGATTGAAAAGGAAAGCCAAGTGTGGGAGAAGATATTTGCACTACCGGTACCCAACAAAGGACTGATAACCAGAGTATACAATGAACCTCAATCCATCAATAATTAAGAGGCAGCCAACCCAATAGCAAAATGGGCAAAAAAAAAAAAAGGGCAAAAGACTTGAACAGGCACTTCAGGAAATACAATATCCAAATGGCCATAAACATATGAAAAGGTGCTCCATCTTCTTAGTCATTAGGAAAATACAAAGTAAAACTATAACATGATACCACTCTCTCTCCACTGTATAACTGTGTAAAATGACTAAAATAAGGAAGACTGACAGTATCATATGTTGCTGAAAATATGGAGTAACTGGAAACCTCCACACTGCTGGGGGGAGGGTAATTAATGACATTACTTTGGAAAACTGTTTGACATTATCCAAAAAAGCTGAGTCTTAACTCTTTTGAAGGGAGGAATGTGAAAGAATTTTTGGACATCTTCTGTAACCACCAAAAATCCCCCCTCTTCATCCCCAAATTCTAAATACTAAGAAGGAAGGGAGGGAGGGAGGGAGGGAGAAAGAGAAAGAAAGACAGAATGAAAGGAAGGAAGGAAGGAAGGAGGGAGGGAGGGAGGGAGGGAGGAAGACAAATTCTGCAACCATTGACACAAGTCAAAGTTGGAGGGCCAAATAAATTGCACACCCTGTTTATAGTAATGATACATCACAGAGCTATCTTGGCTGGAAAATGGAAATATCACCCAGTATAAATTATAAAAGGTCTTTAGGACCACATCCCCGACATAAAATGCAATTGCTGTTGTACTTGCTTCTATGGGCAGCACGTGATCTAACTTCACGGTAATAATTGGGACAACTTCATTGCAAGTGGTACAACCCAATTAGAAGAAAATATAGCAGAAAGGGGGATTTGGGGGAAGATTGCTAGGTTACGAGCTGTGCGAGAGTAGGAAAGAAGATGAGCCTCAGGGACAGCTGGACCCAAACACCCCCGGGGTGCCCTCTCCCCTTGGCTCTGCATCTATCTCCCCATGTGTGGCTCCCTCTTCCTGCTAATGGCACACCTGCCTCTGTCTACAGAGTCCTAGGTTACCATTTCATCCACTGGGAAAACACTCATTCTTTCTCATTTCCAGTTTTAAAATTCCAGAAAGGGAAGGGGATTGGCTCAACATGGGTGAAGACTCCCCCGATGGCTCACTCAGTTGTGGCCTGGGGGTGGGGCCTGACAAAGGCACTGTGGATGTCCTGCTCTGGCCAGGTGCCCAGTGCTGTCCAGTTGTCTGTGGCTGGGAGGCAGGTAAGGGGAAGCAATGGCAAGGACATGGAGCCCCTGGTGACTGGTGCATGGAGCACTCACTTCAGGGAAATTTAGACTTTATTATTAAACGCCAGGTTATAGGATTGTGTGTTCTGTAGGGCCCTTTCTCCAGTGTAGCCTCTCAGAGGACTGGCATTGGAAGAAAATCAGCCACAGCCTCAGACCACCGTACCCTTGGAGATGTACCCACAGAGAGCCTGGAATGCCTAAAACAGTAGACTGCCACACTCCATAAGCTATAATACTGAACCTTAGAGCATGGGATTGGGGGACTTCCCTGGCAGTCGAGTGGTTAAGACTTCACCTTCCAATGCAGGGGGTGTGGGTTTGAGCCCTGATCAGGGAGCTAAGATCCCACATGCCTCGTGGCCAAAAAAACAAAACATAAAACAGAAGCAATATTGTAACAAATTCAATGAAGACTTTAAAAATGGTCCACATCCAAAAAAAAAAAAAAAAAAATCATGGGATTGGGAAGCTGTGTGTGCCAAGAATACAAAATGTCAAGCATCAAGGCGTCAGAACACGTAGACCATGCAGTGTGCCCTGAAGGGGAACTGGGGAACTGCTAGATGAAGCCCAGTTACAAAGGGTGGGGCAACGAAAGTACATCCCAATCTGCTACAGCATGAGAGCACAGCATGCTCAAAGCACGGAGTCCGTTCTCTGAGGACAGTCAACTTGGGAGACCCCAAACACCCAATGTAAGTCGTTGTGTTGGCCAAAACGAAACACGGAGGCGAAAGTGTATGCCTGCAAACATAAGCAAGTCTCTGGATGAGGTGCCCTCAAACGTGGAGACCACGCTGCTCCCCTGTTCCCTACAGAGAACTTTGAAATGTCTGTGTTGGTGTTATGAGCTTCCGAAATCTAAGTCCCACGGGCTCCAAGACTGGGTGGACAAAACTATTAAAGGACAGCTTCTGTGCATGTACTGGATCTCTGTGAACAGAGGCAAAACTTTGCCCTTGGTATCACGTTTCATCTACCAAGTTGGAGTATTTCACAGGTAGTTGATCTTCCTGTATGTTCACCAGTAGCTGCATTGTGGCAGAACCCAGTCTCATCCCTGCCATCGTCAGGGTTATGTGTGGCCCCTGAGAGCGCAGACACAGTGGACTTCCTGCCCAATGTCTGGGTTTTCACATGGGTAGAAGCTAACGTTGCTTCACCCAGTGTTCCTCAATTCATTTCCTGAAAAGACAGCTGCCTTTTTTCAGTTCCTTAAAAAGTGCTTTAGTATCTTTTACAGTTGGCTTGTAGTTCTCAAAATGTGGACTTTATCAATAAAGAAAATGGTCTGGATTTGTGACTTTTCAATACTACAGAAACAAGCAAACAAAAAATAATCCAATAAATTGCCTGTTAGAAGAGCCAGTGACGTCTCTGAATTCTACGTAAAGCTTTTGGTTACTTGTGCGGAAACAGCTTCAGTTTCTTCAGGCCCTCGGGGCATGTCATCAAACACAAAGTATTCGGTTAAATGGGGGAGAACATGAGGAGGCAGGGGGCCCTCATCACAGAACGAGCCCCAGTAAAGGGAAAATGTTCCCAAAGATGGTGGCGCATGGAGAGCAGGACGGGGTGAAGGATGCATGGGGATGGATCGGGCATGCCTTTAACTGCTTAGCACTGACTTACATGAAAGGAGAGACCTCTGGGCCTTACCCTGGAATTCCTTCCTTTTTCTCTCCTAAGCTTCTGCCATCTTGGCAATGCCCTGGCCATGCAAGAGATAAAACATTGTCTTACAGATGAGGGCATGTGGTCAGAAAAGAGCCATTACTACTCCTGTTTACGCTTCCTTTCCTTTCTCGGTGTCTGAAGGCCTTTGAGAAACAAGAAGACACAAAAAGCAATAACAAAGAAGAAAAAGAAGAATCTGGAACGAATGTAAAAGTGGTGAATTGGCATCTAATGTCGAAAGTCATAATTGATATAAACTCTACGCACTATGCAAAGAGTGGTGAGGGGTAAAGAGAACAAAAAGGAATGTGGGAGAAATGTAATGTCCCTTCCCACGAAAGCCTACCATTTATATAGGGGAACAAATAAGATCAGAGATTATAAACAGCCTAGTTGAACTAGACCACTAGAAGTGTTCATTCAGCACCCAAATTTAAAAATCGGGAGATTTCCACATTGAAGTCTGGGAATCTGGCTTCTTGTGAAAACTCAGAGGATGCAATAACCCCAGATGTGCATTCTCACGAGGCAACAACCTACTGGGTCTGCCAGGAGCCACCCCTACGGCTGGGGCAGGTGGTCTTCACTTTGGAACAGTCCCCACCACTCCCTATTGTCTTACTGTTCACCACTGTGACTGCTGGGCCCTATAGCACATGAATTTTTTATTCCCGACTGGGACATCTGAAACATTAGATGAATGATTAGAGGACAATTCTATCCATGCAACAAAAGGCCACTTACGTTGTAAGTGGATTCCATGCATTCTCATGGAAAGAGTAGCAGCATCAATCAATTCCATAAATCATCTCAAGCTCTTCACTCAGGGGTACTGGGCTGGCTGCTGAATGAATTCATCCCTCTCTGGCATTTGGACAAGTGAGTCTAATTGTAGTGGCAGACCTTGCACTCTGGGCCCGCTTGGAGGAGAGGGGATTTTAGGATGGGGTGTCGACCCTGTACACAGATGCTCAGCTCCGGGGGCAGAGAAGGGAGTAGGGGTCCTGTCCTGACATCAACCTTCAACTTCAGGATGCCATGGGGGAATCCATGAATAATTCACATCACAACCAGACCAACGCTCAGTGAGCTGCAGTGGCAATGAATTACCTCGTGTGCATTTCCTGTCTGCACGTCAGTCTCTTTTCCCCTACGTCTGCGGCGAGCTTATGAAAGGGTGCATTCTCTCTAATGCCCTTGCTTTCGTAGAGGCAGTCTCAGGATCCCAGCCCGAGTTTCCAGTGTCTGACTTGCTATTTACAAACTGTACATCATAAGGTTTCTAATAACACATGACTTTAAAAATGCCTCTGCTAAAGAGGAATCTGGATGGAAATAGAGAAACTGTGGTCCTTTTAGAGTCTCTGGACATTTGTGCATGTGGATATTAGGAGACTTGGGTGTTCTGGTGAGAAAAAGTGGCAGGGGGTGGTGGTGGGGGGAATGCAAACATTTCGAGAACATTCCCTGGCTTGGGCACTTTACATGTGTTCTTGCTGCTCATATCATAGATAAAGAAACAGGTTCTTCAAACCTGAACCGCTAGAAATAGTGCACCACATTTGCAACTTAATATTTTTCACAACAAGGACCTACTGTAGAGCACAAGGAACTCTACTCAATATCCTGTAATAACCTATATGGGAAAGGAATCTGAAAAAGAATAGGTATATGTATATGTATAAATGAATCACTTTGCTGTACACATGAAACTGACACAATATTGCAAATCAACTATACTCCAATATAAAATAAAAATTAAATTAAAATTTTTTTCCAGTAACCACATATTAAAAAGGCAAAAATAGGGGCTTCCTTGGTGGCGCAGTGGTTGAGAGTCCGCCTGCCGATGCAGGGGACACGGGTTCGTGCCCCGGTCCGGGAAGATCCCACGTGCTGTGGAGCGGCTGGGCCCGTGAGCCATGGCCGCTGAGCCTGCGCATCCGGAGCCTGTGCTCCGCAATGGGAGAGGCCACAACAGTGAGAGGCCCGTGTACCGCAAAAAAAAAAAAAAGGCAAAAATAAGAGTGAAATGAGTTTTGATGATATATTTTATTTCACTCAAAAATCCAAAATAATCATTTAAATATGTACTCAATATGAAAAACTACGAGTGGAATATTTCACTTTATTTTTTCAGACTAACTCTTTAAAGTTCAAGATGGAGCTCACACTTATGGCACCCCTCAGTGTGGACAAGCCACAGAGAAGTGCTCAAAAGCCACGTGCACAGCAGCACAATGCGGCTTTATTCAACAGTACAGCCCTGAGAGGGGGATGCACTAAAAGCTGTATGACCTCGGGCAAATTGCTTAATGGCTCTGGTCTTCTGTTTCCTTATCATAAAATGTGAGGAATAGTAGCTGGACTTTGCTCCTCTCAGGCATGTCTGCTCAGTCCCTCCTGGGTTTTATGATAACACATTAGCAGAACGCAGTGGTCCCTGTGACACAGGGGCAAGGTAACTGCAGGTGCAGACAAACGGCAAAATGACTTACGTGGCATAATTACAAGTCGTACCTGAAATTCAGGTGACACGGTTTGTTAAAGGCAGTTTTCACAACCGTGTGGACTTTGGGTGATGCCTAATGCCACCAGCCACAAGCATTTTCTATGAGACACTGGGGAGATGACAACCTTCTTTAACCTTATCACTATACACTGGTAACTTCTCTAAGATTTGTGTGTTGATATTTGTTGACAATGATTGCTGTGCCAAAACAAGGCACATGCAAAAATGCTGTATGCAGCTTGTTTGAACAGTCTTTCAGTTTTATTCAGACCAATTAAGCTGTCTTTTTAATATAAGTATTCAAATAATTGACACTCTTCAGGCAAAATCTTAGCTAAAGAAAGTCAGCTAGAATGAGAATTTTATGGAAAGCAGAATATCTTTGTTAACCAAAGGGGAAGTTTATTCTGATAAAATCAGAAAGCTCAGGTATAGAATAAGATGCAACTTAAAATTATCACAAGAAGAGACAGCACAGAAGTGACGAGAACTTGCCCTTGGACCAAGCAACCTGCTCTCACATCTTGATTTTTCCACGCTTTTCACTGTGACTTTGTTTCCTTACATTTAAGATGGGAAAAATATGTACCTTCCAGGGATAAGGGATGGAAGTAGATTCTTAAAATGATAAACGTCAGATCCCCTTTTTTTCTATATCACTGAGAATAGATGGGGTGAAAACAGTTATGAAAAAAAAAACAGGCAAAGGCTTTTGGTGATTTTGAGTGTTTTTGCCTTTTTTGTAGCTTAATTTCTTTTAATAAAAAGCAATAATTGTTTTTCTGATTAGGAAAGTAATACACTGATTGTTGAATATTTAGAAAATACAGAAACATGTTTTTGGGTTTTTTTTTTTGCGGTACACGGGCCTCTCACTGTTGTGGCCTCTCCCGTCGCAGAGCACAGGCTCCGGATGCGCAGGCTCAGCGGCCATGGCTCACGGGCCCAGCCGCTCCGCGGCATGTGGGATCCTCCCGGACCGGGGCACGAACCCGCGTCTCCTGCATCGGCAGGCGGACTCTCAACCACTGTGCCACCAGGGAAGCCCAGAAACATGTATTTTTAAAATGACCAGTAATTCTACCACCCAGAGATAAATACTGTTAATATTTTTGGTTTTGTGCTAAGCAGGCCTACATGCAAACATTTTTCTTTCTTTTTACACAATTGGGATCATATTATGACATTAAGTGTTATAGCCCAATTTTCACTTTGTATGCTTTTATTTTTAAAAGATCCTTCAAAAATTTTGGAATATCTCTTATTTTAAAAATATTGTTCAGGGACTTCCCTTGTGGTCCAGTAGGTAAGACTCCATGTTCCCAATGCAGGGGGCCTGAGTTCGATCCCTGGTCAGGGAACTCGATCCCACATGCCACAACTAAGAAGTCTGCATGTCGCAACTAAGAAGTCCACATGCCACAACTAAAAGTTCCCACATGCCGCAACTAAGACCCAGCACGACCAAAATAAATAAATAAATATATTTTTTAAAAATATTGTTTTAAAAATAACTTAATGGTTATGTAATATTTTACTATTTGATGTACCATATTTTATTTAGTCCTATTTGGGGGCAAGTAGACTGTTTCCAAGTTTTTCAATATAGAAATTCTACACAATATTCTTACACACAAATTTTGGTGCACATTTGCTGATGTCTCTAGGATAAATTCCTAGGATTGGAATGAGTAATTCTAAGGGTTTTTAAGTGGCACATTACTTAACACATTACTGACACATTACTAAATCACATTACTAAATCAACCTTCTGACACATTACTAAATCAACCTTCTGAAAGGTTTTAACAACTAACGATGAGTCTGCCATTGTGAATGATAATTTTTGTTACCATCTAGCCTCAGAACCAAATTATCAACTACATTTGAAAGTAATAGATTGATAATGGATGGGTTGTAGTTACACATGGGAGTTCTATCTATTATTCTATGAAGCTCTCTATGTGATTTTCCAATTTCTTGTAATTGGGATGCAGGGCTACAGAAAATTGGGAATGGGCCAGATAGTTTCCAGAGAAGAGAACTTCTTTGAAGATGGGAAACACTTGTCAGCCCTGGGATCAAACACAATAAAGTACTAAGAATGAGGAAGGTCCATAAAAATGGCAAGATGCTGGGTCAGTTCAAAGTCTGCAAGGGGAACCTGCTCTGGATTTGACTTCTGCCCTTGGAAGATGAGACTTATAGCTGCCTGCCAATTATAATCACCTAGAAACAGAGCATCTTGGAGAAACAGAAAACCAGGGTGGGAAATAGAAGACAAGAGCATGGGGGCTGGAGGAGCCAGGAGAGGAGCAAGAGGTGGGAAAAGCTGTGAGAAGGAGGGGCTGGGCCTGAGATGCAGCCACACCCACAGCCTGCTGGAGACTAATGACAAGCTTTCCACTTTTATTCAACATAGTTTTGGAAGCCCTAGCCACAGCAATCAGAGAAGCAAAAGAAACAAAAGGAATCCAAACTGGAAAAGAAGTAAAACGTCACTGTCTGCAGATGACTTGATACTATACATACAAAATCCAAAAGACACTACCAGAAAACTACTAGAACTCATCAATGAATCTGATAAAGTTGCAGGATACAAAATTAATGCACAGAAAGTTGCATTTCTATACACTAACAAGAAAATATCAGAAAGAAAAATTAAAGAAACAATCCCATTTACCATTGCATCAAAAAGAATCAAATACCTAGGAATAAACCTAACTAAGAAGACAAAAGACCTGTACCTCAAAAACTGTAAGACGCTGAGGAAAGAAATCAAAGACAACACAAGCAGATGGAAAGATACACCATGTTCTTGGAATGGAAGGATCAATATTGTGAAAATGACTATACTATCCAAGGCAATGTACAGATTCAGTGCGATCCTTATGAAATTACCAATGGCATTTTTCACAAAACAAAAAAATTGTAAAATTTGTATGGAGACACAAAAGACCCCCAATAATCAAAGCAGTCTTGAGAAAGAAAAACAGAGCTGGAGGAATTGGGGTCCTGGACTTCAGACTATACTACAAAGCTACAGTCATCAAAACGGTATGGTACTGGCACAAAAACAGAAATATAGATCAATGGAACAGGATAGAAAGCCCAGAAACAAACCCATGCACCTATGGTCAATTAATCTATGACAAAGGAGGCAAGACTATACAATGGAGGAAAGACTGTCTCTTTAATAAATGGTACTGGGAAAACTGGACAGCTGCATGTAAAAAAATGAAATTAGAACATTCTTTAACACCATACACAAAAATAAACTCAAAATAAATGTAAGGCCAGATCCTATAAAACTCTTAGAGGAAAGCATAGGCAGAACACTCTTTGACATAAATCGCAGCAATATCTTGTCCAAGTTGCCTCCTAGAGTAATGGAAATAAAAACCAACAAATGGGACCTAATTAAACTCAAAACCTTTTTCACAGCAAAGGAAACCATAAACAAAATGAAAAGACAACCCACAGAAGGGGAGAAAATATTTACAAATGATGTGACCTACAAGGGGTTAGTCTCCAAAATTTACAAACAGCTCATGTAGCTCAATATCAAAAAACAAAACAAACAAACAACCCAATTAAAAAATGGGAAGAAGACCTAAACAGGCATTTCTCCAAAGAAGACATACAGATGGCCAAGAGGCACATGAAAAGATGCTCAACATCATAAAATTATTAGAGAAATGCAAATCAAAACTACAATGAGATATCACCTCACACCAGTCAGATGGCCATCATCAAAAAATCTACAAGCAATAAATGCTGGAGAGGGTGTAGAGAAAAGGGAACCCTCCTACACTGTTGGTGGGAATGTAAATTGGTACAGCTACTATGGAGAAGAGTATGGAGATACCTTAAAAAACTAAAACAGAGGTAACATATGACACGGCAATCCCACTCCCGGGCAAATACCCAGACAAAACTATAATTCAAAAAGATACATGCACCCCAATGTTCACTGGAGCACTGCTTACAATAGCCAAGACATGAAGCAACTTAAATGTACAGTGATAGATGAATGAATAAAGAAAATGCGGTACATAATATACGATAGAATATTACTCAGCCATTAAAAAGAATGAAATAATGCCATTGCAGCAACATGGATGGACCTGGAGATTATCACACTAAATGAAGTAAATCAGACAGAGAAAGACAAATATCATGTGATATAGCTTACATGCAAAATCTTAAAAAAATGATATAAATGAACTTATTTACAAAATAGAAACAGACTCACAGACTTAGAAAACAAACTCATGGTTACTGGGGGCAAGGGTGGGGCGAGGGAATAGATTGGGAGTTTGGGATTGACATATACACACTGATATATCTAAAACAGATAAACACAAGGACCTACTGTACAGCACAGGGAACACTGCTCAATATCCTGTAATAACGTAAATGGGAAAAGAATTTGAAAAAGAATAGATACATGTATATGAATAACTGAATCACTTTGCTGTACACCTGAAACTAACACAACATTGTTAATCAAGTATGCTCCAATATAAAATAAAAATTAAAAAATAAAAAAGCTTTCCAGAAGGGCCAGGGTTCTCAAGTGGAACACATGAGAGCAGTTCCTATGGGTTCCTGGAACTGTCGGGAAGATGTCATGGATGTGGGGAGCACCCTGGGGTCAGCGCCACCTATGTTTGCCCTGGACCAGCAGCCTCTACCGTCAACAGCTGCTCTAGGTTATATGAAGGTTAGAATTGGGAATACGGCGAAGATAATATGGAAGTAAAGAATTAATTTATATTTCTTTAAACTATAGATATGCACAAAGCACAGGCCCTGGAGGTTGAGTACCTTAACAGCTTCTATTGATTTTAGTAACTTCAGGAGAATTAGTAAGGTAATGAATGATAAGAAACTGGTAAAAATCAGTTTACTCAATTCTTAGAATTGCCACAAAATACCTAAACCTAAAAATCACAGATCCCTCACTGCTTTACCCTCCTGTGGAATAAACATAAAATACTATTCAGTATGGTTTGGGGAATCACAAATCCTGTCAGATTAGTAAAACTTTAACTACTAGTTCTAAGTTTGGTAAATCATGTGCTGTTGGTTACATGATAGACTTAAATTTCAACAAGGGTTTGAACTTGTCCCATGTAACAAACTATAAAAATATGGTCAAAATATCAGTATTAGAAACAAAGAGTGTTTTTAAAGGTTGGTCTTAGGCCAGTATAGCTTAAATTTTCATCAGTAATGATAAAAGATGGTACATGAATAAATGAATTAAAGAGATGCCCCAGCCTGGGGTTAGAACCCACTAACATTGTAACTGAACATCTAAGACAGGAGAAAGAAGCTTAGAAATCAGTAGTCACAGATATATAGAGAATGAAGCTTGATAGCATCAGTTTCCTTTGATGATAAAGAAGAAATTAAGCAAATACTGAGTGAACGCACAGTAGAGTGAAACATCCCCAAGGATGAGCCATTCTAGAAAGCCAAATTTCCAGCCCTTGAGACCCCTTTAAGCACTAATTTTATGTTTTTTTCTTTTTTCAATGGATAATTTTCAAAAAGGTATCATTCATTCACATCTCTGCTTTCTTCAAGAAATACAATGAGTGTAGTTTTTTCTTAATGATTCTGGGTAATCATACATGACCAATTTCAATGAGTACTTATTGAGCATTTCTACTTTGTGCCAAGTACTGGACATTGACATTTAAACCTTTTTTATTTGCTTTAAAACCAGATCTTGAAAACAGTATGCTGAGTGAAAGAAATCAGTCACAAAGGAGCACATACTGTATGATTCCATTTATAGGAAACGCCCAGAAATGGCAAATCTGTAAAGACATAAAGTAGATTGGTGGCTGCCTAGGGCTGGGAGGGAGAGGGCGGGGGCGGGAGGGCCGATGGGCATGATGGTTAAGGGGTGTGGGTTTCTTTGGGGGGCAATGACAACGTTCTAATGAGTGTGGTGATGGATTCACCACTCTGGGAATACACTAAAAGCCGTTGCTTTAAAGTGTACACTTTAAATGGGTAAATTGTGTGGTTATGTGAAGCGTATCTCGATAAAGCTGTATGTTTAAAAACCAGGTTGGTGGGACTTCCCTGGTGGCACAGTGGTTAAGAATCCGCCTGCCAGTGCAGGGGACACAGGTGCGATCCCTGGTCAGGGAAGATCCCACATACCGCGGAGCAACTAAGCCTGTGTGCTACAACTACTGAACCTGCGCGCCGCAACTACTGAAGCCTGCACGCTCTAGGGCCTGTGTGCTGCAACTACTGAGCTTGCGTGCTGCAACTACTGAAGTCCACATGCCTAGAGCCCATGCTCCACGACAAGAGAAGCCTCCGCAATGAGAAGCCCGCGCACCGCAACGAAGAGTAGCCCCCGCTCACCACAACTAGAGAAAGCCGGCATGCAGCAACGAAGACCCAACAAAGCCAAAAATAAAAACATAAAAACCAGGTTGGCAATGTTCTGAGGACATAAAGAGACAACATCTAAACTAGGATGAGGAGGGAGGAGGGACAGGGAGTTGGGGGAGGAGCTGGCCATGCTAAGCTCCTACTCATCTCTGAAGGATCCTTTGCCCCTGAGATCCTGCCCGGCACTATCTCCTGTCTCCTCCCTCCTGTCCCTGTGCCTGCCTGTGATGGCTCCATGGTATCAGTTGCTTCCTATCAGCTCTGGTTCTGGAAACCGCAGAGTTGTTCAAAGCCAGGCTCAGGAGTCAGAAAGACCTGGGTTTAATGATGGGTTGTGACACCATCACTGTGATCTTGGACAAATTCGGTACCCTCTCTAAGCCCCAGTTTCCCCATCAGGAAGACTGGAGTAATATCTACTTCATAGTGTTATTTTGAGGATTAATGAGAGGAAGCTCGGAAGGAATGTGGCTTGCTCAGTGTCTGACTCACAGTCAGTGTTTGGAAGACAATGTTGCGTCTGGGAAGAGAAGAGCAGCAAGTTCTAAGGAAAATGTCATCACAGAGAACAGTAGAAGGGGGAGAGCAATAAACATTAGTTGAGCATTTACTATGTGCCAAGTGTTTGACATTCAGTATCTCTTTTGCTTCTTATAACAGTAGTTCCATGTCACAGATGAGGAAACCAAGACCTACACAGATAATCATTATGACAAGACCACTAAACACTCTTACAATGTGCTCGTCATGTATTAACTTATCTAATCCTCGCTACCCTAGGAGGAAGTGTGATACTGTGTTTATAAGAAGTATATATTTGGTCTTGTCTCTGGGAGCACAGAGCTTCCCACACCCCTTGGAATTAAGTGTTGAGAGTGAAGAAGGTGTCTTCTGTAATGTTAATGAGGTGACTTTCAACCTCACCTAAGGATGGGAGGATGGGCTGGATGCAGAAGAACCAACCATACGGTTGGAACTTGTAGTCTCAGCTCCTGACTTTCTGGGAGGGGAGAGGGCCTGGAGGTTGAATCCGTTGCCAATGGCCAGTGAGTTAATCAATCATGCCTATGTCACGAGTCTTAAAAAAATCCAAAAGGATGGGTTTGGAGAGCTTCTGGGTTGGAGAACATGTGGAGATGTGGGGAGAACGGCATGCCTGGAGAGGGCACGGGAGCTCTGTACCCCTTCCCTGTCCCTTGCCCTACAGCATCTCTTCCATCTGGCTGTTCCTGTTCTATCCTTTTGTAACAAATTGCTAAACTAGTAAGTAAAATGTTTCTGAGTTCTGTGATCTGCTCTAGCAAATTGATTGAACCCAAGGAGGGGGTTGTGGGAACCTCCAATCTGTAGCCAATGGGTCAGAAACATAGGCAACAACCTGGCTTGCAACTGATGTCTGAAGTTGGGGGAGGGGCAGTCTAGGAGGATTGAACCATTAACCTGTGGAACCTCATGCCATCTCCAGGTAGATAGTGTCAGAATTGAGTTGAATTATAGGACACCCAGCTGCCGTCAGAGCATCCTCTCCACCCCCTCCCACACTGAAATTGGTCACGGAACACCGCAAGAGGTAGTTATCATGATTATCCCATTTTACATATGAGAAACTGAGGCACAGAAAGGGTACCTAACTCACCCAGGGTCACATATATTAAGTTGCAGATCTGGGATACAAACAGAAGCAACTGATTCCAAAGCCCTTGTCTCTTCCATGTATATGCTGTGCACTAAGAACACAGCCGAGGGTCCTAGTGGTCCGCATACCTAACAGGAAGAAAGGCTGCAGAAGGAGCAGTGTATGGGATGCTGGACAAATGGAAAGGACAGGGCCCGGCTTCAGTCAGGGAGCTGGCTCTTTTGGGGTAACTGGAGGGGCACTGAGAGGCTACATCAGGCCCTTCTGAACCTTCCTACCTGAGAATACAGAGAACCACTTTTCAGCTGAAGGCTATTTGTGGTTTTGAGTTTGTCAAAATGGTTCTTAACAGCTGTTAGTGGTTCTTAATGGTTCTTAACTTCCTGTTAGAGGAAGTTCTGGAAAGCCCTGGGCATTCAAGAGAGAACAGGTAGATTCTGAGAATCAGGGGCCTCACCTGCCTCCCCGTTCTGCACCTGAAAGCCCAGGCTGGTCTTAAAGGTCTGCATGTAGACTACAAGGATGAGGGCGAGGACTCTGGTTAGATCTTTGCCTCCTATTCTCCAAGGCCTCTCTGCGTGGGGAAAGCAACAGTCCTTGGTCTGCTGCCTCCGCTGTTTGGTTAATTCAAGGCTGGAGACCTCTAGCATCTGGGCCAGGTGCATTTTCTTTGTTAAGAAGGACAGCGGCCGACCGTTCCCAGTGCCCTCAGCCAACGACTCAGGCAGTAGGTTGGCACCGGTACCCTCTGCGCCCAGGAGTTCTGCATCCTTGGATTTAGTCAGCCGCGGCTCAGGCCCCCTGCACCTTCCTCCTTCTCCTTAAACCATCTGGCTCCTCCCACTCTCCCTTCCCTGCCTCTGGGACTGGCCCATTTGACAAGGCTGTCATAGCCTAAGGACAACCGCATTTAACTGATTTTACTTTTGGGTGGAGGAGTCCAGTGGAGTATATTTTAAAATGCTTTTTCATGGCTGATACAACTAGATGACTCCAACTATCATATTCAGAACCCTTCCTGAGGTGTGTTTTCTCCAGACTGGGGTTTAGTTTGTTGGGGTTCAATGTCCCTGCAAACTGTCCCTTCCTGGCTGCAGGAAGAAACTCCCACAGGACATAACTGTTAGAGCTTTTCCTGTGCACCTTCCTGCCACAAATATGTAATATTTAAAAAAAAAAAATCATGATACTTACTCTTGTGAAGAGAGTACCTCCGTCAATTCCAGCCCAGGCTGGGGAGCAGTTCTCAAGCCCCTCTCCCCCAATCCACCGCAGGCATCTCCAGGTCCCCCACTACAAGAAGAGACCCCAACCCCTTTAATTAGGGTGCGGTGGTCCAGGGTCAGGAAACAGCTGGCGTGGCCTGAGGAGCACCCAGCAGTGCGTGACATTTGACTCCTTAATCAAAGGGTCAAATTCAAAGCAATTCTGGGGAAGACAAGTGTCTACCTGGGTTTGGGGACCGCTGTGGTAAGGATGCCCTGGGAACAGGGCAAGGTGCCAGGCATGGCTGTGGATGGGTGGGAATAGGACGGAAGTGCTCCTGTGCTTCCCCCAATCTGGTCTCTGCTCAAAGACAGCTGATGAGGTCCTTGACCTGTTTCTCATCCCCTGGGCTGGGTCACTGCCACAATCAGGTAATATATTAAGCTGTTCATAGTTTTTACACTTTAAGAGCCCCCAAAGCACAGCGGCCCAGATCATGCTTTAAAAGGGAGAAAGGAGAGAGATCAAGGGTAAGCCTGGGTGGGAAGCAGAGTTGGGTGGCAGACACTTAGGAGGACACCAAACACGGCAGAAGGAACAGGGCACAGATAGTGTGTTAGTCTGCCCGGGCTGCCATTACAAAGGCCACAGACAGGGCGGCTTAAACAACCGAAATTAATTTTCTCACAAAACTTGAGGCTAGATGTCCAAGATCAAGGTGTCTGCAGGTTTGCTTTCTTCTGAGGCCTCGCTCCTTGGCTAGCAGGGGGCCTCTGTCTGTGTTGTTCCCTAATCTCCTCTTCTTATAAGGACAGCAATCATATTGGATTAGGGCCCACCCTCAATGACCTCATTTAACCTTAATTACTTCTTTACAGACCCCACCTCCAAATACAGTCACATTCTGAGGTACTGGGGGTTAGGACGTCAACACATGAATTTTGGTGGGGGACATAATTCAGCCTACAATTCAGAGGGTGAGGGGGACAAACACCAAACAGCCTCTTTCTCAAGCCTGTGGAGAGCATCAGGGTCACAGGTCCCTGCCAGGAATTCACACGGAGGTGGGCTCATCATTTCACCCAAGACCATGTCCTAGGCCTGGAGAGGGGGGCCCGGCCTGGGGTGCCCTCCAGAGCAAGGTAGCAACCGTGGGCTCATTGGCTGGCCCACCCCAGGAGGCCCAGGTGCCTGCACTGGGTTCAGCTTTGTCTGAGCAGGACACCCAGGAGGCCCAACGCTGTTCCACAGTTATGAAACACGCTTAAGGGAGAACCGAACTCTACCGCTAGTTTAACAGTTGTTAATAATTGATAACACCTGTTCCTCAAGGATTGCTTTTCCACGGTGATCGGAGGCTAGAGAATTCGAGAGAATAAAATTGTAGCATTAAGATAAAACTGGGTTAAGAGCTTTTCTGCCTCTGTTTTAAATGTTTCTATATATAAAATATTCATTTTAACTTATAAACTAATAAACAAAGATGTCCCTGTAGGCTCCCATGTGTGAAAATCTAATGTGATCATGTAAATCAAGAAAAAGTAGCAAACAAGTTATAAGAAAGTGATCGTCTGGTACACAATGAATAAAGTATTAGAGTAATAGGTCAACACGAAGAATCTGAACGGGACAGGAAGGGAAAGGGGCCGGCGTCCAGCACCCGCTCGGTCTCCTGCAGTGACATGTGACCACGTGTCCATTGGACAGCTGTGATTTGCAAGAGCTGGGCTAGCCTCACCAAAACCGGAGAGATGTGTTCCACACATGGTCCTCACACACCTTCCTGTCCTTCCCTTCTTTTAAAGCAATTCTGTGAAGAAAAAAAGGTGAAACGCAAATGCTTTTTTGTGGCCACATCCCATGCGGGATCTTAGTTCCCTGCCCAGGGCTCAAGCCCTTCTCCCCTGCATTGGGAGGGCAGAGTCTTAACCACTGGACTGCCAGGGAAGTCCCAAAATGCAAACGCTTTCAGTGCTTAGGGCTGCCCAGCCTTTCCTACTTGGAAGCTCTGGTGCTGGTAGATACCTGCAGTCTCTCACCTCTGCTGCTATTCTCTCTACTGAGTCCCTAAATACCCTCAGGGTTTGTCCTAGGGCTTCTGCTCTTCTCCATCTGTACCCCTCTCCTAGGTGGTTTCTTCCATTCTCATAGCCTTAAGCGATCTCCATGCTGACAATTCCCAATTGTATCTCAAGCCAAGACCCTTCTCTGAGCTCTAGACTCACATCTATCCCCTTGACATCTCCACCTCCTAAAGCGCAGCCTTCTCAGACTCATCCCCTCCCTTCTCTGCTCCTCCTTCCATCTCAGTAAATGGGGATGCAGCCACTCACGTGTTCAACACAAGACCCCAAGAGGCATCCCGCTTCCTCCCTTTCCTCACCCGCATATCCAGTCTAGCTGGAAGTTCTTTCAGCTCTACCTCCAGAATCCCCTTGGAGCCTGCCTACTTCATCCATTGCTCAGTCACCACCCGGGTCCAGTCATCATCATCTCTGGAGGACAGCTATACCATAGCCTCCCTATAGGTCACCCCACTGTCACTTTGCCAACCCAACCAGCAGCTGGAGTGGTTTAGAAACAAAAATTAGAGCATGGGATGCCACTTCCACCCCTAGTTTGCACAAAATCCTTCACTGGGTTTTCCTGCTGCCTCTGAATAACACCCAAGCTTCTTATTGTACCCCAGGGCCCTGACGGAGCACGCCCCATCAGGGGCATGAAACTTTCTTCCCTCTCTCAGGGCTTTTTGGCCAGACCAGCCTCTACTGGTTTCCTGGGACCTGACTACTAACAGTGAACTCTCCAGATCCGCAGTCTCGGCGTTACCTGGAGCTGGTTAGAAAGCTCAAGCCCCGCTCCAGATGTCCTGGATCAGAATCGAGCGCTCTACAAGGCCCCCAGGTGATCTGTCTACACATTGAAGTCTGAGAAGCACTGCTCACAAACACAACAAACGCCTTCCACCTCAGGGCCTTTCCACATACTGATCTTTATCCCGGCTCCTCAGACGGCTGGTTCCTAGAATATCTCTGGAAACCGATGCAACAAATCATAGCTGCTTCTGGAGAGAGAAGGGATCTGGCATTGGGGATGGGAGGGGCAGTTCCCTCCTGTGCACCTGCCATCTGAGACAGGCTGGGACCCTTTACTGAAGTGCTTTCCCCTGGACGCACTCTCATCTCCTCAAGCAACGGAATACAAAGAAACTATAAGAGATGAAAAACGACGGCATACATGGGCAGCCAAAGCAATTATGAATAAGACAGAAAAAGGCCACAAACCAACTGCCACTTCGGAGGTGTCAGGAGCAAAAGCAGGGTCCTGCCCCTGCACCCTGCGCACAGCACCACCAAGGGGGTGGGCAGGCCACCTAAGCGCCCCCCATCTGGCCTGACCCACTGATCCGCTCCTACCCTCACCCCACTTAAGGGACCGGCTTGCCCCGCCTCAGGGAGCGAGCAAGGGCACCTGTTACTTGTTTTTGCTCCCTCGTGCTGCAGCACGAGCCCCAGTAAAGTCTTGCCTGAATTCCTCGTGGGGCCGCTTATCAATTTCCATTGATTAAAGCGTCCGAGGACCCTGGTTGGTAACAAAACAAACAAGAGTGCCATCTGAACGGCTTTCAGTTCTGTCGATGCCATCACCCCGTGAAAAGGAAACCCCCATGACCTGGTGTCACGGCCTCCTTTGATTTCTTCGCGTGCTCACCACGATCCTGTAACTGTTACATTTCTTTCTCTGGTGCTCGTCTTCCTCAGCAGAGTGCAGAAGGATGAGAACCGGGTCTGTCTCCATCACCACTGTGTGCCTGCTGTCTGCCGCTCAGGGCCTGCACGCAGTCAGCTCTCAAAGGCTTTGAAAATGGGCCGCTCTGAACGCTCCCGTTCAAATCCGTCTCCCCGCCCCTTCTGCCACTCCCAGGCATTGTGGCTTCCTCGCCTTCTCAGCTGCTCCTATTTCATCCGTCCTGAGGGCCTCGCGTCCATCTGCTCTTCTCTCTGCCTCTCCGCGCTTCACCTTCTAGCCGAGCTGGTTTGCATCCGTGGTGCTGGGCTTCTGTCCTCTTCAGCTTCTTCACACAAGCCGCTGACTTCACCACCAGTGAACAGAGAAAAATGGAAGTCGGCAAGAAAAGAAGGCCTCATTTTCCTACCAAGAATCCCACAAACCCACCTGCGCTTGCTGTCTTTTCCTCCTTGTATGCTAAGACGCAACATTAACGTCTCTCTTGGTAAGTGTGCTGTTCTCACTCGTGGTATACTGGAAAATGTCTAACAACTGGCTCTCTGGGGGTATCAAAAGCTCTGATGGGGCTTCCCTGGTGGTGCAGTGGTTGAGAGTCCGCCTGCCGGTGCAGGGGACATGGGTTCGTGCCCCGGTCCGGGAGGATCCCAAGTACCATGGAGCGGCTGGACCCGTGAGCCATGGCCGCTGAGCCTGTGCGTCCGGAGCCTGTGCTCCGCAACGGGAGGGGCCCCACCAGTGAGAGGCCCGCGTACCGTAAAAAAAAAAAAAAAAAAGCTCTGATGTGTAGAGTTCCCTGATTTCTGTGGGGTCAATACTCCCATCATGGCCAATTTCAAGCTCCCAACTCGCTATCTCTAAACGCAGAGATGGAAGAGATTCACAGAAGTGCATCATCCATGTTATTCTCACCCTGTGGATACAGTGAATGTAAACGGCCCCAAGAGAACAGCTGTTAGTCACATGTACTAAAATATCAATAGTTAGGAAGGGATGAGTTTTGAGCATGTATTACTTTTGTTATTAATATCATCTATTTAACTGTAAGTTTCCATAATTCCATTTTTTTTTTTTTTTTTTTTTGCGGTACGCGGGCCTCTCACTGTTATGGCCTCTCCCGTTGCGGAGCACAGGCTCCAGATGCACAGGCTCAGCGGCCGTAGCTCACGGGCCCAGCCACTCTGCGGCACGTGGGAACTTCCCGGACCAGGACACGAACCCGCGTCCCCTGCATCGGCAGGCGGACTCTCAACCACTGCGCCAGCAGGGAAGCCCCATAATTCCATTTTTAATACTGGCTGTGGCTTGCAAAATTCCTGAAAATTTAACACTCAGCTCTCCTGCTGCCAGTCACTCTCACTGCTCACTTTTCTGGTTCTCAAACCACCACAGCCTGGCTCTGTTACTTGTCTTTACCAGTTTATCATGAAGGATACAACTCAGGGACAGCCAGATGGAAGAGGTGCATTTCCCCTCCTCATTGCTGACTTCCGTCTTCCCTTCCTGGGTCCCCAGGGGCGTCAGGTTCTCGCGGCCCCTACTCCTCCAGCTTCATGGCGCTGCAAGCCTGGACTTCTTCCTCCTGCCCTCTGGCCACCGGGTCCTGCTCACCCTCCTTTCCCCAGGTCCCCTCCTCTGTGCATCCCTCAGTGGCTCTGGCCTCTGCCTCTTCTCCCTGGGGCCCTGTCCGGGTGATCCAGCACTGTCACGGCTCCACTATCACCTTGTACGTGTGAATGACGTGTATTCTCCATCTTCAATCCGCTCTCCTGGACCTCTGCCCACAGCGGGTGCTCTCGATGTACTCATGGCACTGAGACAATCCCTTGTCTCTACTCTTACTGGCCCCCAGTCCATCCTCCACTTCTAACCAGAAACCCATCTCTCTAAAGCGCAAGTTTTAAACACTGATTAGAACCCTTCAGGGAGGCTTCTGAAGTGGTCCAGTGAGACCAAGCTGGGACCAGCCCGGGGAGAGTGGAGGTGCACAGAACTGAAAGCATTCACAAGCGATTGTGGAACTGGAATCTTTAGAGTGACAGATGTGGAAGGCGGGAAAAGGGAGGGGGCAGGGACGATTCACAGGTGATGGGCTGAGGCAGCCAGGTGCAGAGGTACCATTAACTGAAATAGGGACTCTGAATGCTTTCTACTCACCACACTTCTGACACCAAATGTGCGGGTTTTTCCCTCACATCAACCTATTCTCTAACTTTCTGGACACCCTCTGGGTGTCCTAAAATTCAATTCGATTCCATCACTGTCTACCTGGAGTTAGAGTCAGAGCTCTCAAGTTCAGGGCTTAATCTCACAAGACTGTCTCCACGTCAGACGCCAGTTACAAGTCTCAGGCCTCCTGCGCTTCTGACTGACTAGCTGTCAGTTGGGGTTTCCCACGACCTCCTCCTCAGGATCAATATTGTGCTAGAATGGTTCACAGAACTCAGGAAAACATGTTACTCATGTTTTCTAGTTTCCCATGAAGGCTGCAACTCATGAACAGGAGATGGAAGAGATGCACGGGGTGGGAGGCAGTATGGGGAGGGGTGCACAGATCTTCCATGCCTTCTCCGGGAGCCCCACCCTTCCAACACCTTGATGTGTTCACCAACCCGGAAGCCTCCAGAACCCGTTCTTAGGGTTTTTATGGAGGGTCTGTGGTTGATTAAATCATGGGCTATTGGTGACTGAACTCAGTCTCCACCCCCCACCCACTCCCTGGCAGTGTAGGGGTGCGGCTGAAAGCACCAGTCTTGAATCTCAAGGTTCATTCTTGTGGCAACCAGCCCCCAGCCTCCAAGAGTCACTTTATTAGCATGAGCTCAGGTACCTTTGGGCCAGGGCTTATGAATAACAAAAGCGGCTCCTCTCACCCCTGTCAGGAACTTGCAAGACTCTTAGCAGCTCCTGTGCCAGGAACACAACAGAGACCAAATAGATGTATTTCTTACTGAATCACAGTATTTCAGGGATTATGGGAAGAAGAGCGGACTTGTGGCCGGGATGCTGTCTAGAGCTGCAGGTGTCTACTGGGCTTCTGGAGACCCTGGAGAGGCAGATGGGGTCCGA
This sequence comes from Stenella coeruleoalba, assembly GCF_951394435.1. NCBI lineage: Eukaryota > Metazoa > Chordata > Mammalia > Artiodactyla > Delphinidae > Stenella > Stenella coeruleoalba. The sequence continues at coordinate 8,306,679 of NC_137159.1, read as the reverse complement.
GCAGAGGTCTGGAATGCAGGGATAACGTTGTCAGCGTGTGGGTGATGGTCACGTCACATAGGCTAAAACAAAAGGTCTCCAGTGATTCTTCATGGATTTGAGAATCGACTCTAAATTCGTGAAGTTCCTCTCCCACAGTGCCCCCCTCCCCCTCCCCCCAGCTCACTCCCACTCAGGGCCTGGGTCTCAGCACAGGCACCACAGGCCTGGCATCGCTCCCTCTGCCCTCCCCTGAGCCTCTCCTGCCTGCCCCCGGGGTCCTCTGTCTCTCAGAGCAGTTGTCATATTGAGTCACCACACAGGGGGCCACGCTGCCTCTGCCACGGTACCTGACTTTCTCTTCTGTGTGTCCCCCGGGGCATATCTGGTCCCCGGGTCCTGGTGGTTGATCAGTAAATATTTGTCAAGAGAAGACATTGGAAATGAGATTTCTGAGGCTTGCCATGAAAATCCCAGTGTTGGGCTTCCCTGGTGGCGCAGTGGTTAAGAATCCACCTGCCGATGCAGGGGACACAGGTTCGAGCCCTGGCCCGGGAAGATCCCACATGCCGCAGAGCAACTAAGCCTGTGTGCCACAACTACTGAGCCTGCGCTCTAGAGCCCGCGAGCCACAACTACCCAGCCCACGTGCCACAACTACTGAAGCCCGCGCACCTAGACCCCATGCTCCGCAACAAGAGAAGCCACCGCAATGAGAATCCCGCGCACCACAACGAAGACTAGCCCCCACTTGCCGCCACTAGAGAAAACCCGCGCAGCAGAGAAGGCCCAACGCAGCCAAAAATAAATAAATTAATTAAAAATTAAAAAAAAAAAGAAAATCTCAGTGTTGCTGGTGTTGGAAGCGTCTGGTCTCTGGAGTCCCAGTCTCTCCTGGATGCTGTGAACTCAGGGAGACGTGAGGACGTTCAGAGATGCCAGGCTCCCCGGGACGCCATGAACACGTACCTGCTTGTCCCCTTGGGGTCAGCTTCCCCATTTCTGGCCACATTTCAAACGTGTCCCAAAAGCCTGACCCCTTGGCGAGAACTTCCCCAGCCCCACCCCGGGCAAATACACAGCCATCACCACCCCACACTCGCTGACACTCTCCCGGGACTGTCTTTGGAGCACAGGCTCTACGTTAGTATTATTTTTATACTGTGCATCCGTTTACGGCTTGATGACATACAGCAAAGTGCTGACCCGCCTCCTCACGAGAGTGTCGTAGCTCTCAGACTGTGAACTGCTCTGGCAGGGAGGCGGGGAAGTGACTTTGGGATTTAGCTGCTGGCCTGGGGCCTTCTGCTGTAACTCAAGGATTCCCTCGGGGGAGTTACAACCCTGGCGACAGGAAAGAACGTCCCTTCATTCCAGATTTACAATGTAGGGCCGTGCTAAGTGCCTAGCAGGACAGAGCTCGTCACATCCCCAGCACCAGGTATCAGCTATTCAAATCGGGTAGGAGATGTCAGTCCCTGTGGTTGATCAAGCTGGATTCCTCGCTCACTGTCAAAGTGCCTGCAGAGGACCCTGGGACGACAATGGCCTTGAGAGGCCAGGAAGGTCCAGGTACCCTGCCGGCCCTCCCGCCCCACCCTGGGCCCACCCTGGGCAGTCCCCTGCAGGCGGCCCTCTGGCAAAGGAGGAAGCAATCGTGGCCTAGGCCCCAGAAGGCTGGCTCTCCGAGCAACCCTGCAGGGCTGTGGTCTAGTGGTAGTGAAGGTGTAGGACAGGAGAAGGCCCAGGACCGTGTGTGTTTTACAGACTTGGCTCACTTCAGAGGCCTCGAGATACAATCTGGGAGAACGATGGTCGGCTGTCCACGTTGGGAGGGAAGGGGCCAGTCCTGATTTCCTCCCCCTCCCAAGCCCTCTCCTCTGAGCTGGAGGCAAACCCCCAACAGCCCTGGGTGAGCACTTACCCCTCTCAGAGCTGGCTGCGAACCAGAGGCAATTCCCAGGTCAAATTAAACACACCGCCTTGCTCTGGCCTCTGGTTTTACAGCCGAGGTCACTGTCACGTCCTCGCAGGGCCTGCACGGCTCCACCCACAGGTCTGAAGCGTGGCTGACCTCACCCCTCAGGGAACATACCTTCTTGTCCGCCAGGCTTCACCAACCTGTTCTGAAGTGGGGAGCATGATCGCTTGTAAACTATCCGTCTGGGCAACCCCTTCAAGGTATCATTCCAAAATAAAATGTGTGTGGACGCACAAGACAGCTATTGCCCTTGGAATATACCATTAGAAATCGCTGTTAGGGGGTGTAGTAGGGTTTCTCCACAGAAACAAAACCAATAGGATTGACTGAGTGACAGATTGATTGATTAAAAGGAACTGGCTCCCATGATTCCAGAGGCTGAGAAGGCCCACAGTCTGCTGTCTACCAGAGACTCAGAAAGGCTGGCATGTAGTTAGAAGGCCGAAGACTGGAGAGCGATGGGGTAGCTTCCAATCGGAGTCTGAAGGCCTGAGAGCAGGCGCACCGAGGCCGGCAGAGCCACATCCCAGCTCAGGAGCGGGGCGGGGAGGCCAAATCAACCCTCCCTCTGCCATTTTGTCCCTGTTCAGGCCTCCACAGACTGGATGCTGCCCACACTGTGGCGGGGGGCGGGGGGGCATCTGCTTTACTTAATCCACCAACTCAGATTCGAATCTCTTCCGGAAACATCTTCACAGACATGGCCACACGTGACCAGGCATCCCATGATCCAATCAAACTGACACGTCATGGTGTTTTTTCTCCCTCAAAGTGGCTGAAATAAAGGTTAGGCCGTGTCCATTTTACACTTTCATGAAATCCAAACGAGTGAACATGCACACGCTCTGGCATTTTCGAAGCCGATTTCCCAGCCTGGCATGTCCCTATGGCAGTACCCAGAGCTGCTTTTCATGCCACCGGCCCAAAGGGTCATCAAAGTGCAAGCTGAGCAGTGACAGTTTGCAGCTGGTATTTAAGTGGTGCATTATGGGGAAAAAAATGCCCTTTGGTTTCTTTCTTATTTTAAGTAACATTCTCAGCAGCCTGTTCATGTTTCGTGGGCAGGGGAGGTATCAATAAATATTGTGAAAAACACAGTTGTATACCTTCCAAGGCCTCAATCATCACGGCAGTTATCAACGGCCCCAAAAGGCATCGGCACTAAATCAAGTGGCTTCAGAAATGCAGTAAGAAGTCTGTAGTTGAGGGAGATCAGCTCGGTGCTTTGTGACCACCTAGCGGGGTGGGATAGGGAGGGAGGGAGGGAAGGAGATACAAGAGGGAAGAGATATGGGAACATATGTATATGTATAACTGATTCACTTTGTGATAAAGCAGAAACGAACACACCATTGTAAAGCAATTATACTCCAATAAAGATGTTAAAAAAAAAAAGAAGTCTGTAGTCGAGTCTTTCCAGAAGAAATGTGAACTACAAATCAATTGGCCTCAACCAATTCATTTACTTAATTTATCCCTTGACTTTATGAAGGGATCCAATTAATTTAAAGATGCTTCATTAGATCTGGCTGCTCTGAATGTTCTTTCACTGAGAACATTAAGTTCCCGGAACTAATGACTCACACATCTTATATTTCTGTGCATCCTGTTCAGCCCCTTGAACCCAGTTTTCTCCAACTCAGAAGGTCAAGGGATTAACTCCTTCAGCACCTTAGAAGGGACACTTACTCAGTGCCACTTAGGCTGTTGACCTCATGTGTAGCTTTCTAGGCTGATAAAATGACAAATGATAACAATATACAGGGAGGAAGGAGAAACCAGTTCTGCCTAATGGACTAATAATATTCTTTCAAACATTCCTAGGAAATGAAGAATCACTTGCTCTTTGGAGAAGGGGAAACCCAGGTTAAAATTCTGCCTTGGAAACCTTTCCAAACTAGCAAATCTCTTTTGTAGAAGTACTCTTCCTTCTATTCAGGCAATGGAAAAATATTTCTGTTTTATGAGATTATCCATATTGTCTATTTGTAGGAATTACTTGGCTTAAAATTTTGCCAAAGGGAAATCCACCTTGTGTATTTCATCCAGTGGAGAAATGTACCTTCCAGCTTCAGGTTTTCTAGGTTGCCTCCTTCCCACAATTCCCCTGAGAATACTGTAAAATGGAGTCGAAAATAGAATAATTCCACAAGCGAGCTGACAGCAGGAGTGCCAGCAGCAGATCAGATGTTGATATACTTCTGGAAGGTGGAAAGTGGATGCGATGACATTGCTGAATTACCTACAGCAGAGTGAGCCACAGCTCAGATGATGCAGAAGAGAAAACGAGCCCTTATCTTGGCTCCCAAAGACTTCTAGGTTCAGATTTCACAGGGCACAAAACCACACTGGTGGAAAGAGGGGTTGAAATTAGCCTGATTCTACAAAGGTCTCTGAAGAACTGCAGCCCCACTGAGCAGTTCCGTCACAGTGCCAACTCTGAATATTATTCCTGCTAAATCAGGAGAGCTGCCCTCTAAGAACTGCATGGTGGGGTGGGTGGGTTAGGGTTAGGCCCCAGTGTGGATGTTGGTGCCCCACCCCAGAGGAAAGTCCTCCTTATTTGAGCTTTCTGCAGGTGAGAGGGACTAAACATCTGTTTCCTGCCCGTGCACCCTAAAATTGAACCTACCATTTGAACCTCCCTGTCCAGGAACTTCCCTGTCCAGGAAGCTACCAGTTGAACTTCCACGTCCAGACCTACCAGTTGGTCTATCTGTTCTGGAAGGGGAGTGTGGGGAGAAAAGGGTTATCCAAGTACAGAGGTACCCACAACACACTCCCTAGATCAACCAGTCTGGCTTTCATCCATAAATACAAATGGACAACCAAGATAGCCTTGAGGAAAAGCAACAGCCTCAAAGAAAAGAACCAAGATAAGTAAACCGAGGATGGTTTCCAGGGGAAGGAGAGAGAATTCAGGAAATGGAAGCCATAACATAGATCAATGGAACAGAACAGAGAGCCCAGAAATAAACTCATGCACTTACGGTCAATTAATCTACGACAAAGAAGGCAAGACTATACAATGGAGAAAAGACAGTCCAATAAGTGGTGCTGGGAAAACTGGACAGCTACACGTAAAAGAATGAAATTAGAACATTCTCTAACACCATATATTGGGTTGGCCAAAAAGTGCCTTTGTTTTTTAAGTAAAAATAAAAGACACATTTTTCATTTTCACCAAGAACTTTATTGAACAACGTATTCACCCTTTTGTTCCACTACCTTCTGCCATTTTTCAGGCAACTTCATAATTCGATCTTCCCAAAACTTTTAATCTTTTTGAGCAAAGAACTGTTCCAGGTGCCTTTTACAGTCTTCCAGGAAATTGAAATTTTTTCAACTAAGAGAATTTTGTAAAGATGGAAATAAATGGAAATCTGCAGGTGCAATGTCTGGTGAATATGGCGGATGAATCAGAACTTCCCGGCCAACCTGTAACAGTTTTTGCCTGGTCATCAAAGAAACGTGCGGTCTTGCGTTATCCTGATGGAAGATTATGCGTTTTCTGTTGACTAATTCCAGACGCTTTTTCGTGGAGTGCTGCTTTCAGTTGGTCTATTTGGGGGCAGTACTTGTTGGAATTAATCGTTCGGTTTTCCGGAAGGAGTTCATAATACAGGACTCCCTTCCAATCCCACCATATACACAACATCAACTGCTTTGGATGAAGACCAGCCCTTGTTGTGGTTGGTGGTGGTTCATTTCGCTTGCCTCACGATCTCTTCCATTCCACATGGTTGTACAGTATCCACTTTTCATTGCCCGTCACAATTTGTTTTAAAAACGGAACGTTTTCATTACGTTTAAGTAGAAAACAGCATGCGGAAATACGGTCAAGAAGGTTTTTTTTGCTTAACTTATGTGGTACCCAAACATCAAAGTAATTCAAATATCCAAGCAGGTGCAAATGATTTTCAACACTTGATTTGGATATTTTGAGCATGTCCGCTATCTCCCACATGGTATAATGTTGAGTGTTCTCAATTAATGTCTCGATTTGATCCCTAACAACTTCAGCTGGTCTACCCGACTGTGGAGCATTGTCCAGCGAGAAATGTCCAGCACGAAACTTCGCAAAGCACTTTTCACATGTTTGATCAGTCACAGCTCCTTCTACATACACTGCACAAATCTTTTCTTGTGTTTCAGTTGCGTCTTTACCTTTCTTGAAATAATGAAGCATAATATGCCGAAAATGTTGCTCTTTTTCTTCCATCTTCAATATTAAAATGGCCACACAAAAATTCACCAATTTTGGTAAGTCTTTTTTTTTTTAAATGCACACTGATCTGACAGCTATTACACACAATCTAACAAAATTGTTTTGAATGAAGTTAAAGACAACTAAGTGCTACTAGAGCCATCTTATGGAAAAAAATCAAACGAACCTTTTGGTCAACCCAATACAAAAATAAACTTAAAATGGATTAAAGACCTAAATGTAAGACCAGAAACCATAAAGGTTTCTAGAGGAAAACATATGCAGAACACTCTTTGATATAAATCACAGCAATATTTTTTCATCTGTCTCCTGAAGTAAAGGAAATAAAATTTAAAAAAACAAATGAGACCTAATTAAACTTGAAAGCTTTTGCACAGCAAAGGAAATCATCCACAAAAGAGAAAGACAACCTACTGAATGGGAGAAAATATCTGCAAATGATATGACCAATAAGGGATTAATATCCAACATATATAAACAGCTCATACAACTCAACATCAAAAACATAAACAACCCAATTTAAAAAAGGGCAGAAGAACTGAATAGACATTTTTCCAAAGAGTAAATGCAGATGGCCAACATGAAAAGATGCTCAACATCACTAATCATCAGGGAAATGCAAATCAAAATCACAATGAGCTATCACCTCACACCTGTCAATGGCTTTCATCAAAAAGGATACAAATAACAAATGTTGGTGAGGCTGTGGAGAAAAAGGAACAGCTGTGCACTGTTGGTGGGAAGGTAAATTGGTGCAGCCACTGTGGAAAACAAAAATAACTAAAAATAGAACTACCATATGATCCAGCAATTCCACTCCTGGGTATATATCTGGAGAAAATGAAAACACTGACTTGAAAAGATATATGCATCCCAATGTTCATGGCTCCGTTATTTACAATAACCAAGATATGGAAGTAACCTGAGTGTCCATCAAAAGATGAATGGATACAAAAGATGTGACATATATGATACACACACACACACACACACACACACACACACACACGTACAATGGAATACTACTCAGCCATAAAAAAGCATGAAAATTTGTCCTTTGTAGCAACATGGATGGACTTGGAGGGTATTATGCTAAGTGAAGTAAGTCACACAGGGAAAGACAAATACTGTATGATATCACTTATATGTGGGATCTAAAAAATACAACAGACTAGTGAATATAATGAAAAAGAAGCAGACTCACAGACACAGAGAACAAGCTAGTGGTTGCCAGTGGGGAGAGGGGAGAGGGGAGGAGCAATATAGGGGTAGGGGATTAAAAGGTACAAACTACTATGTATAAAATAAGCTACAAGGATAGGACTTCCCTGGTGGCACAGCGGTTAAGACTCTGCCTGCCAATGCAGGGGACACGGGTTCGAGCCCTGCTCCAGGAAGATCCCACATGCCGTGGAGCAACTAAGCCCATGCACCCCAACTACTGAGCCTGCGCTCTAGAGCTCAAGTGCCAAAACTACTGAGCCTGCGAGCCACAACTACTGAAGCCCGCGTGCCTAGAGCCCGTGCTCCACAACAAGAGAAGCCACTGCAATGAGAAGCCCGTGCACCGCAATGAAGAGTAGCCCCCACATGCCACAACTAGAGAAAGCCCGTGCGTGGCAACGAAGACCCAACGCAGCCGAAAATAAAATAAATAAACAATATTTTATAATAACTATAAATAGAGTATGTTGATGAAAATTCAATTACTATCAAGAAGAAAAAAGGAAATTTTATTCCAGCCAAACTGAGGATTATAACCCAGGAAGCAGATTCTCAGACAGCTCTGAAAACTGTTCTGCCTGTTAGAAGTCAAAGGCTTAGTCATATTCATTTTTGAGACAAGGGATCGTACATCAAAATGACATACCGATATTTTACATAAAGGTCACCAACAGTACATAATCCAGGTAAGCACGTACAAAGCGAGTAGCAAGTCACCATGACCCCCTACAGAGCTGGGAAAGAATGCTGTTCTTTTAAGAAGTTACATTGCTAGCATCAGAAGAAAGAAAGAAAAATTGTCTTTACAGTTAAGCAGGCACTCCCATCTTTGGGGAGCTCTGGTTAACGTGTAATGCAGATACACACTGCACATTAGGGAGGAAGAAGGCTCAAACAAGCACAGAGAGAGAATTTTATGTTTAATTTTTTTCTTGTCCTACCTTAAAATATAAATTTTATTCCATCAAGTATAACCTTTAGAAATTGTAAATCGCTATACTGTATACCTGTAACTTATATAATATTGTACATCAACTATACTTTAATAAAAAAATTAATTAAAAAAAAAAGAAAGAAATGGAAGTCTCAGAACTCTGTGTGAGGACATTTTCCCCATGAAACAAGAATAGGTGAACCTGAAAAAGGAGAAGAGAACAAGAATTCTTGAAGATCGATGATAGGATTTTCAGGATAAGACTGCAAACTAAAGTGCAGTATGATTTTGAGTGTTTGCTGGAGTATAAGAAAAAACAATCCACATGGCTTTGATGCTTGGAACATTGTGGAGAGATGGATTTAGTCCCAGAGGATTATGTTTATTTCTCCAATCACACTAATTGGTTCTATAGTGATTAATATTTACATAGTTAAAATGCTGTAAATGCTGTTTCTTAGTTTGTAATTTTTAGAATCTGGCAGAGCACCAAAGATATAATTAATTTACAAAATGAATGTAAACATTATAACAAGGGCATTGTAAAAGTAACATTGTAACTGACAGTGATCAGGAAAGGATGGGGAGGAGTATAGGGGAGGGGATGATCAAGAGAAATGGTGTCCTGTTAATGGAAAAAGAAAGAGCAAAATTATAAAAGAAAAATTATAAATATATATGTTTATAAGATAGAAGCCTTAGGGAGTAATGTAGGGTACACGTAATGTGAGTCAGGCAATTTTCCCGTATTTCATAGGGGGGACTCAGTAGATGCCATGCAAAATTTAAAAATCAAGAAATAGAGTTATACACATATTATCTAGAATTATGGGTTTCGCCACCCAAAGAATACAGAAAATGGCCTCTGGGAGTGCAAGGCTTTGATTTTTCATTTCAAATTATTCTATAGCTCAAGAGTCAACAAATTATGATCCACAGGATTGCTGCCTGTTTTTGTAAATGAAGTTTTACTGGGACACAGTCACACTCATTTGTATTACCTATGGCTGATTTTGTGTTAATGATGGCAGAGCTGAGTAATTGTAACAAAAGTTGTATGGCCTGCAAGCCTAAAATACTCGCTATCTGGCCTTTTACAGGAAACGTTTGCTGACCTCTGCTATAAGTTATGATTTTTAAAACTGTGTGCATGCTTATCTTGAGTTGTAAAAAAGAAAACACAAGTGGGGGAAAATACTAAACTTCCTAATTTTCAACACCTATTTCCAAACTGCTATAAACTTGAACTCTAGGTCATAAAAATCTCCATTTTATTTTTAGTTAAAGACTGTTATTTTAAAATCTTCTTTTTATTCCTAAATTACATTGTCTCTAATCACATGCATTTGATCTTGGAAATGGATTATTTACCATGGAAGCCATAAGAAGATGTGGAAACAGAGAGGAATTTGGTTGTTGTTTGCTTATTTTCTTCTTCCAACAAAAAGCCCAGTTTTCCAGGTCTTTAGAAAATCAGGTTTTGATTTCTTCCTCATGAAAATTTTGTAAAAAGTCTTTTTATGTAAAAGGAAGTACAAGTGAGAGAAATCAAAGAAAACAGGGATTGTAAGTAGGACTCTACTCCCCAGAAACCAGATAATAAATACTAGAACCCAGTAGATTAAGGACATACGGATAGGAATGTTTCCAAGTGTGGCTGAAAGGAGCCCACAGTATTAACAACTTATTGACTAACACTTGTTTACTGTGAGAAAACAACTTATACACCATGATCTGAAGTCATAATGAAGATATAAAGGTAAAAACTATAGTCTTGGAGGCATTAACTCTACGTGGAGGTGCCTTTACTCTGACAGAAAATTTTTTTCCAGTTTTTTTTTAATTAATTAATTAATTTATTTTTGGCTGCATTGGGTCTTCATTGCTGTGCGTGGGCTTTCTCTAGTTGAGCTGAGCAGGGGCTACTCTTGGTTGTGGTGTACGGGCTTCTCATTGCAGTGGCTTCTCTTGTTGCAGAGCACAGGCTCCAGGCATGCGGGCATCAGTAGTTGCAGCATGCGGGCTCAGTAGTTGTGGCACACGGGTTCTAGGGCGCAGGCTCAGTAGTTGTGGCGCATGAGCTTAGTTGCTCCGCAGCATGTGGGATCTTCCCAGAGCAGGGCTTGAACCTATGTCCCCTGCATTGGCAGGCGGATTCTTAACCACTGCGCCACCGGGGAAGCCCAGTTCTGGCTTTCGATGCATGAAGATGACAGGAAAAACTGGAAATCTGATTTGTTTGTTTTCTTCCCAGGGCATTGTGTTAATTAAAATGCCAATGCAGACTTCCAGTTTCGGCCCAGAGGTGTAGAGAGCTTGAAAGAGAGTGGTTACCACACTTTCAATAAGAAAATAGCAAGGCACACCACAAATTAATGACTTATCTTGGTCGCATTAGAGAACTGAGGTTGCAAGACAAACAATTTACCTGAAATCTGGAGAGAGACAGATGCTTGCTAGGAGAAAAAGGACACAAGCATTTGCTTACCTAGAACAGAAGCCACTGAACACTTATAGGTCACTATGATGATTCAGTTAGAAATTCTGAACAAATTGCTAACAGCCGAATGGAAGCTAATATAAGAGAGGCTTCTCTTGCAGGATTCCCCCCCCCCCCCAGGAATTCCACCAGGTGACTGTAGAAAGGATTAGAAAAGATTTCTGAGAAAACTCTCCTGTGTTACTGACTGAGAGAGGCGAACATGAGCCACTGACGAAATTGGCTGACCCACATCCCATATCTTCCCTGGAGAACAAAAGCCTTAATATGTGGAGGGAAGGGTGACAAAAACGGTACCCTAAGGTCATCAGTGGAAGCCTGCTGCAGGTAGGGAAGAACAGAAAATAAAACGCTCTACCCCTGGGGGAGGGACAGGAATTCTTGTGAAGGTTGCACCTCTGAGACCCAGGTTTACAGGGTTTCCTAAGACTGAGGCTTAATCAGAATATCAGAGAATGACCCACCTACCCTGTTCCCTCACATATGCTAGCAAGCATCCAATAAAAACTAATGGTGGAATACATCAGGGAGAACTATATGAGATCGATTCTCTCTGGGGAGTAGCAGGAAGATCCAAAACCAAATGGAGAGCACAAATTCAGAAAAACTCACTGGCAAATTAGCCCACAGCATAAATATAGATTGCTAGAGGGACTTGAAGCCTCTAGTGCAGTGAAGGTGGCTAAACCAATCAGAAACTCCAAACCAGCCCAATTCCTGACTAGAGTAACACAACTCACCACCCTAAGTCTGAGGAGAAGGAAAGGCAGGTCCATCTTGAAACATAAAAAATACTTAGCTTAGTATCTATTGTCCTATTCAGCATTTCCAACTTCCAATAAAAAAATTATGTGCACACAAAAAGACAAGAAAACACAGTCTGAAGAGATGAAACAATCATGAGAACCAGACTCACATGCGTTGAATTATCAGACATTAACTATGATTAATATTTTAAAAGACCTAAAAGAAAAAGTAGATACCATGCAAGGTAAATTCAGCAGAGGAATAGAAACCATGAAAAAGAATCAAATTAAAATGCTAAAAAGGGACTTCCCTGGTGATCCAGTGGTGAAGAATCTGCCTTCCAATGCAGGGGACATAAGTTCGATCTCTGATTGGGGAACTAAGATCCCACATGCCACAGAGCAACTAAGCCTGCACACCACAACTACTGAGCTCGTGTGCCTCAACGAGAGAGCCAGCGTGCCGCAAACTACAGAGCCCACGTGCTCTAGAGACTGCATGCCACAACTACAGAGCCCACGACCCCTTCAGTCCCATGTGCCACAACTAAAGAGAAGCCCGCACACCACAACTAGAGAGAAACCTGAGCAGACCGCACACCATAACGAAAAGATCCCGCACGCCTCAACAAAGATCCTGTGTGCCACAACTAAGACCCGATGCAGCAAAAAAAAAAAAAAGAAAGAAAGAAAGAAAAGGAAAATAAATGGATAAAATATATTTTTAAAAGTGCTAAAAATTTTTTAAAAAAACCCATAGTAATGGGAATAAAAAGGGCTTTTGGGTTCATCATTAGAATTGACTGAATTAAGTGAAGAATGAACTTGAAGACATTTAATAGAAATTACACAAACTGAAACCAAAGAGAAAAAGAGTGAAAACAAAGAACAGATCATGCCACAACTAAGAAGTCCACATGCCACAACTAAGAGTCCACATGCCACAAGAAGTCCGCATGCCGCAAGAAGTCCACATACCACAACAAAGATCCTCTGTGCTGCAACTAAGACCCGGTGCAGCCAAAATAATTAATCAATTAATTAATTAAAAAATAGAAGAAATATATCATCACTAGATAATGGCCCCAAAGGGGAAAAAAAAGAACAGATCATTCTAAAGCATGGGACATTATCAGACATAAGCGTAATTTGAATCACAGAAGGAGAAGAAAGAGAAGATGGGCAGAAGAAATATTTGAAAAGAAAAAAAGGCTGAGAATTGTCCAAAATTAGTGACAGACACAAAATCACAGATCCAAGAATATCAGAGAAAAACAAAAGGATAAATACCACAAACAAACAAACATACCTAGATATATCACATACAGACTGCTGAAAACCAAAGACAAAGGGAAAATCTTAAAGGCAGTCAAGAAAATAAATATATTATCTACACTGGAACAAGGGTAAGAACTACAACATACTTGTCAGAAACCATGCAAGCCAGAAGACAATGTATTAACATCTTTAAAGTTCTGGGAGAAAAATCTCACAATTCAAAACCCTATACCAAGTTAAAATAGCCTTAAAAAAATGAAAGATATGCAAAATCAAAACTTTCTCAGACAGGAAAATTGAGGAATTCATTGCTAGCAAACCTACCCAGCCATAAATGTTAAAGGAAGTTCTTTAGGCAGAAAGAATATGATAAAGGTCAAAAGAGCATCATAAATAAATGAAGGTAAAGTAAAATCATTTTTCTTTATTTTTATTTGCTCCAAACGATAACTGTTAAAAGCAAATATAACAGTGAAATATGTGTTTATAACATATGTAAAAGTAAAATGTATGACAACAATGGCACAAGAGGTGGGAGGGAAGAATTGAAAGTATGCTGTTATAAAATCCTTATAATACTTGTGAAATAGTATATTATTTGAAGAAAGACTCAGATTAGTTAAAATGAATATTATAAATTCTAGGGCAATGATTTTAAATGTTTTTTTCTAATCTGAGATATAATTGACATATTACATTAGTTTCAGGTGTACAACATAATATTTGTATATATTGCAAAATGACCACAATAAGTCTAGTTCACATTCATCACCACACATAGTTACAATTTTTTTTCTTGTGATGAGAACTTTTAAGATTTATCCTCTTGGCAACTTTCAGTATACAATACAGTGTTATTAACTATAGTCACCATGCTGTACATTACAGTCCCATGACTTATTTTATTATTATTATTTTTTTTTGCGGTACACGGGCCTCTCACTGTTGTGGCCTCTCCCATTGCGGAGCACAGGCTCCGGACGTGCAGGCTCAGCGGCCATGGCTCACGGGCCCAGCCGCTCCGCGGCATGTGGGATCCTCCCAGACCGGGGCACGAATCCGTGTCCCTGCATCGGCAGGCGGACTCTCAACCACTGCGCCACCAGGGAAGCCCTCCATGACTTATTTTTAAATAACTGGAAATTTGTACCCTTTGACCCCCTTCATCCATTTCATCCTCCTCCACTCCCCCCTACACCCTGCCTCTGGCAATCACCAGTCTGTTCTCTGTATCTGTGAGCTCCCTTTTATTTTGTTTTTGTTTTAGATTCCACATATAAGTGAGATCATATGGTATTTGTCTTTCCCTGTCTGACTTATTTCACTCAGCATAATGCCCTCAAGGTCCATCTACATTGTCACAAATGTCAAGATTTCATATATATCACATTCTCTTTATCAATTCAAAAATCTGTTTTTTTAAAAGAAATAATAAGTCACTAGAGGAGATAAAATTGAACCATAAAAAAATACTGAAACCCAGAGAAGACTGTAAAAGAGGAAAAAAGAACAAAAAACAAGTGGAACAAATAGAAAACAGCTAGTAAAATGGTAAATTTTAATGCAACCATATCAATAATCAGTTAAAATATGAATGGTCCAAACATATCAGTTAAAAGACTGAGATTGAACAAAAAAAGCATGCCTCAACTATATGCTATCTACAATAAACCCACTTTAAATATAAAGTCATGCACTGGTTAAAAGTAAAAGGATGGAGAAAGATATACAAACACTAACCAAAAGCAAGTTGGAGTTGCTATATTAATTTTAAAGTAAACTTCACAGCAAGGAAGATTATTAGGGTTAAAGAGATATTACATAGTGATAAAGGAGTCAAATATCCAAGAAGACGTAATAATCGTATATGTGTCTGCCTCTAACAACAGAGCTTCAAAATACACAAGGCCATTGGGCTTCCCTGGTGGCGCAGTGGCGGAGAGTCCGCCTGCCGATGCAGGGGACACGGGTTCGTGCCCCGGTCTGGGAGGATCCCACGTGCCGCGGAGCGGCTGGGCCCGTGAGCCATGGCCGCTGAGCCTGCGCGTCGGGAGCCTGTGCTCCGCAATGGGAGAGGCCACAACAGTGAGAGGCCCGCGTACCGCAAAAAAAAAAAAAAAAAAAAAAAAAAAAAGTAATATTGGGGCTTCCCTGGTGGCGCAGTGGTTGAGAGTCCGCCTGCCGATGCAGGGGACGTGGGTTCGTGCCCCGGTCCGGGAAGATCCCACATGCCACGGAGCGGCTGGGCCCGTGAGCCATGGCTGCTGAGCCTGCACGTCCGGAGCCTGTGCTCCGCAACGGAAGAGGCCACAACAGTGAGAGGCCCACATACCGCAAAAAAAAAAAAAAAAAAAAAAAAAAAAAAAAAATATATATATATATATATATATATATACACATATACACACAAGGCCAAAACAAATAGATTTGAAAGAAGACATAGGCAAA
This sequence comes from Stenella coeruleoalba, assembly GCF_951394435.1. NCBI lineage: Eukaryota > Metazoa > Chordata > Mammalia > Artiodactyla > Delphinidae > Stenella > Stenella coeruleoalba. Next base: position 8,291,361 of record NC_137159.1, on the reverse strand, counting down.
TAGGCTATTAGAGTTGGAGAGTTCAATCCTCCTCTTTCAGCGTATGATAGGACAAGGAGGCAGAAAATTGTAAGGATATAAATGACCCAAACAACACTATCAACCAACTTGACTTAATTGACATTTACAAAAATTCCACCCAACAACAGCATTTCCTGCGTGCGCATGGAACACTGATGAAGAACATTCACCGTGTCTGGGGCCACCAAATGCCAACATAAAGGCTGCATTCCACATACCGAGTAGTTTTGGTCTGATAGGCACCAGAGAAGAGCAGCCTTGGGTAGTCTGAAAAACTCCCCTTGGAATTTCTGATTCTTTTACCTACCTCCTCCTTTATCTCCCCCTGCCCTCCCACTCCAACTAAGAACCTTTGGGCTGGACTCTGACAAGCAGGGAATGAATGAAGGTGAGGTGTGTGTAACTAGAATGTTGTTTTCTGATAGACTGACCCTGCACGGAAACATCCGTGTTGCTAAATACCTTGTTTATTCCTCCATCAGCAAACATTAACTAAGCATCTACCCTGCACCAGGTACACCACTCTGCCGGATACTGCTGAGGGCACAAAGTCACCAGTAAAAGATGGCACTGTCAGGGCTGATGGGAACCTTGCAAATGGAACCTGCATCTTCCAGACTGAACCAAAGGAATGTCCTGAGAACCAGTAAGGGGCACAGAGACCAAAGTATCAGAAATTAGAGAGAAAGAATTAAAAACTGAGGATTGTTCTCTTTTTAAAATAAACAATCACCTGCCAGAAGTATCAAAGCTTTTTCTCAAGATAATAAGTTGACCTTGTTTGTGGCTCACCACAAAGGCTTAGAGTGGGTGAGACCCAAGAGGTCACTTCTCCCAGCCCAGACCCAGAGAGGCAACCCCAGCTCTAAATGTAGACCCCACTAGTTATGTGCGTTAGTTTGCTTGAGCTGTCATAACAAAGCACCAGAGACTAGGTGCCTTAAACAAGAAATTTATTTTATCATGACTCTGGAGGACACAAGTCCAAGATCAAGGTACCGGTAGGATTGGTTTTTTCGGAGCTCTCTCCCCCTGGCTTGTAGACGGTGCCTTCTCTCTGTGTGGTCACACGGTCTTCCCTCTGTGTGCGTCTGTGCTCTAATCTCTTCTTATTAGGACACCAGTCGTATTGTATAACGGCCCACCACAGTGAAATCATTCAACTTCATGAAGATAGGCCTTCTTTAAAGGCCTATTGCCAAAGACAGTCACATTCTGAGATACTGGGGGGTTGGGACTTCAACATTTGAATTAGGGGACACAATTAAGCCTATAATAGCTTGGAAGCCCAGCACCCACTGGGAAGAGACCATAAACAGAAGAGAGCTCTGGAAACCCGCTGCAGCCTGTGCAGACGTGGACAGTGGATGCACAGAACGGCAGCCTATCAGGGCAGGAGCTGCTGGGACTTCCAGGGTCCCTGGCTGACCCAAGACATGTCTGGCTCCAACCACTGCCAGGAAAGTCGGCTCCAACTTGGCGCCTTTGAAGCTAGTGCCCAGGCCCACACCCTTCGTAAATTTTCCAGGGGCTCGAAGCATTTCAGCACCCGCAGTGGACAGAGTTCCAAGAGGCAAGGCAATGTGAGGTGAGGGCTCCTGAGGGCTGCCCTGCACTCAGCACGGTTGTGAGCATCCGGACTCTGCCCCCTGCTCCGCCCTCGTGGGAGCCCGGGAAGGCCACCTGATGGGAGGGCCTGAGCCTTACGGATGAGCTGGTCGATGAAGTGGGGGGAGTGGTAGACAGTGGAAACAATCTGTTCATCTCCCTCCTCCCCCTCCTTTGGGAAGAAAGATGGAGCATCTCAATTTAAAGCCTTCAGCTTCTGAAGGATTGGGTTTATTTTGTCTAAAGGACTCCCTAATGACTTGCCTCTAGTTTCCTTTGTCTTGGTAGCAATTCTGCATTTTCCTAAGTTTGATACCAGAATTCTTTTTTTAAAATAAATTTACTTATGTATTTATTTATTTTTGGCTGCGTTGGGTCTTCATTGCTGCGCGCAGGCTTTCTCTAGTGGCGGCGAGCGGGGTCTACTCTTTGTTGTGGTGCACAGGCTTCTCATTGCAGTGGCTTCTCTTGTTGCGGAGCATGGGCTCTAGGTGCGCGGGCTTCAGTAGTCGTGGTGCGTGGGCTCAGTAGTTGTGGCTCGAGAGCTCTGAAGTGTAGGCTCGGTAGTTGTGGCGCACGGGCTTAGGTGCTCCGTGGCATGTGGGATCTTCCCGGACCAGGGCTCGAACCCGTGTCCCCTGCATTGGCAGGCGGATTCTTAACCACTGTGCCACCAGGGAAGCCCAATACCAGAATTCTTATCCCTGTGGGGAATCTTCCAGGGGCAACTTGTTCTTTATTGGATAGTGAGCTAAACGGTGACTTTCTGTTTTCTCAAAATGTAATAGCAACTGTCAAGCTAGGCCCTCGGCAGGGAGGTTTGCTCATGCTCAGGGCTGTGCAGGTCTGGAGGCCTCTGGCCTCCCTGCAGATACTTCTGGGTGCTTTTAGGAGAAGTCAATAAGCAAACTCCTGGAGGACACCCTGCAACCAGCCTGACGGTTGCTGTTTTTGAGAATCTTTTGGGCATCACAAACACATGTCTCCCTTATTTCCATGCTAATGAGGATACCTTCCCTACGGAGGAGGCAGGAAGGAAGCTAGAGCACGTGGATAAAGTAAATGTCAACCACTGCCTGAACACCTGTGCTATTACCCAAAACACATGCGTTCAGCTTGCATTACTTCTGCTCTTTGGCCCTGAAAAGCCTATTTGCTAGAGATGATTTTCATCCACCAAGGAATAAGTATCTCTGTCCACATGGGAGTTACACAGAACCGACCAGAAGATTTAGTCCTTGGTTGGGGGGCAGGTCTGGATCCCTCTCTCCATCACATACATCTCTAGAGAGGACTGGGAAGAACCATCTTCCGACTGGCTGGTTCCACCTGGCCTCCTTCTCCGGGTAATCAAAGCTTCCAAAGCACTCTGGACAACTACATTCTGCATGAAAGCCCACCTGGATGAATTTCTGGATGATTACTTCTTGGTAATAATTAGATTAAGAGCAATAATGTAACCGTATTATAAAACGAACGTAAAAGGCCCCACCTGGACCACTGCAGGTTGCAGACCCACAGTAGCTCCAGGCTGGGGAGGCCGCCCAGTCCAAAGTCCTTTCCAGGGGCGGACGTACGTACATCATCCCGGAGGGATGGCCATCCTCCCACTGCTTGCTCACCCCTGACTGGGCATCCTGTCCCATGCTAGACAACTGTGAGTGTTAAAACTTTTCTTCATCTGTCCTTCTCTTGAACATTCATTTCTGGTCCTGGTTTGCTCCCTGTGGAGTGAGAAGAAGTCAATTCTCTCTTCTTTCTTCAAACAACTGGATCGGCTTGAAGTGGAGAAAAACTTATTCATCAAAATTCCCCTCAGCAAGACGCCGCCATTTGTTTTGGAGCAATTCTGTTAAGCTGCTCGGAGTGGTGTTGTGTGTGGAGGGGTCAAGGTAGGCCTGATGCGCTTGAGATAACCAAGAGCGATCTGCCCCGCTGGCGGGGGCAGGCTATAGGATGAGGAAGCTAGAGAGGCAACGTCCCCTCCAGGAGACACCCCCACACCCCCAAATATCTAATAGGCTTGACCAAGACAAAGAACGCCAGGTGCGCGTGGACTCCTTCTGCAGACTGCTCAGGGGCCAAGTTCTGGGGAAAGACAGCAACAAGCCCCCAAAATGCACACGTCCAGGCGTGAAGGGGGCCGTGGGAACGGAAGACCCAGGGCAGGTGGGGAGGATGTAACCAGGATGTTGCCATCACCATGGGGCCTCCCCTGGCAGCTGGATCAAAACCGGGGGGCTCCTGGTTCCAGGAACGAGAACAGCCCACAAGCGCAGGCATTTTCATCCTTGTTGGAAGCCCTGGAAAGTGAGGTGCGCTTCACGAAGATCATCAATTCTCCCCACTCCCCTGCAAGTTTACTCCCATCCACGCATGAACACGCTCTTGCATGTCCCTTGTGAAAAAAACAAACCACAAACCCTCTGTTGGCTACACACCTCTCCCACCTCTAGCTACGGCCATTTCCTCAGCTTCCATTCACAGTAACAGTTCTTTTTTGTTTGTTTGTTTTTAATAAGTATGATATCAAGGACTTTTTTTTTTTAGATGTTGGGGGTAGGAGTTTATTAATTAATTTATTCCTTTTTGCTGTGTTGGGTCTTGGTTTCTGTGCGAGGGCTCTCTCTAGTTGTGGCAAGCGGGGGCCACTCTTCATCGTGGTGCGCGGGCCTCTCACTATTGTGGACTCCCTTGTTGCGGAGCACAGGCTCCAGACGCGCAGGCTCAGTAGTTGTGGCTCACGGGCCTAGTTGCTCCGTGGCATGTGGGATCCTCCCAGACCAGGGTTCGAACCCGTGTCCCCTGCATTAGCAGGCAGATTCTCAACCACTGCACCACCAGGGAAGCCCCCACAGTAACAGTTCTTGAAAGCTGAGTGTAGCTGATGTGTCAACACATTGGCTGGTCTTGGCCCACTCTACCTGTGCTTCTGCCCCCCACCAGTCCACTGAAATCGAAAAGGTCTCCTATGACCTCCATGTTCCCAGGGCCGGGGGTCACTCTCAACCCCATGTCTTGGTACGTCCCCGCCTGCACAGCTGATGCCTCCCTCTTTCTGCCAACACCTCCTCCTCCTTCACAGACCCTCCCTGTCTCCTTTGCTGGCTCCTCTTTCTCCTCAGATCAGTCTAGGGACCCTTCTCTCCCTCTTTCAGACCCCTGCATTCCTACTCCATCTAAAGCTGATGATGTCCCCGTTTATAACTTTATTTGATATTCCCCTTAGATGTTTAATGGGAATCTCAACTTGAAGGCGTGCAAAACTGAACTCCTTCTGTGGCATATCTCCCCTGTCCCCATTTCTGTAAATGATACGTAACTCATCAGGAGCTCGAAACAAAAATCTAGGTGTCATCTCCACTGCCACGCTTTCCTTTTCCAAATCATATCCACCAGCATATTGGATTTTACCCTACCTTTTAAAAGTATTTTGAATCCATCCACTTCTCTCCACCTCCCTCATGACTCTAGACCATGATGATCCCACACAGGCCACGGCAACAGCCTTCTAGCCTCCTGCTTCCACGGTGTCCCTGCGCAATCCATTCCCACCCATCAGCTACAGCCAGCTTCTTAAAATATAAAACCCATCCCCTCCCATCACTCCCCTTCACTGGAGGCAGGAGATAGATGGGCCCCAGGCTGAACAGTTTCTCCCCTGTGGACAGAAACTCCATAATGGGAGAAACCCCATAAAAGCAGGATGATGGAGGAGGCTGGGCTCTGCCCAGATAAAAGGCCATATATTCCTCATTCTCAAAGTCAAGGAGACCTCCTCGACTACACATGTGCAGAAACGCTCCTTGGAGGTCAAAAAGGGAGGGGGTGCCACCTCATAGTAAGTGATGTCAACCTATCCATAGATTCTTCACTAGAATCCGTCTTGGCTAAGAGATGCACACGCACATAGGGGAGGACCCTGAGATAAATCAAATATGGACTCAGAACAAGGCAAAGCAAGATGACTGGTCAAAGGAAACCCGGAAGAAACGTCCCATAAAAGTGATTCAAACTACTACAAAAGGGCATGATTCTCTCTCTGAGCCCACCAGGGCGTCTATCCACACGTACTATACTCTTTTTCTCCTAATAAACACTTTAATTGTTTCAGTACTTTCCACCTCTATGTGGAAATTCATTTCTACACAGCTGACAGGCCAGGGCCTTGCCACTGGCCACTGGTCCCTGGTGGTCTGGTGGCTAGAATTCAGCACTCTCACTGCCACTACGTGACCTCAATCTCTGGCCGGAAACCGAAATCCTCCTTCAAGCCACTGCAGGCCGAGGCCACCCAAGATCACACTGACTTCCCAAAGCACTCAGAACAAAATCTGTCTCCCCACATGACCTGCTTCCTGATGTCCGCACCTGCTTCTCCCCCTTGTCCTGCACGTGCCAGCTACACTGTTCCTGAACCGGCCAAGTTCAAGGGCCTGGGACTTGGTTGAGTGGTTCCCTCTTCTCCAAGTGTGCTCCCCCAGATCACTGCATGGCGCGTTCATTTTTATAATTAGGTCATCTCTCGAGCAAACCCTTTCCTAACCACCCAATCTTCAGGAGCCTTTCGGCCACAACCAAGTCCCTGTTTCAGGCTCACCATCGCACTTACTGCTGTTGTTCCGTGTTTTTCTCCGGTTTCACGGTTATTTACTCAGTGTGCCCCCACTTAAATAGAACGCATGTTGCCCATTTGCTCATCAGGGTGCCCCCAGGCCCTGGCAGAGCGCCCGCACACTGGTGTTGACTGAACGAAGTGCAGGAATGAATGGGAACACCTCACAGTCCGTGTAGGTGCTCATGATTATAAAGTACAAAAGAACCCTCACACGTTCTCCAGTCCTTTTAAGGAACTTTAGGGTGGGAATCAAGATGGCCACCAGGGAAACATCACGAGGTACGCTTGTCTCCAGGATGTATGTCTTAGTCTGGTTGGGCTGCTGTTAACAGAATGGTTGGCTTATAAACACCAGAAATTTGTTTCTCACAGTTCTGGAGGACAGGAAGTCCAAGATCCAGGTGCCAGCAGACCCAGTGTCTAGTGAAAGCCCTCTTCCTGGTCTGTAGATGGCCACCTTCTCACTGTATCCTCACACGGCAGAAGGGGCAAGGGAGCTCTCTGGGGTCTCTTTTATAAGGGCACTAATCCCATTCATGAAGGCTCCATCCTCATGACCTATTCACCTCCCCAACGCCCCACCTCCTAACACTGTTGCACTGGGCATTAGGGTTTAACATATGAATTTTGGAGAGACACAAAAATTCAGTCTATAGCCATGCAGGAGCCCTCAAGGTCAAGTTTAGAGCTCCCTTGTCTGTGTTACGTCTCTGAGGACACCGATTCACCTCCACACTAATGCTTTTTAAAAATGGGGATTCACTTGAGGGTAGTGTTTAAAAGCATGGGGTCTGGGGCCACTTACCAGGTGCTCTGCTATGAGGTCTTGGGCAGGTGACCTTAATCTCAATGAAATGCTTCCATTTCCTCATCTGCAAGGTAAAGATTGGTACTTATCTCCAAAGGACTGTGGAAGGGATTACAAATAATAGGTACGAAGCACTCAGAGCAGTGCCCGGGACAGAGGAAGAACTCAGTAATTGCTTGCTGTCTTTCTTCTTAGGAAAAACCTGACAGCCTGAAAAAAGCTGACAAGTCCTTGCAGGCTTTTATCATCTCCATTTCCAGTCTAGACTTCCCACATCATCTCCAAATTTTGGCCTCTGTCTCAGCTCTTCTTGTTATGGAAGAAGCTCACAACCTCCATGCAGGGCACAGGGAGAGGTGGCAGCTGCAGGACCACCCCCACCCCCTGCAGGGAATTCTCCCAGTGTCCTAAAATTCTATACCCTCCTAACTTACCTGGTGCCAGAGAGAATGAAACCCAGTCCTGCAACACACAGAGAATATCAACCTCTATTTCAGCAAAATGGAACCAAATACTTTTGATCTTACAGTGAAATCCACTGCCTCAAAACTGTTCATCTGAAATGTTCTGCTAATAGGAGAAATGATGGTGTTGAGTAATAATAGACAACATGTATTTTTTCCTAGTTAAAACTATGCACATCTAAGCTTTTGGAGCAAGGCTGGATGGAGGGAGTTCTCGTTTAGAGCACATTCACCAGGGAATTTGGCGTTGATGTTCTCCAAGTGAATGCAGTTAATAGATCAATTTGGTTGGGGAAAAAACAACTATCCCAGGACTTTTTCCATACAGGTAGACCTGACCACGTTGTATAGTTCTAACAGCTAGAAAATACTGTAAAAGGAGCAGAACTTAGGGTATATAAAATCAAATTATATATGACGTCTTATTGATTCTGATGGCCAAATGTCCCCAGCTATACACATTCCCATGGAGATTAGCTTGTTCAAAGGAACAAATCGGAAAGGTTTTTAAAAATAGAGGTATTATATAACTGAGACATAATTCTGATATCCCAAATATATGCTCTTACTCTCCTGGCTTCTCCACATTCTCCACTCATGGATCATCCTGGTTAATGCACTGATAACCTAGTTTTCAACAGAAACATACAGGTTAGATTAATGAGATGTGAAAGAATGGCAACTTTAAAGGAAATTTTCTATTTTTAATATGTTGTACCAAATAGTTGTAAAGAGCAAAAAGCCTACAGTAGCTTCTGATTTTCAAAAACAAAGACCAAAATTTTACTGGGGAAAAAAAAGATCTCATACAACCCAAACCCCCAAATCAACCCAACTGAGATTTGACATGAGATCTATATTAAATGAAATTCCACACATTGCATTTAACTCAGTTGCTGGAGGACGTTCTCTCAACGTGAGTAGAAACAGCACGGAAATAACACGTGTCACGGAAGCAGGTTTGAAACCTTTTATTGAACAGGCAATGCATTGTGCAATAGTGAGGGACACAGATGCCAAGTGGAAAAGTTTAAAAATTAATTTTGGAAAGAGTCTGTGAATTGATGAACCCTGCTGTGTTCCTTCCACTCATTCTTGGAGTAGCTGCCTTCAGGAAAACGGACCGTGTTATAGCTGCTCTTGGAAACGGCATCCCTGTTTTACCATGAATGTCATGCCTAACAGTAAACATGAAAGGAGAGGATGGGCTCCACAGGCAGGACAATGGCCAGAGACACAGCTGATCTCAGATGGAGGCGCAGACACACGTTCTCTCGGAAGGCCCTCCGAGCTCTGCATCCACGCTTCATTTGCAATTCCTTCCCTGCCCGAGCCTTCTTTACCCTGGGGATTCTGAAAGACTCACATTCATACCTGTGGGCACAGAACCTCGTTCCTGGCCCTTTTCAATGGTTTTCTTGTCTTCGGGCACCTCTGGCCCAGGCCCTTGGCGATGTGTCCGTCCAACTTGTCTGCCTGGTTTCTTCCTCTTCCCCGAGCTCGCTCTCCCGTAACCTGATGATAAAATCACTCAAGTTTCACAGTTTGTTTGCCTTGATTTAGCGGCAGTTTTAAAGAAAGTGACCCGTCAAGATAGTGGACATTCTTTACCAGCACACTGTTAACCTATTTTATAATTTGGGGCATGTCGCTCCAAGCTTGCGACTTCTTTCTGGCAAGTTCCATCCAGGATGGCTGGTCTGTGCTGGCATAGCTGGCCCTCTTCAGCTGATGCAATTCTTTCTCCATCATCACTGCCGACTGGGCTGCTGGAGAGAAGACAAAACAAACGGAAACGTGAGAAATGAGTTTGGATTTGCACTTAAGCCTCCTGCACGCCTTTAAACGACAGGTCCAAGGTCTTAACCGTGGTCTCAAACATAAAGCCCGTACACTTGTAAAGAAGGTTTCAGCGTGGGATAACTTATGTGCTAAAAAGACTTCAGAGCAGGCTCGAACAGTTCCAGTGATGCAATGAGGTGAGAGAAACTTTCACAATAAAGCTGCCAGCACTGTGTGTGTGAATATTCTTAACACTGCTGAACTGTACACTTGAAAAAGGGTTAAGATGGGGAATTCTGTCATGTGTATTTTACCACAACGAAAACTAAATCTAAAAATACTGATACATGCCACAACAAAGATGAACCTAGAAACATTATGCTCGGTGAAAGAAGGCAGATACAAAAGAACACATATTTTATGATGCCATGTATAAGACATGTCCCAAAAGAGGCAAATAGAGAGACAGAAAATAGAGAGCTGGGGAGTGGGAATGGTGAATGACTGTAAATGGGCATGAGGTAGCTTTTTAGGGTGAGGGAAATGTTCTAAAATTGGACTGTGATGGTTGGACAACTCAGTAAATAGATACTCACTGAACTGTGTGCTTAAAATGGGTGAGTTTTTTGCCAAGTAAATGATTATGTCAATAAAAGCTGTTTTAAAAAAATCAACGTGGCAAGTAATTCAGAAAAACAAAATAGAACAGAACATGGCAGGACCGGGCTTCCCTGGTGGCGCAGTGGTTGAGAGTCCGCCTGCCGATGCAGGGGACATGGGTTCATGCCCCGGTCCAGGAAGTTCCCACATGCCGCGAAGCGGCTGGGCCCGTGAGCCATGGCCGCTGAGCCTGTGCGTCCGGAGCCTGTGCTCCGCAACGGGAGAGGCCACAGCAGTGAGAGGCCCGCGTACTGCAAAAAACAAACAAACAAACGAACAAACAAAAAAACCATGGCAGGACCAAACCCGGAAATGCATTTCAAAGTGTTCAGTACTATTTTCGGGTTTCATACCCAAGTTCTGATGGGACAAGGAGATCCCTCTTTGCAGCCCTTCCTGGAGGTGGAGCTTTGTCCCCTGCCTCTGGTCCACAGTGGGCTTGGCAGGGGCCATCAGGAAAGACTTGCTGCGGACGAAGTCGGCTTGCTTCACGGACTCCTGTGAGGATGTAAGAAAGACACACGCTGTCCCGTCACCTGAGATTCAGATGGGGACAAACCTAACCAAAGGCAATGAGCCACGGGGTTTTTCTGCCAACGTGAATCATGCTACCGGCACTTTCTCGGAGGAGCTCTGCTTTGGGTACTGGCTGCCATCTGGCCTCCAGGATGCTGGAGTCCACTCGTGCAGGCCTCCTGGGCACACACAGGCATCCTGGCTTCTGCCCTGTCCCCAGCCCTGGCCTCAACCCCAGACGTCAGGCAGCAGGGTTCCATTGGAAAGGCAAAATGAACTGTGTTTGGAAATAGTTTTTGAGACTTTTATGACACTTGGTATGATCATGGATGCCGGGGTCACTGGTGAATATTTGTTTTATGAACTCCCTAAGCCTGCAGGAGGGTTTCCAAGCTGGGGTATGACTGTGGTTTTGGTTAAAGTGGAGAGAAGCAGGTTCTACTGCAGGCTCAGGCTCACTTCCCCGCATGGCTGAAATGTGCTTTGGGATTTACCATGGCAACTGGGGGAACACAAAAGCTGTGAGTCTCAGCCTGCTTCTACGCGCAGTCGTTTGGGTTTGGTAACGCTGTTTTCAGTCCAGAGTGTAAAAGGGAGCCCCAGGTTCCAGCCCTGTAGTCCTAGGTGAGGAATAAGGACCCCAGCGGGTGGCCAGGGTAGCAGCAAAAGCAGAACTCGGTCATTATTGCAAAATGAGTCGAGATGGAGCTGTTGACATGGTCGCCTAGCGTCCAACTGAGAAGTTATTTTAACCCCGGTCCATCTCTCCAGATGCTGAGCTGCATTGCCAAGGAGGCCGGGAGCACAGGGCTGTCTCCACGGCCTGAGTGATCCATGGCTTCTCTGACGCCTCAGCCGCCCAGCACATGCACAGGGCAGACAGCAGCAGTCATCACAGGCGACGGTCCCCGTAATGACCGTGCAGGACATGAGGCCATCGTGGGGTCCCGGGTCCCAGCCCCGCCAGGGGCTCTCCCCTGCATCCACAGGGACAGGGAATGTTTGCTCTAAGCACCTGGGTTCTCTCGGGCACCTTGGCTGGCCTTCCTGTGTCAGACTTCAAGGTTCCGGCCCCAGGCTTGTCTTCCTGGCTGGATGGCTGCTCCGGGGCCCCTCGCCGCTTCTGTCGCCCGACGGTGATCCAGGGCGGCGCGGGCTGGCCGTCGGTCCCAGGCCCTGCTGCCTTCTCTGTGGGTAAAGACACAGGTTATGCAAAACAATCCTAGTCACCTTCAGCCCCCCTGTGGCTTCTCCCACCCAGAGAGCACGGCACAGGGGCTCTGGGAGACAGTGGCAGGGAAGGAGGTCTGGGAGCCTCTCTGGTGACACTAGTACTTTGTTTTCAGGGACTTTGTTTTCTCAGTTAAAGACAAATCAAAGAGATTCTGCTCCTCCAGTCTGAGCCACAAAGAATCAAATGCAACTGCTCCTATACACAATTTTAAAGTCACCTTCCTCCTGTTGGATACCTTAGAGAATGAGATAAGAGTCAGTACATGATAAGGTCAGGTTTCTTTAATATAGGCCTGTCACGCTAGACCAGTACATGCTACCCAATACCCGATTGACTTGGGACGTTCTTCTTCTCTTTTCTTTTAGAAATTATAAGCACAACCTTCCCTTGTGGAGACTGACACCAAAAGTAAGCCGTGGCTGTTTTCCTTGATGTTCGGGAGAGAAGAGAAATAAGGCCTTTAAAACCAAAACATTTCGAGGAAACGGAATGATTAACTAAGTGGCTTCTCACAGGTCTCTGGAAAGCACCCTGAATCCAAGGGTTCCCCACGAGCTGCCCTCTCTGAATACTTGCCAGCCAGCCCACAAAGCAAGTGGACGGTTACCTCCATCCTCACCCGGCTCCTTCCTGCTTCCCGTGTCCACAGGGCAGCCCCGCCAGCAGGTACAGGCCACACCCGGGTCACAGCCACACGCAAGGGAGGCCCAGGCGAGTCGGCGTCCTCATTCTTTGTGGCCTGACAGACGGCACCCCTTGTTCCGGCTTGTTTAGAATTTTACTCTATTTGGTTTGGCTTCCGCCTCCAGTTCAACATGGAAGCCCTCTTCTGCCAGTCCCCTAGTCACCAAGGAGGGGCGAGGGACAGAGCCACCGCCCTGCGAGCTTTGGCGTCCCGGCAGGTGGAGGGGAACCTTGGGCTTCACATGCACTGACCCGTCCTTGGCCCCTGCAAACCCTGCTCCATCTCCTCGACTTACCCCCTTGTCCCCTCCGGCCTCTCAGGCTCTCCCTGGCCTCTGACCACTTCCCCGTTGCTTTGCAAAACACTTGGGTCTCCCACAGCTCAAAACAACAACAACAACAAAACATCTCCAGGAGCCTCGCCACCCCCTTGGAGCCCCATTCTCGACCCTCCTCTGCCCTCAGCTCCAAGGGCTCCTGCCCGTGTCTCTTCAGCTCATCCTGGATCCTGACACAACGTGAGCACTACGCTCTCCATCCGCCCAACCACTGGACCACAGATCAGAGGACTCTCCCGTACTCCGGCTCCTTTACCCCTGAAGCTCGCATGTGGCCATATAACCCATCCTGGAGGCCTGTCCACCTTGGGCATCCCCTCTGCAGGTCCCTGCTGGACTCTTGCTCCTAAACCTGGAATTTCTCCTGGTTCCCAACCCTCAGCCTTTTTCTCTTCTTCCCCAAATGTTCTCTGTTCCACTCCTGACCTTCAACACTCAGGTCTGCTCAGATTGCTTCCAAATGTGTAATCCAGCCCTACGTCTATTCTTAGCCAGAGCCCAGCATTTCCACTCCCCGTCCGCCTTCCTTTCTTCCTCCCTCCCATTCATTCATTCACTCACTGTTTGCTATGGGCAGGATGGTGTTAACTGCTAAGGTGAAAGAATATAAAAAACCTGTTTCTTCAAAGAGCTCCAAGTCCAGTGGAGGAGACGAAGCAAAAACAAGTCACTCAGTGGAAACTGGAAAACGCTACACTTCACAACGTGCTGTGTAGACACAGGGTAACACCGGTGGGTAGGACCTGAGGATGCTGTCTGTGGTTGGGACCTGGAGAAGGAATCTTCTAGGCTGAGCAGAGGGGTAAGGAAAGGCCTCCCATGTGGAGCGGGCAGAAGACAGAATTGCCAGCATGCCGGCCCAGAGGGGCTGCAATGCAGCCTAGGCCAACTGAGGGGGCCTTCTTGGCCTTTTTCTTGTCTGTAACGGGGAGCCACAGGGCTTTAAACCCTGGGTATACTCTGGAGGCTGCATGAGGAGTAAGTCTGAGCAGGCGGACAGCGGGCTGGAGGCGGGGGGCGAGGAGGGAGGCTGTGGCCACGGTCCAGGACAGGCTGTGAATTGGATCAGGGCCCTGTGGTCCTTGCCCCCCATGTCCTCCGCCTGCCTTTTGTCTGTGGAAAACCTTTAGCCAAAGAATAAGTTTACTCCGAGAAGTGAGAAAATGCAGAAACAAAGGAAAACAGTCAAAGGGGACCAAATGTAATAGTTGAGTCAGTAAGCAAAGCCAAGGACCTATAGTTCCTCCTCAAGGGCTACAGATAATATTCTGAGCCGTCTCCTGTGAGCTGTCTTATAGACACTGAAACTCTCACCAGGTGGAAGAAGTTCCATGACACAAGCTGCCACAATTCCAAGAACTGGCCTCAAAGACATGGAAACAAACCGACCCCAAAACTAAAGATTAACTGTACCTAAAACAATCAAGATGACGCTGGTCAGACCACTGATGACCAATTTCTCAATGACCGTCACAGCTGCCTGTGCTATTTCTGCGTGTAGCCCCTGTGCTCTGTCTATAACAGCTCTTGCCCCCTGACTGTCAGTGGGGGGGAGTCGGCCTTTGGACAGGCGCCCCCTACCCCAGTTGCTGGCATCCAAAATAAAGCAAACTTTCCCTTCCACCAACCTGGCCTCTTTAATGGCTTTTGAGAGGAGGGCAGCCGGACTCCGCTTTCGGTTGCAGTTGGACACTGGCACCAGGATCACCCCCTCACGTCCACCAAGTCGGCACCCGGATGCCATCTCCTCTATGAAGCCTGTTCTGGTCACTGAGCTGGACATGCTCTCCCTCCTAATCCTCTGGAACTCTACTGAGACATTTGCCCCAACACATCTGCCAGATGACCGTCCACCCCACTGACATATGCTTTCCTTATTATTATTTTTTAAATTTGTTTATTTTATTTATTTATTTTTGGCTGCATTGGGTCTTCGTTGCTGCACGTGGGCTTTCTCTAGTTGTGGCGAGTGGGGGCTGCTCTTCATTGTGGTGCACGGGCTCTAGGCGCGCAGGCTTCAGTAGTTGTGGCTTGCAGGCTCAGTAGTTGTGGCTCACGGGCTTAGTTGCTCCGCAGCACGTGGGATCTTCCCAAACCAGGGCTCGAACCCGTGTTCCCTGCATTGGCAGGCAGATTCTTAACCACTGCACCACCAGGGAAGCCCTGACATATGCTTCTGGTCATTAGAACTTATTTACTAAACAAACACACTCCAGAGACTACATACCAAGTGCTGTTCTAATATCAGCTTATCTACAATGTAATTTTACGTTTTATTTCTTGTCTAGAGAACCCAGTGATTGCCCGGCACACAGAAGGCAGGCTGGGTGGCTACGTATTTTACAGAAAGTCTGCATTTCCCATCCCTCATTCCAGAGGGTCCTCACAATCTGTCTTTGTGGACTTCTCTTAAAGGGGCCCTTTCACTTCCTCTTAGATCTTTCCTTCATGCTCAGTGGCTGGTCATGCCCTCTGCTCTCTTTTGGCCCCAGATGTCTGGTCACACGGTCCTCCCAGCAATACCCAGCACGTGCTGGCCTTTGCTGCACCACAGGGAGACTGGAGAGAGGGCTTCGACTAGGGGTTGAAACTCACTACTTCAGTCAACAAGATATTCTAATGCTTCAGTCAAGACTAAGTGTACTGGAGACAACATTTCCATCCTGGGCTTTACATCAGAGGCAAATGGTGGCTGGCTGTGTGAGGCCAAGGCGGCCCCGGCATCTCAGCGCTCCAGCTGGCTCCCCAGCCCCCGGGGGGCTCAGGGTCGGGCTCCTGGCACTGGTGTCACTCTGACCATGACGGCACTGACACGGCTCTGATGAATTCCTACGCCATGCAGTTGGATGACCCACATGAGCCAAAAAGAGTATTTTACAACGCACTGGAGCAAGCTGTATGGAACAGGGCATAGGCAGCGTTCCTACAGATAGTGGGGAGAGGAGGCTGGGGACCCCGAGGGTGGGACTCTAACAGGGATCTACACCCCCTGTGACAGCCAGGACACAGCTGGGACTCGTCAAGAACACCGTCTCCTCGTGGAAACAACCTACGTGTCCATCGACAGATGAACAGATAAAGAAGGTGTGGTGTGTATACACAACAGAATATTACTCAGCCATAAAAAAATGAAATAATGCTATTTGCAGTGACACAGATGGACCTAGAGGTTATCACACTAAGTGAAGTAAGTCAGGAAGAGAAAGACAAATAACATATGATATTACTTATATGTGGAATCTAAAATATGACACAAATGAACTTATCAACAAAACAGAAACAGACTCACGGACATAGAGAACAGACTTGTGGTTGCCAAGGGGTGGTGGAGGGATGGAGTGGGAGATTGGGGTTAACAGATGCAAACTATTATATATAGAATGGATAAACAACAAAGTCCTACTGTATAGCAAAGGGGACTGCATTCAAAATCCTGTGATAAACCATAATGGAAAAGAATATTAAAAAGAATGTATATAAATGTATAACTGAATCACTCTGTTGTACAGTAGAAATTAACACAACATTGTAAATCAACTCTACTTGCAAAAATAACTTAAAAACAAAAAGAACGCCGTCTTCTGAGTGAGAGGCAATGAGCTGTACAACGTAAACCACCACCGTTTCTTGCCCTCTGGCTAAGAAAAATAAAGCAGATACTCCGCCCTAAGCTAACCTACAGTAGGACGGCAGGCTTCTTACACCTCGTAAACATTTGGTAGATGCTGCCACTTCTGGAGCAGCAATTTTAAAGAATCTTCTTCCTTTCAGAAAATATCTTTCTTGTTCATAAAAATACACATGCACAATGTACAAATTCAGAAAGCAGAAGTAGAAAGGAGGAGAAAAAAGTTCTTCATAAATCAACACAGCCCAAGAGAGCTGTGTTAACACCCTGGCACACAGCTTCAAATCTCTTTTGTTACGTTGTCATCTTAAAAATGCAAGTAAGTCAGAAAGAAAAAGACAAATACTGTATGCTAACACATATATATGGAATTTAAGAAAAAAAAACTGTCATGAAGAACCTAGGGGTAAGGCAGGAATAAAGACGCAGACCTCCTAGAGAACGGACTTGAGGTTATGGGGAGGGGGAAGGGTGAGCTGTGACAGGGCGAGAGAGAGTCATGGACCTATACACACTAACAAACGTAGTAAGGTAGATAGCTAGTGGGAAGCAGCCGCATGGCACAGGGATATCGGCTCGGTGCTTTGTGACAGGCTGGAGGGGTGGGATGGGGAGGGTGGGAGGGAGGGAGACGCAAGAGGGAAGAGATATGGGAACATATGTATATGTATAACTGATTCACTTTGTTATAAAGCAGAAACTAACACACCATTGTAAAGCAATTATAACCCAATAAAGATGTTAAAAAATTTTTAAAAAATGCATCTCCACGGCTCATTCCCAGCTCTTCACAATGTCCTCTGTGGACGGAGAGGCCCGAGTTTGCTAAGATTTCTGCTCTGAAGTGCAAGCATCGCCAGCATTCGTGACAACGAGCTGAGGCCAGAGCCGTCCCCTGTTTCTGTCTCCCCTCCAGCCCCTCTGCCATCACCCTGGTTTACACGGAGGTGACCGTGTGCCCGGAGAGACACTGAGGGGACTGCTGGGGGTGGGAAGGGGACCCTGGGCACACATGGGCCTCACCCACACTGCGGGCTCCCTGTATGAAAGTTGAAGGTTTTTTTTAAAGTATTTATGGATCTACTGTCAGTCTCACCTTACACGGACAGCTCCTGATCTACACAAGCTGGCAAAGCCTGCTGTCACGCTGTATGGGTTCTGGCTGTGAGCCAGGCCGTGCGGTGCTACCAGAGAACTTGGGCTTTTAACGCTCACGTGAGCATCTGTAAAGCCGTGCCGAGCATTTTAAGAATGAGAAAGGGTTTCTGGCAGAGAAAGCCCCCATTTTTAATAATGGTGACGCGGCTGTGTCCCCGCTCCACCTCCGAAGGAAACTTACCATTCCTTCCTCTGTTCATCCAACAAACACAGTCAGCCCTCGTCCAGGAATTCTGTATTTGACCATTCGCCTACTCGCTAAAACGTATTTATAACCCCCAAAATCAAATGACCCTTCATGGTCATTTGCAGACGTGCACAGAGCGATGCAAACTTTGAGTCCTGGGACGAACACGTTCCCAGCGGATGTGGAACAAGGGGATGCTTCTTTCATGTTTCTGCTCTCAGGCTGTAAACAAGGGTCCTTTCACAGTGTACTTAGGGTCACACTTTTGTGTTTTTTCTTGGTGATTGTACTGTCTAACAGAGCCCCCCTATCTACTGAAGTGCCGTCTGGGGCCCCTAAGCACGAGAAGGCAGTGATGCGTGTTATGGAGAAGACACGCGTGTCACACGAGCGTCGCTCGGGTGTGAGTTATACTGTTGTTGGCTGGGAGTTGGATGCTCGTGAATCAACAATACACATCAAATAAGCTGTCTGTAAACTGAAACGCACATTAAACAAGGTTAGGTATCCATCACTTGAGAAAAATGTTGTGATTGCGCGCTCACAGGAACCTAACCCTTTATTCCCCCTGGAGCGATGGTTCACGACTCGCTAATTCGGTGTTTGCGGCGACTTTATAGAACACAGCTACCGTGAACAACCAGAATCAACTGTACTGGGTGAGCACAGGCCCCGTGGGAGATGCTGAGTCTACGGAGAGGAAGGATGTCTCTAACCCAGTGCATCCCTCCAGCGCAGGCACGCAGGCTCTCCTACCAGAGCGACCAGGGATAGAGGGGTCCTTCCACTGCTGACACGCGGCCACCATCCGGGAATGAGTTCTAGAGCCCACTGGAAGGGGCACCGAGGGGCCTCCAGGCACTGGTCTCATTCTGTTTCTTGGTCTGGAATGTGTTCCGTGTCTGGAAATTCATTGAGCAGCACGTGCCCGTCTCTGCGTGTATATCATTCTCCAATCAAAAGTAAAAAACCAGAACAAAAACACAAAAGCCACTCTAAGAGAACCACAACTCACGCGGTGCTTGGACAGTGACCTGGAGAAGGATCCAGCTCCCCTCCCATCCGCTTCACTTCCCTGCGGGCCTCCACGCACCTGGAGTTCCGGGACCACCTGCTTTTTCGACTGCTGCCCTGCACCCCCCTACTGTTGCTTTTCCATCCTCCAATGGCTTACCCTGAATCCCTCTTCCTGCTTCCATTTCCTCTCCTAAATAAGACCACAGATCAGCAAGGGCAGAGAACCCGCCTCTCTAAACTCAGTGGCCAAACACAGCTCTCAGGGAGGAGAGCCACTGCATCTGAGAGTCTCTTTCTCGGCCACCAGGGTAAACCGGTCCTTACCCCTTTCCCTCCTTCTAAGTCAGGAGGCACTGCTGGGATCTCGTCACCCCAGCTCCCCTGAAACCTACCTTCCCTTGACCTACTCATTGACCTGATTTGCATGTGCAGGGCCGGGCATCTGATCACGGGCAGACATGTGTACTGGGGGTGGGGCCAAGGGTCAGACACTTGGCCAAGCTCTTTGCTTGAGTTCAGGGGCTAAGCCTGGGCCTCAGCATGTGAAGGCTGGCAGACCTTGTCCCAGTGTCCAGCCTGAACCCCACACCTCACGGTGGCGACCAGGAAGCCAGCGGCAGGCCCCAAGGGTGCAGAGCTGTGATGGAGGAGCTTAGATTGAAAGTCCGTTTGCTCACGCACCACTGTGTATGCAATTAAGACCGTCTCCAAGCAGAAGGCAATGACCAAAGTCCTTCTCTGAGTACAGAGACAGCTGGTCTCCATTACCTGCCAGGTGATATAACTGGGACCTTATAAGCATATGGGGATGGAAAGGCACTGTAATTCGAAAATAATTTTGAGCTCAGCAAAGGAGGAAGAGTAGTGAAACTATTATATTACACGGCATCCTCCTCCAATTCAGAATGTAAACAGTCACCCCACCTTGGATTCCTGGTGGCTCTCCAGGAACAGCTGGGATTCTGTCTCGAGTGGAATTCTGTCTCGAGTGGCCACCGAGTGGCCAATCAGTGGAGGGATGGCTCTTGTCCACGGAGCTTGGATCTGCCCTCCTCTATTACACCTCCCCCTCCCAACCCCAGACAGGTAGGGACCTTTCCCCGATTCATCACTCAAGAAACGTTAACAGCTAAGGGTTACTAGGTCTCGGTTTTCAGAGCAGTATCACATTCATAATGACCCTCACAACTCGCCTTGCAACGTAGAATACTTTCAATCCCCATTTCAGAGATGGAAACACAGAGTCTCACTGTGTAGAGGACTTGCTCAGGGTGACATGGCCAGTGTGTCACCAAGGGGGCACTGGACACAGGCCTCTGGATCCCTAACCTTCATTCACTACATCGCACACCGTATCATATTAAGGGGAATGACCCCACAACTTTCCCACATGTCATGCCTTCCCATCATTGCTTATCATGGAGTAACAAGCAACTGTTACTCACCCTGGCACTACTGAGGCTTGGGGCTGGATAATTCTCTGCTGGGGGGCGCTGGGGGCCTGTCCTGTGCATCGTAGGACGTTTAGCCTCCTCCCACTCGATGCTGGTGGTATCTCCCTTCCTCGCACTGTAGTTGTGACATTCGACCACGTCTCCAGATACTGCCACGTGTCCTCCGGAGCACACAGCCACCCCCCATTGATACCCCCCCAACAGAGCATTATAGTGAAGACACTGGCCGCAAAGATGGTCTATACGGCCCCAAATGCCGCTTCCCCCCAGCCCCCCGGGTCACATGCCAGGTGCCTCTGGGCAAGTCTTTTGACCTAAGTTTCACCGCGGTCACTTCAGAACACGGCGTCACCTCTGGGCTGAGTCAGGGTTGTCTCCTGCCTCCTCGAATGCAGGGCATCTGAGCTGGGGGTGGGGGGCGGGTCCTTCCCCAGGGGCTGGGGGTCTGGGAAGGAGGGGGTGGGGGATAGGCAGAGCTCTCCTGTGACCGGCGCCTGCCACTGTCCAGGTGGGCCGTGTCCTGGGTGCGTCTGGCAGAGTCCCAAACTGACTCTGAGAGATTCCCACCCACCACCCACCCTCCCCGGCTAGCTCAGCTCCCCTCCACCCACACCGGCTCCTGTCCCCAGAGTCCCTGTGCCCTGTCCCTGTCCCGTGGGAGGCCCTCTTGGGATGAGGGAGGCTCCCCTGGTGCCACCCTGTTGAGCTGAGGACTCACAGAACTGCAGCTGTGACCCCTGCAAACGCTGTCTCTTCCTCTCCCCTCTTAGGACCCCTGTGTACACTCAGGGCGGTGGTGGTGGCCCGTGGCTCCCACAGTATTCTGCACACGTTCTCTCTGGGGTCTCACGTCTACGCAGCCATGCCTGCAGCAGAACCGGGACAGGGGAGTCCACGCCCGCTCGCTGGTCTCCGCCGCCCAGAGGAGGTTTCGGTACCTCCTTAGGGAAGTATGACTTGTACCATGTGAGACTGTATCACAGTTGGCAGTGAAAATGCTCTTGCTGCCCCGTGAGTTGCTACTAACCTCATTTTACAAAGGAGGAAGTTAAGACACAGAGGTTGAGAAACTCATTGGCTCCGAATCCCGCAGCCCCTGAGGGGTGCACCTCAGAGTCAAGCCTCCAAACCCAGGCTCTTCAATCTCCCCACCCAGCACCTGCCTGGCTTGCTTCCCAGCCTTGTCCCAGCACCTGGAGACACACACACACACACACACACACACACACACACACACACACACACACACACACACACACACACACACACACACGGCTGAGGGCCACCCACTGCAGGCCAGGAGCCCCGCCCCTCCCCCAGGCACAGACACTGCAGAGGATCAAAGCCCCTGATGTTCTCAGGGACCAGGTGGCAGGGGTGGGGCTGGAGATATCAGAGGGAGGGAAGGAGTGGGAGATGGACTTGGGAAGGCAGAAATGTTGATTTTGGCCAGAATCTAAGAAGCCTCAAATGCCTCACGCAGGACTTTGAATTTTATTCTAAATATAATGGGAAGGCATCGGGACGTTTTAAAGAGGAAAGCTCCGCTGTTAGACCCATGACTTGGGAAGAGAGGGTGAGGAGAGAGTTGCGGGAGGAGGTGCTGCAGGTGTCAGGTTAAAGGTTGCTGAGGGCTGGCCTGGGTGCAGGTGGATAAAGACATGTCACATTAGGATGACCAGGACTTGCTGACCAAGGTGCAAAACATGACTGACCTTCTTCATCCATCAGGTTGAAAAAAAAAGAAATTAAAAATAGACTGATAACACCTAGTGCTGATGAGGGGGCGGAGAAATAGTCTCTGCTCTGCTCTTAGAAGTGTAAACTGGTACAACCTTTACGGAGGGTCATCTGAAGTTGTGTATTAAATTAAAACTTCACAAGCTCTGTGAGCCAGAAAACCCACTTTTAAGAATCTAGCCTAGATATGGAATTCCCTGGCTGTCCAGTGGTTGGGACTCCACACTTTCACTGCCAAGAGCCGGGGTACAATCCCTGGTCGGGGAACTAAGATCCCATAAGCCGCAGAGCGCAGTCAAAAAAGAAAAAAAAGAAGAATACAAAAAAGCATCTGGCCTGGAGAAACAACTGTGTGAACACACACAGCTAAAACGAACAAGGAGGGTGACTGCACCACTGTTAGCAAAAGGGAAAAACCTCAAAACAATTGGAACTCCCTTCAGTAGGGGAATGGCTAAATAAAATATGGTACGTGCACTCTGTAGCCCTTAAAAAGAATGAGGACAAGTGGCTCATTCTGATCAGAAAAGATGCCCAGTCTTTCTTGTGGACTGAAAATATCTAATTGCAAGCCAACATGCGTTTTTGTGATTTTTAAGAAAGGATTGCTGTGCCTATATATCAACATTGATGTACCTACGACTGCAATGGCCATGGGAAAAGAGCTGGGATGAATCTGTTAGTGTGGTTCCTTGTGTGTGTGTGTGTGTGTGTGAGATTAGAGAGGTTCAGAGGTGGGTGAAAAGGAGGCTACTACCTATTTTTTGTGCCATTTAAAAGATTATTTTAAAATTTGCATGTAGTGAAATGCATCTTTTCTGTCGTACAGTTCTATGAGTTTGAACACATGCTTCGATTCTTCTAACAACCATCACAAATGGGCTGCAGAACAATGTCAACACCCCACAAAATTCCCTGGTACTACCCCTTTGTAGTCAGACCCCACCCTCTACTCCCAAACCCTGACACCTGCTGATCTGCTCTGTCTCTGTATTGTTGCCTCTTTCAGGCATCATATAAATGGAATAATACACTTGATAATCTTTTGAGACTGGCTACTTTCACTTAGTATATGCATTTAAGATCCATCCGTTATCGTGTGTGTCAACAGTTCATTCCTTTTCACTGCTGACTAATATTCCATGTGTGGGTTGTTTATCCACTGGCCAGTTGAGGGATATTTGGGTCGTGTCTAGTTTTTGGTGATTATGAATAACGCTGCTATAAACATTTGTGTTCAGGCTTTTGGTTAACCTAAGTTTTCCTTTATCTAGGATAAATACCTAGAAGTGGGATTGGTGGGCTATAAGGTAAGTGTACTTTTAATTTTGTAAGAAGCTGCCGATTTCCAAAGTGACTGTACCAGGGACTTCCCTGGTGGTCCAGTGGCTGAGACTCCACGCTCCCCATTTAGGGGGCCCGGGTTTGATCCCCGGTCAGGGAACTAGATCCCACATGCATGCCGCAACTAAGAGTCCACATGCCCCAACTCAGGAGCCTGCTGGCCACAATAAGACCTGGCACAGCCAAATAAATAAATAAATAATAATAAAAACAAAAACAAAGTGACTGTACTGTTGTGCATTTCCACTAGCAATGAGTGAGAATTCCAGTTGTCCTGCAACCCCCTGGGCACATGGTATTATCAACATTTTTAATTCCAGCCATTCTAACATGGCTAAAATGAGATACTAATGTGAAAGTATCTCATTATGGGTTTTTATTGGTGTTTCTCTAAGGGTTAATGATGATGAATATCTTTCATGTGCTTATCTGCCATCTTTATATTCTCTCTGGTGAAATAGCTATTCATATCTTTTTCCCACTTTCTAATGTATTTTTTGGTTTTGTACTGTTGAGTTTTGAGAATACTTTATATATTTTAGATACCAGTCCTTCACTGGATATATGGTTTGCAGATATTTTCTCATAACGCACAGCTTGTCTTTTCATCCTCTTAATGGGGTCTTTGGCAGAGCAAAAGTTTTAAATTCTTAAGTCCAATTTATCAATTTTTCCTTTCATGGATTATGCTTTGATGTCAAGTCTAAGAACTCTTTGCCTAGTCCTATGCTCCAAACATTTTTTTCCTAAGTTCCTACAAGTTTTATAGTTTCATTTTACCTTTAAAAAAATATATATGTATTTATTTGGGTGCACCAGGTCTTAGCTGCAGCATGTGGGATCTAGTTCCCTGACCAGGGATTGAAGCCGGGCCCCCTGCATTGGAAGCAGAGTCTTAGCCACTGGACCACCAGGAAAGTCCCCTCATTTTACTTGTAAGTCAGTGAATCCTTTGAGTTAATTTCTGTATATGATGTGAGACTTTGGTCAAAGTTCACGTTTTTGCATATGGATGTTCACATGCTCCACGACCATTTGTTGAAAAGGTGAAGTAAAACCAAACGATATGGCCACATTTTTTACAAGGGTGCAAAAGTAATTTGCCTGAGCTCCGTGGATCTGTAAATTTGTTTTTCCAAAATGTAGGAAGTTTTCAGTCATTATTTCTTCAGGTATTTTTTTCTATTCAAATCTATTTCTCCTCTTCTCTTGGACTCCTATGACATGAATGTTAGACTTTTTAATATTGTTGCTCCGGCCCCCAAGGCTTTTTTAAAAATCTTTTTTTCTCTTTGTGTTCAGGATGTTTTCTATCGATCCATCTTTAAGTTCACTGACTCTTTCTTCTATCATCTCCATTCTCCTAGTGAACTCTTCCAGTGAATTTTTAATTTCTGTTATATTTTCCTGTTCTAAAATTTCTCTTTGGCTTTTAAAAATAGCTTCTGTTTGTTTACAGAGAATCTTCCCATTTGTTTCAAGAGTGCTCACCCTTACATGTTGGAACCGTGGTATAACAGTTGCTTTAACATCTTTTTCTAATAATTCCAACCTTTGGATCATCTCAGGCTTGATGCTTGTTGATTGCCTCTTTCTTTGAGAATTCTTTTGGTTTTCATGGTACTCTGTAGGTTGAATAATTTTGGGTTGTATCCTAGACATTTTGAGTATTATGTTGAGACTTGGTCCTGTTAAAATTCTCAAAGGTTCTTCTGTGCTGATCTGCAGGTGCATCTCAGGGCCAAGCCCAGGATTTCATACCTGTATGTGAAGGACCCTTCTCAGGTGTTTCCCTTCTGTGGTTTTTCACACCCCAAGATTCTCTGGCTAGAAAGCTGGGATTCAGCCTCTGCGTTGCTCTGCACTCTTATGACCGGGACCACCTGAGGGGCAGAGTGGCGAGGGAAGGGAACCTGCAGGACCACCAGCACAACTGTTGAGGGGGTGTGGCTTCACTACGGGCTCTGCTACGGGGGTGTCCTAGCTGAGGAGAGTGATCGCACTGGGAGGCAAGCGAGGATGAGTGGAGGTACACAGTCTGAGGAGCACAGGAAAGGCGGGGAAATGGAGGCCCAGGGTGTGGACCACACTTGCCAGGAAGGGACCATGAGGGTATGGATAAGGCTAAAAAGAAGGGCAGGTGTGAACAAAGTTGCTTTTCTTTAAGAATAAAAGACCTGTATATATATATATATATATATATATATATATATACAAAAAAAAACAAACAAACAACCAACACAAAATCCCACCAAACTCCTTGTATTCTACTCAAATGAACTTGAATACGCTGAAATAACTTTGTCGTTAGAGACAGTGACAGTCTTTTCGAGCTCATTTCCTCCAGAAAATCTCCCTGCCATCCAAAGAAAGATGGGCATCTACCTACAGTCGCCGCCACCTGCCTCCCCGGGCCCCTAAGCTCCCGGACAGCAGGGCGGGCGTTCTCTTCCTGACCACCTTTTAGGGCCAGCACAGTGCAGTGTGCATGGCAGGAGTACATGAATGTTTGTTGGAAGAACGAATATGCATGAATGAGTGAGGACTGGCTCCAGGACCTGGTGTGCCACTGGCACCAGCCCGGTCTGGAGGGAACGAGCATGGACTAGAGGCAGGGGCTGGTGATCAAATGAGGCCCCTGGTGAGAACAGTGCTTTGTCTAGCTACTCTCCAAAATATCTAAGTGTCTACCACTAGAAAATAAAACACACACACACACACACACACACACACACACACACACACACACAGGAGACTAGAAGGAAGGCCAACAGGGATAACATCCAGAGAGTGGACCTACGGACGACTACTTTTTTCTGTACGTTTTGTGCATTTCACCATTCTTCCTGCTCCAATTCTAATCCTGAGCGCAGGAAGCTGCTTCCAGACTGCTGATTTAGACTCTGGGACGGACTGGCCCCACAGGAGGATGGGGACCGTCTGCACACGTGAACAGGGCTGATAACCCAGGGCCATTCACCTCCTATGGCAAGTGCGCAGACTGACTGGTCTCCTTGGCATCAACGAGCACAAACATACTGGGCTCACAGCGACCCCCCCAAGGTGCCCTGTGAGGCTCAGCCCGGTCAGCAAGCTGGGCTCCTCTGTTTATTGCCAACAACCATCTTATCCTCCCCGAATCCCACACCCCCGGGGTTTCTCCGTCTTCAGGGAAGGAAGACAGGGTGTAGGGGACAGGTGGGGGAAGAAGCAGGAGTGCTGGGACAAAGTAGATGGAGTCCCGGAGATGGAACTGTGCCCATCTGGGACACCTCCATAACCCAACTTCATGGTGCGCACCCCTGGAAGGCGGGCAGGGGAGATGGCAGCCCATCTGGGAGCTCTGGGTAAAAGCGTCTGCCACCACAAGATAATAAACGGCAGTAATTAGGCCTTCCTGGAAAACTGGGTAATACTGTTATTACAACGTTTTATTATCTGTATGTTTTACACGAATTTAATTGCCTTCAGCTGCTATAATTTGGGAGCCATGAGGGCGAGAGCAGAAATAATAACGAACTGAACCACAAGCAGACCCAGGGTCTGGGGAAGGGGTGGAGGCTGCTTCACTGATGGGCTCTGGGAGCCTGGGGCTCTGAGATTCTGATCTGGCCTGCAGGAGACAGCCCCCAGACCCCACGGTCCCAGGGGGCACCAGACAGCAGCCCTCAAATACCATCCACCCTGGGAGGGTCGGTTTCCCAAGAGAATGTAAGAATTATCTCCTCTCTTTGCATCGAAATGAAAATCACTACCCTTGCCCCCTAAAGCAACCTAGATTCTTCCACTCCAGAATTCATCTGAGTCAGTTACTTCTGTGGCTTAGGGAGTGCTAAGTCGGACAACACAACTCTCTTCTATTTAAGCAAAGCCATTAATAAATATTATATTGTACTTTACAAACCAAAAGAAAAAACAGAAGCTCTCTAACTACAGACCATTCCAGCCAGTTGACAGTGAACAAAGCCTGACTCTCACAGCTTAAGCTGAGGAAGTTATAAATTATCAACGTGTCGAGCTTCGCCCTCTGAAGCTTCTTTTCCAGATCTGACCGTGAAGCTGAGTATCCTGTCTTTAAGTTCTGTTCATTCAGCAAGAGAGACATCTTCAATTCTAGCTCACGAAGGCGGACGGTGCTGACGTCAGGGTTTTATCTGCACCCTCCTCCGCCCTGGCTATTGCAATGGCGTTTTGAATCACTCTGTAACAGCTTCAATAACCTGGAAATTTGCAGAGTGGATAATCAGCTACAGCTTGAACCTCCCCCAAAGTTCCCTCACTGATGACCCTAATGTAGTGGCAGCAGCAACAGCAAATCGCAGCGGAGCCAAGGGGCCTGGATCAGGAAGGCTGCACGTGTAGGCTCTTCTGGGGGCGTTTTCCCGAAACTTCTCCCTGGAATCGCCTGCATCTTTGGGTATCGCCTTAAGAATTCAGAGTCCTTTATACACTGCACTTTTACTAACTTCCTAGGAAGAAGACACAGAAGACTAGAACGTCTTTAAACCTGTCTTCGTGTGTGTGCTTCGTCCTCCTTTTAGGGTGTGGGGTCCCTGAGAGAACTGGGTTCTACTTCCTCTCCGTTCCACAATGCAGTGATTAAACAGAGTCCTGAACTTAGAGCAGCCACTTAAAATATCCTGAAAGTTGTGTTGTTTTATAAAATCTGCCATGGAAAATTTCTCCTTAGTGCTCCCGTCACACCCACACACACACCCACCCACACCCACACCCACACCCACACGACTTGCATGTCTAGCTCCATTTTGGTACACTGACTTCCATCAATAAAAGAAACCAACAACGAGAGATTCTTCAGCTCCACTGAAAATACCCGTTTCCAACAGATTCCATCTGAAACACTATATAGACTGACAAATGTCAAAGACAGAGAAAGGTCATCTATTTTGTCTCTGCTCATTTTAAAAGCCAGTTGCTTTACAAGATTCTTACATTCTGCCCCAATCTTAACACCATCTCCCTTTTGGGACAGTTCAGGCCCACCTGATGAAGAACTCAGATTTTACGAAGACTCAGGACTCCAATAGAGGGGACTCTTCCTGTGTGAGGCTGGGCCCTGTAAGCCTGATTATTATTAAACAGGATGAAATTCTTCCTTTGGGGAAAAGGTCAGAATGAACCTAAGTGACAGTGGAGCCAGATGCTTCATTTATAACCAAGAACCAGGTGAGGCCCCAGGAGGGCCTCCACCCATGAGAGCACACATTACCCAGGAGGGATACCCCTTCTGGAGGAAAAAGTGTCTGAGTGATCCACTGAGAGGCCCAGCTCCTCTCGGAAGACGCTGCAAAACGAGTTTCCACATTTTCCTGACTTCTCAGAACTTACACAAAACCTTGATATTTGTTTCCCTTCCCCAGTCTCTATTCCTAACTCTTGATCAAACATGTTGGTGGTACAACAGGAATTTTGACTTTTCCTCCAGTTCCCCGGCAAGGTTTTTACCCAATGCATTTATATATCAATACCTTGCCGGACGTCCACTGACCTGATTTCCCCACAGCCCTGACCCTTCGCGAACACCCTCCCCAGGCTGCTCCACGCGGGCCTCTTACCAGCTGCCCTGTGGGGCGACTTCCTCTCCGCCGCCTGGCTCTCCTTCCTGGGGTCGGCGGACGGCCCTACCTTCTCGGGGTCCCGGGGGCTGGCGTCGGGGGGCGCGGGCAGCTGGGGGAGGGTGAGGGTCTGCAGTAGCGGCTTCCTGGGCAGGGGCGGCTTGGAGCTGAGCTGCTCGGTGGACCGGGTCTTCGCCTTCCCCGGCTCGTTGGGAGACCTGGCGCCTCGGGCGGCGGGGCCCGTCCCGGGCGGACCCTTGTCGTTCCTGGAGAGCAAGGTCAGCCCTCCTTTCTCCAGCCTGACCTCCGCGCTGTACCTCTTGATTCCCCTCCCCTCCGGGCAGGGCGCTTCTCTGTGTTTGAAAGACAGAGACGTGGAGCGGAGCTTGACCGGGAAGGGGCTTCCGTCCCCGCCCGCGGGCCTCTCCCGGGCGGCTGGGCCGGGGTCCGCGGTGGCCGCGTCCGGAGAGCCGCGCTCGGCCGGGGCGGGCGGCTTCCGAGGACCGGGCTTCAGGCCCTGGGGCTCGGCGGGCGCCGGGAGGTCCTCGAGGGCGGCCTCGCTCTTCCAGGCCGGACCGCTCCTGAGAAGCGGCAGCCGGACGGCGGGGCCTCGGGGCTCCAGCAGGCGGCCCCCCGCGCGCGGCCACTCGCGGCCCGACGACACCGAGAACTTTTTGGCGGCCCGCGCCTCGCGGCCTCCTCGCTCCATCTTGCGCTCCGGCGCCGCCGCCTCCGTGGGGGATCCCTCCCGCTCGGCCCTGGGGGGCTCCGGGGGCGCCGCCTCCTGGTCCAGGGATCGGGGTGCGGGCGCCTCTGCAGGCGACGCCGAGGCAGGCGGTGAGGGGGCCGCGCCGAGGTTCGCGTTCGCTGTCGCAGCCGAGGCCTTGTGCTTCAAGCAGCTCTTGGGGGCCGGCGGGCTGGGGGCCGGGGCTGCTGGCCCTGCGCCCTCGGGACCCGGAGCGTCCAGAGTCAGTCTTACCTCCTTCGGACCGGTGTGGTCTGGCCCGTTGGGACCAGAGGGCGTCTCCCAGGTGGCTATGGGTCCGGGCTCGGGAGGGGTCGTGTCCCCCTCGGGGATGCAGGGAGATAATCGACCCTCGACGTCTCCCGAAGCACAAACCACCTCGTCTGCTGTGTCCCCGCCGGGGGGACACCGGGTTTCCAGGGACAGCTCCTCCCTTGGGTTTTCGTTGTCGGGATTAGGGTGAGGGTGCGGGGAGCCTTCTGGGCAAGACGGGGACTCCGAGCGGGGGTGTGGGCTCGACACGGGCTCTGTGACCTCCATGACCTCCGGCGTGGCCAAAAGGCTGGAGGGGTTCTCCCCCGGGGGGTTCTCATCCTCAGTGCTAGCGGTGAACGCCGGGCAGTGCTGCAGGCGCGCCCGCCGCGCACGGGGCCCCACAGGTGGCAGCATGGTCGCCTGCCCCCCAGGCTCAGCGCCTCTGTCCTGTCCCCCCTCCTGCTGCCCAGAACTGGGCTTCTCCTCCGTGCTGACTTTGGGTAGCGGCTTCTCGTCGTATTCCTCCTCCTCTGGGGTACACGTCAGATCGCTCAGGGATTCGGACTGCGCTCTCTAAGAGGAATAAAGTGGACAAAAGACAGCATCATTAGGACGAGTATTAGGAAGCCTATGGCCTCCCCATCGTGTTCAAGGTTTAATTAGGTTTAAGGGAAGC
Source organism: Stenella coeruleoalba (assembly GCF_951394435.1). Classification (NCBI taxonomy): domain Eukaryota; kingdom Metazoa; phylum Chordata; class Mammalia; order Artiodactyla; family Delphinidae; genus Stenella; species Stenella coeruleoalba. The sequence continues at coordinate 8,260,848 of NC_137159.1, read as the reverse complement.
AGAATGTCTCTAAAGCTGGCACTCAAGTGGACATTCACACACAGCTGTCTTTTCTTAATCCTCCCTTACTGGAATCTTGCCTCCCAAGTTCAGCTTTCAGCAGAACTGAGGCCGCTATGCCCCTAAAATAAACGTTGCCTGAGGCTCTCAAGGCCAAGCTAGAAACCAGTGGACACTGCTCTACAGAGTGAAGCAAAGGGAAGGGGACTAGCATCGGCCGGGTCTGCCATGCTCTGTGCTCGACATGGTTACCTCACTAACTCCCTGATTGGCTCCAGTGAGGAGAGGATTACTATTTCCTGCTTGCACCTGGAGAACTGGGAACTCAGAGAGGTCCCTGCCTTGGCCAAGGCTGAGCTAATAAGTGGCCCAGGGGCAAAGCTGTTGCCCTCTCTGACCCCCTGTGCTGCCTCAGAGCCAGTGTCCCCAGCCGATTCCTTCTCTCTGCAGGGATGCACCCTCATAGCAAAGGCAGAGGCTGGTTTGCCTAAAACATGATTCCTATCATCCCACCACGGTCAACAGCAAACCATAGCTGACAGGATAACGCCCAAACTTTTCAGCTAAATTTGAAGTCTTATATTCTGCCGTTTTTTATTTTATTTTTTTTGTCTTTTTGAAATTTTTATTTTATGCTGGAGTATAGTTGATTTACAATGTTGTGTGAGTTTCAGGCGTACAGCAAAGTGATTTAGTTATACATATATCTATTCTTTTTCAGATTCTCAGGTGGGGGGAGGGATAAATTAGGAGGCTGGGATTAACATAGACACACTACTATACATAAAATAGACAATCTATTCTGCCGTTTTAAATGGTCTCTCCCACTCCCTGCTCTGGTCAAGCCAAGCCCCTGCCATTTTACGTACCAGACTCTGGGCCTGAGTGACTGGCCGGCTGCCCTCCAGCCCACACCTCCAGGGCTCCACTAGCACCCCCAGAGCTAGCTCTGATCCCACTCCTACAGGAGGCTTTGCCTGGCTTAGCAGTAAGTCACGGCCTCGTGCTATTTTTCTTCCGAAAGGTCTCTGGAATCTAGATTTGGTCCACTTCCTCCCCACCATCCACAGAGTCAGTTCTTGCTCTCTTAGGAAGGAAAGGAGATCAAGGTAGTCATGATTCATTCACAAGCAAATGTGAAAATGACCGAAAGGCTGAGGGCACTGAGGCTGGTGTTTTTGAAAAGTTCCTGATTTCAGACCTGTCTTTAGACTTTATAGAGTCACCCAGGCTTCTGCACAAGGGCAGTGCCCTCCTCCCTTCTTTTTAGCAAACACCCAGAGAAGTGTTTGCAATAGGTTATTGTTGTTGTTGTTGTTTTAACATTTTCCAGCTGGCATCTGCTTGCTAACACGACATAACTGGGATGTTTGTGACGACACCTAAGCCAGCTTTGCCGAGATGCACAACCCTATTCCCCTGGATTCCAGAAGGGGAAGATGCGAAATCCCCAGAAGAATTTTCAAAAGCTGCAGGTTCCTAAGGTGTGACTGGCCTTTTGTTACTACAGGAAATCCTCGATGTGGAAACCCCTTTAGGACGGTGGCTCATGTTTGCAAACTACTGGAACCCACATTAGGTCAACACAAAGCTGAGGAGCGGGCCTGGCTTGAGCACATCCAGCTTGAGCCACTGGCAGCTCCGAGGGGTTACAGTGGGAGGCCAGGCAGAAGGAAGGCTGGCACGGAGCGTGCGCTCCAGAGGGTGCCCCCCCCCCACCCCGATGCCGAGCAGAGGCTCTGCAGGGAACAAAGCGGCACCTACCCGAGCCTGGGCTCTCTGGCCAGGACAGCAGGAAGGATGCGGATACCCGCTCCACCTCCGCCACCCACACCTTGCCTCCCGCTCTGGGCCCTCAGAGCAGCTTCACCCCCTGGGACCCTCCCGAGGAACTGGAAGCAGGGGACCCACTGCTCAGCCCGCACCCAGATGGAGACTCTAGCATGGCTGCCTGCTCATCACCCTCCTCTCGCCAGAAAGAAAGTGTCTCTGGGCAGCACGCACATCATCTATGGGCAGAGGACGGGCACAGTGGGCAGTGCCGGTGTGGAGAGGAAGCATCTGTTTCTGACACCCGGGACTTGCTGGCAGCTCTGCCAGCCAGGCGACCTCGGGCTAGTCATCTAATCACGCTGCTCCCGACAGAACAGAGTTAATAATATTGCCTCTCCTGGCACTGCCCGGGTTGGGATGAGGACCAGCTGGGGTGGTGAGATGTCAGTATAAACATTTACGGGCGTTCCACTTCTACTGCGCCAGAGCCACGACGGGGCACGGTTCTGAGCAGCAGGGCAACAAACATGCTGAGACAACCAAAACCTAAGCTGGCCTTCCGTGCGTTCCTCTTCCCCAACCCCTGCTTTGGCGGGGGCAGACGGGTCCAGCCAAATGCAGCCCTGAATAGGCTTTTCAAACTTGTAATAAACATCACGATCTTGACAGCCAAGGTTTTTTGTTTGCTCGTTTTCCTGTGCCAGATGGGATTCTGGGTCTATGAGCATCTCCTTCTCAGCCCCGTCATTCTCTGCGGCCAGGCGGACCCCACAGCCTGCTTCTCGGCTCCTCTGGGGATGAGGCATTGCAGGCACCACTGGGCAGCAGAGAAGGTGACAACCCTACATGGACCTCGAGCCCCTGGTCCCGTGAAGACAAAGCACTGCACGAGCGAGTTCTCAGCTCCCAGAGGGACGAGCTGATGACTGCCCGGGCAGCACACCAAGGAGGGTCTGTCCTTACAGGGGCACCACCCCTGTGCTGCTAAGTAGGTCCTCGCCCCAGGCAGTGTCCATTCTAGCTGTTCAGCTTCTCCCTTGGTCATTCAGGCGTTTGTTCATCCATTCACGCGTTCAACTAACGTCCACGCAATGTCAGCTCTGTGACTAGTGTCGCCCCAGGGCTAGAAGTACAGTCTGCTCACGGAAGACTGGCAATAAACAAGTGAGCACCTCCATTTACAAAGGTCACGTCCGTGTATAGCCAGTGCCGTGGAGGAAGTGCCCGGGGTGATGGGCAGGTGGGCTGCTTTCCACAGGACGTTCCTGGGGAGCCCCTTTGGGGAGGGCCTCGGAACCCATCCCCCAAGGACTGAGCAGGGGACACAGCCGGTCCCAAGGCCTGGGGTGGGAGGCAGCTTGTTGAGTGCCAGAAGCAGAAGGGAGGCCACAGCGTGCTGAGTGAGAATGGAAGGAGGTGGGCAGGGCCCGGCTGCGCCAGGCCTGCAGTGTGGACATCACACTGAAGACAGTGGGAAGGTAGGGGACCCAAGGCACAGAGCAGGTTCTTGGCAAGCGTTGCAGAATGAAGACCGAATGAATGAGTGCTTAGGACGGGAGGGACATATCTGAGTTAGGTTGAAACCATGAGCACCCCCAGCTCCTGCGGCATGGTCATGGTCCCACAGCCCTCGCGGGGTGGGGGGGACCAGGGGCTCGAGGTCCATGTAGGGTTGTCACCTTCTCCGCTGCCCAGTGGTCATCCCCAGAGGAGCTGAGAAGCGGGCTGTGGGGTCCGCCTGGCCACAGAGAATGACGGGGCTGAGAAAGAGATGCTCGTAGACCAACATCCCCTCCCTCCTTCCCTCAAGACAAGATGGTGGGGTGTTGAGAAGGTACCCTGGACCAGCTCGGCACTTCGGGGGGGGGACCCGCCCACCCTGCCCCTGCCCGGTTACCGAGGACAGACGCCGCATTTTGCTGCACCGCTGGTTGCGGGGTTTGACCAGGAGCTTGTGCTTGGCCGCAGAGTTGTCCAGGCAGGAGGAGAATTCTGGGGGATAATCGAAATCAGCCACGGGGGCCACGCTGCCATCCGAGGTCCTGGGGGAGACGGAGGTGTCGCTCACTTGCCTGGAGAAGAGCTGGTCAGGAGACTGTGGCCGGGACGAGGAAACCACACAGACCTTCAGGGCACAAGGAACACACAGGCCAGGCCATCAGCTTCCCCGAGGAAACAGTACAGCCGGCACATCAACCTCCCCTTTCACCGGGCTCATCTCTGGGCTGGGGGTTTGAAGTGTCGAGCCAAACCCTGCAGGCCCATCACTCATTTCCAAGAACCCGAGTCCTAGGTAGCCAGTAACTCTGCCTTCGCCCACCCACGGCAGCTGCACAGGTGCTTCAGACAAGTGCTCCTTTCTCCCATGACACCGACCAGCCCAATTCCTCCAAGGGCGGAGTCAGGCTTGGCCCTGTCTCTGGAAGCCATGGGGGGTGGCTCAAGGGTGTGATTTCACAGGCTGGGGCACAGCCCATGCCAAGCCCTGCTCTCAGCATCCCATCATTGCTCACTCTAGGGTTCTGTATCTTCACGCCTTCTCTTGGGACCATCTGGCTGTAAGTTACCCCTGTTAAGTCTCAAATATTTTACTAGTTCATACCTCGGCAGGAAGTAACTGAAAGGCAGCAAAGGGCAAAAGTGTCGCCTGGGAGGAAGGGGTTGGGGGGAGTCACGTGGAAGAGTGATGGTAACACCGGGTTCTCCTGCAAAGACACTTATCAGCATAAAGTAGCAGACAGGCACCCACCGCGCACCCGGGGGAGCAAGGTGCAGAGGGAGACCTTGGGAGGGGCGGGGCTTTAGTGACAACCCTGCCACCTGCAAACAAACACAGCTTTCTGTTCCAGCATGGTGCTCAATATTAGGGTCAAGTTCACACTTTTTCCCGAAGTGTTTTATTTTCCAGTTTCTTTTACTAAGCGTCTTAACCACGTTTAAGTGTACAGTTCATTGGTATTAAATACATTCATGTCATTGTGCATCCTTCACCACCCACCACCTCCAGAACTTTTCCTCTTGTAAAACTAAAGCTCCATGCCCATTAAACACTAAGTCCCCGATCCCTCTCCCCCAAGCCACGGCACCCACCCTTCTGCTTTCTGTCGCTATGAACTTGACTAAGTACCTCATATAAGCGGAATCGTACAATACTCGTCCTTTCGTGCCTGGCTCAGTTCACTTAGCGTAATGTCTTTGAGGTTCATCCGTCTTGTAGCCTGTGTCAGAATTTCCTTCCTCTTCAAGGCTGAGTAATATTCCACTGTGGGTATATACCACACTTTGTGTGTTCACTCATCCAGCCCAAGACACCTGGGCTGCTTTCACGCTTTAACTACTATGTGTAATGCTGCTACGAACGTGGGTGTACAAATATCTCTGCGAGAAACTGCTTTCAGTTCTTTTGGGTCCATACCCAGAAATGAAATGGCTAGATCATAAGGTGATTTTATGTTTAATTTTTCGAGGCATACTGATTTCCACAGTGGCTGCACCATTTTACAATCCCACCAACAGGGCACAGGGTACCAACATCTGTCTTCATGTTCTCTCTCCAACACTTGTTATTTTCTGTTTTCTTTTTTTTCTTTTTAACAGTAGCCATCGG